>NW_027185761.1:30005765-30176071 GCF_028583685.1 Petaurus breviceps papuanus | reverse complement strand
TACATATACAGATGTGTGTATATATTTCTATACATATGTGTGTCTATACCAAATTTTTGTTTTTGTGTGTGTGAATATGTATGAACTGCTTTTGTTATAAAAGACTTTGTAAAAATATTTCAAACACCTATAAGAGGATTATCTTTAACAGAATCTCTTGCCAAGGTTTCTTTATAATGGTTTAAAAATATTTCTTTATAATGGTGCAAATACATACATATATGGATCATTTACATAGAAATTATAATTGAATCTATGGAAACTAATGAGATAGCTAAGTGAGATAGTATAGGATCAAAATATAAACTGACCAATGATTTCTTTGGTTAGAATTTCATGGAAAAATCATTATAATTAGTGCCAATGTCATTTCTACTGTCCATTACTCATTTTTCATGATCATTAGAATAGATCATATTTGAGTTATTTTAGTCACATTTCATATTATTTTCTCATTACTCTTATTGTTTCTTATTTGTTTGTTTTTACTAATTCTGATCTTTACTCTGGTAAACTGAGTATTTTGCTTATGTGCAAAACATTGATTCAGGGATGACCACTAACTTGATAATGAATCTCTCTCCCTCTGATAAAGTATATCCAATTTCATTTTTGCTATGTTATTTGTGAATTATCAAACCTATCATGTTCACTGGTACTCAATTTTGGGGTGGTGTACTTAGAGTCCCATTCACCTGTGGTTCTCAATAAAGCTATATAATATTCTAGTTACTCTGAGGCTCAGAATTGTCCCTAAACTATAGCTCATCAGGTCCCCACCAGAGTATTGCCATTGACTAATCAAGCAAATTACATTTAATTTGAAGAAAAATCTCATAAATAAATAGCATAAGAATAAAATTAAAAAAAGAACATGTTGCCCATGACCCTGGAGCTTACTCTCCCAAAATATATATACATCCTCAGTGAGAAGGCTGCCATGCACAGTGTATATGTGGGCAAAGCACACCTATAGAATATATTTGACCAGTTGATGTGAATAAAAGCACCTATTTTGGAAATTTGTGTAGTCTTACGAGTAGTAGTTTGGCATTCTGGACAGAGAAATCCTGACTATAGCTTGGGATGTTTGAGTATAAATGACACTGTGGGCAAGTCATTTAAGCTCTCAGTGCTCTAGGTCAGAAGTATGAAACACAGGGTCTGTGGCGACAATGCATCTGTAACACTCCCATGTAGCCAAAAGTAGATTAAAATGTAATTTGGAAATATTTAATAGATTAAATAAAATATAATAAAGCATAAATAAAATTGCATTTAAACTAAGTCAATATATAGTCCTTCAGAATTCTTATAAAGTTAATACTCAACATTCCTGAGTTTAACTTTCTTGACTTCAAGTATCTGTGTGATTTTATCATTAATCTCATTTTCATTTTGGGGTTGGAAACTACATACATTAGCATTATGTGAAGTAGAGGAAAAAATGAGAAGCCTGATACCAGTATCTTGCTATACCACCTCCCCCCACTGCCCATGCCTCTGGACTCCCAAGCATCTAGCTGAGTCTGGAGTTCCAGGCTTGGACTGGGGAAGGAACTCACCCTAAGGCATATACTTTTCATTGTAAAACAGTTCAACAACAGAGATGAAAGGGAAATTAGAGATGGCAGGTTTCCCTTTTCCCTTTTTCCCCTTGGGATTCTCCTGATATCTCTACCCCTGCCCCTTCCCATCTTGTCAGGCTTTGGGTTGGCTCTTCCCTTCCTTGAATGTTGGGGGATATTTTATGGCTATTGTGTTAGGAAAAGTGCATATTATCAGAATTAATGCTTTGTTATAAAGAACTGCATATAAAAAAGTTTATTTTCAGCAATCTCTAGCAAAAGACTACAGTTTTTGCTGGTTCTGGGAACCTAACCCCCTATTTCCCACAGGTTCAGTGTGTTAACATGGGTTTGTCTTTCTTCCTCCCCCCACCCTTCTACCAGCCCCCTTCCATTTGAGTTTGACACCACTGCTCTAGCCAACTCTCTTAAGATTATAGGTTGCAGAAGATAGATAAAGAAGGATTAATGGAGGGAGATTCTTCATCAAGAAGTTCCTTATACTTCCCTATACAATTACTTCATAGGTCCTGTTAATATCCTGTGTGTATTCTAGTGACACTTGTTTAGAAGCAGCTAGGTGATGCAGTTGATAGAGTGCAGGACCCAGAAACGGAATGACTTGAGTTCAAATCCAGCTGCAGACATTTACCAGGCATATGAATCGGGGCAAGTCACTTAATTTTGGTCAAACTCAATCTTCTCATCTGGGATAACAATTCTTTGTAAATTTTAAAGTGTTATACAAAGGTTGATGTTGTTGTTGTTAACTAATGCCTCCAATGCTGCAGGACCTATTATGTCTTTAAGTGATATCATCATGTTGTTCTTTTGTGCCTATTCTCTGCCAGGCTTCACATTTCTATTATTTCCCAGAGGAGAATACCTCAAGGTTGCTTATACCAACTTGTGAAGACCACTGCTCTGATTTTTAGCTACCTAAATATGTTCAGAGCTACCTGCTATGCTGTTCACCATTTCCTAGGGAAGGTTTTGGCTAAGAAACCTCTCTCTGTTAGGAGAAGTTTATAACTCTTTCACCTAATGCTTATGGATCACTTCTCTTCAACTAAACTATGTCAGAAATTAGTAAATGTCCAAGCTAAAATCACATCTGCTTTTGCATTCTCTTTACTGGCTTATCTACTTTCTCATGCAGCTCATTCAGCTAAATGCTCATCTTAGATGAGTAGAAATCCATTTTAACTTTTGATTCTCATAGTATCACCCTGGTTGGAACAAAAGTAACCAGAGACCTACTTTCTCAAATGAAAAAAGAAGTAGGTGAAATTGGGTAAGAGACTACTTCCTGAATTACCCTCCCTTCTTAAGGGCAAAAATATCTGATGACCTTATCTATCTTTCCCTTAGAATCAAATCACAAGCTCTAGCAACTGTGAAAACCCCAGCGATTGGGACAAAGCTCTCCTCTCCAATTGCAGAGTCCTACTGTGGCAAAAAGCTCAAAAGTCAAATAATTGTGTAGCAGCATGAGCAAGCAAAGGAAGCAAAGCAAGCAGAGCAGTCCAACATTAGACTCCTATTTTGGGGACAAAAAGGATCAAAGCATGGAACAGGAGAAAGACAACAAAGTCAGAAGTCCTGTACCAAAAGCTTCTAAGAAAAATATGAGCTGATTACAGGCCATAGAGGAGTTTAAGAAGGATGTTGAAAACAAAACAAGAGAAGTGGAGGAAAAATTGGGAAGAGAAATGACAATGATGCAAGAAAATTATGAAATAAGAGTCAACAACCTGAATGAAGAAAATAATACTTTAAAAATAGACTAATTCAAATGGCAAAAGAGGTTCAAAAAGGCAATGAAGAGAAGAATGCCTCAAAAAGCCTAATTTGCCAGATGCAAAAAGAATCTCAAAAGCTCACTGAAGAGAATCATTTCTTCAGAATTAGATTGGAGCAAATGGAAGCTAGTGACTTTATGAGAAATCAAGATGCTATTAAACAGATCCAAACAAATGAAAAAAAAATAGAAGGCAATGCAAAATATCTCATTGGGAATACCACTAACCTGCAAAATAGATCCAGGAGATATAATTTAAAAATTATTGGATTACCTGAAAGCCATGATCAAAAAAAGAACCTAGAAATCATCCTTCAAGAAATTCTCAAGGAAAATTTCTCTGATGTTTTGGAACCAGAGGGCAAAATAGAGGTTGAAAGAATCCATTGATCACTTCCTGAAAAAGATCCCTGAAAGAAAACTCCTAGGAATATTATATCCAGGTTCCAGAGTTCCCAGATCAAGGAGAAAATATTACAAACAGCCAGGAAGAAACAATTTGAATATTGTGGAAACACAATCAGGATAACACAGCATCTTGCAGCTTCTAAACTGAGGGATAGAAGGGCTTGCGATATGATACTCTGGAGGTCAAAGGAGCTGGGATTAAAACCAAGAATCATCCAACCCAGAAAAACTGAGTATCATGTTTCAGGGGAAAATATGGTCACTCAATGGAATAGAGGACTTTCAAGCATTCTTGATGAAAAAAACATAGTTGAATAGAAAATTTGACATTCAGATACAAGTAGCAAGAGAATCATGAGAAGATAAACAGGGGAAAATCGTATCAAAGTTGAACTATTTACATTCCTATATGGAAAAGTGATAATTATAATTTATGAAACTTTTCTCAGTATGAGAATAGTTGAAGGGAATTGAAATGTATATATATATATATATACACACACATATATATGTATATACACATACATATGTCTATGTAGGGTGTTATATGGGCATATGAATACATATGTGATTGTGTTGTATATATGTGTACAGGTATACATAGACAGAGGGCACAAGACCAATTGAATAGGAAGGGATGATACTTAATAAGTGGAATTAAGAGGTGAGAGAGGAATATAATGACATGAGACAGGGAGAGACAGAATGGGGTAAATTATCTCATATAGAAGAGATGAGGGAAAACTGTTACAATGGAGATGAAGAACAAGAAGGCAAAAGGAAATGGGTCTACCTTATTCTCATTGAATTTGGCTTAGGGAGGTAATGACATACACACTAAATATACATCTTATATATATATTTATATATTAATATATAAATTTATATTTTATTATACATTATATATAAATTTATATATTTATGTATAAATATATATAAATAAAAAATTATATAAAAACATATCTCACTCTGCAGGAGAGTAGGGGAGAAGGGTATGAAAGGGGGGATGATTGAAGGGAGAGCATGCTGGGGGGGAGGGAAGTTGGAAGCATGCACTTTTGAAAAGGGACAGAGTCAAAGTAGAGAATAGAAGTGGGCACGGTGGGATAGGATGGAGGGAAATATAGTCAGGTTTTCACACTATATCCACTCTGCAAATATTTTGCATAGCTATACATGTACAACCTATATTCAATTACTCTCTTTCCAGTAAGTGTGGGTGACGAGGGAGTAAGGGAAAGAATCTGGAATCCAAAGTTTTAAAATCAATTTTTAAATATATATGTATATAATAATAATTATTATTTTACATGTAACTTGGAAATAAGATATACAGGCACTGGGTTATAGAGGTCCACTGTGCCCTACTGGAAAGATGGAGTGGGGGAAGATATGGGAGAGAGCAGACTGGGGTAGGGGATATTCAGTGGGATTGTTGTTTTGGGGTAGTGGGTAGGGGGAAAATGGGGAGAAAGTTGTAACTCAAAATCTTGTGGAAATGAATGATGTAATCTAAAATTAAAAAAGAGAGGAAAAATAAGAATCAGATCACAGCTTTCCTTTCTCCCCTCTACAGATTAAAAAAAAATTCCCTCCTCCAATTATTAATTTCAAATAGACTTGAAAAAAACTGTTAAGCTTTCTGACAATTTAGACCTTAGAAAAATATTAAAGAGGATCTTGATGGAATTAAGTGGGAAAATGATGCAGTATGAATTAGACAGTTATTATTTTAAAAGTGACTTTGGTAGACAGAAAAATTTTGTAATTGGGTGTAAGTCTTTGTGATGTGTTTTAAAACATGCTTCTGGGGGAGGCTAGGTGGTGTAGTGAGTAAAGAGCTGGCCCCAGAGTCAGGAAAACCTGAGTTCGTATCTGCCCTCAGACACTTAACACACATACAAGAAAACTAGCTGTGAAGCCTTGGACAAGTTACTTAACCCCAATTTTCCTCCAAAAGGCAAAAAAGTGCTTCTAATCATAATTCAACTAGTCAGTTGGTCAGTCAACAAGCATTAGTTGAATGTTTTCTGTGTGTGAGAAACTCTTAACTCAGACACTTCATATCCTAATGAAGGAAGCAACATGTGATAGCTAGACCTACAGTACTTAGATGGAAGGTAATCTCAGAGAGGAAGGGATTAACAACTAGAAAATTGGAAAAGACTTCTTTAGAAGGAGGTATTTGAGCAGAAGGACTCCAGAAGAACTAAGAAGTAGAGGTAAAGAAGGGAACTATTCTGGGTATATAGGGAAGTCAGTACAAAGGTATGGAAATCAGAAATGGAGTGTCCTATTGGAGGAATTGAAAATAGATTGGTGAAGCTGCATCATAGACTGTATGGAGAATAGTGAGATGATTTGCTAAAGGAAATTAGGTAATCAAAAGACGGCTACCATAGAATTGTAGAGTTCTGGGACCGGAAAAGGCTCTACGACTCCAGTTCAACCTCTCTTCTTGAATGATGAGAATTTTCCTTTGGAAATTATTTACCAAGTGAGAATGTCTGCCTTCTTATCATAGGAAATGTTACAAAAATTTTTTTATTGTTCTTGTTTCCTAATTAATAAAATCTTATTTTTTTCCAATTACATGTAAAGATAGTTTTCGACATTCACTTTTATAAGATATGAGTTCCATTTTTTTCTTCCATTCCCATTACCCCAGGACAGCAAGCAATCTGATGTAGGCTATATATGTACAATCATATTAAACATTTTTACAATAAACATGTTGTTAAAATGCAATCAGAACAAAAGGGAAAAATCATAAGAAAAAAAACAACAAAAAAGACAAAATAGTATGCTTTGATCTGTATTCAGACTCCATAGTTCTTTATTTAGATGTGGATAGTGTTTTCCATCATGAGTCTTTTGGAATTGTTTTAGGTGATAGTGCTACTGAGAAGAGTTAAGTCTGTCAAAGTTAATTATCATACAATGTTGCTATTACTGTATACAGTGTTCTCCTGGTTCTTCTCTCTTCACTCAGCATCAGTTCATGTAAGTCTTTCCAGTTTTTTTCTGAAATCTGCCTGCTCATCATTTCTTAGAGAACAATAGTATTGCATTATATTGATAAACCACAACTTGTTCAGTCATTTCCCAATTGATGGGCATCTCCTCAACTTCCAATTCTTTACCACCACAAAAAGAGTTGCTATAAATATTTTGGTACCTATGGGTTCTTTTCCCTTTTTTGTGAATGCTTTGGTATACAGACCCAAAATAGTGGTATTGTTGGATCAGAGGTTATGCACAGTTTTATAGCCCTTGGGGGGCATAGTTCCAAATTGCTGTCCAGAATGGTTGAATCAATTCGCAACTCCACTAACAATGCATGTGTTCCAGTTTTCCCAGATCTTCTCTAATATTTGTCATTTTCCTTTTTTTGTCATATCCAAACAGATAGGTGTGAGGTGGTACCTCAGAGTTGTTTTAATTTGCATTTCTCTAATCAGTAGTGATTTAGAGCATTTTTCATATAACTACAGCTAACATTAATTTTTTTCATCTGAAAACTGCCCGTTCATATCCTTTGACCATTTAATTGGGGAATAAATTTTTTAAAATTTATTTTTAGTCTTCAACATTCACTTCCATGTGATTTTGAGTTCTAAATTTTCTCCACTGCCCTACGCTACCCCCTCCCCAAGACAGTGTGCAGTCTGATGTAGACTATACATATATATTCATATTAAACATTTTCACATTAGTCATGTTGTAAAGAAGAATTAGAAGCAGTGGAAGGGTTAGGGTTAGGGTTATAAAATGACAAAAAAAGAACAAAAAGGAGAGAGAGCAAATATCATACTTTGATCTGTATTCAGACTCCATAGTTCTCTCTCTTGATGTGGATAGCATTTTCCCATCATGATTCTTTTGGAGTTGTCTTAGATCCTTGCACTGTTGAGAAGAGCTAAGCCCATCAAAGCTAATCATTACACAGTGTTCCTATTATTGTGTACAATGTTCTCCTGGTTCTGCTCACTTCACTCTGCATCAGTTTATGTAAGTTTTTCCAAGTTTTTCTAAAGTCTGCCTGCTCATCATTTATTATAGTACAATGGTATTCTATTATATCCAAAAAACACAACTTGTTCAGCCATTTCCTAACTGATTGGTATCCCCTCAATTTCTAATTCTTGGCCACCACACACACAAAAAAACTGCTATAAATATTTTTGTATATTTTGTACTTTCCCAATTTTTATGATCTCTTTGGGATACACACCTAGAAGTAGTACTGCTGAGTCAAAGGATATGCACAGTTTTATAGCCTTTTGGGCTTAGTTCCAAATTGTTCTCCAGAATAGTTGAATTAAGTCACAACTCCACCAACAGTACATTAGTTGGGGGCAACTAGGTGGTGCAGTGAATAGAGTACTGGCCCTGGAGTCAGGAGGACCTGAGTTCAAATCCAGCCTCAGACACTTAACACACAAATTAGCCACGTGCCCTTGGGCAAGTCACTTAGACCTGATTTCCCTTGCTCCCCCCCCCCCCAAAGCAAAACAAACAAACAATGCATTACTGTTCCTATTTAGTCATATCTTCTCCAACATTTTTCATTTTCCAGTTTTGTTATGTTAGCCAATCTGATAGGTGCGAGGTGGTACCTCAGAGCTGTTTTGATTTGCATTTCTCTAATCAATAGTGATTTAGAGCATTTTTTCCTATATGACTACAGAAAACTTTAATTTCTTCATCTGAAAACTACTCATAGCCTAGCTGCTGAATGCCATGTTGAATGCCTTACTGAATTCTTTGCAAAACTTTTTCTTCTCCATTACCTCCTCCAAATTGAATACCCCATCTTGAGCACATCATTGCTAGCTGGAGATTGAATGTGTAAAATGTTATGAATGTATGTATGAACTAATAGGACATAGACACAAGCTATTCCAGAAGTCTAAGTGCAATTTTAAGCTTTTAAAACTTATTAACTGCATGTATCATCTCTATATCCTTTATCTATACCTACTGATATTATCTCTGTATCTATATATTAGAAAATAAAATTATGGCTATAATATATTTATATTATCTCTACATATCTAGATGACATGCCCATATAAAGATATTGATATACATATATGTTTATACACATAGTTGTACAAATTTATACCATATAAGATAATAGCTAGCTTTTATAAAGTGCTTTAAGATTTGGGAAGCACTTTACATATGTCATCTCCTTTTATTATCACAACAACCTTGTGAGGTAGATTCTATTTTCCATATTTTATAGACAATGAAACCAAGATTGACGGAGATTAAAACACTTGCTCATGATCACACAACTGATAAGTGTCTGAGCTAGGACTCAGAAAAATGAGTGTGTAAACACAACATACAATATGCCCCAACACAGTATACATGCATATATTCTACACATATAATATATTTTATGTACACACACATATATTCATATGTAAAACATATATACACACACATACATCTGTATATACATATATGATTCAATAAACCCTATGGAAGTTAATATTTTTAAATCAGAGTTCCCATTATCTTGTCTTTCTTTCCATCATACATATTCCAGAGCATAAAAACAATTTGGACAGTAGATTTTAAACCAGGTTTTGGGCATGAACAAATAGGTGACTTTTCAAGCATTTACAGTATTTGCAACAAGATGGTAGCTAGGAATCTGCAGATCTGTATGTAGACCAGTCATAGTTTATGCTAACATAGGCTTTTGCAAAGTGCTTTCATCCCAACAGTCCATGGAAGGAGGTTATCCAAATGACATTTCCCCCACGTCCTCATATGGTCAAACTAAGGTTCTCAATGGTGAAGTGATTTGTTCATGCTAATTGAACAGCTAGGGAATTGTAGAAGCACAATGTGATCTCACATCCTTTGATTCCAAGGCAAAAGTTCATATTACTTTATAGTCTATCACTTTCTATTTCAGAAAACAAATAAAAAAAAATCTAGACTTGATTTTCTTTTCCTTTTATTTAGACTGAAGTTCACTTCTGCAAAACATGTTCTTGTTCTTCCTTGCTAATTCTTCTATTTTCATTACTGTACTTGGCCAAAGCTCACAAACTAGCTTCCCTCAGAGCACTTGCCTCTTAGAGCTTGTTGGACACAAGGGGATCATTGTTTTTCCTCCCAAAGCCCTTAGTAGCCTTGTGGTGTCAGCAAGTCTCTTCAAGCATTGATTCTTATTGTTAGTTGCTCTCCAGAGATGGCAGAGCCTAAGGGAGCCTGGGAATAGAAGTGACTCTGCATCCCTCAGCTGTCCTACTTATCAAAAGGAACAGAGGGGTTCAATTGTCTTATTGGCAGAGAAAAAACTCTGATGTCATTGTAAAACAAGGAATGTTGCAGGGAGGGGATGTAGAAATGAAGATGAACCAATAAATAAATAGCAAGATTAAATTTAATTTTCAGCTAAAGAAAAGGGCTGAGGAATAGCCAAAGCTGGGGGTGGGGGGAATCAGGTAAAAATCCAGATTGTGGTACTGCTAGTGAAATGAACTTCCTTATCTGACTCATTAAAATGTCAAAACTCCCTTGGGTGGAAAGGTATTTTGACATTTCCAAGCTTGCAAATTTGCCTTTTGTGTATTATATAGTACCTCACCAAGAGACCAACAAAATACTGGTACAATAAGGCTGATGTATTAGACCCATCAAAAGTTTATTCACTAGGTCACTCAGTCACTTCATATAAGTAATTAGCTCCACTTTTGTAGATGGCAGGCTAGTTTTAAAAGCCACATACTTTCATGGTTAGGATATAATCATTTGCTACTAAAACAAGGAAGAAGGAAACAGGATGAGGGGTAAAGGGTAGCCAAAAAGGTCAGAGGAGTCAACTTAGGTAAAACACAGAAGCTAGGGATCTGAGCTGACCCAGTTATTTTTCAGTTTTCTGCATAATACACATGCATTTTGAAATAGACTTTGAAATATATTGTTTTAAGCCCTGTGCCCCCATTGGTATCTACCAAATGTTTATTGATGCCAATGTTATGAATATAAGCATGTTCTAGACAAAAATAGTGATGGATCTATAAACTCAATTCTCTTGAGACTAAGGCTATTTCTTGGAAAGAAATGATAAGATCATAGATAAAAAGACTATTAATTTTAACCCCCTCGTTTTACATAATAAGAAATTGAGACCCAGGGAAGTTGAGTGATGTGTTCAATGTCACAGTGTAGTCATCATCTGGTGTGGGATTTGAACCAAAATACAGCATGGTAAAATGGAAAGAATATTGTATCTGCAATTGCAAGACATGGGCTCAAATCTCTGTCACTCTGTGTAGTATAAGGTAAGTCATTCAATCTATCAAAATTTCTTGCCAATATTTGTGAAGATTTGGGACTCAATGACATGAAAGGCTCCTTCCTCCCCCAAATCTGTGACCCTATATCTTGACTTTATTCAATAAAGGAGAATTCATAAAGAATATCACATTCGCCCCTTGGAATCTCTATCATTTATTGAATAATATCCTGTTGAATTAAATGAATTTACTACAAAAGACTTACTTTTAACCAGGAGATAGCTTCTAAACTGTTCAATATACTGAGAATCCATACTACAAAAGCCTTGAGGAATGTCCCACACTGGTTATTTCATCTACCCTTGCACAGGTAGCATAAGATTTGGATCAGATATGGAGAATGAAGAAAAGGGAAGAGTCTAGGGTGGCTCTGGGGTTATGAAATTGGGTGACTGGGAAAAGAATATCTCTCACAACAGATTAAACAGGGTTGGTTAGAGTAGTAAAAGGTTGATGAGGGGTGTGGATGGCAAGGAAATGAGAACTTCCAGATCTCACCCACTAGAAAAGGTTGTCTTCTGAGCAAATTAAATCTGTTTCATTGTGGCATTCTCTCTGCTGTATTGCCTCCATTCATAGATATTTTTCACTCTTTGAAAAGATATTGAGTGCCCATGTATAATCTATATCTGATTGCTTTCTATCTCAGGTAGGGGTGAGGAGAGAGTCTTTAAAATAAAAATACTTAAAAATTAGAAAAAGAAAAAAAATATATTGGGGAAGCTTTCTTACTTTCTTAAATTGAATTTGCCATTTTTTGGAATGCTTCTTTTAACACTCATGTCCTGATAATTTCAGAATGTTCTTGCCAAAAAGAGAATAGGCAGGAGAGGAAAGTCAAAAGTGCAGCCCTATTTTTAATAGTATTTTGTATCTATAGCTTTAGAGTCTCTCACCATGTTTCCTTTAAAAGCTTCATGAGCCTTGTGACACTACTGATCCCAAGTCATTTTGGCTACAGAAGGCTTAAGTATTTTATTATGTTTTTGGAGGTGTACAAGAAAATCACTCATAAATTTTAACTGGTTGAGCTGGTGAAAGCCTATTGACTTACATTCTTTGGCTGTTACTTCTTATTTGTGCTCTCTACTCATTAATGGTAGTGACTAACCACAACCACTGTGTGAATTGGTTATGGCCAAGATGGAAGTGACCTGTATCACAGAGACATCAACCTTGGTGAGAAAACTTTGGGAAAGAAAGAATCTGAGCTGAGTGAGGGGAGCAGAGCCAGGAAAACATTGTACAAAATTACAGACACATCTTATCTGTAATGACTTTCTGATAGACTGGGCTCCTCTCAGCAATGCAAGGCTATAAGAAAACTCCAAAAGACTCATGAAGAAAAGGTCTATTCACATCCAGAGAAAGAATTATAGAGTCTGAATGCAGATTAAAGCAAACTACTTTTTTGTTTTGTTTCGTCCGTTCTTTCTCATTGTTTATTCTATTGGTTATAATCCTTCTTTACAACTTGCCTAATGTTTAATGTGAAGGTATTTGTAGAACCTATATTGGATTGTATGCTGCTGTGGGAGGAAGGAGGGAGGAGAAGAAAGTTTGGAACTCAAAAGACTGTGGAACTGAGCGATATAAACTAAATGTAAATAAATAATATTTAAAAAAGAAAGATCTAAGGCAACATGATATGATTGATAGCTAGATATTCAGGAATAAAGTCTAGTCTACCTTTACTATGCCCTGGAAAGAGCACATGTGAAATATTGCATTAAGTTCTAGTTACTATATATTAGGAATGAAATTTATAATCTTCAGAAAATCCAGAAGAGGGAATCTAGGATAATTAGGGCCCTCAAGATCAGATTATTTGTGGATCTATTTAAGCCAGTGGGGATGTTTAAGTTGGAAGGTTTAGGTTGGTAAGAAGAAAGTGGTAGGGGCTATAATAACTATTTTCAAGTAATTGAAGGGATGGCATATGAAGAGGTATTAGATTTTTTTCCCAGAGTGTAAAAAATGCACCACCTAATAATTAGACCCCACTACAAAGGTAGAAATGGGCTCTCTCAGGAGGCAAAGTGTTCCCTTTACCTGGAGTTTTTTGAGCAAAGGCTGGGTGAATACTTGCTGGAGATGTTATTTTAAATTATCTATTTATCAATTTATTTTATCCAAATTGCATGTAAAAATACTTTAAAAATTACTTTATTAAAACTCAGTTCCAAATCATCACCCTGCCTTCCTTTCCTCCCCTGTCATTGATAAGAGAAACAATTTGACATAAGTTATATAGGTGTAGTCATGAAAAACCTTTTTCTATATTAGCCATGTTATGAAAGAAAACATACAAAAAGGCCCAAGAAAAATAAAGTTAAAAAGTATACTCTGATCTGCAGTAAGACTCTACCACTCATTCTCTGGGGATGGATATTGTCTTTTATAAAAAGTCCTTAGGAATTGTCTTAGATCATTGTATTACTGAGAATAACCACAAGTAATTTGCAGCTGATCATCATCCAATATTGCTGTTACTGCATGTGATGTTCTCCTCTTCCTATTTACTTCACTTTTCACAGTTTATGGATGTTTTTCCATGTTTTTCTGAGACTACCCTACTCAAAACTTCTCATAGCAAAAAATCTGGAGCTAAAAGTTTTAAAAACAAATGTTTAAAATTTTTTTACTTACAACTGGGAAATAATATATACAGTTACTGGGGTATAGAAATGCATCTTTCTTTACTAGAAAGTTAGAGGAGTGATGGGGGAGGTGATAAGGGAGTTCATATTGGGGGAAGGAGTGTTCAGTGGGTTTGCTATTTTGGGGTGGGGGGTAGGAGAAAGACTGGGAGAAAAAAATTATAACTCAAAATCTTGTGAAAATGAATGTTGAAAACTAAAAACAAATCAATCAATCAATTAATTAATTAAAAAAGAAATGAGACCTTTATCAGGAATATTTGCTGTAAATTTTTTTTCAGTTATTATTACAGTGTGTTTCCCTCCATCTTATTTCACTCCTATTAATCCTACTCTTTCCTTCCACCCTTTCCATTATCAAAAGTGTTTTGCTTCTGACTGCCTCTTCCTTCAATCTGCCCTGCCTTCTATTAACCCTCTCCTTCTCTTATTACCTTCCCCTCTCACTTTCCTGCAGGGTAAGATAAATTTCTAGTATGTTAGTTATTCCATCTTTGTGCCAATTCTGATGAGTTCAAGTGCTTCTGTCTACCTCATTCTTATTCCTCTCCACTATGAAAGTTATTTTGTGTCTCTTTTATGTGAGATAATTTATTCCATTCTACTTTTCCCTCCCCCATTTTCCCAGTGCATTTCTTTTTCTTAACCCTTAATTTTATTTTGTTTTATATATCATCCCATCATATTCAATTCATAAATGTACCTTCTGTCCATAACTGACTGAATAAAGTAAAAGGTCTTTTTATTTACAATTATCTCTTCTTGTAAGAATGTAAATAGTTTAACATTATTCAATCCTTTATCATTTCTTTCCTGTTTATCTTTTTATGCTTCTCTTGAGTCTTGCATTTGAAAGTATTTTTTTTTATTAAGTTTTGGTCTTTTTATCAAGAATGCTTGAATGTCATCTCTTTAATTGAATGTCCATCTCTGCCTGCCTGCCCTGAAGTATTAAACTCAGTTTTGCTGAGTGGGTGATTCTTGATTGTGATCCTAACTCATTTGTCCTGTGGAATATCATGTTCCAAGCCCTCTGATCCTTTAAAATAGAAGCTGCTAGATTTTCTAAACTGATACTGTTTCTATCATACTTGAATTGTTTCTTTTTTTATTTTTAGTTTTTTAAAAAAATATTTATTTTTGTTTTATTTTTTTATTTATCTATTTATTTTTTAGTTTTCAACATTCATTTCCACAAGATTTTGAGTTACATGGTTTTCCCTGTCTTTCCCCTACCTCCCCACCTCAAAGTAGAAAGCCTACTGAATACCCCTTTCCCCAGTCTGATCTCTCTTATATCTTCCCCCATAACTCCCCTAACTTTCTAATAGGGAAAGATATATTTCTATACCCCAGTACCTGTATATCTTATTTCCCAGTTGCATGTAAAAAATAAATTTTAAAACATTTGTTTTTAAAACTTTGAGTTCCAGATTTTTTCCCTTCTTCAATCCTCACCCCATCCCACTGGGAAGATCAACAATTCAATATAGGTTTTACATGTGTGGTTACCCAAATCATTTCCATAGTAATTATATTGTGAAAGACTAGCTATATTTCCCTCCCTTCTAAACTGCCCCCCCCACTTATTGTATTTTACACTTTGACCCAATCCCTTTTCAAAAATGTTTACTTCTAACTGCCCTATCCCCCAATCTGCCCTCCCTTCTATCAAACCCCTTTTTATCTCCTATACCCCTATTTTCCTGTAGGGTAAGATACCCAACTGTGTGTGTATGTTATTCCCACCTTAAGCCAAATTCAACAAGAAGCAGGTTGTCCCATTCCCTTTGACCTTCCTGCTCTTCCCCTCCATTGTAACAGTTTTCTCTTGCCTCTTTCATATGAGATAATTTACCCTAATCTATCTGTCCCTTTCTCCTTCTCCCAATAAATTCCTCTTGCACCTCTTAATTTTATTTTTTAGATATCATCCCTCCATATTCAACTCATCCTGCGCCCTCTGTCTATGGATACATGAACATACATATGTCCACACTCTCATACATATTTATATATACATAAACCCTCCAATACAGACATATATATTATATATATTACATATATATAATATATTATATACATATATATTCCCTTCAACTATCCTCACACTGAGAAAAGTCTTATGAGTTACAATTATCATTTTTCCATGTAGGAATGCAAATAGTTCAACTTTAATATGTTCCTTGTGATTTCTTTTTCCTGTTTACCTTCTCATGCTTCTCTTCTTTCTTGTATTTGTCAAATTTTCTGTTCAGCTCTGTTTTTTTTCATCAAGAATGCTTGAAAAATAAAGAATACTTAAAATCCTCTATTTCATTGAATGACCATATTTTCCCCTGTAGCATTATACTCACTCAGTTTTGCTGGGTAGGTGATTGTTGGTTTTAGTTCTAACTCTATGGACCTTCAAAATATCTTTGCCAAGCCCTTCAATCCTTTAATGTAGAAGCTGCTAGATCTTGTGTTATCCTGATTGTATTTCCACAATACTGAAATTGTTTCCTCCTGGTTGCTTGTAATATTTTGTCCTTTATCTGGGAACTCTGGAATTTGGCTATGATATTCCTAGGAGTTTTCATTTTGGGATCTTTTTTTAAGAGGTGATTGATGAATTCTTTCATTTTCTATTTTACCCTCTGCTTCTAGAATATCAGGGCAATGTTGCTTGAGAATTTTATGAAGGATGATTTTTAGGCTCTTTTTTGATCATGGCTTTCAGGTAGTCCAATAATTTTTAAATTATCTCTCCTGGATCTATTTTCCAAGTCCGTGGTTTTTCCAGTGAGATATTTCACATTGTCTTCTATTTTTTAATTTGTTTGGATCTGTTTTATAGTATCTTGATTCTTCATAAAGTCATTAGCTTCCAATTACTCTAATATAATTTTGAAGTAGTTCTCTTTAGTCAGTTTTTGAATTTTTATATATTTATACATAAATACATATATTTTAAGGTGTTATTTTCTTCCTTGTATTTTTGAGTCTCATTTAGCAGGCTGTTGACTCACTTTTCATGATTTTCTTGTATCATTGTCATTTATTTTCCCAATTTTTCCTCCACTTCTCTTACTTGATTTTCAAAATCCTTCTTGAGCTCCTCCATGGCCTTAACCAATTCCTATTTTTCTTGGAGGCTTTTGATGCAGGAGTTTTGACTTTGCTGCATTCCTCTCACTCCATGCCTTGATCCTTTTTGTCCCCCAAAAAAGCATTCTATGGTTTGTTTGTGCTTCTGTTGCTTGCTCATATTGCCAGGAAATTACTTGGCTTTTGAGCTCTTTGACAGGGTAACTCTGCTTCCAGAATGGAGAGAGTTACATCCCAAATCACTGGGGTTTTTGCAACTGCCAAAGCTATTAGGAGGGCACCCTCTGTATAGCCTTCACAAGCTCTGGCTCACTGGTCACACACCCCACTACCACAACCCAAGACCATGATACAAATCCAAGCAGGTTAAAGCAAGAGTGATTACCCTCTGAATGGTTGCTTGGTCCCCCTATGATCTGTAGGCCAGGAGCTCTGGAAGCAGCCACATGGTGGCTGCTGCATGGCTGCTGTGCGCCTGCTGCTTCTCACCGTAGGCACAGCATCTGGACTGTGCTCTTCAGTCCCTATCTCTTCCAGTGGGGTTCAGCACCGACCTTTTACTTTGTCTTTGGAGTTTATGGGTTCAGAAGTATGGAAACCACCACAGCTACTGATGATTCATTCTCCTGAAGTCTGCTCAGGCTGCCACTGGTTGGAGTCACCCTAGGGCTAAAACTGCAGTCCTCATGCTGGGCTGGGCTTGGCTCTCAGCTAGATGTGATAGACCCTTTCTGTCCACCTGCCAGGCTTCTTTCAGCAGGAGATTTGTTTCTCTCTGTTGCTTTGTGGATTCTGTAGCTCTAAAGTTTGTTTAGAGTCATTTTTTATATGTATTGGAAATGATTGGTGCAGGAGCCCACACAAAGTTTGTGCTTCTCTTCTGCCTTCTTGGCTCCACCCAAGTTGTTTCTTTCTGACTGCTTATAATATTTTCTCCTTGTTCTGGGAGTTATGGAATTTGGCCATCATATTCCTTGGCATTTTCTTTTTGGTATCGCTTGCAGGAGCTGATTGGTGGATTCTTTCAATTTGTATTTTACCCTCTGGTTCTAGAATATCAGGGAAGTTTTCCTTGATAATTCTTGATCATGTCTTTTAAGTAGCTCAATAATTAAGTTATATCTCCTGGATCTGTTTTGCAGATCAGTTGTTTTTGCAATGAAGTATTTCACATTTTCTTCTATATTTTTATTCTTTTGATTTTGTTATATTGTTTCTTGGTGCATCAAGAAGTCATTAATTCTACTTGCAAATTCTAAATTTTGAAGTATTATTTTCTTCACTAAGCTTTTTGTACCTCCCTTTTCATTTGGCCAAATTTACTATTTTAAGGTGTTCTTTACTTCAGTGAATTTTTGTACGTTTTTTTTTTTTGAGTTTTCCAAGGTTACTTTTAAAGGTATTCTTCTCTTCATTGAATTTGTGTGCCTCTTTTACCATTTGACCTATTCTGTTTCTTTTAAAGCAATTGGGGTTAAGTAACTTGCTCAAGATTACATGGCCAGTTATTTCTGGGTGTGGTGCTCAGTAACCTATTCTGTTTTTAAGGTGTCATTTTCTTCAGTATTTTTGTGCCTTCTTTATCAAACTATGGATTCCTTTTTTCCAAGATTTTCTTGTACCATTGACATATACCTTCCCATTTTTTTCCACCTCTTTTATTTGAATTTTCAAATCCTTTTTGAGATCTTCAAGGACCTGAGACCAATCCACATTTTTCTTTGAGGCTTTGAATGCCACAGTTTTGATTTTGTCATCTATCATTTGTGTTTTTATCTCCCCTGTCACCATAGTAACTTTTTGTGGTCAGGATGTTTTTTTGTTTTTTGGTCATCTTTTACAATCTATTTCTTGACTTTTAGTTTTACATTAAAATAGGACTCTTCTCCTGGGGTGGAGGGGGTACTATTTCAAATTTCAGTTTTTTTTTATTCAGCTCTTTTTAGAACTAGTTCTGGGGATTTATAAGTTTTAAATTATTTCATGGTGGTATGATCTAACAAGAGGTGTATTTACTATTTTCCTGGCCTGTGCTCTGTTCTGGGAGCAATCACAAGCACTTTTTCTTTTTTTTTCCCATGTTTTCTGCACTTAATACTATTTTATTTATCCAAATACATAAAAAGGTTTTTTTCAACATCTGTTTTTGTAAAATTTTGAGTCTCAAATTGTTCTACTTCCCTTTCTTCTCCCCTCCTCAAAACAGTAAGTAATCTTATATAGGTTATACTTGTAAAATAATTTTAAACATATTTCCACATTAGTCATGTTGTGAAAGAAGAATCTGAACAAAAGGGAAAAAATCACAAGAAAGAACAAAATGCAGAAAAAGTAGAAATAGTATGTTTTACTCTACATTCAGACTTCAAAGTTCTTTCTCTGGATGTGGACAGCATTTTCCATCATGAGTCCTTTGGAATTCTCTTGCGTCATTGTATTGTTAGGAAGAGCTAAGTTTATCACAGTTTATCATCACACAATGGTATTATAACTGTGTATTGCTTCTGCTCACTTCACTCAACATCACTTCATATAAATCTTTACAGGTTTTTTTGAAATTCATATGTTCCTAATTTCTTATAGAACAGTAGTATTCCATTACATTCATATACTACAACTTGTTCAGTCATCCCCCAATTAATGAGTGCCCCCTCAATTTCTAATTCTTTCCCACCAGAAAAAGAACTTCTATAAATATTTTTGTATATGTGTGCCCTTTCCTTGGTTTTTATTATCTCTTTGGGATATAGACCTACTGGTGGCATATGCACAGTTTTATAGCTTTTTTGTACATCATTCCAAATTACTCTCCAGAATGGTTGAATCGGTTTACAACTGCATTAGAACTGACAAGCAGCTACTTCTGGAGCTCTCAACCCACAGATAGTAAGGTGGACAAGCAAATCATCTGAAGTTTACAGGTGTTCCTTTGCTGGCACTGGGTACTCAACTCTGTTGCATTACCCATATTCAGAGTTGGTTGACAGTCCTGGGTCACAGCTCAAGGGTAAAAAGGAGCACTAACACTCCAGAACTTATTGTCTTGGGGGAGGTAGGGATGCTGGTCACATTTATAGGGCTGAAAAGAATGATTTTTCATTCCCCAATTGTTAAATTATCAAAGAATATGAGCAGGCAGTTTTCAGATGAAGAAATTAAAGCTTTTTATAGTCATATGAAAAAATGCTCTAAATAACTATTGATTAGAGAAATGCAAATTAGAACATCTCTTAGGTATCTCCTCATATCTATCAGATTGGCTAATATGACAGAAAAGGATAATGCTAAGTGTTTGTAGAATATGTTGGAACATTGGAATACTAGTGCATTGTTGGTGGAGTTGTGAACTTATCCAGCCATTCTGGAGAGCAATTTTGAACTATGCCCAAATAGCAGCCTCAATGCTGCTGAAAGGTTATGTCCAAGAGGTCTCCTATGGCAGGACCTGTACTGGCACAGCCTGTGATACAGTATACTCCACTCTTTACCCTGGTGTGATAGACCTTTCCTGCTGACCTTCTAAGTTATCTGGAGCTGGAAAATTGATTCACCTCATCCTTTTGAGATTTTTGCCACTTCCAAATTTATTTTGAGTCATAATTTAAAGTTCTTTGGAGGGTAATTTTGGAGAGTCCCTGTCTTTTCTCTGCTATCTTGGTTCTTTTGGGGATGTTTTAGACAGGTTTTTTTTTTAGGTATAAATTAGAGTGTTGAATTCAACAGCCATCGAGGACACTTCTGACTCTGAGATTCTTTGATATGGTAATCTATAGAGTTGTCTTTGGGATTTAGATATCTGTGTGAATTGAATTTTTTTAGGTGGGTGAATTGGCTGATTCATTTGTTTATAGTCATGTAGAGGTCTGTTTTCACAAATGCAGGTTAGTCAGTACAGCTGGTTATGGCATTTATATTGTGCTTGATGCTCTTTGGAAGATTAGGAAAGAATTATTTTGTAAATAAAAAGATCAAGCCAAATTTTATTAAAGTCATAACTGTCCTCTGAGATAGAAAAAATATTTCTGATTGAATTCATTCTAGCATTAGAACAGCTAACTCAAGGGAGTAATCCCACTATTTATGACTGCCATGTTTACTTAAATAGACATTTGGGGCCTATGTTTGAGGCAGGCTTTGTTTTGTAACATGCTTTTGTCTGTTGTTCTCTTTCCTAAACAACTTATCATTAATTCTTCATTTTCTTTTGCAACATTGATCAATTCTACTATCAGCCCAGGATCTAAATATTAGCAACATCTTCAAATTGATTTTCTTGCTTCCTATCTTTCCCACAAGGTTCCAGACCATGCTTCCTCAATACTGTATTATAGATATCCTATGAAACCTACAACTACACGCAACATCTTACTCTTTCTTGTGGTAGGTAGGTGATGCCTCAGGGTGTCCCTAAAGTCTGAACACATAGGAAATCTCATTAACTATGCATATTTTTAAGAAATGAAATGAATGAACTTTTTAACAACTTTCTATTTCATTAGCATAAATGAAATTTCATAGGAAGACATAGGAGACACATAGGAAATCTCATTAACTAATTAAATTAATCTAATTGATATGGAAAATCGTCCCTAATAGCTAATTAAATTTTTATTCCATATGACATTGTCATGGCTAAAATTTATGCAATTAAATAAAATGTTGTTAAAAATTTCATTCATTTCCTTTCTTGAAAATATACATAGTTAATGAGATTTCCTATGTGTCCAGGCTTTAGGGACACCCTGTAGATTCTTAAAGGTTAACCTATGTATTTCAAGTTCTGGTATTCTTTGAATATTGTTAAAGGTTTCAAATGACAAATCAAACAATAGTAGAATTAAAGCTCATGGATACTTTTAAGATCATCCAGTCCAATCCCCCTCACTTTATTCCTGAAGCAAATGAGAACAAGAAAGGACAAATGATTTTTCCATGGTCATACAGTAAGGAAGTAGTTTAGCAGGGATTTGAAGCTATATTCTCTGATTCTAATTTTAGATCTCTTTCAACTGTACAATGATGCCTCTTTATGCAATGCCTGTTTTTCAGGAATTATTTTTCTTCTCCACCATAATATGGAGAGGTTGATGCTAAAGGCTAAGGGTTTTTTTGTTGTTGTTTTGGAGTCTCACAAGAGAAGAGCTCAGAATGAACTAGAGTAATATACAAGCCCCTTCTACTTTTGAAGTCAAGAGGGCAACATTCCAGAAAACAGCGTACCTAGATCCATAGTTTTTAGATCAGTTATGAAAATAAATTTAACTATTGCTACTTGAAAGCTGATGTAGTTGTCCAGAATGGTCAGATTTGAGCAATAAGTTGACATATTACTAGGTAAACTAAACACTATTTGTATTGACATTCTTACTATACATGAAAACAGAAAAGATACAAAAAATTCCTAAATGAAATAATACTTCCATTAGGTAGCTGACAAATGTAATTTCATGATGAACTCAAAATAGAAAAAAAAAACTACAATTAATTCTCCTCTAACATATTTTGAAAACAAGTTTATTCCAGTGCAATTCAAATATCAGGAAATAGTTTCAGTTGAACTGAATTTCAAGTTTATTTCTGCATGATTTCTGTGAGAAACAGCAAGAATTCAGAAAACTGCACCACTTCACAGTCACCAGCTACTCCTTCATCCATAATTTTTGACCTGAGACCCCGAAT
Organism: Petaurus breviceps papuanus; assembly: GCF_028583685.1. Lineage (NCBI taxonomy): Eukaryota > Metazoa > Chordata > Mammalia > Diprotodontia > Petauridae > Petaurus > Petaurus breviceps. The sequence continues at coordinate 30,153,540 of NW_027185761.1, read as the reverse complement.
GTCCCAGGTGTAGTCTAAGGAATAGTTCAAGGTTTTAGACTATTTATTGTAGTATGCATTTCTTCACCATATTTTTTTTTTGCTTTTTGGAGGGCAATTGGGGTTAATTGACTTGCCTGGGGTCACATGGCTAGTTTTTGTGTTAAGTGTCTGAGGCTGGATTTGAACTCAGGTTCTCCTGACTCCAGGGACAGTGCTCTATTCACTGTGCTACCTAGCCGCCCATCTTAACCATTTTCTATGTGAAAACCTACGCTACTATTTTTACATACAAGCTTACAGAGCTAGTCAATATCTGAGGTGATTTTTGAACCCAGTCCTTCTTTTCATGTGCACACATACATTTGTTAAATTATACTTCAATTACTAATTTTAATGTGAAAGGCAAATGGAAATAATAGAAAATAATTTAATAAGTTTGGGGATTAAGAAATGAAGAAGGCCAAATACTTATAGACTATTTTTGTGAGAATATTGTAGAGTGCTAGAGGAAATTCTGAATTCAGAGTCAGGAGACCTGGGTTTGAATCCAATCTCAGTCACTTATAAGCTGACATTGTTTCCAATTACATCCCTTTTCCACCTTCCCTATACACATTAGCTACTGTTGTCTTAAAAAAAATACTGGATTCATAGCTGGGAGACTTGGATTTGAATTCCAGTTGTTCTATATGATAACTGAAGGTCTTAATCCCCCATCAGTAAAATAGGGACAATAATATTGTATTACCTATTTCATGGGGTTTTTTTTTATGAGGAAAACACTTTTAAAACATAAAATCCTATAGAAATGTGAATTATTACTTAAAAACCATGATAAATACTTTCTTTAAGAAGAGAGTCAGAAGCACAAAATATGGTGAGCTGTGAATAGCCTCATAAAAAGAAAATGAAATTGACAATATTTCAACAGCTAGTAAATTACTAGTTAACAGTCTATGAGTCAATCCAGAAATGACAGGCTGTGTATACTCAGATCATAGAGTAGTTAGAGTACAGATCCAAATCAATATCAAACTAAAAGAAATGATAAAGAATAAAAAAACAGATTACATGATAATGGTTATTCAAAGCTAATCTATTTAAGCAAACCCTTGACTAGAAAAATTGGAAAATGACAAAAAATTACAGTGTCCTTTTTACCACTTTCAGAGAAATTTAATTGATACAAAATAATCACCTTAATGGTGAAGCTAAAAAATCACCAAAATCATTTAAAGTTCTTGCCAAATATAAAGGTGTGGGCAGCTAAGGGCATCATCAGGTTTGTTTACCAACTAGTTTGTAAAATATTACTGAGCAAGATGTTGAAAGGTTAAAAGTAGAATTTTCTCACAAAATCCTGAAAAAATCATGCATGGGTAAAATAAAACCATGAAAAGTTTGTTTTTAGGCTCTACTAAACCAAACCATTCCAAGGACAATTGTATTCCAAACTGGAGAAAATTGTATATTATGGCGAAAAGAGACTTGCATTTAAAGTTCCAAAATCTGAATTAGAATCACAGCTTTAGTACTTGTAATCTATGACCATGGATAAGTCACATTTGCTCTTTGGGCCTCAGGTCCTTTATCTTAAACTTGAGAGGGTTGGTAGAGTATTGCTAAAGTCCAAAATCAATGATCTTATGATAGATAACAAACAGTTGTGAAATGGAAAGGAGACACTGTGGTTTTGACAGTGATCAATTCTCATAACTAACAAGAGTAATAATTTTATTTGTGTGCCATTACTCAACTATTCAGTAGAATTTAAACCCCCAAACATTAGGAAGACCATTATCATACTGGATTAAGAGAGAAGCAGAAGAGTGAAAGAGACAAAGGACAGAAAAAAACCAACATATGAAAAAAAAAGAAATGAATAAAGTTAATTCAGGCAGAAGATGAAAAAAAAGAGATAGAAATTCATTATACACAGTTACATGTAAAGAAAACTTAGAATTTAAAGTAATTAGATGATTGATTGTCTATAAGAATTTAGGAACATAAATTAGCAAACAAAAAAATAGATTTAAAGCAACCCAATCTTGGAAAAAAAAAGTCTGTCAAGACACTCATGAATTAGAAAAAAAAAACCTTAGCTAGATAAATTTTAAAATGGATCTTATCAAATGTTTAAAGAACTTTTACTATTAAACAAAAATGCTATCAATGATTTAGATAGAGAGTATTCAATCAAACTCCTTTTATGAGTCAAATAAATTGCAATCCCCAAATCATGAAGGGATAAACTAGAGAAAGAAAACCAGAGGCTGAACACAATCAATATTCTTGCAAAAACTTTAAATAAAGTTTAAGATTTTGTTCTAATATTTCAAAAACATCACCTAAAACAAAATTAGATTTGATATATAAACATCATTTAACATTAGGAAATCAATTATCATGATCAATTAAATAATAAAACAACAAAGCTTCCAAATAATTATATACAAAGAGAAACAAAAAACATTAAACAAATGCAGAATTTATTTATACTAAAATTCTAAGTGATATAAGCATTTAAGGATCATTTAAAAATCTATTTAACTTTTACTTGCATGGTGATGTCCTGTTTATTGCTGTGCCCTAAATTTTTGCTTCTTCAATTTCTTTTAGGATATTTGTTTTTGTGAGAAACTGCTTCTTCTGGTTTTGGAAAAAAATCATTATTTTCAGCAAGTATAGTTTTAATAGGGCAAAGAAAACTCATGTATGGGTTGATTGTACCATGAGACCTATAAATATGTCTTTATATTTCGGCAGCCTTGTTGGTCTGTTAAGGCTCAAGATTGAGAGAATATGCATCAAATCCTTAAAATTCCATAATACTTCATTTTTAAGATTGTGCAGAAAGAAGTCAACAATCCTTTTAGGCCAATAGCCCTGAATTTAGCTCTGCTGGATAAGACTGAATATACTTGCCAACTCTACCAATGTATTAATGGAAATACATTATTTCTTTACAATGACATCTTTCAATTACTTTCAATTACACTTAACCTTGATAACTTAAATAATTTCAATGGAATTCTTGAAGTAGATGAAAAGATTATGATCACTTGGCATATATTTCTTTGTGATTCTCTGGATTAAGCAAGTACATCACCAATTTAAAAACTTTGGTATTTTTGTATTTATTTTATTTTGAAGTAAATTTTTACTAGAATATTTTGTCTTTTACCTCACCATATTTAGTCACACTATTCCTTCTCTTCCCAGAAATCTATCCCATATAACAAATTTTTAAAGAAGAAAGTAAGTCAGCATAATTGATCAATACTTTGAAAAAATTTAGAAATACATGCAATGTATAACACTCAAAAACCTCCCACCTCCAGAAAATGCATGTATTTGCAAGCATACAACATGTTCATATGTGGGTTAAAGTTGTTTTCTTATGTCTATTCATATGGGTCATGCTTGATTTTTATAATTTTATTACTTCTATTTTTGATTTCTTTCTCTGTGTGTGGTAGTTATTTCCACTTACATTATTGTGTATATTATTTTGTTGTCTCTGCTTACTTCACTCTGCACCAATTTATCTAAATTTGTGCTTCTCTGCATTCATCACATACATAATTTTTTTTAGAGAAGAGTAATATTCCAATAAATTCACATACCATAATTAGCCAGTTTTCAATTGATGGATATCTACTTCATTTCCAGTTCTTTGTTATAACAAAAAGTGTTGCTATAAATAATTTGGTATATATAGGGATTTTCTTTTTATCGATGGCTTCCTTGGAATATAAGTCTAGTAAGAGAATCTCTGGCTCAAAGAGTCTCTGGTATGGACACCTTAATCACCTTATTTATATAATTACAAATTGTTTTCAAAAATGGTTGTACTATTTCATAGCTCCACCAATAATGTATTATTGTACCTATTTTAGAACCCCTCCAACATTGACTATTGGGTTTTTTTAAACATCTTTACAAAGTGTGATGTGGAGCCTCAGGATTGTCTTGATTTGAATTTTTCTATTTATTAGTGATTTGGTGCATTCTTTCATGTGGTTGTGAGTACTTCATAATTCTTTTGAGAACTTCTTATATTCTTTGATCACAGATTTATTGGGAATTAGCTTGAAGTACTTTACATACATCCACATGTATATTCCTACATGTGTGCATGTGCTAGCAGACAACATGTGTATATATATATATATATTATATGAACCCACATTTAAATTGTTTATATATCTTAGATACCAAACCCTTATTTGACTGTTTTCCTTATTATCTTAGCTTCATTAATATTTTAAGCACAGAAGATTTCCATTTACATATAATCAAAGTTATTTATCTTTTCTTTTTGTAATTTCTTCTCTCTCTTTTAGCTTACCATTTAAAATGATTACATGGTTGACTTATGGAATAAAATAAACCAAAACTTCTTAGATACTTGATGAAAGGTCATCCATCAGTATCAACTTGAGTATTTTGTAAAATTAAGAGCTAGCATTCATTACAATGGAAAAACACTAAAAACTTTTCCAACAAATAGAAGCATAAACAATGATGCTCCCTTTCTCTGAAATTATTGGATGCAATCCTAGAAATACTCACAATGTCAATAAAATGAGAGAAAGAGATTAAAGGTAGAAAAATTGGCAAAGAGGCAAAATGATTATCCCTCCTTACAGTAGAAATGGTGGTTTACTTAGAAAACCCCTTGAGAAGTATAGAAAAAATTAATAGAAATTATTAATTGGTCTAATAATGTAGCAAGAGTAAAAATAAATCCACCAAATATTAGTTTTCTCTAAGAAAAACTGGAGGAGAGTAACATAAAGAAAAATCACTTCCATAGTGACAAAAATATATACAATATCTGTAATTTAACTTAACCATACCTCATTTAGAACAATATAAACAAAACCACAAAATACCTTTTTAAAAGACTTTTGATAATTCTTAAATAACTGGAGAGACATTCATTGTTTATATTGAGTTAGTGTCTAAAGAAATTGGAAAGACATTCATTTTTTATATTGAGTTATGTCAGAAATTATAATAGAGTGAAGTTGCATCATATGATCATTCAATTTGTAAAATTTCTATTATTTGTCCTTATCTAAAAAAATCCAAAGAGAGGGAAATGAAATATTTTAAGATAATTGTAGCTAGAAAGAAAACAAAAGAAAGCAGTCTCAATGGGAGAGCTGTTAGATAGATCTGTGATGGTTGTATTGAAAATAATTAAATGCAAGTTTTATTTTTGCTATACCCAGCTGAGCTATTAATCCAAAGAAAGGCAAAAATGAAGACTTATACTCAAATAGAAGAAAACAACAGCTTATTTGTTAGGGAAACTATAAAGGGAAAGATGCTCTTAGAAGAACTTAGCACATAAGTGTGATTATCATACTAACCTTTAAGGTAATGTATGAAATTTTCTCTGGCTTTACTCAATTTTTGTGATACATAATAATTTTATAAGCTGACCATGTAAAATGTGATCCTACTATATTATATAAGTTATTTTGCAGATTTAATGGTGTGCCAATCTAATTATACAAAGTTTATTATATACAGTAAAAATAATAAAATCCATTTTGAGGAATAAAAGACCTACAAGTGAAGGAAGAAAATGTAGGAAAGAAAGAGTGCAAGCATTAGTAAATCTCAAAAGAGTAATCATAAATACAATCAAGAATGATTAAATAAAAATAGAAGATAGAATTATGAAACGAATTGCATATGCAAGAACAAAAACCACCCACAAAGTGCTAGGTACAATAAGATGAACATAAAGTTTGTTTTGAAGGATTTATCTTTCAGGAAGATCTACTTTTAAAAACTGGGATGTAGTTTGGCAGAAAATAGATTTAGACTAAACTTTAGACCATATGCCACAATAAATTCTAAAAGACTATTGTTGTTAAATATAAAATGTAACATCATTTTCAAAAGAGGAAATGAAAGGTTATACATTTATATCTATCTATATATCTAAATATGGATAGATACATCTATCTAAGTATATATATTTGTCCTTATATCTAAATATAGATAGAGAATTCTTAACTAAAGCAGGAGCATAGGTGAACAAAAAATATGAAATATATAACATTATGTATAATTTTTTTCATTTTTAAATGCTATATTAACTTCTGATTTACATAATTAATTTCTGCCAGATTTTGAGTTACAAATTTTCTAGCCGTTTTTCCCCTAGCCACCACCCCAGAATAGCAGTCCCACAGGATATCCCCTCCTCCAATCTGCTCTCTTCCATATCTTCTCCCATACCCCCTTAGACTTTTCCAGTAGGGCATGTTGGATCTCTATGCCCCAGTGCCTGTATATCTTCTTTCCCAATTACATGTAAGATAGTATTAATAATAGTATATATGTATATATAATTTTAAAGATTTGATTTTAAAATGTTGAATTCCAGATCCATTCCCTTCCTCTCTTGTCACCCGTTCTTACTGGGAAGATAAGCAATTCAGTATAGATTGTAGCTGTGTAGCTAATACAAAACATTAACATAGTAGATATATTGTAAAAGACTGACTATATTTCCCTCCCTCCTATCCCACCACCCACTTGCTCTATTCTCTACTTTGATCCTGTCCCTTCTCAAAAGTGAGTGCTTCCAACTTCCCTGCCCCCCAGCCTGCTCTCCCTTCCATCATGCCCCCTCTCATCCCCTTCCCCCTACTCTCCTGTAGGGTGAGATACCCTATTTAGTGTGTATTTAATTCCCTCCCCAAGCCAAATTCAGTGAGAATAAAGTTGACCCATTCCCTTTTGCCTTCCTATTCTTCCCCTCCATTGTAACCATTTCCCCTTGCCTCTTCTTTATGAGATAGTTTACCCCATTCTGTCTCTCTCCATCTCCTCTCATTATATTCCTCTCTCATCTCTTAATTTCCCCTATTAAGTGTCATCCCTTCCTATTAAATTGGTCCTGTGCCCTCAATCCATGTATACCTGTAAGCATATATACACAAATTCACACGTTTTCATATGCCCATATGCCCTCCGATATATATATGTGTGTTTGTGTGTGTATGTATATATGTATGTATATATATATATTTATATTTCCTTCAACTATTTTCATACTGAGAAAAGTTTCATCAGTTACAATTATCATTTTTCCATGTAGGAATGTTAATAGTTCAACTTTGATCAGTGGCTTATGATTTCTTTTCCCTGTTTACCTTCTCAAGCTTCTCTTGCTTCTTGTATCTGAATGTCAAATTTTCTATTCAACTCTGGTTTTTTTCATTAAGAATGCTTGAAAGTCCTCTATTCTACTGAATGACCATATTTTCCCCTGAAAGATGATACTCAGTTTTGCTGGGTAGGTGATTCTTGGTTTTAATGCCATCTCCTCTGCTCTCCAGAATATCCTTTTCAAGGCCCTTCGATCCCTCAGTGTAGAAGTTGCCAGATCCTGTGTTATCCTGATTGTGTTTCCACAGTATTCAAATTGTTTCTTCCTGGCTGCTTGTAATATTCTCTCCTTCATCTGGGAATTCCTGAACCTGGCTATAATATTCCTTGGAGTTTTCTTTTTGGGATCTTTTTCAGGAGATGATCGGTGGATTCTTTCAACCTCTATTTTGCCTTCTGGTTCTAAGACATCAGAGCAATTTTCCTTGAGAATTTCTTGGAGGATGATTTCTAGGTTCTTTCTTTGATCATGGCTTTCAGGTAGTCCAATAATTTTTAAATTATCTCTCCTGGATCTATTTTCCAGATCACTGGTTTTTCCAATGAGATATTTCATATTACCTTCTATTCTTTCATTTGTTTGGATCTATTTAACATCATCTTGATTTCTCTTAAAATCACTAGCTTCCCTTTGCTCCAATCTAAATCTCAGGGAACAATTCTCCTCATTGAGCTTTTGATTCTTTATCCATCTGGCAAATTTGGCTTTTGAAGGCAGTCCTCTCCTCATTGCCTTTTTGAACCTCTTTTGCCAATTGAGTCAGTCTGTTTTTTAAGGTGTGATTTTCCTCAGTCAGGCTGTTGACTCTCATTTTGTAATTTTCTTTCCATTGTTCTCATTTTTCTATCCAGTTTTTACTCCACTTCTCTTATCTGCTTCTTAAGGTCCTCTATTGCCTGTAACCAGCTTGTATTTTCCTTTGAGGCTTTTGGTGCAGGTGTTCTGACTTCACTGTCTTCCTCCTGTTCCATGCTTTGCTCCTTTTTGTCCCCAAAATAGGAATCTAATGTTGAAGTCTTATGTTTGTTTTGCTTCCTTTGTCTGGTCATGTCGCCCCTCAGTCACTTGACCCCTGGGCTTTTTGCCACAGTAAGAGTCTGCCACCAGAGAGGGGAGCTTTTGTCTCAAACTCTGGGGTTTTCTCAGCTGCTGGAGGTATTAGTTGCATGCCCTCTCTGAGGCTTCAACACACTCTGGCATGCTGGTCATGCATCCCAGGGCCTCCACCCTAGACAACAATCCAGATCCAAGCAGGTTAAAGCAAGAGCAATAACCCCTCAGACTGGTTGCTTGGTCCTCCTACACTCTGCAGGCCAAGAGCTGAAGCTGCAACGTGGCACTGGCATGGCATCTCAGCAGCTTCTCGCCCTAAGCACAAAACCTGATGCACTCCCAACTACTGGTCCCAAAGTCCACACTGCTCTGACCTCTCACTTTGTCCTTCACATCTATGTGTTGATGAATCTGGAAACAGTCACAGCTGCTGGTGATCTGGAGTCCCTCCAGCCAGCGGCTGGTCAGGCCTGCTCTGGAGCTAAAATCTTGGCTTGCGAGTGTCTGAACTCAACTTCCAGAGTGCTTGCACTGGCCACTTGCTGCTGGCCTGCCAGGCTCTCCTCAGTGGTAAGTTATCTTCTCTGTGTCATTTTGTGGGTTCTTCAGCTCTGAAGTTTGTTTAGATTCCCCTTTTACATGGATTTAGGAAGGTGGAAGCCACAGCCCCACGGAAGTCCTACTTCTACTCATTATATAAAATTTAAAAGTATTTTTATAAGAACAAAATCAACATTACCAAAACAAGAAAAGTAACTTTGAAATAGGAAAATTCTCACATCAAATATATCTGATAAAAGTCTGATATTCAAAAGCATTTAGGGAATTGACAAACTCATTAGACCAAGATCTATTAACAAATAGATAAGTTGAAATGAAGAAATGAAAACAATCAGCTACTGCTAAATAAATGCTTAGCACCATTAATTATTGAAATACAAATTAAAGCAATGCTAAGGTTTTATATTGCATTTATCAAAGTTACTAAATTATGTAAATCAAGTGGTTTGGACACAAGAAAAATAGGAGAACTCATGGTAATTTTGGAAAACAATTTAGAATTATGTAAGAAAAGGCATTAAACTTTTCTTACTCCTTTTTATGTATCTTGCTACTGGGAATATACCCTAAAGACAACATTGATTGGAAAAAAATCACACACATAATTTCAAAATATATGTAGCAGCACAGTTTATTATAGGAAAGATGTACAGAAACAATTGGAAGCTACTCAGTGTGCATTGACTGAAGGAATGCTTTATGAATTGATATATTCAATATATCCCAATATCATGGGATATTATTGCACTATAATAAATGATGATTATGAGGAATGCTAATTAAGGAAAAGAAAAACAAGAGAATAAATACAGTGATAAAAAACATTGCTGTTATTGTATACAATATTCTCTTCATTCTGCTCATTTTGCTTTTCATCATTTTGTGCAAGTCTATCCATGATTTTCTAAGATCATCAAGCTCATCATTTATTACAGCATAAAATATTACAGTATTTTGTCACAGTCATATACCAGAATTTGTCAATATTTAATGGATATCTTAGCAATAGTAATATGAGAAGAAATAAATGGAAGGAAATTGAGGTAATAAAACTCTCTTTTTCAGATGATAAGATGATATTCTTAGAAAATCCAAAAGACTCAATTAAAAGATTATTGAAACAATAATTTTTAACAAAGTATCAAGGATATAAAGTAAATCATCAACATTCCTATATATTTCAACCAAAACACTGCAAGAAGAGAGTAAAAAAAGTGCCTCATTTAAAATAACCCTAGATAGTATAAAAGTAGTGTACATTTAAAAAAATTGATTTATATAATTTCTCAGTTTATTTTGGCAGCTATATAAACAAAATTATAACAAAACTTTTTATTCAGACAAAAAGTTATACAGTCTCAAACAAAACATATCATTCAGTAAGCCAAAATATCCTCAATCAATACACATTATCTAAGTAAAGCCATTTTTCATCTTGACTTGAGGCTGATTTCCTTCCAATGGTCTTTTAGTCAATAATCCTTAAGGGGTAGTAGAAAGTACAAACATAGTAGAAAGTGAAAATACCATCCAGCCCTAGGTCACAGTAAGTTACTATTTCTTTAGTCAATGCAGAGTATCCAAAGTAAAGTTCTCTTTCATCTTCACTCAAGACTTACTTTCAAACCCCACAGTTCCTCCTTCATGGGCTCACTGCTCCCAGTTCTTGCCTGGATCCACCTGACTCTTGTCTGAATTCACACCTAAGCAGCAATCCAATTCTCTGTCAACTCATGGGGACAGTTCCACTCCAAGCTCTTTGCAGCTTGTGTTTCTAGGAAAACAAAGTTTACCTGGGCTACACCAATATTTATACACATTAAGCTTAACAGAGCTACAACAATATTTACACACATTGTTGGCACTATCATCTCAATTTAATTTCTGTCTGACAAAGTAACACAAGCAACAGACAGGGTTTCTGTCTGAGAAATCAACCACAGATCATCAGTAAAGTCCTAGGACTTCTGTAACAACAGTAAAGTCCTCTTTTAGGACTTTGTAACAATAGTAAAGTCTTCTTTCAGGACTTCTGTAACATCATTAAAGTTCTTTTTCAGGACTTCTGTCTGACACAGTGATAGAGTGCTGACATCATAAATGTTGGCTCAGTTCTCAGGAAGTAACACAGATCAACAGTGCATGGAATCACAAGCACTCTCTCTCAGTTCTGCCTGCTCCCAGCTCTGCTTGAGCTTTTCTCTGCTCTCCTCCTTCCTGTTCCATCTTTCCTGTTTCACTCTTTTGGCAAGCTTCTCCCACCATATGCTTTATGTGATTGCATTGGCCGATTAAGGGTAGGGAAGCTCTTCAAACTTCCTTAGGCCTCTTAAGGACAACACAAGGTATACTGTTTCCAACAAAGACTCTTGATAGAATCAAAGGCAAAGCTCAAAAGCACTTGAATAGGTGAAACAAGCAGCAAAGAACTACTTTGCTTGCCATTGCAAGCAGTTCTCTTTGTGGTGGCAAAGAGCTGGAAATTGTGGGGATGACTTTCAATTGAGTCATGACTGAACAAGTTGTGGTATATGCTTGTGATGGAATGCTACTATGTTATAAAAAATGATAAACTCAATGATTTTAGACAAACATGGAAAGACTTCCATGAAATAATGAAGAGTGAAATGAGTAGAACCAAGACGAATGACTTTGAGTGAATAAGCTATTTTGTTTATTATAAATACCCATGTTAACTACAAAGGGCATATGAAGAAAGATGCTATCTGTATCCAGAGAAATAACTGATAAATAGAAGTGTGTAAAGAATAATTTTACATACATACCTATTTGTGTCTAAGAGTAGCCATCTATATAGAGTGAGGGGAAAAAAAGGGAAAAATGAATTTACTTGATAATTTTGTTGTATATTTGAAAGGAATAGCAAGTTGTGCATTGTAGATTTGCAGTATCATGTGCAATCATTTTTATTGTCCTGTGTGTTATGGAATTGCTTATTATACACCTTAAATTAAAAATAAAATAAAAGCTGAAAAAATATCTGATATTGCAAAAAAAAATTTCTTTTCATTTTTTCCCCATTAGTTCCTTTAATATCCTTGACTTTTTTTTCTTCTAAATATTCTTCCAAATTCTTTCAAAGAGACAGTGGTGGTATTTCTGCCAGGATTTTGGACAGTTCGTCTGGGCTTCGGTGAGAAACATCATGTAAGCTTCTTGAAAGAAGGTGCTATTTATATTTTTATCTTTGTATCCTCTGTGTCTGATACATAGCAGGTACTTAAATAATACTTGTTGAGCAAGCTTAATTGAATTGAATAGAGGGAAATTATTTACTGTCCTTTTATTTTCCCATTTAAGTATTACCTTTACACAAGCTTGTGTTACTGTTACTTTCTGTTCTTTCCATGCCAGAGATAAATTTCCTTGGCACAGAAAATAGAAGCAAAAAAAATGTCCAATAGCTTTTTTTCTGGTTAGACATGGAGCAGCCCATGGTGACCCTGATCACTTTCCCATCTCTGCTCCAGCAATCTTCTCGAGCTGGTAATGTCTCCACCCCCAGGAGTGAGCTCTTCTAACTGGTGAGATCCTTTCTCTAACCCTCTGTTTGAGAAAACACACACTAGGTATAATTATCTCTTCAAACTCCTAATAATGTTGTGATGGCCGAAACCACCTTTCCACCGCTGCCCCTGCATGTGTAACTTTTCTCCTTCTAAACCACCCCCACTTTTTTCAGCTCACCACCAGTAAATTACTTTTCAATTATTGTTTTGAGAAACAGGAATAGTTTTGCCTCAAACTATCTATACTTTCTATTTGGGTCCTTTTTTATGATCAACAGAATGCATTCGGTTTCAGGTTTTGTAGGGTCAGTGGTATCTGCTGGTTTCCATCTACTCATCTACACAAGTGTATTCCATCTACTCATCATTAACTCATCTACACAAGTATTCTGTAGCAATGTGATGTTATAAAGGAAAAAGCTCTGGTCATGGGGTAAGAAGTTCAGGGTTCAGGTCTCAGCTTCCATGATAAATTGTGGTAGGAAAATAAGTTTGCCTTTTGAGTTCTCTGGATTTTTTTGTGAGGGAAAAAAACCCTTTGTAAAGAGGAACATGTATATATATATATATATATATATATGAGCCATTATTGTCCCATTTCTCTTCTAAATTAGTTTGTAAACACCTAGACCTCAGGGATTTTGCCTTCTTTTTCTTTTGTCCTCTATATTTTCACAGCACTTGTGAACACAGTAGGTCTACAAAAATGCTTGTTGAATAAATACATACATGATTAGATGGCTAATTTAGGATATTTAAATTATTTGTAGAAGTCATAAAATATGAGAGGAGAGCAGTATCTTAGAGATCATCTAGGTTGACCCCTTCATTTTATGGATGAGAAAACAGGCAAACATTATAATTATGTTGACTTCAAACTCAATTCTTGATCCCTGTTAGTCTCTGACTTCCTTAAGTTCCTTCTTGCCTGGTAGCCTTGTTGGAATGCAAGAATGTGTTAATTGCAATTCAGCATCAAGATCTGGCATTTTGGCATTATGTCAAAAGTGGTAAATTAAACATATTAAAAACTAGACAGACATTGTTGTTTCAATGATTAGCCATGGTAACTGTCAGACTTCCAGGAATTAGACTTAAATCTAGATACAATAGAGAGAAGAAATGTTTATGGGTTTCAATGAGAAAGGAAATGGAACCCACAGTGTATAGGCTGAAGCTAGAGAATACTAATGGGAGTGGCAGTAATGAGATTATATGTATTATGAGCACTGACAATTATATTCTCATTACTAAAATACACAAAGGAAATGAATATAATTATGTAGCAGACACTATGGGACAATGAACTTATTATATAATGTGCAGTGGATTTTATAAGTTTGCCAGGGAATTTTATACATTTTCAAGGAAAGAAAAAATAAAAAACATTCTCTTCAATATTACAGATAGTTCTGGATAATTCATCATAACAAAAGTTTAAAACTGGTAGGGATCTCAAGAGATCATCTAAGTCAAGCCTACTCATATTACAGAGAAGGAAACTGAGGCCTGGAGAGGGAAAGGCACCTAGTAAGAGGGAGAAGCATAATTTGAACCTAGGTCTTCTTTTTTTTTAAGCAATCGGGGTTAAGTAACTTGCTCAAGGTTACACAGCCAGTTATTTCTGGGTATGGTGCTGAGTATCTGAGTCCAGATTTGATCCAGGTCATCCCGACATTGGAACCAGTGCTCTTACTCGCTGAGCCACCTGGCTGCCCCTAACCTAGGTCTTCTAATATCCTTTTTATTATACTCTCTCTGCTATATAATTTTGCCATTTTGTCAATTTGCACATGGATTGCAACAGAGTTGTTTGATCTTTATTTATTTATTTATTTTGGGCCAAGATAATTCTCATGATGCCAGACACTGGGTGTTGGCATTATTGATAACTTCAGTCTAATTTTATCTCTTTGGCCTCTCTTCTAAATCTCTCTAATGGTGCCCTTATTACAAATGAAAAATCAAGCATATAACTATAGGGTATTTTTTTCCCCTTTAGGGGATCTCAGGTATAAATGAGGACATCTTGAATTCAGTTTCCAATGGATTTTAAGTACTAGCCCAATATGATTTATTTCAATATTGAAGGAAGTAGGGTTGTCAGTAAGGATTCATTTCATAAGGTGTCACACTTGGAATTAGGAAGACCTAAGTGTAGACCTATCTCTAACATTTAATAGCAATGTACCCATGGGCAAATCACTGTACATTTCTGAGCTTCGTGCAACTTTTAAAGACTGTAAGCTAAAGATTAGTCCTGATTTGAGCTAGCGAAAGGCAGTTCCCCTCTCATTCACAGATGTTTGATATATTGATGTATTTCTTACATGTCCCTTAGTTGAAGCATTTGGAATCTGAAAAGTTAATTCAGTCTTCATGCAGTCAAGCTGTTATTTTGACCAGTAGTCAAAGAAAAATTCCTGTCATCATCACTTTGAATGTTGAGTGTATAAAATTGTAACTATATAGTTTTCCAATACACCAACAGTTTTCTGATCTCCATGTTTACCTTTTTTGGTATCTCTAGTGCTTAGCACAATGCTTGTTGGAAGATTTGACTCATAACCCATACATGCCTGCCTAGCCTGTATAATGCTTTCCTATTTCCTTCCATGAATCTTCTGAACGTTATCCATCCAAATTGAGATGGTCTTTCCTCATTGTGTTCTCTTGATATTGATGGGATAGCAGTAGATTGCAGTGACTCCTTCCCCTAATTATTATTATTATTCATTTTGAAATTTCATTTTTTTCTAAGGTAGGGGAGAAGGGAGGGAGTGAAGAAGAATTGTGTGAAATGGTATGGCAACATTGGAAGCAAGGAATCTTCATTTGCAGTCCTGCATACACTCTTAATTAGCTCCGTGAACTTGGAGAAGTAATTTCCTCCTGGACTTGAATTTCATCATCTGTATAATAATGGAATTTAAATTGATTATCTCTAAGATCTCATATAGCTCTAAAATCCTGGGTTTCAATTTTATTTCACATCCACATCTTTTAAGGAGTATGCAGAAGTAGACAGAGTGATTGATAGCATTAGAAGGATCCTGAGGAAACAATTCCAGAGATGTTAAGTGGTTTGCCCAAGGTCATATAAGATTTAAATGACAGAAATGAATTTGAACCCAGGTCCTCTGACTCCAAATCCAATACTTTTTCTACTACATCAAGCAATGATAATTCTTACATTAAAGAGTGGCAAAACAAAGCTTAGAACATGGAGGAGAGTGCTTGATGATTCCTCTTAGGAGAGAATGAAAATGATACCCAAGGTTTTAATTTTTGTACCTGGATCTAGGAGATGGATTTATTTTACTCATTGTAGGGGCCATATTTAAATCTCAGAGTACCCAGAGCCTGAGATAGCTGGTGATTAGGTAGTATAATAGGTTCCTGACCAGGCACTTGCTCCATTTCCAATTGTTCTTAGCCAAGCAATTTCACAGAGACTAGAGGGAGCCCTGTACCAAATTGCTTTCCCTTTTGGAATATTTGTGTGTGTCAGACAAAATGAGATTCAAACCCGGCTCTATTCTCTGCAGTGCTGATTTAAATCAAATCAATAGATCTGTTAGTTGGGACATGATTGGAGGTTTATTTACTTTGCTACATCCTCTAATGGTCTTGTCATTGAGTTACAGTTGTAGAGACATGGGTAGAAGGGGAGCAACTAAAGCAAATGGCTTGCAGACAGGTTTTCCTTTGACTCTGTTAGAGAGTTGAATTCATTGCATGTTTCATCTTCAATAGGTGAAATAAAATGATCCTCACCTTCAGATGCACTGAGTTAACCATTTTTTTTCCTCTGCATTGCTGCTTCTTTAAAATCGCTAAATTTCTCCACCAAAGAATGCTCCACTTTTTATATTTTGCCCCAATGTTCCTTGGGGAAAAATTGCCACTGATGGATTCCTACTGGAAATTTTGAAACTTGAAAGTGTTTTAAACCTTACATGTAAATTTGCCTTATTCACTCGTCTCTAAACTTGCTTTGCAGCCTTGTAGACTCTATAGAAGTTCAGGTATAGAGAGAGGGAGATCTAAATCTAAATCCTGCCTCAGACACTTACTCATTGAGTGAGTCAGGGCAAGTTACAATGTCTCTAAGCCCCACTTGATTAATTTCTGACATGGAAATTATACTGCCTCTAATGCCATAGGGCTGTTGTGAGGTTCAAGCAAGATAAGTCACATAAATTACTTTGCAAGCCTTAAAGTACTGAATAAATGTAAGGTATGATTTTGTTTATTTACTAAGCATTTGTTCTATTTCTTTGATTTATTCCTTTTTTCTATGAATATTAAAGCAAATAAATTGAAATACTTTGACATTTACTTTTGAAAAAACACTTCATTTATTTATGTAAACTTTTACAAAGGAAAATTTACTTTAAAGCTATAGCAATAACAAGGAAAAGACATTTCATCATAACAACTCATGGGCATACTCTTACTCCTATGTAACGTGGGTTACTGGGCAGAGTAAGCTCAAAACTTATTTTCATTCCTACATATCCATTAGTCTCACCAAGTTTAAATGTAAGCAGCATTTAGTCTGGGTAAGTCCTTGTATTAGCCACTGATGGCTGGCCTGGGGTCCAGGTGATCACTTGAAAATATTACTCCTTGGTCCTCAGAGCATCAATGGTGCACTGACTCTGCAAACTATGTGGATATGCTAAGGTTCTCTCCTCCCTTATCAAACTCACAAGATCAAAAGCTCCAATTTACTTTATTTGAGAGGGAAAATACTAAACTCAGAGGCCAATAATTGAGGCCCTTCATGGGCCACATGGCCTTAGAGAGAAGAAGGTACCAAGACCTCTACCTTTTCAGCATTGCCTTTCACCAGGGACCATGAAGAACCAAATGAGATCAAGATGCCTTTGGAACTTCTTTTTTGCAAGTGAAAAAATTCTCCGTTTTTTGTCCCAATGAAAAATAAGCTTACTTGAACCATGTTTCTCTGGTATTGTCCTTATTCAAACACTATTTTAGATATCAAGAAAACCTTTTTATTAAGACTGCTTTCCTAATGTTAATATTGAGACAAATTCATGTCATCTCATGTGATCTTTAGAACAAGTTCCTTGTAGATATGTGAAAGCAGTTTTTATCAACATGGGAATACATGAAGCATGAGGGTCAATAAAGACCTCTGTCCTCCTAGATAGAAATTCATTGAGGGGTGCCTTAATATGTCAAGATGGTATAGAAGACTCAGGGCTAGATTTGGACTCTAAAGAAGTCCTGATGTTTTTCATCTCTGGTTTGGAGTGCAGATAGCCTCGGTTTACATTATAGTTCTGTCATCTCCTACCTTTTTCACCTTGGTCAAGTCACTTGGTCTCTCTAATTTCTCCATTTCTTCTTTGAAATTAAAAATAATACGTGCCCTACTTAATTCTCAGAGTTAATCTTCAATAGTTCCCTACTTTCTACACTACGATTAAAATGAGGAAAATACAAGATATTATTTAAAGGCAACTGGTTTTTGATGCATTTGTTACTATTCCTTATAGAAGCTTATGGTGAAATAGCATCATAGACAGGATCCAGTGACCTAAAAAGATAAGAAGGCCGAAAGAGACCTCTGAATCTCCCTATATCTCCTCATCCTCTAGGCTGGTATATATCTAATTGAACCACAGTATCAACCGCTTTGCTGACACCAATGTCACATTTCATTACCTAGAAAAAATAAGAAAGGAAAGAAAAGTAAAAAGGATCATTCTTTTTGGTCACGGCTGTTGGATTGACAAGCAAAATGTATAGGATCTTCGAGTACCTCCTACGCAGGACAATGAAATGTCTTATAATGGAGATGGCTGGCATGTGTCAGCTGGCTTTACTAAAGTTTATGAGAGAGGACTGTAACTCCGCCTACTGCATCCCTCTACTCATTCAAATTCTGTATGATCACAACAGATAGACATTTGCACTGGAATGTGTCATTGCTAAGAAGCAAATTTGCTTCACATAGGTACATTAATTTTGAATCTAGACAATAAGAAGGGTCCATCATATCACCCTCTAGGCTTGACCACTCTCATCTCCCACCTGGATAACTATGACTGAAGCCTTAGCTATTTACTTGCCTTCAAACTCTTCCTATATCTAGTTCATCTCATTCAAAATTACTCAGATTTATCTTCCTGAAATACAGTGCTCTTCATGTAATTCTTTTTTTATAAACAAGAACCTTCCATCATTCCCTGTTTCCTATTTCATTGAGTATGAACTCCTTAGATAGACTCTGTCTATCTAATATCCATCTGTCTTTTATATGTAGGTGGATATATATATATATACATATAAATAAAACTATGTGTATATAATTTTATTTATTTTATTAAATATTTCTCACTGTTCATGTAAAAATTTAACATTAATTAAAAAAATAGTTTTAGATTCCCTCCCTCCCCCACTTTTGAGAAGGCAAATAATATGACTTGGATTTTGTGTGATGTCATGTGAAACATATTTCCATGTTAGTCGTGTTGTTAAAGGAAACACACAAAACTCCAAGAAAAATAAAGTTAAAAAAATATACTTCAATCTGTGCTCAGTTAATTAGTTCTCTCTCTAGAGAGGTGGATAGCATTTTTCATCATCAGTCCTTTGGAATTGTCTTAGATCACTTTATTCATCAGAGTACTTTCACTGCTTATCATCCTTACGATATTGCTGTTATTGTATAAAATGTTCTTTTGGTTCTCCTCACTTCATTTTGCTTCAATTCACATAAATCTACCCATATTTTTCTGAAAGCATTCTACTTGTCATTTCTCATAGCACAAAAGTATTTTTGGTGGACTTTAAATGTCTACCACACCCTTAATATATCCTTCCTGTTCAAGCTAAATTCCCAGCTACTCTTTTCCTCCTTCCTTTCTTCCCTCTATCTTCTTTTGCAAAAGGTATTTCTTGAGATATTATAGAAAGAAGAGAAGTTGCAAATATTTCCCCTGCAACACCTGGGGCCCCACTTTGCCTTATACTACCTTAGTCACTGGGGAGAGTGGGCTCCAACTTAAACCAATTTCTACAAATTGTGCCATGCCATTAGGATTTTTTTGGCAGGCAAAGATTTAAGACTATGGTATTCTCAGATTATAGAATTTCCAATAAGGAACTAACTGGTCTGCAAGTTTGAGAGTTGCCTAGGTGCCCTCCCTGGTTGCCTTGTTCAGAATCTCATAGTCAAGAAGAGAGAGAAGCAGGACTCGAACCCAGGCCTTCCTAACTCTAAGTCTAACTGTCTACTTCCTAGGGGACATTGCCTGTCATGATATTAAGATACAGGAGACCACTATTTTATTTGTGACTGTTATAAAGTTAACTACTTATAATCCTTTTTCTGACACTTCCTAGCTGTAGAATCATGACAAGTCATCAACCACCCTAACCTGAAATTTATTCATTGGTGTAATGGGCCTAATATTTACCTACTTCAAAGGGTTGTTTTGAGGTTCAAATAAGGTTATGGATGTAAAGCAATTTGTAAACTTTTTTTTTAAAGCATTTGGGGTTAAGTAACTTGCTCAAGGTTGCACTGCCTGTTATTTTTTTTTTTGTGTGTGGGTGCCAAGTGTCTGAGGCTGGAACTGATCCCAGGTCTTCTGATGCTGGGGCCGGCACTCTTATTCACTGCGCCACCTGGCTGCCCCTAAGCAAGTGGGATTAAGTAACTTGCTTAAGGTTACACAGCCAGTTATTTTATGTGGGTGTCAAGTATCTGAGCCCGCAACCAATCCCAGTCTCCCAACTCTACGGCCGGTGTTCTTACTCACTGCACCATCTGGCCACCCCAATTTGTAAACTTTTCATTGTCATAAATGTCAATTATTGTGCTTAAACAATTCCAAAGTGGTCAAGTAAAGCCATGGATTTCACCTTTGTAATATGTAAGCTCCTTAAGGACAGCAGCTACTTAATTTTTGTCTTTGCATTCCCATCAACTGGCATAACACCAGGCACACAGTAGGCATTTAATATAATGCTTATTGAATAGAATTAGACAATGTAAAAGGCACTTTATTTTTGGGAGGTGTGTAGTTGTATAGTTAGAAGAGTGAGAGGAGCGATCCAGGAAGTTTTACTTGGGGGCTCAGATGACAAACTTATAAAGACACTAGGAAGAATGTTGTAGGAGGGATAATATGTTGTAGGGAGGGGGATCATGTCACCAGGGTGATGGTATTACTGGGAGGGGTGTGCCATTAACCAATCAGAGTAAGAAGATAGGTCGCAGGCTCTTATCCTTTCAATAATCAATCTTGGGTCTTCTTTCCCAACATAATCATTCCAACCCTTCACCCATAATATTCTAACATTTTGCCATACACCTGCAGCTATGCAAGTTGCCAACCTTCAACATTTCACCCACATTTTGTGGTAAGAATTGATATAGGAAGTTATAATATAACTATGACCAAGTTTAGCCGCCCTCAAACATCAATATCAACTTATCTGCAGAAGTCCCTTCTTAGAGTTGGGTTCTATGTCCAGAGCAGTGATCTTTAAGTCCCTGTCTTGCCCTTTTCATTTTATTGGGAACAGAGAACAGCATAGAATGAGTAGGTCTAGAAAGATTTCATTCCCCCCTCTACAGCCTGGTCCCAACTTATCTTTTTTTAAATTAAATGTTATGTTTATTTTTAGTTTACATCATTCATTTTGACAAGATTTGGAGTTACAAATTTTCTCCCCATCTTTCCCCTACCCACCACCCTAAAACAGCGATCCCACAGTATAACCCTTCCCCCAATCTGTTCTCTCCTATATCCTCCCCCATACTCCCTCCAATTTTCCAGTAGGGCAAGATGGATCTCTATACCCCAATGCCTGTATCTTATTTCCCAGTTGCATGTAAAAATGAAAATAGGAATATATATAATACATTTGATTTTAAAACTTAGAATTCCAGATTCTTTCTCTTTCTTCCTCGTCATCCACCCTTACTGGGAAGATAAGCAATTCAATATAGATTGTACATGTGTAGCTATGCAAAACATTTCCATAGTGGATATATTATGAAAGACTGACTATATTTCCCTCCATCCTATCCTGCCCCCCACTTGTTCTAATCTCTACTTAGGCCCTGTCTCTTTTCAAAAGTATATGCTTCTAACTTCCCTTCTCCCCCAACCTGCCCTCCCCTTCATCATTCTCCTTCTCATGCCCTCCCCCCCTACTCTCCTATAAGGTGAGATACCCTATTTAATGTGTATGTCATTCCCTACCTAAACCAAATTCAATAAGAATAAGGTTGACCCATTTCCTTTTACCTTCTTGTTCTTCCCCTCCATTGTAACAGTTATCCATTGCCTCTTCTGTATGAGATAATTATAATGGAAATGTAAATTTATGTTGTTGACATCTTTCTAAGATTGTACTGTGTAAGATATTCCCTGCCCCTAGGTTAAGTGCACCTGGAGCCTATGGTGAGAGGCTTGTTTTTCAGGAGATACTTTGTGATTGGGCAGTGGGTCAAGAGGGTTGTGACATTCTCTAAGCCAGGAGAAGGCTATATAAAAGCTTGATTATGAGGTTTTGCTTTGGGGCTCATTTTGAGAAGTGTTGTGTGATTTGACCAGACGAGACTCTGGGCAGCCATTGAGAGCCCCCTGGCTTTGAAAAAACCCAGATGTTGATGCTTCCCTCTCTGGTAACTGACTAGGTATGGATGTAATGGTTGGACAGTTGGAGGCCTGTCTGCTTGTAATGTTTCTCTGTCTTGTAACTTTTTCTTGTAACCTGTCTGTATATTCTGAAGTTCGGGGTGCTGACTTTTCCCCCTGAACTAAGTAAATTATATGTTTGATTGATTAAAGCAAGATTGTTAACCAATTTAGAGTTGCTTTCCTTTAGAAAAGGAGATCTAAGAACCTGTGTTGGCAGCCACCCTTGGGATGCTGGGGTGCTTGCTGCTACAGAAATAATTTAACCCATTCTGTCTCTTCCCATTTCCTCTCATTATATTCCTCTCTCACCTCTCAATTTCACCTTTTATGTATCATCCCTTCCCATTCAAGTGGTCCTGTGACCTCTGTATATGTATACCTGTACATATATACACACATATGTATTCATACACTCATATACCCTCCTATATAGACATATATATGTATGTATACATGTATGTATGTATATACCTCTATCTGTCTGTCTGTCTGTCTCTCTCTCTCTATCTATCTATCTATCTACATTTGTATTCCCTTCAACTATTCTCATACTGAGAAAAGTTTCATAAGTTACAATTATTGCTTTTCCATGAAGGAATATAAATAGTTCTACTTTGATAAGTTCCTTATGATTTCTTTTCCCCATTTATCTTCTCATGCTTTTCTTGCTTCTTGTATCTGAATGTCAAAATTTCTGTTCAACTCTGGTTTTTTCATCAAGAATGCTTTAAAGTCCTCTATTTTATTGAATTATCATATGTTCCCCTGGAACATAATACTCAGTTTTGCTGGGTAGGTGATTCTTTGTTTTAATCCCAGCTTCTTTGACCTCAGGAATATCATATTCCAAGCACTTTGATCCCTCAATGTAGAAACTGCCAGATACTGTATTATCCTGGCTGCTTGTAATATTTTCTCCTTGATCTAGTAGCTCCAGAACCTGGCTATAATATTCCTAGGAGTTTTCTTTTTGGGATTTTTTCCAAGAGGTGATCTGTAGATTCTTTCAACCTCAATTTTGCCCTCTGGAACTAAAACGTCGGGGCATTTTTCCTTGAGAATTTCTTGAAGCATGGTTTCTAGGTTCTGTTTTTGATCATGGCTTTCAGGTAGTCCACTAATTTTTTAAATTCTCTCTCCTGGATCTATTTTCCAGGTCAGTGGTTTTTCCAATGAGATATTTCACATTGCCTTCTATTTTTTCATTTGTTTGCATCTGTTTTAGATTATCTTTATTTCTCATAAAATCACTAGCTTCCATTTGCTCCAATCTAATTCTGAAGGAATTATTCTCTTCAGTGAGCTTTTGAGATTATTTTTCCTTCTGGCAAATTTGGCTTTTTAAGTCATTCTTCTCCTCATTGGCTTTTTTGAGCCTATTTTGACATTTGAGTTAGTCTATTTTTTAAAGTGTTATTTTCTTCAGTCAGGTTGTTGACTCTCTTTTTCTGATTTTCTTGTATCATTCTCATTTCTCTTCCCAATTTTTCCTCCACTTCTCTTATTTGGTTTTCAAAATCCTTCATTTTTTTAAAGCAATCAGGGTTAAGTAACTTGCCCAAGGTTACAGGGCCAGTTATTTCTGGGTGTGGTGCTAAGTATCTGAGCCCGGATTTGATCCCCAGGTCATCCCAACACTGAAGCTGGTGCTCTTACTTGCTGAGCCACCTGGCCACCCCTAAGCAATTGGGGTTAAGTAACTTGCTCAAGATTACATGGACAGGTGTTTCTGGGTGGGTGCTAAGTGTGTGAGCCCAGATTCGATCCCCAGGTCATCCTGGCACGGGAGCCGGTGATCTTACTTCCTGTGCCACCTGGCCGCCCCTCAAAATCCTTCTTAAGCTCTTCTATGGCCTGTAAGCAATTGATATTTTTCTTGGAATCTTTTAGTACAGGGATTCTGACTTTGTTGTCTTCCTCCTGATCCATGCCTTGATCCTTTTTGTCCCCAAAATAGGAATCTAAAGTCAGATTGCTGTGCATGCTTTGCTTTCTTTGCTTGCTTCTGTTGCCACTCAATTACTTGACTTTTGAGCTTTTTGCCACAGTAGGACTGTGCTACCAGAGAGGAGAGCTTTGTCCCAAATCACTTGAGTTTTCACAGTTGCCAAAGCTATTAGTTTGGTAACCACCACTGGCTCTGGCACCTGATAACACACCTGAAGACCTCCACCCTAGACTGCTGTCCAGATCCTAGCAGGTTAAAGCAAGGGTTTTTACCCCTCAGAATGATCACTTGGTCTCCCTATAATCTGTAGGTCCAGAGCTCTGAAGCAGCCATGCTGTGGCAGCTGCCAACTCTCAGCTGCTTTTCCCTCTAGGGGCAAAGGTCAGATCTCATTCCTGGACCCCCTATTTCCAAAGTCCATACTAACATTTTACATTGTCTTTGGCATTTGTGGGTTGATAATTCTGGAAACTGCCACAGCTGCTGTGATCTACTCTCCTGAAGACCCTCCAGCCATGGCAGGTCGTGGCTACCCTGATGCTAAAACTGCAGGTTTATGCAGGTCTGGGCTCTGCTCCCAGCATACTGCAATGGACTGTTCCTGTCTGCCTGCCTGGCTGCCTTCAGCAGGAGATTTGTTTCTCTCTGTCACTTTGTGAGTTCTGTAGCCCTAAAGTTTGTTTAGAGTAATTTTTTATAGGTATTTAAGGTGGTTAAGTGGGGAGCACATGGAGTTTTCCTGCTTCTAAGCTACCATCTTGGCTCCATGACTCCCCCCCCCCCCCGCCAACTTATATAATTTTATTATTTCCCTTCTTGCACTCTAAGGTCTAGTCAAACTACTCTTCTTTCTGTTGCCTGTAAAACATCAAAACACAAAGAGAATATCCAAATTGGAATAAGAAATTAAGATATGATACAGATGATACAGAAAGTAGAACCATGCAAAGCCAGTATGAATTTAGGTTGAAAACTTTCTGATGAGTTGAACTGAATTAACTTTCACTTGTTTTTCCATATATGTGGTCATCCAGTCGATGCTAGTGGTGTGAATATGGGTGAGCTACTTAACTTCTAAGAGTTCCAGTGATCTCCCTTTAGGCTATAATATATGAATAAATTGCCTATTGACATTTATGGAGGAAGTTTCCTCACTAAGAGTTACCTACATCAATGAAATTACAAATTTATGTCTCCCCCATCTGACTCCCCTCCCCCAAACATCCTACTACTTAGGGAGTTAAAAATCTGATTTACTTGAGGCTCCATTCCATATGCTTATATAAGGTGCTTAGTAAAGGTGAGGTGAGGATGATAGTGAAAAATAGATGACACGCCAAGTCTGAGGTAGTCAATTTTAGCAATATTTTTCTGCTTCTCAGAAAAAAAGTGAGTGGCAGTCGCATGATGGTACCCAATCTTTTGCTGTAAACATGTTTTGTCTCATGCTAGGCTAGCCACTT
Source organism: Petaurus breviceps papuanus (assembly GCF_028583685.1). Classification (NCBI taxonomy): domain Eukaryota; kingdom Metazoa; phylum Chordata; class Mammalia; order Diprotodontia; family Petauridae; genus Petaurus; species Petaurus breviceps. Next base: position 30,128,113 of record NW_027185761.1, on the reverse strand, counting down.
TTTTCCCATTTTTATTCTGCCTGAAGGTTTTTCTTATTCTGTCCCTTGGTGCATTTGGTCATTCTTAACATGGTCTAGAAAATAGTTTTCAAACAGTATTTGTGCAAGGAGGGAGTAAAAATGCATCTGTTGAGTTAGAACTGCTTTTATGTTAGGCCTGTCACCATGATGGACAGGCAGCATATTTCCCCCAAAGAAATCTGCCTCATTCTCACCTTGTCCTTTTCATTTGCTTCACCCCTCTGATGACTGGCAGATGCTTCAATTTCCATAAAGGATTGACTGTTTTTATTTGCTTCAGTCTGTCTTTCCCATTCTTTCCCATCAGAAGGAGGCTTCTTTGATTTTTTCTAGTTGTCAAATCACATGATCTATTCACTTAAACTATACATGTTCAACTTTTCTTCCTCTGTGGGCCCATAATGGACACTGTTATATTTAAAATGCTGTTAAAAAGTCATCTATTGAATACTTGTGTTACTGCTGAATGCAATTCAGAGGAGAACAAAAAGATGAAGTCTGTTCCATTGAAAGTGAATTTCTACTTATTTAGATTTAGATGCTTCTGATGAGGTGGAAATGATTAGCTGAGGTTCAGACTATTTATTCTAACTAAAAGAATTTGAGAGTTTTAGTACCTGAGTTTAAATTCTGATGTTACTGCTGTGGGACTATGGGAAAATCATTTAATCTCTCTGAGCCTCAATTTCTCATTCATAAAAGGAGATAAAAGATCCCTTCCAGGTATAGAGTATAATCCTATAATCTTTACTATTAAAATTGATATCACACCATGGAGACAGCCCTGGATGGGAGTCAGGAGATGGGGTCCTAGTCCTTGCTAGACCACTCCCTGGTATGTGCTGGATCAAGCTCAAATTGGATCAAAGGAGTCAATTATAAAATGTTCACTTGTGAGTATTTATATTTTGGAATTTGTCAAACTGCAAATGAGGTCTGGATTCATTGTTTTGTCAATTTCTAGACTTAAGAAAGTGATAAAAATTTAATAATGCAGATTAAACTTAAAATGTGTCATGTGTACATTCTCCCATCCTTTAGAGATGGTTGTTAAACATTTACCTGTACTTCACACCTACTAGCTCCCTGTGTAACCCTGACAAAGGGGCATGCCCTTTATTGGCCTCAAATGCCAGATAACTGAATTGTGTTAAGAACTCCCTTCTGACTTGGCTCAAGTTAGTTATCTGAAAACCAGCAATAATAATAACAAAACAAAAAAAAATTAAAAAGCTAAAAGAAAAAAATAATAACAAAATCGTTGATAAAACCCTTTCTAGCTCTAAGATTCCATGATACTGCCTGGGGTTTATAGTTTCTTGCTTCTTTTTTTCTTATTTCAACAAAACTTCTTGGGAAAGTGTTCTGGGAAAAAAATGTACTCTTCAACTTGCCTGAACTCCCTTAACACAGTGTCTACACACTCATGGAACACATCTTACGTAATGCTGGCTATTGGGAGTAGTATTTGTCTTATCTCCTCAGCTAAGTAGTAAGCACCGTCCTTTAGTTTCTAATATCCTTCACAGAATAGTTTTACACTGTAGTATTGAATAAATATTCATGGTGTGCATAAATGAAAAGAAAACAAGAGGGGAAAGGCTCTTTTTCTAGCATGACTTTTATTGGGGGGTGGGATTTGTTTCAATCTCTATATAGAGGAAGTAGAATTGATTGGTAATGAGTCCATTAATCAGTGGGTCGATAAGTAATTATTAAGTGCCTATTATCTGTCAAGTATTCTGATATGTGGTAGAGATTCAGAGAAAAACAAGACAGTCCCTGCCTTCCAGGAGCTCACAGTCTAATGGAGGAGACAACACGCAAACATATATGTACAAACAAGGTATTTAAAAGATTACTAGAAAATAACCAACAGAGAAAAGGCACCAGAATTAAGAAATGATGATTTATCATAGTAGTAGTCTTGCAGTTTGAGAATAGATAGACAATAATAGCACTGAGAGTTAGTAATAACATTATAGCGTGTCAGAGTTGGAAAGGACCTGAGAGACCATGTTGTCCAATTTGTTCATTTCAAAGAAGAAAGAGTATTCCCAGAGAGCAAAACGAACTCACCCAAAGGTATTCAGTAACTTTTAGTTGCTGGCCATTCATCCACCTTTGCCACCTCCCTACCCCCAGCAGGAACTAGAGATAACAGTGATATACTGTCCTCTGGATACAAGTATAATGTTATTGATCCATTGCTGAGTCACAGAGAGGATAAAAGAAACAGAATTTGAGAACTGAAAAGGACTTTGCTGGTTATATGATCTAAGCAAGTTCTAAAAGAAAACCCCTACTATACCATATCAAGTATGTAGTGCAAGCCATCATCCTGTCACTGTCAGAGGACCACTAAGGAGGGAGAACCCACCTCTCTCAAGGCTACACATTTTACTTTAGGATAGTATATTTTCCCTGATACCTAAAGCTTCCTCCTGGTAAGTAACACCCATTTTCTCCTACTTATGACCTCTGAGGTAAATTAGAACAAATGAAATCCCTCTTCCACATGAAATAAATATAAATACTTCAATGAAACTATCATACTCTTTTCACTCATTCCTCCACCCCTACCCATGGCAACACAGATCTAAGGGTTTTTTGTAGAGAATTAATTGCCCAAGAGCACAAAGTGAACCCACGGCTAATGACTCCAAATATGGTGGATTTTCACTTGAAAGTGGGAACCAACATTATCTGTATTATACATCTAAATTTTGATAGTGATAGGACTCAAAGAGGAATGCATTTTTTTTTCCTAGTGCTAAAGCTGTGGCAGAGAACTTAATTACTTATTCTAGTCTACTCTATGGAATTAAAACTCTTTACTATGTTTAAACTGATTCTTGATACTGTGCTATTAAATACCAATGAAAACTTTAAGAGGTTTATAAAATTCTGGATTGCTTACAGAGCAGGTATCTTAATTTTTCATGTAATCATGCAGACTCACAGATTTAGCTTTCTACTATAGAGAAAAACAGAAAATCTCTTGCCCCAGGCATTGGTACAATTCCAGTGTATGGATTGAAAACTAAGGAATGAGCAGTGCTATGAATGTGCACAATTCAGTATTGAATGTTGGATCAAGGTAGGGGATTTATAGCAGGCCAGCTGAAGAGCCTTTATTCCCTCCAGTAAAATGGCTTTTCTCTTAATTTGCTCAGTTGTCTGTCTTTGTATCATGGATATTATTAGTCTTGGAGTCAGAAAAAATAAATTCAATTCTGTCTCCAACTTTTTATTAGCTTTTGATTCTAAGAAAGTCATTTATATTCTCTGAACCTCAGTTTCCCCATTTGCATAATGGTGAATAAGTCACACTTGTTGCTCAAAAACAAAGTTTGGGGCTAAGTTAAATTCCAACATAAGAATATATTTTTTCTTATCAAATTACACTTGTACTTTGCCTCATGTGCAGCCTGTTATAGTGGAAATAATATTGATTTTCTAATCAAAGACCTGTGTTCAAACCTCATCTTCGTCTGCAAGAATACTAGCATGCTTTTGAGTAAGCTGTTTCACCTCTCTGAGACTCAGTTTCCTCATGTGGAAAATGATGCTATTTGTTAACCAAAATAGTGAATTAAAGGCAATAGCCAACTAGACTCAAAATCCCCCTTCAAACAACTTTAAAATAATTCCTCAAATCAAATCTTGCAGTGGCAGAGCCAAGAAAAACATCAGAGTGAGATATTTTTTGGACTAAGAAAATGTAGGCTTGTTCAGAATGTACACATGCAGTGGCAGCAACAGCGACCACTACTTTGGGAGCAGTGGCTTTGGAAACTGTCAGTCCAAAGACAGTAAAGGTGATAGAAAACCTGTCAGAAAGTTATTACAAGTACCCTTTGCTGGCACTGGGTGCAGTTTGTGCTGATTGTCACTTCTATTGCCCATACGCAGTTCTAGATCATAGTTGCAGGGCAGAGAAAAACAGTTATGGTTGATCAGAAGGAAGAAGAGAACCTGGTTTCAATTTCAAGACAGAGAGAAGTGCTAGTCTTTGTGGTTACAGGAGAGCAGGGGTCCTTCCTGGGTAAAGACCAGAGCATATACCAGAATAGCAGTGATCAAAACTCTCTCTAGCTTACACCACTTTGAAAACATCAAAAACTTTTAGACCCGCAGAACTAGCTCTGAAAAGAAGAGTGTGAAAAAGCCTGAACCTTGACAAATTGCCTCCCCATTGTAGATAAGCATAGCCAAATTTTAGCAGAAAATTCAAAATAAAAAAATAGGCTTGAAAAATAAACAAACTATGAAAAATAACTCTAAAATCTGCTACAATGGTAGGGAAGACCAAGGCAGAAGAACAGAAGACAGCAACACTATCAAAATAGTTATAACCAAAGCCTAAAAGAAAAAAAAAATCACTGCACCTAAGACCAACAAGAATTACTGGAAAAATTAAAGAAAGAGACGAGCAATAGAAGAAAAATTGGGAAAAGAAATGAGTGATGGAAGTAAATCATAAAAAGAGAATAAAAACTTGGTAAAAGGAATAAAAATACCAATAATATCTAAAAAAACCCAGAATTGACCAAATGGAGAAAGCGGTACAAAAGCTCACTGAGGAAAATGATTGCTGAAAAAATAGAACTGGAGAAGTGAAAGCTAATGATTCTATGAGACACCAAGAAACAATAAAGCATTCAAAAGAATGAAACAAAATAGAGAAGGTGAAATATCTCATCAGAAAAACAAAACAAACCAAATCACCCAACCTGGAAAATAGATTGAGGAGAAATAATTTAAGAATTATTGGACTAGGAGAGGTAGAATCAATATGGTGGTGTATACACCAGGATGCAGCTAAACTCTCCTAATATTTCCCTACAAACAACTTTAAAATAACACTTCAAATAAAATTTGGGTGTGGCAGAGCCAAAAACAGGTCTCATAGGGGAATACAACTAGGAAAAAGAGGATGCAAAATAATAGAGTTGTGAAGTATAGAGGGAGGGCACGTGTATAGGAGCATAATACAGTCCTGAAGGCAAACAGGAAATGATGAAAGGATTTCCTGGGCTTCCTTAAGTAGAGAGTATGAGAGGAACTCTCCATTTCTGCTCTCTTTTCTCTCCAATCAGAGAGAAAAAGGGTCCCCAAGGGGCAGGAGAGTATTGAGGAGGCATGCGTTTCAGTATTGATATAGTCTTTCAGGAAAACAAGTTTATGGAGACAATGATGAAGTCCAGGTAAGCAGGTTCATGGGAAATTCTGAGATGGCTACCCTGAGCTATTTTGTAGAATGGATGAATCAAATGACAATGCTGCCAGCAAGTGTATTAGCATGCTTGCTTCTTTCTTTCTGCCGTACCTCCAGCACTGACTATTTCAGTCTTTTGATACCTTCACATCTTTTTGAGCATAAGACAAAATCAGAGATTTAATTGGTTTTTCTTATTATCATTACTGTTTTAGAGAAGCTTTTGAAAAATTTGTCATTTAAAATTTTTCTTCTTAGAACTATTTGTTCACATTTTTGACAACTTATCTCTTGAGGAATTTCTCTTGGTTTTATATATTTGTACTTCTTCCTTATACATACTGAGTCTCAGACTTTTTTGGAGATGTTTAATACAAATAATTTTTCCAGTTGAAAGTTCCTCTTGTTATCCTACCTGTATTGATTCTGTTCATCCAAGAAACAGTTCAAAATTTTAGTTAATTTAAATTGTCTAAAATTATTTTTCTTTGACGATCATTTATGTTTCTTATTTGGTTAGAAATTTTCCCCCTTAGCTGTAATTTTATAGCATAACTTATTTCCTTTTATTCTATTTTAAAATGATGCAACTTTTAACGTTTTGGTCATATAGTCATTTGAAACTTGCATTACTTTATTTTATAGTTAAAATTTACTTTTTTTTTTTTGTTAAATTACCAGTTTTCATAGTAGTCCTTGCTGAGTAGGAAATCTTTCCCCTAGCTATCTATAGTCTTAGATTTATTCAATACCAAAATACTGAATTCAAATGTTTCTTATTCTAGCTGGTCTATTTGTTCTGCTTATCTTTTTTTTTCCCTTATTTTAAAAATCAGTTACCAATCATTTTGGTGACAGTTCATTCAGTTTTTTTGTCTGATAATGCAATGACTTCTTCATTTCTACTTTTCATTTTATTTAAATTTTTTTGTTACTTTTAATTTCTTTTTAGATTTCCTTTGAGACTCTAAATCTTTTGTTCATCCAGATGATTTTAAAATGTTATTCAAAGCTTTCCACAATACGGCTCTCTACCTTCTCAGTCTTAATTCATATTTCCCTTTATGAAAAGGCCATTTACAACTCTGTGTCCTGGCAGTTGTTTTCCAGAGATGGCAACCAATCTCTCATTTCTATATCTTTGCACAAATGTTTCCCTGTATCTGCAAACAGTTTCTCCTTGACTCTCCCTGATAGATAGACATAGAAACAGATAGAAGATTTATTAAGCACTTACTCTGTGCCAGAAACTGTAAGCTAAGCTCTGGGAATAGCAACTAAAGGAAAAAAAATGGAGACTCAAGCTTTAAAGGTGTATGTTATAATGGAGGGAGACAAAATAGAAATGAGAGAAGAAAATAGAATCTCTAATTTTATACAGCTCAGGCATCCCTTCCTATAGGCTTTGCTGATTCCGTGAGTTGTTGAACCGTTGACATTATTTTGTGTAATTTTGTTTATTTGGTGTATGTGGTATTCAGTGAGGACTAGCATCTCTGATGTGAGGGTTTGCTGAAACATTATCAGGACTACTTATCCACATTTGGTTTCTACCTGGCATGCAACACTCACCTGTGGCTCCAAGAATTTGTAGCATATGCAGCAGCCATCCCCCAGTAAACCATCTCAGTAGATGGGTTAAATCAGGTTGAAAGTAACTGACAGGCTTTAAACTTGTCAGTATTTTAGGGTGGTGTCTACCCAAAGCGAGTGAAGATTTCATCAGCATAATACTGGTGAAACCAGATGAGAACAATTGGTTTCAAAAGCCATGGAGACAGCTGAAGCAGGTGCTATGGAGTATTTAGAGCTTTGTCAGACATTGAAGACACCAAGGACATCCATAGCATCCTGGGCCATCACCTTGTCCTTCGTCCTGACACTGGACTTCGATGACCCTGGAAGACACAGTGAGGCTGATGACTGTGCAACTCTGCCTTACTTAAATCCAATTCACATAAGAGTCAAGGTATCCCCCTGTGATGCCATTGGTCCTCTTCAGAAACAGAACAAACACCAAGAACCACAAAATGTAAATATTTACTCTTATAGGTTAATTAATGAATCAACAAGCAGTTATTAAGCAACTATCATGTAGCAGGCACTGGGCTAGGTGTTGGGGATACTAAACCAAAAATGAAAGTGATTTTATTTTATAAGGAAAAACAACATTCATACATATAAGTGCATGTAAAACATATTGAAAATATAGGTTAGGAAATTTTGCAGTGATGTGAAGATGTGGCACTAGTATCTGAGTGGATCAGGAAATACCTTACTTCAGAAGGGGCCTTAGTCGAGATCTGAAGTAAACTAGCTATTCTAAGATTAGAAAGGAAGGAGGAGTGCAAGGATAGGGAGAAAGAAGATGGAATGCAGTGTGTGAGGAAAAGCAAAAAGACCAGTTTGATCAAAATATAAACTGTGTGAAAGGCAGTAACATAATGAACCTGGAAGGATAGGTTAGGGGAGGATTTTAAATACTTTAAATGACAATCATATTGGAATTCTAAGGTCTTGGTTCTGAGTACTCAGTAAATATTGTTGAATAAGTGAATACACTTCTAGAACCCTTTTGGATAACTTCCCTAAAATCTAAATGAATATACTGGGTATGATCTCAGATGGCAGATGTACCCTTGCCCTATTTGTCTAGTGAGTCATTTTTTTTTTCATTTCTGTGCAGCACCTTTTTTAAAGTTTATCTTGAGGTTCTCATTTGTTTTCAATCTCTTCTGTTTTTACTAATCTCTGGAGAGATGTATTTAAAGTAAGATTTGGATTAATTTGGAATGAGTGGTATGGTAATGGCCAAAAGCCTGGAGAGTCCTGTCTCTAGCATATCAGATCTATAACCATAAATGAGTCATTTAACCTCTTTGAGGCTCAGTTTCTTCACCTGTAAAGTGAAGCAGTTGTGTTATATGGTGTCTGTTATAATCCCCAACTCTGGTTTTATGATGCTAATGATCCTATTTGCTTGTTGGATAATCTTTGCTTTATTTGTTGTTTTTTGGAGATGTGGTTAAAGCTTGTTTCCTTGGAAAATAAAAACATTAGAAATTCTAGTATCTTAATTCATTAAAGTGGTCCAATGATATCTGAATTTGTGCTATCCAAACATAATAAGAAAAATGAATTTTGTAACTTCACAATGATTTCCCTCAACTGGGAATTTCTCCTTGTTTAACTAGCAGGCTCAGATCTGTCTCCAGGGGGAAAAGGAGAACATTTTTTTAAAAAGAGATTTATCGTTAATTACAATACTCATAGTCACCAACTTGATGATTTCCATTTAGTTTTTCATTGGGAGCTGTTAGAGGTAGGCACAATGGCATCTGGAGAAGGTACAGTTGACAGACTATCAAGAAAAGGAGAGAAAAGTTAAAAATGGCAGAATTGAATCAAGAAGACACTCAAAATTGTTGCTCCTAATTATCACTCCAAATCATCAAGAAAACTTCAGTTGAGTTTCCTCTGTTTAAGAAGGCAATATCATATTTTCCAAGAAGCATCATGTGGAACAAGTAGATGGGTGAACAACAGAAGGAGATACCTGGGGGATAATAATAGTCTATGTGCTACATTTTTATTCACACAATGTCAAGATAACATAAGGAAGTGGTTTGGCATGTTAGGTGTGCTCTCTAAGGAGGTCTTAAAGGAAGGATTAGAGAAAATTTGACATCATTGGAGGGAGTGTCATATGGATGAGATCATAAAATCATTGCAGTTTTGTAGAGTTCCATAGATTGAAATAAAAAAATTAAAGTTTGTATGTTTAAAAGGGACAAACCTCAGTTATCTGGGGAAAATACACTTGTGTGAAACATCCAACTCCTTGATAATGCTTGGGTAAATAAGGAAGGATTACATACAAAACCATGCAAAAGGACAAATTCATTAGCAAGCTAAAGTCTGACCAATTTGAGGTAAATTACTTTTTTCTGAGCAGATTGCTCCATCATTCCCCCCTTGGAAAAAAAAAAAACCAAACCCTGTAAATAGGTATTTTTGTCAGAAAAAATTGTTCATAATTACAAGTTAAATTTATATTTTATTAAATAATTTCTCTAAAATATTTAGCATATAATGGGTTTGCCTATTTAAACAATTAGGTTAGTAATTAATGAGGAGGCAAAATTGTAACCAATCAAAGGCTGAGGTTATAACACACACATATTGCCAGTTTCCAGCAATTAATTGATAACTAGCTTACCATAGGCTATCTAATAATTAACTGAGAAAACATTCCTAGGAAATTGAAAGCATTAATGTAAATGAGTTCTGGATTTATTCTTTTCAAATTCATTCACCATGTTATCTAATCCAGCATGAGCAGAAAACCCCCAAGTAAGATTAGTATTCAAATAGATGGAAGAGCTTGAAAGCTTAGGGTTTCTGGAAACCTTAGCTGTTTTAACAAAAAGAAGCTTTAACAGAGCAGAGCAATTTGTGGAAGCATAGCACAATCCCTAGCAGCAAATGGTATTTTTCTGTTCTTCCACCCTAAGCTGAAACACCAAAGTATATCAAAGAAAAGAGGAGAAAAAAAATCAACATGATAATCCAGATGTTGTAACTGCATTATGCCTACCATTCTGATCCTGTAGCTCCCATAAGCTGGGTCTCTCCTGTTCCCCACATCTAGTCAAAAAAGGGAAAAAGACAGTAAATTATTCTGACAGCCTGCTAAATATTTTTCCATATATCCAAATGCTTGACATTATCACACAGAGAAAACATTTGGATAATTGAACAATGTATACTTTTCATGTACATGTTCTTAGTGTTATGTAGACCCAGTCACAAGTCTGTTTTCCAAAGCAGATACTTCTGTAGTCATTTGTCAGTTATAAATGCTTCTTTTTCTCTTTTTTTGCCTTTCTTCCCCAGAGGGCAGTTGGAGTTAAGTGACTTGCTCACGGTCACAAGGCTAGTTTTTTGTGTTAAGTGTCTGAGGCCAGATTTGAACTCAGTTACTCCTGACTCCAGGGCCAGTGCTCTATTCACTGTGCCACCTAGCCACCCCTAAAGGCTTATTTTTTTCTTAGTTAAAAAAGAAAAAAAATATTTAATCATAAAACAACAACAAGAAAGATTCTCTGATCTGGCTATAATCAAACTTGGTGAAGACAGGAGTCTAGCATCTTCCACAATCAAGCCAAATAAACCAAATTTCTGACAAAGAAGAATTTGGTTTGTCAAATTGCTTGATCCATTCTTTAGAGGCAAACAGAATCTATTCTCTTATAAGGCGTAACATTAATCATAGGACAAAGGTTCTTATAAACAGGAAATATCCGCATCTTTGGCTTTTGAAACACAGCAATCTTGAGTGTTCTGTGAGAAAACGAATCTTGTGTTGACTTAACTTTCATCCATTTATGACATCTTCTTCATCCAGATAGACAGTAGAGAGAAATTACATGAGTCCTATTAAGCTTTAAACATTACCCATCCATCCCAATTGAACAGTCACAAAAAAAGATAATTTTTCTCCATACTGCCATTACCTTCAGCCAGTGTGAAATTATTACCTCCATCTACAGAAAACCAATGGACCATTTTAACTATTTATTCCACTCAAGTTGTCACCCTAAAACAGAATGAAGATGCCATAATTTACAGTTAGGCATTAGTGCACTTCACAGTATTGTAGATTGGAACCAAAACATGATATACATGACCTCTGCCAAAGAAAACAAATAGGAGAAATGACTTGCCACCCCCACCTAGGACAAGATCAATCTGGGCAAGCCCTTATCCAAAGGAACTAGGCTTCAATTTTGCTCTTATTTTTACTTTCAACTTCTTCCCTACCCTCCCCCTCTTTGAATGTATCACCTCTGGCTCTTTATTTGCAGTCAATTTTATTTTAATTTTCAGACAAGACTTCTATAATTTGGTTATACTAACAAGGCTACCTATTTCTATTAAAGTTCAAAAATAGCAGAATATGAACAAACAAACCAAAATGTTAGGAAATGACTTGACCTTGTGTGGATAAAGGTGTATGTAGCTTCAGATTGCCACAGTAATTTAGTTTTATCATAATTATACTTACTACCTGTATGACTATAGGTAAGTTAATTGACTTCTCTGGTCTCATTTTCTTTATCAGTAAAATGAATGTTTTGGATCAGGTGGCTCCTAAGGTCCCTCCCAGGTCTATAAGATAATTTAAAAATCTATGTTGGTGATAATAATTATGATGATGAGACTAAAGATGGTGGTGGCATATAGAAGGGTATTAGATTTGAAAATAGGATGTTGCAAAGCCTCTCTCTTCTACTCATTAGCTGTGTGAATTTGGGAAAGGCATGTAACTTCTTTGGGCATGATTTCTTCATCTGAAAAATAAGTGGGCTAAAGAAAATGGCCCTTAAAGTTTCTCTCTGGCCCCAAATCTTTGAATATGATACAATTTTGGAGAAGTGGGGATGAAATTAAGGTTGGTCCTGACCTTTCCACAAGACTAAGTAGAACTGAGGACTTTCCTAAATAGGTGGGACAATAGGAAGCAAGAACAGAGATTATGAAAGGTTATTCAAAGAATGAGAAGAATCCTGAAAAACTGAGTGCCATTTTCTTTCTCTCCAAGAAGCCAGAAGAAAAGCATAAAATAGAATTTGTTAGCAGAATTTTGATTTTATTTTTTATTGGAGAGAGGAGATGAGGAAAGAAAAAAAAAGGATTTTTGCTAAAAGAAAAAATGAATTAAATTAAAATAAGTGAAACAATGTGGCAGACTCCAAATACTGCTTAGATGGTTATGAATTTCACAATTCTGACTGATGAAATCTGTTTTTTTATTTTTATTGACACTCTTATATTTAGAAACGCAATTAGGAGCACCTTGAGGACAGAGGCAATAACCTATCTGGCTTTTTTAGGAGGTGCGGATTATGGTATGTACAGAATAGATTTCATTGAAATAGAGCCTTTAGGTTGGAAAGGAACTTATTAATATAGTCCAGTACAAATTATTTTGCAGGGAAAGAAGATGAGGCAGGTCTAGCAATGTAAAATAACTTGCAAGTTAACAGCAGAGTTGGGACTAGAATTCAGTGCTGGAGCTGTAACTACCATATGATTCATGGGGCTTTGCCCCAGGAAACTGACAGTTAAGGGTGCATTTTCTCCCTGGGAGACCATACTTCCATGTTTCTTTAAGTGTCATCTCTTGGGCCTCTAGAGGCAAAGGGTGCATCATTCATCAGACTAGCAATATCAAGATTTTATTGCCATGAAAATATCTTACTACCCACTTCTTATAGTGATGAGAGCTGGGAGTTTTTGGTGAATCCATATTTTCCTGCTGTCCCTCAATGGAACTGTCTTTTTTATTGGTCATCCTTCACATGTTCTATTCTTCCAAATGAATGTCTCCCAAATGTAATTTTATTTATGGCTCTGTCTCTCTAGTTAATTAAGATTTTTCTGAGAGAAGAAAAGGATGTTGATAGACTTTAGTAAAATATGAAAAATTATCATAAGACTTTGTAAACAGATTGATACTCCTGGTCATATTTAACAGGGAAAATAGTTTATAGATGTTGGGCCTACAATTCATTCTTCCTTGTCTACCTTTCTCCAGGAACATTATCTTATGTCTTAATCATAGTTTACACATCAGAAGTCAAGGAAATAAGACATTAACAGTGGCCTCAAGGAAAGAAAAAAATTGTGATTTCATGATGTAAATATGACCAAGCCCTGTACCCATGGCCAATAAGACATATGGTGTAATTCCAAGAAATACTATCCAATTCCAATAGATTCATGGATTTCAATTTGCAACAAAACAACCTCACAGAATAATTAATGCCAAAAAGCATCTTAGAAAACAATAAAATTGCAATGGATAAAAGAACCCCACCAATGTTTTAAAAAGGGGCCATCATTTTGAAGTCTATTTTTTTCTGTACTGATGAAGCCACATTCTATGCAAAAGTCAGACACTTTAATATTCAAAATTAAGAAAAATTAACCTCAAAATAAATTGAGTTTAGACATCAAGGATATTGAATTTCTTTAATATTCTCTTAATATAAAGGATAAATCATATTTCCTGGTATTCAAAACACAAGGTTAGCTAGTACATTAAAACAAAAACAAATGGTAGCTTATTGCACTGAAAGGCAAAGGGGTGGGGTTCCCAGTACTCGTATTCAAGTTGTTGTAAGAACCATCTTTTGGGGGGAATCATGATTTTCTTGGTAAATAAAGGCTAGAATAGTGGAAAAAAGTTAACCATGCCAGTTCTTGGCAAAGAATCATAGGTCTATTGCTATCCTTCATTTCCTTCTATTTTTCATTATCTTTATTTCTACTTCATTCGATCCAGTTCAGATAATGTGTTTTCTTTTTAGGATTATGGATATAGTGCCAAGTGGGAACTTAGAGTCCATTGATTGAAAGCTCTTCATTTTTCAGATAAGTCGAGGCACAGAAGAAAATTGACTTGTCAAACACATCGAGTTGCTGGCAGAATCGGGATTTGATTCCATTTTCTCTGACTACAAATCCATCACTTCATTTAACTACATTACCATCTCTTCTGACCCAGGAGTCAACCAGGGCAGGCAGAGTCCTCTGATGATGCCTTTCCTACTTATGATACAGAAATCTGGATATTTATATTGAAGACTGAGTTATTCTTCTATCTATTCATTTGATTCTTCTTTCTCCCACATTTGATTGTAAACTCTGGTACAAGTATGTAGATATGTGGATAGATGCTTTTTTGGAGTCAGAAGTGGGTAATCTTAGTGACTCACATGGTTTCAGCTATCATCTGTATTCAGTGGCTTTGACACTTACTACCTGAATGTTGTGGCTGTTTAGTCATTTTTCAATCAAGTCCAACTTTGTGTGACCCTATTTGGGATTGTCTTGGCAGAGATACTGACATGATTTGCCATTTCTTTCTCTAGCTCATTTTACAGATGAGGAACTGAGGTAAACTGGGGTATGTGACTTGATCAGAGCCACACAGCTAGTAAATAAAATTGAAATCAGGAAGCAACCTGAGAGAACAAAGTCCACTTTCCTTCTAGTTTTGCTTAGTTTTGACTCCACAGGAAAAAGATGCCCTGGTGCCAGTAACCCTTGGCATTCCCCCTTTCTCTTTCTAGTTTCCTTTTGGGCAAGTTCTGTCTTTTTTTTCCCTTAATTTTATCCTCAGCACTTAGCACAGTTTCTGATACATAGTAGGTGCTCAAAAATGTTTATTGAATTGGAGTTGGAAGTGACTCTGAATTTTCAAAGAGGCTCCCTGCAGTTACGACCATAAGATCATAGTGTTTGAAGGGATATTAGATGCTAACAAGTCTTTTCTCATTTTACAAATGAGGAAGTTAGGTACTATTAAATGACTCCCCTGTTAAATTTATTTTTCATAAGCTTATTTGATACAAGGTTAATTTTTTTTCTGGGATAGTCTAGGTGAGAATAATAAAAATAAATATTTTATAATTTATAAAATCTGTTGATTAAAAACAAATGTATTGACCAAGGTCATACAGTTAGGACCTAGAAAATTGATGAGTTCAAATATGGGCATGGAAGTATTTCTTTCTTTTAAAAACATTTTTTCAGCTCCAAAATCTCTCCCTCCCTCCCTCTATCTCTTTCCCCCCATTGAAAAGACAAGAAATGTGATACTTTTATACCTATACAGTTATGCAAGATATTTCCACATTAACCATGTCCCCTCCCCCATGTGATAAAAATAAAGGAAAAAATATGTTTCAGTTTGCAATCTAAATATATCAGTTTTCTGCCTGGTGGTGGATAGCATTTTACATCAAATCCTTTGGATTTATGGTTGATCATTTTATTAATTAACATTATTAAGCCTTCTAAAGTTGATTATCCTTATCCTCCTGTTTCTGCTTACTTCATTTTGCTTCAGTTCATATAAGTCCTTCAAGGTTTTTGTGAAACCATCCCTTTCATTATTTCTTATAGCACAAGCATGTTCAATTACAATAATATATCACATATTTTTGCACATATTGATCCTTTTCATTTTTCTTTGCTCTCATTAGGATAGAGACCTACTAGTTGTATTACTCGGTCAAAAGGTATGTACAGTTTTATATCCCTTTGGGCAGTTCTAAATTGTTCTAAAAAATGCTTGACCAATTCATACCTCCACCAATAGTGCATTAGTGTATCTATTTCTCCACATTCATTCCAACACATGACATTTTCCTTTTCTATCATATTAGCTAAAATAATGGTTTTAAGACTTCTGAGTTGTTTTACTGTACATTTCTCTATTAGTGGTATAGAATATTTTTCATATGAATATATTAATAGCTTTTATTTTTTCCTCTGAAAATTGTCTATTCATATCCTTTGACCATTTATCATTTGGGAAATGACTTCTTTTTATATACATTTATCTGGTGTTCCATATTTCTGATATCTTTCATTTGAGGATAAGCTCAGCTAAATGGGAGGAAGCTCCTAATACAGTGACTTGCATGGTAATGAATTTTCTACTACTTCAGCTTTCAAAGTACATATACTCAGTCCTAGGGATTATGGGACTGTAAGCTATGTCAATAGAAGGAAATTAAGTCAATGAGATTACAGATACATGAAGAAAAAAAAAAGATTTGAGCAAAGTGTGTGTTAATGTTTGGAGAACATTAATTTTTTAAATTGTAATTTACTTTTAAAGGAGGATGTGTTTTTGCCTGAAAGAAATATGCAGCAGATTCTAGAATATTTCTATCTTCTTTTTAAAAACAAGACAGATAAGCAAACGTCCAGTGAATGATATTCAAGCAGCAGGAAAATCCAGAAACAGTAGTGGAAATACTGATGCTTTTCACAGAGCATGCATTTAAAAAATTCTTGCTGATTTATTTGTATAAGTAAAAAATAGCAAATAACAAGAATAACATAACTGAAATCTAAGAAGAGAATGAGGAACAGATGGTGGTAATGAGTAGGTTTGCATAGCGAACTGAGTTGAGGAGAGGGTTGGCAAAGGGCCAGTAGGAGAGAACAGGTGGAAAAACAGGTAGGGGTGGGATTCAGGGCTTATTAAACAGAATCTAGTCAGGGCAGAAAAAAAGAGGTAACATGTAGCATGTCATAAGGTAGGGTTGGATTGCTTTAAATAACACAGAAAGACATTAATATGAAAGTAGAAGTTGGTGACTTTGTGAAGTTCTTTCTAGATTTTGTCATTTAGGTTGCAACTGCTGGATTATGTCAGCCTATTTTGTGAAAGCAGCTGTCAGATTCCTTAAGACAGGAAGCCTCTGATGCTAGCCCTTCACAAACAACAGAACTGTGGGAGTTGGGCTTTAGCTGTTCTCCATCACTCAAGGAGGTAATTTGGAATTTATTCGAAAGTCACTAGGGGAACACTTAGTAAATTGCTACTCTGATAAGTGGAAGAGTGAAAGAGGCATTGGAGCATGTGCGAGATCATGTAAAGTTACTTTTAAACTTTACAGAAGTCCTATATGTCCTGCTTTAGTAAAGGAATCTTTCAACATCTTGGACATCTACTAGTGGCATGAGTCAAAGTTGATTCTAGTCTAGGGATTCTTTTTTGTGTTCTTCTTTTAATTTGACTATTTTTAGTTTTTAACATTAATTTCCACAAGATTTTGAGTTATGAATCCCTTTTATCATCCCGCCTCTTATCCCCTTCCCCCCTACTTTCCTGAAGGATAAGATTTCCAACTGAGTGTGTAGGTTATTCGCTCCTTAAGTCAAATTCAATGACAGTAAGGTTGCTCCATTCCCTTTCACTTTCCTGTTCTTCCCCTCCATTGTAACAATTTTCTCTTGCCTCTTTTATGTGAGATAATTTACCCTATTCTATCTCTCCCTTTCTCCTTCTCTCATTTTTTCTTCTCTCACCTCATAATTTTAATTTAAATCATCCCTTCCTATTCAACTGATCCTCTAATGTATACATGTACAGATGTATAAACACACTCACATATGTATTTATATACACATACACCCTCCTAAATATACACATATATGTATTTATACATACATACACATATTTATATATATATAAATATATATGTATATATATATTCCCTTCAACTATCCTCATACTGAGAAAAGTCTCATGAGTTGCAATTATCATTTTTCCAAGTAGGAATGTAAATAATTCAACTTTAATAAGTTCCTTATGATTTCTTTTTCCTGTTTACCTTCTTATGCTTCTCTTGCTTCTTGTATTTGAAAGTCAAATTTTCTGTTCAGCTTTGGTTTTGTCATCAAGAATACTTGAAAGTCCTCTATTTCATTGAATGACCATATTTCCACCTGAAGCATTATACTCAGTTTTGCTGGGTAGGTGATTCTTGGTTTTAATCCTAACCTTTTGACCTCCAGAATATTATATCCAAACTTTTGACCCCTTAATGTAGAAGCTGCTAGATCTTGTGTTATCCTGATTGTGTTTCCACGATACTCAAATTGTTTCTTCCTAACAGCTTGTAATATTTTCTCCTTGACCTGGAACCTCTAGAATTTGGATATTCCTAGGAGTTTTCTTTTTGGGATCTTCTTCAAGAGGTGATTGGTGAATTTTTTCAATTTCTATTTTGCCCTCTGGTTTTAGAATATTGAGGCAATTTTCCTTGAGAATTTCTTAAAGGATGATTTCTACGCTCTTTTTTTTGATCATGATGTTCAGGTAGTCCACTAATCTTTAAATTATCTCTCCTGGATCTATTTTCCAGGTTAGTGGTTTTTACATTGAGATATTTCACATTGCTTTCTATTTTTTCGTTTGTTTGAATCTGTTTTATAGTGCCTTGATTTCTCATAAAGTTATTAGATTCCATTTTCTCCAATCTAATTTTGAATAAATTATTCTATTCAATGAGTTTTTGAAATTCCTTTTCCATCCTTTTCATATTTTTAAAGCATTCTTGTTCTCATTGGCTTTTTGGGCCTCTTTTGTCATTTGAATTAGTCTATTTTTCAAGGTTTTTTTCACTATTTTTTTGGTCTCCTTTAGCAGGCTGTTGACTCACTTTTCATGATTTTGTTGCATCATTGTCATTTCTCTTCCCAAGTTTTCCTCTACTTCTCTTACTTAATTTTCAAAATCCTTCTTGAGCTCCTCAAGAAGGAGGAGTATCCAGTTCATATTGGCCTTACTTCAGTGTCTATAACCAGTTCATATGTAACCAGTTCATATTTTTCTTTGAAGCTTTTGATGCAGGAGTTCTGACTTGTTTGACTTCTTCTGATTCCATGTTTTGATCCTTTTTGTCCCCAAAAAGGTATTCTATGGTCTGATTGTGCTTCCTCTGTTTGCTTATCTTGTCAGCCAATTACTTGTCTCTTGAGCTCTTTGCCATGGTAGAACTCTGCTTCTAGAGTGGAGATAGCTGTGTCCCAAATTGCTGGGGTTTTTGCAAATGTGGTCAGAGGTCCAAGGAGGGTGCCTCTCTACAGCCACCACAAGCTCTGGCACACTGACCTTTCTCACCCCAGGACCACCACTCACTACAGTGTCCCATATCCAAGCAGGTCAAAGCCAGAGTGATTACCCTCTGAATGGTTGCTTGGTCCCCCATACTATCTGCAGGCCAGGAGCTCTGGAGGCAGCCATGCAGCAGCAGCTGCAGCCACTGTACCTTTGCCACCTCTCATCCCAGAGGTTTGGGGCAGGGGCCCAACCATGCGCCTTAGTCACCTGGTTTGAACAGAGTTCCCCACTGAAGTTTTGCTTTCTCTTTGGTGTTTATGGGTTGAGAAGTCTGGAAACCGCCACAGCTGCTGGTGATTCACTCCCTTGAAATCTGCTCAAGATGTTCTAGGTTGGTGGTCAGGGTCCCGCCCCCCTCCCTTCCCCTGCTTTGAGTCAGGGACCACAGGCCTAACATGAGAGTGTGCTTGGCAACCAGCCTTGTGTGATAGACCCTTTCTGTTCATCTGCCAGGCTGCCTTCAGTGGGAGATTTGTTTCTCTCTGTCATTTTGTGGGTCCTGTAGCTCTAAAAATTGCTTAGAGTCATGTTTTACAGGTATTGGAAGTGTTTGGTATGGGAGCTCACACAATTTCCTGCTTCCATATAGTCTAGGGATTCCTAACCTGTTGTTTTAATGGACCTGTTGATTCTTTGGTATAGTCTGTAAACCTCAACTCAGAATAATGTTTTAAGTACATAAAATAAAATGTGTAGGATTATAAATGAAAGCAATCATATTGAAATATAGTTATACAGGTATCAAAATATTGCAAAACTAGATTTGCAGACTCTCTGAAATCTCCTTTCTGAAAAAAACTCCTGTTTTTGATAAATCAATCACTATTAATTATTTTCTCTATGATCTGCAATGCACTAGTTAGTGAAGATATGCAGAGGAAAAATAAGTAGAAAACATGTATATATGTTATATATCTCTTTATCAAGATCTATCATCTATTCTGATATCTATCTTAATATCTATCTAGTAATTTTGGAGGGGGAACAATAGATTCCTTTAGAGTAATTCAACTACCCCCTTCAAAGGGAAAGTTTTTTCCCCTATAAAAATAGTGAAATTACTTACTCTGCGCCCATATTTATGTCTTCCTTTTAAACCCATTCCAGCCACTTTGCTTCCTCACTTTTCTGCATTTCCGATCATCATTCCCTATACCTGAAATACTCTCTTCATTTCTCTTTTATCTATTGAATTTCTATCTAGGCTTTAAAAACCAATTTAAATGCCAACTCCTCTATGAAGTCTTCTTCAATTTCTCCCTTTTAGTAATGAAATTCTACTTTGGATCCCATAGAGTTGTTTCTCAACTCACTAATACTCCCGTTTTAAATGCTCTATTTTAGCTGACTGAAAGATAGGTGGCATAATGAATAGAGTGTCATACATGAAGTGAGGAGGAGTGTAGCTCAAATTCTGCTTCAGGCATTCACTGGCTATGTGACTGTGGAGAAGTCATTTGACCTCTCTCAGACTCAGTTTAAGTATCTGGAATGAATGTCATCTACCTTACAGGGTTAGTGTGATTTTCAAATTAGATAATATATGTAAAGTGCTTTGAAAACCTTAAAGCACTATGTAAAATATCCCTCCTCCTCCTAATCTTCTTCTTCTTCATCATCATCATCATCACCATGTGTACTTGTACCTTATGCTATACTACGCTGTCAGGTCTGTGGCTAGTGTAATTGATGGAGCTGACAGTAGATGCAATGTATAGTTCATGATTTTGTTACTGCTAATGGTATGTGGTAGGATTTTCTAGGAGGATTAGCATTCATAACAATTATTAGTGATTACTGGACTGGCTACAACTCTGATGAAATTAGGTGGGTTTGATTATTTGTGAAGTGGAGAATAAGACTCACTAAAGCATCTGGAGCTCATCAGGGGTATTGCTATACTGTCTGGATTTTGGTAGGGCATTTCTCTGAAATGGATTTGTTTCTGTGTGCTGAGCCTAACTCTTCTGACCGAGAAGTTACCCAATTCAGTGCAGGTAGTGATTGTGTATTGTCCAGGTTTTCCTTCCTTGGTGTCTCGTGTGCTATGACTGTATTTGATACTTTCCCCAGAGGAAGGAAGGGCAGTTAGTTGATGGAGTATATAGCGTACTGGGCCTGGAGTCAGGCAGATTCATCTTCCTCACTTTAAAATGGCTTCAGACACATACTAGCTGTGACATGGCAAATCATTTAACCCTGTTTATCTCAGTTTCCTCATCTATAAAATGAGCTGGAGAAGGAAATGACAAACCACTCCAGTATCTCTGACAGGAAAACCCTAAGTGGGTTTATGAAGAGACAGACATGACTGAACAATGACTGAACCGGAGGAAGGAAACTGTATTCCCATAAAGGTGAGTCTGTGATGATAAATCTGATAAGTGTATTCACATAGGGTACAGGCTGTATTAATGATCTGAGTCTCCCCATCTCCCATTACCCTAGCAATGTGTTCAAGAGGCCAAATGTAGCCCACTCTATACTATAAAACAGGAAGCATTTCTTATCCTGACCACATCATTTAGCTTCTCTGAATCCCGATTCCTGTAAAAATTGGGTCAATAATACATTCTCCATTGCAGGGATGCTATGAGGAAATACTTTTCTAAACCTTATGACACTCTGTTGTCATTAGAAAGTTGCATTTTGAATCAGATGATCTGGGGTCAAATCCTGTCTCTCCCACTTATTTCCTATGTGGGGGCAGGCAAAGCATCTAACCTCTCTGGGACTTCATTTCTCTGTGTGCAAAATGAGGGGATTTGACCAATAAACCTCTTAGATTCCCTTCTACCTCTCGATCTTGGGTCCTATAATTCTATTCTCATCTGAACTGTGTACATCTCCTAGTGCCTAGTAAAATACTCTTCACATATCAACTTCTTAATGTGTGTTAGTTTAATTAAATATTTCTTATCTTAATTCTCATACAGAGGTTTACTTTGTACCCTGGTTGTTCTTGTATTTGTTAGCTGTTCCTAAAGACTGAAAGTAACTGGAGGGCAGCAGCTGTCATCATTTTTCTTCCCCTTAACTACTAGCTCACTGTGTGTCTGCAAATAAAATAGCAATGCAAATTATTTATGTTGACACAATTATATGTTCTTCTAATTGAAGAAAGTCCTTTTTCTTTCCTTTTCATCTTTTCACACTGATTTGTGATGTTTTACAAATTACATTTGTATTATTCTGAGATGTTAGTTTTCTGTCTATTTCAGATTGAGTGATATGGTTTCTTTGCCATGAATTCAGGAAAGTGCTAAGGTCTGGTCTATATTTTCCTCACCCAAATACAATGTTTTTTTTTAATCTTTATTTTTATTTATTTATTTTTTTATTGAAGCCATTGCTATAACCTGACTTCATTAATCTCTGATGGGTCAATCATCATTGAGACATAAAAATGAAGTTCATGGAGAAAGATAGGCCAGGCAGATGGAATTATAATCTAGCTGAAGACCTATGAAATATTCATCTTGTTAAATGTAATGTGGCCTGACCACACTAATCTCCTTTTTCTCACTTTCTCTTTCACTCTTTTTTCCTCTCTTTGTCCCTCAATCTCAGTTTTTCTCTGTTTCTCACCCTCTCTCTGTCTCTGTACCACTCTTTCTGCCTCTGTCTCTCTCCCTGACTCTGTCTTTTCTCTGTCCCTATTTCTCTGTTTGTCTCTCTGACTCTCTCTCTCTCTCTTTCTATCCCTCTCTCTTTGCTTCCCTTCCTCTTTTGTCTCTCCATGTATGCATAGATAGATATAGATGAATACTTACATGCATTCATATATTATATGTGACTAGACCCATGATTTCATTATGTTTTGTGATTTCTTTGGAATAGGGAATGCCCCATGAAGACCATCCTGCCACAAAGGCCAATACAAATCTCATTTGCATTGCATCATAGAAAGATGCTGTTGGCACTGAGAGGTTCAGGTCATATAAACAATATATGTGAGATGTAGGCCTTGTTCTTGGCTTTTCTGATTTCAAGCCTGGATATCACTCCGCTATTCCCTGTTGCTTATATAGGTCAATTAACAAAAGAATTGCAATAATTAATAAACAAAGCACAGCATTTGTTTTCTCTTTTATTTTGTTTCCCATAAGTTGTTTCCTTTCAGTCTCTGTTATTCTTATTCTCTCAACAGCAATGGCAGCCTTCTAGGTGAGGAATTATGGAAATCATGGAAAAATATATCCTTATTCATCCAAGGGTGGTAGAGGTAGGGTAGGGGATTGGATTGGGAAGTGGAGAAAATATATAAACAAATTAGTTCTGTTTCTTATGAAAGATGCCTGGCTGAGGTTTAGCTGTTGGTGGCAGCATGTTGCAGTACAAATCTCTACAAGCCAACTCTTTCATGCTGGATAGTATCTCCCAGTGCATTCCCTATGATCCTCCAGTCAGAGACTTTTCCACAATGTCAGTTTCCTTTTCAAGGCATGAAAAGGATCATTGTTCCCCTGGTGACTAAATGCAGGATCAGGGCTACAGTTCATACATTTTACCTCTGCTTAACATGAGATAATGCCTTTCTCTCCGTAGGAATTCTTTTGTGGCTCAACATGTGGTAGGTATGGCATTTAAATAAAACATCCTTTAATCTTGGATAGATAAACCAGACAGGGATGTTCATCTGGCCCTTTAGGTTTGTTGAACTGTGAGGGTGGCTCTTACTTTGGGGAGAGTGCAATTAGTCTCCACCTGGTATATTCTTCCTCTTCCCCAGAGCCTCTCTTTCTACAAATTGTCCCCTATGCTTGGCATGCATACCCTCCTCACCATTTAGAAACTTTAGCTGCTTTCAAAGTTCATTTCAAATGACATGACCCACACCCTTTACGATCCCTGAAGATTCTGCTTTCTCTTCCCTCCTACTATTATAAATTAGTATATATTTGTCCTATAGATACTAATATATGTATACACATATTCTTGCCCACAAAATTAAAGTTCTTTTTCTTTTTGTCTTGGTATCTCTAGGGTCTAGCATTGAACCTGACACAAAGTCATTGCAGAAGAAGTGCTTGATTAATTAGGTGATTTCTCTATTTGGGATCAGCTAGGCTAAATCTGGAATGCTCCTTCCTGAGGGTTACTTATATTTTTATATATGCCATAACTGTTTCAGAGACCCTATTAATACAAAATTCCTGTACAGCACCTTGATCTCCCATCAACTCATAGGGATTCTGGACCTCTGTTCCAATTATTAAGGCCTCTGCTCTCTTTAAAAGTTCAAATCTGAATTTTCTGACAGATCTGTTAAGGCCACTAACCCTAAGGGATGTGGGAGGTATAACTGATACTCTTTTAGCATTCCTAGCCTTTCCCTGGGATCTTCTGGGAGGGGATAGGGGGATGTTTGCCTGACTGATGCCCACTGAATAAACAGAGCCAATTTTGCTCAAGAGAGAAGAGAAACATTTATTTTAATGAGAAGCAGCAAGTATTTTCTGGGGAATTTCTAGTTCAGTAAAAATAACAAAAAAATCACCCCATACAAATCCATCAAAAATGTATTCTATGCAAGTTGAAGTAACCCTTACCAACATAATTTTGAAGAGAGAGATAATGCAAAATTTCCTGCAAAGAGGGTGAACTTAGATTCTACATTGGGGACCTTATTTGGAGTTGTCTGGAAAGGAAACATATGTACTTTCAAGTTCTCAGAGAAGAGGCAGAAGAGAAGAAAAAAGGAGAAAAGGAGAGGACAGGGGAAGAAAAAGTAGGGGAGAAGGAGATTCAAAATTTAATTCCCTTTCCACAAACTACAAAATGGAGGTTGGTACTGCTATAATTAAGAAAATACAAATATATTTAAAGGAACTTCTGAATTCAAAGTAGCTTTTTAAAAAATTACCCATGTATTTCCCAGTCAAAATGTACCAAAAAAGGGTCTTCATCCTCTAAAGAAAGTTGGAAAGCTCTGCTCTAAGGCATATTGGTCACAAAGGCATCTCAGCTTTTTCCTTCATTTCTGAGTAGAGTTAGGAAAATGCTGACAGATATCAAAGGGTATTTCCAAAGAAAATCACTGTGTCTTCCTCCTGTATTTGCCCAAAATTAAAGTGCCTGCTGTAGGCATCGTACTAAGCACTGGGGATACAAAGACTGTGGAAATAGTCCTTAAGCTCAAGTAAGTTCTACTCCAATAAGCATTTTACTACTACCATTTCTTACTCTGAGAACTATTGTGTGCTTTGTCCTTAGTTCTCAAAGAGGACCATGACATCAGGAAGATGATCATATGACTTGCAATTGCATTGGCTTTACGTGAGGGAGGGCTGTGCAAAGTCACCAGCTTCACTTTATCCTCCAGAGCCATCTGGGTCCAGTGGCCAGATATAGATCTGGACATCTGGAGATGTTCCAAAATGCAGTGTGAGATCTTGACCTTTTAAAGTTAAGATAATCAAATCAACACTACCATTGCTTCTAGAAAGTGGGTTTCAGTTGATTATTTTGTGGGAGCACTTGCTATCCTTGTGCTTTCTTAGACCAGGTTATCCTTCCTTAGTTTTCATTCCACTGTATGAGTTTTCTCCCTATCTTTAGAACGTATAATTCTTGAGAACTTGCATAAGCTTCTTGAGTGATTCTCTCGATTTTATATACATATACCCAGTCCTTAGCAAAGTACTTGTGTAGTGAGCATTTAATACCTTTTAATGTTAACTAATTAATAATTCATTTAATTTACATTCTACTTCTCCCTTTAATGAGTATGGGGAGTGCTAGAGGGTATAACACCTGAAATCTCACTTGTTCTTTCTACTTTTAAGGCTCTTATGTGTCTCTATTTTTGACTAGTTCTTGTGGAGAACTTATGAAAGGAAGGTAATGAGAAGGGGCCCTGATCCTAAACACAAATAACTCTCAAAGATGAGAAGATAACAGATCTCATCCTAAATCGGATCCATCATTTCTGGCCAATATGCTTCAGAAGCCTGGGCTCTCAGAGAGCCTTGGATCTGAAGACCGTCCCCCCACCCCAAACACACATTTTCTACTTGGTATAAGTGAACATTTCAGGAACAGGAGTGGTTCCTGTGGACAACATTGCAGGAGAGTGTTTGAACCTCCTTTTCTTGCAACTCTACAGATAACTACACAATGTCATAAAGTTCTTTTATAGTTTGAATGGAATGGAACATTCTGAGTTCTCTGCTATTTCAGACTTTCTGAAAAGTTCCCCAAATTTTAATAGCACATTTTATTACTACAATGAAAATGGTCCTTTGAATCATTTCTCTGGCACCCAGGGTAATATAGTGTGCCTCATAAATTTGCTTCAGTGTTAACTAACTTCCAATTGCTTTATTATTTCTCAATTGAAGATATTAAAACTTTTATGTCCTTGGGTGACATGGGGAACTCGACAACCAAAGAGTGAATGCTGAGATGCCTGATCTTTTGTTTTCCCTCTTTATCTTCCCTTCTCTATATATCCCCTGGAAAAAGGGTGGAAAAGAGGATAGGGTCCTGGACCAAGAGGCAGCAACCTTTGGATTAAAATCCTACCTTCACCATTTATGAGCTCTGTGACCTTGAGCAAGTCACTTTTCCTTTATTTGCTTTAGACAAATCCCTTTTCTTGAGCTATTAAATCACAGATGGAGTTCCTCCAACAGGAGCTTTCCACACAGATGGAATCACAAATTCTCCACAAATTCACATATATATATATATATCTTGTCTTCTTTGATATCTAATGATAAATAGAACATTAGAGCCAAAAGAGGCCTTAGAAATTATGGAATCCATAAGTCTTTTTTTTGAGAGGGGGATAGATAAACTTATTTATCTTAAATTATCCTGTCTTAACAATTCTGATTTCAACCTAATATATTATGTGAGAGAGTATGGTACGGTGAATAAAGAGTTAAGCTCAACATCAAGAAGTCCTCCTTCTCTTGGCAGTGTGAACACTTGACCTCTCAATGCCCCAAGGCAACTTCTAGGACAGAAACTATTGAATACATGTTGATTTTCATAAATCTTGAGAGTTCCTCACATCCCATAAAGACAAATCATAGATCTAGTTAAAATTCTATTATAAATCTAGTAAACAAAGTCATTTTTTGGATTTTAGATGATAAAACAGAGACCCAGAATCACAAAGTTACTTGTCCAGATTTACACATCTGGTTAGTGTCAGAAGTGACATAAAATTACAAATCTTTTCTCTTTCATGAAGTATCTTCTCCCCCTTTGACCAAGTTTCCATCATTCCAGAGCCTTCCTTCATTATTATCTACTTTGTTCTCTCTACCTTTTTTCTCCCTTATAATTGTCATCAACCATAGTTCCCAAGTTTTGAATTGCATAAAGCTATTCTAAAATTGAGAAAAACCTATTTATTTGTTCTACTGATCTATCCACACTGGACTTAAGTTAAAACTAAAGGGACTTTTAATGACAACTTACAATTGACCTATATTTGATTTCTCATCCCTACCCAGTTAATGAAATGGGAACTTCTGCTTGTTAACCCATGTCTCAGACTTCACTGGTTCATCATGCATCCTGGCAAGGAACACCACTGAAGCAGGAAAGCATTTAATTAGGGCAGAAATGAAACAAAAATAGGGAACAGAAATCATATCAGCACACTTTCAGAAATATAGTTTCATTCCACTTTCCCCAAAAGTAATTTAAGACAAGCACCTCTGAGTTAATGGCTAGTGTAGTGATTCAGTGGATGCAGTCTCTGTCTCTATCTCTTTTTAGAACTCTCACCTTCCTTGTCTCTGTCGATATGACTGTATCTATGTATTGGTCTATCTTTCTCTCTCTTCATCCAGAAAATACACTTGGAAGGCCCTGGGCCTAAAGACTGAATCCAAAGAAGGGTTCAATCTGTGACTGAGGTTGACTCTGTTCCCCATTTTGTCCCCCTACTTGCCTATTCTGTAGGTTTTCCATGCAACTAGTGTTATACTACAGATACACCTGACCCTTGTGTGACAGTTTTCTCCTATTTCTCTCTTTTCTTTCTTAGATAGGTCCAGATTTGGCTTATCTCAGGCACTCTGTTGAGACTAGTCCCAGTCAGGATGTCTCTTTTGTTTGCTTCCTTTTTATTCTTGGCAGGAAAACATCAAAACAA
Source organism: Petaurus breviceps papuanus (assembly GCF_028583685.1). NCBI lineage: Eukaryota > Metazoa > Chordata > Mammalia > Diprotodontia > Petauridae > Petaurus > Petaurus breviceps. The sequence continues at coordinate 30,100,264 of NW_027185761.1, read as the reverse complement.
TCTCCCCTTTCCCCACAGCTCTTTTTTTAAAACTTTTCCTAGAGAGGAGGGGTAGCCTTGATAAGTCACTCTGGAAAAAAATGTCTTCAAACCATCCATCATAGGTAGGATCATTTTTTCTAGCAAAAAAGGGGGAGAGTAGGATGGATCTGCATCACCTTTCCTCCCTATCCTCACTGCCATTGGTAATGATATAATATCTTCCTTATGTTATCCAGGGTGATTTTTAGTTGGGTAAGGGGCTGGGACAAGTCAAAATCTGTAATTTCTCTCTTCTGCTATTCCAAAAGTTTTCATACAGGTGAAATAAAATTAAAAGAGAAAATTTAGTGCTATCTTAAAGGGTAATTAAAGTAACAAAGAGCAGCTTCAGTTTATATGTGTGGAAGAAAAACAGGAACAATTATCTAGCAAAGGTGGATGAAGTGAGGGGAAGGGAAAGAGTTCTGGTGATTCTTCTTTTTGTTTTACTTTATAGATTGTGACAGGGTAGAAAGAGATCTAGCTTCAAGGTTAGGAAACTTGGACTCAAGTCTTGCCTGTGACCCAACAACAACAGCAACAAAGTGTGACCCTGACAAAAAGTCACAACCTTTCAGATCCCTAGGCACCACCCTAAAGCTTTCATCATAAGGCAGTGGTTAATCTACATTGGCAGGGGCTTTCTTGCTGTGAGTTGCATATACCTAGGTGATTACAGTTCCTGAAGCCCAACCAAAAAGACACACACTTACACATGTATGTACGTATGTTGTATACCTTCATGAATATACACAAATAAATCAAACATTTCTTTTTTGTACTATAAAAAGATAAAGAAAAGGTTTAGATATGCTTACTGATGATCACATAGTTATATAATTAGAACTTAAATCCAGGTTTTCTGAATCAAAACCAATGCTTTTTCTAAGATACTATATTGTCTTTTTAAGTCATGTTATGGATAATTTGTTACCAGACACCTAGGATTGAGTACTTTCTACTTTAGATGACTTTAGGATCTGAAATAGTTAAGGTAGAAAGAGGGGTGTGAAACGTGTAGCCTCAAAGTCACATGTAGCCTTCTAGATCTTCACGTGTGACTCTTTGGCTGAATTCAAACCTCACAGAACAAATCCACTTAATAAAATATTTGTTCTGCAAAACTTGGACTCAGTCATAAAGCCACATTCAAAGACCTAGAAGGTTACAGGTGGTCTTAAAGCCATAGGTTCCCCACCCCTGAATATTTAGCCAAATCAAATAACATGAGATTTAGCACCCCCCACCCCCAAATTATAGAATGGAGCAGGCATAGGCAGGTAGCTATTCTACTACGAAAAACAAACTAACACACAACCTGGGGTTTTTAATGGAATATCAGATCAATATGAATCAATAGCATCCTATGAGTACCAAAAAAGAAGAAAAATATGGAACAGCCCCAAACCTCATGTGATCATTGAGAATGCCATGGATTCCAGGATGAAGGAAACAGTAGCCCCATGACACTCTGCCTGAGTCAGAGCATGACTAAAATGTGTTTAGTTCTAAGCAGCACATCTTAGAAAAGGCATTGATAATCTCAGAGGCACAGAGAGGATCTTCACCCACAGAGTGAAGAGCCTTAAGATGATGCCATATAAAAATTAATTGAAGAGATTGGGGGAAAAGATGCTTGATTCAAGAAAGCAGAAGTAGGAGTAGAGTGTGGTAGCTATAAAGAGGGAAATGTAGGTTTGGTGTAAGGAAGAAAATGTCTCTAATAGAACTATCTAAGGGTGGATAGCAATAAATGATAGATTCTTCTTCCTTGCACACATGTAAGCAGAGGATGGACATCTACTCATAGGCATGTAATAGTGAGCATCACTTTTACGAATGGGTTGGACTAGAAGGCCACTGAGTTCCTTTCCAATTCTGAGAGGCTATACTTCTCTATTACTACCTGTCAAACTATGGGAATATCTCTTAAGCACTAGGCAACACACATGAGGAATTTGATATGCCTAGAACGTAAGTTAAACTTAAATCAGACTAGGTTATCTCTAAGTTTCATTCCAGAATGGGAAGATATACACAAAAGGGACACATGATGGAGAAAAACCATGGAGAGAGACACACTCAGAGGATTTTTTTGAGAAGGACACATTCACATTAAGACAACACATCTCTGATGTATTTTGGGTGTTGATGTCTTCTGGTTGGTTGGTTGGTTGATGTCTTCTCTTTTTGGGTTTGCTTCCCACTGGTCTTGTATGGTATATGGTCTCTAGGATGTACTTGGATATATGTAAGCCAGGTGTTGCTGCTTGGAAGGTCTCACATTATCATTACTTGATATAATTCCATCCGTCCTGTGGCAGCTTCTGGATGCTGACAGGCTTTGCTCCACCAAGCATGAGATTATGGATGTTTTATTTGCTTCCACCTTTGGAATTTGTTAGAGGATGTATTTGTGATATTGTTTCTTTTCCATGAGAGAAGAAGGCTCTGTCATCTCTCTTTTTAAGTGAAGACTCTATGGATTCAGATCTTGAGAAAGGTAGCACCTTCACATGCAGATACATGACACAGTGGATAGAGTTCCAGTTCTACACGAGTTCAAATCCCTCCACAGAGGGGTACTAGCTGTGTGACCCTGGGCAAGTCATTTAACTCTGTTTGACTCAGTTTTCTCATCTGTAAAATGAACTGTAAAAAGAAATGGTAAACAACTCTAATATCTTTGCCAAGAAAACCCCAAATGGGATGACAAAGAGTTGGATATGACTGGAAGATGATAGAAAAACAACAGGGAAAGAAAACTCTAGTTACTTTTTTCTTCCCCACATAGAGATTCTTTTTGTCTTCCAACCCTTAGATGTGACATAAGTTTCTTCTCTAAAAGGAGAGCTCTCACCACAAGGTGAATTCGCAATGCCCAGTCAGTTACCTATCACCTGCAGGCGTTGCCTATTTTTAAATTTCAGCTTTACAAAGGCAGTTTCTTTGTCTTGAGCCTCTGACTGAAATAGAATTAGAAAGTTCTTATAACTGTCTAACATCTGTTTGTCAAATTATACGTTTCCAGAAATATTTTCGGGGCTTACCTTAGAACACATTACCAGTGTTGGAAGCTCCCAGTTTCTACAAGTTCAAGAGCCTTCCTTTGTCTCCTATGCCCAAAAGGGGTGGGGGGAAACAAAACAATAAAAACCACTAAAGTAGGACAGTTTCAAGGTGTTATTCTTAGCATAAATACCTTGTTTCAATTTATTTCCCAAATTATGCATATACCCATATAGATATATATCTATACAGATACATATGCATATACATACATATATACACATATGTACATACAGATACATAAATACATACAAAAATTTGAAAAGGCAATGATTTTCTTGGGCTTTGAGTCATACCTTACCTAACATATGTGTTGATATGGATATCTCTGTATGTGGGAGTATGTGGGTGTGGTTATTTTAGTTTTGTTGTAGTAGTAGTAGTAGTAGTAGTAGTAGTGGCTGTGGTGGTGGTGGTGGCGGTGGTGGCAGCAGCAGCAGCAGTACCTGCTGAATATTGCTTCCCTTTCTACAATTCATTTGTTTGTTTCCATTATTATTGCACACCCAACATCAGGGTAGTCTCTACAGCTTACTAATTGTGTGATCACAAGTAAATCTTCGGGTTTCGTGTTGCCCATATGTAAAATACTAATAACACACACACACATATAAACATAAACTCCTCGAGGTCAGGAGTTGTTTCATCCTTTTTCCATCTACAGTGCCTAACACAGTGCCCGTTACGTAGGAGGCACTTAATAAACACATCAGTTGTTTTCCTAATCACTTTACCTACAACAATACTGTCATGTCACAAGTACAAACAGTACTCTAATTTTAAATATAGAGAAACTGAGGGCCAAAGAGTTTAAATAACTTGCTTGTAGTCACATCATTGAAATCAAAGCCTACAATGAAAGCCATGCCTCTTACCACGAGATCCAGCATTCTTTTATTCATGTTATTCTGAATATTGAATGATGGAGTGGGTTTGGATGATCTCTAGTGTTCTGCCCAGTTCTGAATCCTATATACCCTGCAGGTAAAAGACCAGGATGTCATTCTCATCCAAAGGATTAGTTCTGAGTATTATACTCAATGCAGTAAATTAAATACAGTAAAACTGGTCTACATAGACAGTACAACTTTTTTGTGATCAGAAGCAAAAGAAACTTTGGATTTTATTTCATCCTATTTATTTTTATTTTTTTTTAATGTAAATACATCTGTATTTCCCAGATCATCAAGAAGTGAAAGCAGAGGCAATTCAGAGGTCCACATTCAGTGCAATGAATAGAGAAAACACATCCTGGGGTTTTCCTATTGAAAGAGGATGCTGGACTTTAGGGGAGGATTGGATGTTTACTGTGTACATACCTCCTTTAGATACCTCATCCTGAATAGAAATATGTGGCTTTACCACTCTATTAGACTGACCTAAGAACAAAAATGTAACCTCCATTGCAATCGAGGGATCAAAAGCAATTCAGAAAACATTGAAGATTGAACATGTCTGTCTGTCTTCTAATTGTATTCTTCTTGCCTCCTCTGTATACAGTTTTAGGTTTGTTAATATCTTTTCTTCCAGCAGGGTGCATTGTGGTTGTGCTAATCAAGGCATCTTTGAACACAATTCTATTGAAGCATCGTATATGTGTATTTTTACATGTTCACACATGTATTTGTGTACACATGTGTGTGAGGCAGATAGGGTCATCATTTGTATAACTGAGATATATATATATATATATATATATACAGCTTGTTTTATCTGTGTAATAGTTAAAAGGTAGCTTTCATTATGGAATGTTCCTATAAGTCTACTAGACTTTCCCTTTTGTTTGACAGATAGTCTAAGGATCTTGACTTTTAATGGTCTGGCCTATGTAGGAAGAATTGAGGTCTCACCTATTGTGGGTTCAGTCACAAGTACCAATTTGATTGGGTTTTGCCCAAACTTTACCTCTTTGTCCAAGGCGCTGCCTTCCAGTGCACTGTGCTATAGCGCAGATGTCAGGAAAAATGAGTCTATGCCAGGCCCCAAACCTTGTACTTTTCCTAATCACATCGGCCATTGGGTAGTGCTTTAGAGTTTTCAGAATTCTTTATATCCATTATTTTATTTTAGTTTCATAGCAACCCTGTAAAGTAGGCACTACAGATATTATTATGGTCATTTTACATAGGAGGGAATTGATGCTTAGTAAGTTAAGTAAATTATTCATGATCATTCAGGTAGTATTAGAATCAAGACACACATGCAGTTCTTCTTGACTCCAAGTCCCTATCTCTATTCATTGGACCTCACCTCATTGGCAAATTCTGATGGGCATACTAGGCAATACACAGAATTTCTTGGGAAAAGAGTGATCCACTTATTGATGCCATGTATGCTGCAGAAAGGTCCTTGAAGATGTGTGGTAGGTGAGAGGACCCCAAAATTGAAGGCTACAAGATGATGCATTGCCTACTGACATGGCCTGGTAGAAGACCTTCAGGTGGCACAATGGTTGTCAAAGAAAGGGAGTGCATCCTATTTCAGAAGAATCACAATCCCTTGGATATTTGCAGATAGGGTCAAAGTTTTGTTTGATCCATGCTAATAATAATTCTGCATCCTATGTTTGAATAGGAATCTCTCCAACAAATTTTTGGATAAGTGACCCTGCAGCTTCTGCTTCTATGGGGAACACATCACTTCCCAAGAAAGTATATTCTACTTTTTAATTGTTCTAAATATAAGGAAATTTTCCCTTATTCCATACCCCATTACCAAACTCAAGTCTAGAATCTTGATCTGGCATATTGGTCTCTATCCTCCATAGTCTTACCCTTATGATTTTTTGTGTCTTGGAGATTGCTGTGGGCTTTTGAAACTCTTGTCAGAATAGCCCATGCTCTAGGAGCTTCTATTGTGCTAAAAAGGCTAAATAGAATCTCCAGCAGCATTACTTTCTAAGGACCACCCTACTGAAACATGGGGAGGCTTATCATTACTTGGTCATGGCAGTATATGAAGTAAAGACAAAAGTAAAATTAAACCTGTGCTGGCTTTGCATGTGTAGTGACAATGACAGCCTGGTGGAAAAAGTGACCAAAGGAGATAAGAATGATCCAATTTGTAGACTATTTATAAGATTTAATTTAGGTGTTGGGACTCTAAATCTCAATTCCTTGTCAAATAACCAACGAGTAGATACAATAATAAAGCAACTGAAATAGATTAACCTTGAATTTTTTTTTTTAAAGCAATCGGGGTTAAGTAACTTGCTCAAGGTTACACGGCCAGTTATTTCTGGGTGTGGTGCTGAGTATCTGAGCCCGGATTTGATCCCCAGGTCATCCTGACACTGGAGCCAGTGCTCTTACTTGCTGAGCCACCTGGCCACCCCTAAGCCATTGCAGTTAAGTAACTTGCTCAAGGTTACACGGCCAGGTGTTCCTGGGTTGGTGCTAAGTGTCTGAGCTGGGATTCAATCCCAGATCATCCCGACACTGGAGCCTGTGCTCTTACTCACTGTGCTACCTGGCTGCCCCAACCTTGAAATTTTTTATATAAATGAAACTGATAGACAGAAGAAGATACAGGGAAATGGAAAGATGGTTCACAGGTTCTTCTTAGAGTGAAAATAGAGAGATCACCAAATAGATTGACAAACTTCATTTTCTTATGTGTCCAATGGAGATGTGATTTCATGTGACATTTTTTTGTATTTCACATTGCAGTGCTTATGATAAATCTTTGCAAAAAAAATCACCATAAAATAATTGCAGCTTATACTCTTAATATCTGTCATAAATGATAAAGAAAAAGAGACTATCTACAGAAAATCTTGTTAATATGCTTCACATTGAGTCAACATACATGATATTCAATGACATCTATGCAAACTTATAAGTAGTTGAATATAGAATTGGAAGAAATGGGTTGTAAAATATGGAACAGTAAAAAAAATGAGAGGAGTCAAAGTCTTAAAGATTTCACAGAAACTTCAAACATATATCATGAATACTTTTTTGGAGAAAAGAATTAGAATGTTCTGAAGATAAAAAGTACTAAATGACACAATAAAAATGAAGTTGATTACTTTTTCATAGGAAGTGATTTCTTATATGAGATTCATTCTTTACTTAGAGTAGTCAGATCACTGACTTGTTAAAGCAAAGGTTAAAGTTAATGTAAAACTAGAAGAAAGAAGAGGAATAAGAATAAGGCATGATGTGCAATGAAAACAAGTTCAGTATTACATATATAAGCCAATTACTGATAACAAAAATGATATGTGGATGGAAGAAATAACATATCATTGGTTTACACAATTTCATACCGAATTTAAATGGTTATAAATCAATTTTTACAATGAAGAAGCCAAAAAGTTCTAAAATCATGACAGGTAGGGAACACTTTGTCTTACTTCAGAATTGTGGCGTCTAAAAGCAACACCAGTTTAGAATATAAGACCATTTGTTAAATCTTATGCAAAAGTATAGTAGAAGATAATGATCAGTGTTACCTCATGAAAGAGAGAGAAAGAGAAAAAGGAGATGGTAAAGCCAGTTTAAATAAAACTTGGAAAAGGGTCCAACTATTCAAAGTCATGCCCAGAACATTTACAGATAAAACTGGTTGGGGAAAATAAACATGAAAACATAAAAAAAAAAATTCATCTGCAAAACCATTATAACAATCCATTTTGTCGCTATGGACAGTATTTTGGACACTAACATCACAATCCTGGGTTCCATCAACAATGACTTAGTGTCCTGATTTATCCACCTCCCCACCAATATTTGTTGCTTTCCCCTTCAATCATATTTGTTTTTTTTCTATTATTACTGTTTACTTGGGCAAGCCACTTGGTATCATGTGCCTCAGTTTCTGCATTTAATAAATGAAGGTATTGGATTATATTTGATGATCTCCAAATTCTTTTCCAGTTCAAGATAATATAATGATACTCATTTCCAAAGTCTTATTTTATGTCAATCTATCCTTATAATTTGGGTTTTATCTTAAGATAATCACCCTAAATTAATGGTAGCTGATTATTAGAATTTAAATTTAGAGTACTAAGTTTAGGTCTTGTATAAAAACACTCTTCTTTCCCTTCCCCCCCAAAAAAAAACCCTATGAGCATATTTAAAATTCTATTTGCCTTCCTTATTCTCTAATTTCAACTGCTATCAATGAAAGTTGAATGTGCATATCAAGAAAGTAGACTCCTCAGTTCTCTGTCCCCAGCTGCAGGCTTATGAGAGATCAGAAACACTCCATTACTTTCAACCATTTTAAATATAGATGACAGTCACATTCATACTAAATGATCTCTCTGAGATTAATGTTGCTCCACTCAGCACCTAGAAATTAATCCTTTCACCATTATTGTAAAGTGTTAACAAGACACTATTGTGAAATCATTGATGGAAATGTTTCAAATTGAATTAAGAGAAAAAGGCATGATAGCGAAAACAAGTTAGTGGATATATTGATAAATAATTGGTTGGGAATGAGAGACAGCTTGATGGGCAAGTTAATGAGGCAGATGGGTAGTAAGAGTTAATCAACTAATCAAATATATATTAAATATTAGTACAAAGAGTGAAACAATTCCTTCTTTCAAAGAGCTTATTGTTAGAGGCAGCTAGGTGGCACCATGGATAGAGTGTTGAATTTGGAGTCAGGCAAAGGCCTAACTTGAATCTAGCTTTGGACATTTGCTCTCAAAAGGGAAAAAGGAATTTGTGAATGAGTAGAAAGGTCAATGAATGGATGAATAGGGAAATTAATGTATTACTCAACAAGGATGTATTTTGTGTTTTGAGTATTCCAGGTACTGTGCTAGGCACCGGGGATGCAAATACAATGATCAAAACAACTTTTATTTATAAGAAACTTATAATTTGAAAAAAAAACAAAAAAGTAATATCCCAAGGAGTTTGGGATTAATTGCCAAATGTGCAGCATGGATAGTAGGTGATATAGGAGACAGAATTTTTCTTTTTCTTTTAAAGTCAAGCTGTGTGAATTTATTTTTGTTAATTTTATTTTTAATTTATGTAATAAAACAAGGATTTCAATAACAGAGTGCAATAAATACAGATGTTTGTACATAAAACACTAAATCTACAATGTATAACTTGCATAATATATACAAATATACAACATATTTCAAATATATAACAAATCATGTCAATTTCTTTCTTTTTTTATCCCCCCCAGTAGACTGTCTACTGGTAGACTGAAAGCTATGTGTGTGTAGTTTGTGTGTATATACATACATATGTTTGTATATGCATGTATATTTGTAATTCTATATATATTCTATTTATCAGTTCTTTCTCTGGATGCAGATAGTGTCTTCATATGTTATAGTTAATTTGGGTATTTACAATGGATAAAATAACTTACACTTATTAAAAAAAATAGGTAGGGCCAGTTCATGGAGAGGTGCCATTGTCCATTTTTAAGAATATTTGATTAGTAGTCAGAAGACATGAGATACTAGTAACATCTTAGCTGCTTCAATTTAGCAATCATTTATTGGTTACTATGGGTAAGGCACTGTTAGGCTAACAAGATAGACAAGAGTGAAACAAGTATGCCTTTGAGGAACTTATACTGTATTTTCTGGGTGTGTAGGGCAAGTATACGGAACATACAAAAAAAGTATAATATTGGGAAATTTGAAGAGGTAGAGTTGGAAAGAACACTAGAAACACAGGTAGGAATATAAAGAGTATAAAGTCCTTGAATGTTTGATTAAAGACTCTGCACATAATAGAGGAGATTGTTGAATCGGGAAATGATGTGATCAAGCCTCTACCTTGAGATAAATAGTAAAAAAAAATAATACATTGGATAGATTGAATGGTGTTGAACCTACAGGTGATGAAATCATGTAAGAATTGTTTGCGATGGTTTAATTGTGAGTTTTTGGAAACCTAAACATAGATTTTTAGTTTGTATGAATCTATAAAGTCCTGGACTAGGGTAGAATCATTGAGAAATGGAGGAATTAAAAGGAGAGACATGGTGATTGGATGTGGAGGTCGAGGAGAAAGGGAGGAATTAAAGATGGCTATGATGTTTCAGACTTGGGTGACTAGGAGTGTAAAGGTACCATTGTAATAGTGACTACTCTGGCCCTAGTGCCCCCATGGTTCTCTGATACTCTTAAGATAGTGGAGTTAGGGATCTTGTCTCCTCCATAAGATCAATTGCCACTGATTGTATTTCCCTAATTAGGGGAAATACCCCCATTCTATTTAACCACTTGAGAGTCAGATTAGCTTTTATATGAGATTATTTACTTCTAAAGTATAGGAAGAAGAAACATACAGATTGTCCCCCTTCCCTAATCCTCCCTCCATTGCTGGGTAGTGGAAGAGCATCAAGTTCATATTTTAGTTCAGTTTCTATATATCATCAGCCCCACCAAGTTTCATGTCCAAAGTGCCCCTAGCTTTACGACTTGGCTCTTTGGCTTGTCAGTGCTTTCCTACTGGGCTGGCAGCAACATCTGCCATGGAATCCTGGTTCCATTCTTGCCATAGCTCAAATTCCTGGATCCAGGAACTCTACTCCCTGTATTTAGAACTAAAAAGGACAAACAAAATAAGCCTCAAAGCCCAAGCCCATTTCTTGAGGTCGCAGAGTCTAAGGAGAAAGGAAATTTTACCCTTTCCCACTTTTTTCATGGCACCCCTGCTGTAGATGAGCAAGACATTCACCCCATTATGCTGCTGAAAAAAGAGAGTAATTGTTCCATAGTGGTAATTTTAAAGACACAGGCAGTTTCTACTATGCAGCCAATTGAAAAAGGCTGCTCCTACCCATGTCATTGGGGACCACAATATCTTCTTTTGGAAGCCATTCCTGGCATCTCCCTGCTTCAACTGTAGGTTATCCGGGCATGAATTAAACCTGGTTACACTGTTACTAGAAGTATGAATGTTAGGATGGAGGAATTTTTAGAGGGAAGATCATGAGTTCAGTTCAACTTAATTAAACAAATATTTATTAAATACATGTGAGTCCTGCCACAAAGTATTCTGTGCATTTGTATGTACTCAAAAAAAACCTTAATTCCTGAGACCCCATTCAAATATTTCCTGGTCACCAGAGGATACAATTAAATCAATATGATTTAAATAAAAATACAATAGAATTCAAATCAAAGGCATTTAATAAAATAGCTCAAGAAAAAAGTAACAATAGAATATTTCCCTCATAAACCTGGTGTAAAGCAAATATATCAACAATGGGAAGGGTAGCTACATTTCGGGAATCTTGCAAAGGAGAATGTACTTGGGCACACACACATGTGGAAGGAGTCACATGTAGTGACTATACCAGCATATGTGATTGTTGAGCTACTGTTTTAAAATCAAATAGAATCTGGGATAATGAGAAGCACCTTTCATTGGACTGATGAATGTCAAATATTATTCCAATTTCAACAAAAGCAAAGAGAATAGCACCTCCAAACATGAGCACCTTGGCTTTGTTTCCCAAGAAAATTATAGAGTTGACAACTAAAGAGATGTTTATCAAACATTTAGAAATTAAAATGATGATCACAAAGTGCCATCTCATCTTCATCAAGATTAGATCATATCAGATTAACCTTAATTCATTTCTAGACAGGTTTATGAAATTGATAGATTAATGTAATATTATAATTGAGTTTGCCTGGTTTTTAACAAAGCATTTGATATATCATTTCATGTTATGTTTTGGGAAAAGATGAAGAGATATGGGCTAGAGGATGATATAAATGACTGGGAAACAAGCTGATTTTGTTTAACGTATGACCTTAAAGGATAGTCATTAATGGATTGAATTCAACTTGGTCATCCAAAACCTGCTTAAAGTCCTTTAAGGAGAAAGAACCCCCTTAAGGCAGCTCATGCTACTTTTGGACAATCTAATTGTCAGGAGGCTTTTTAAGACATCCATCAAGGTGATATCTGTCACTCTGCAACTTGTACTCTTTGTTCCTCCTTCTGCTCTTTGGGGCTAAACAGAGGTCCATCCCCTCTTCCACCTTACAGTTCATCAAATATATGAAGCCAGCTGTCATGGCCTTTCTGAAATATCTCTTCCTCAGTCTGTGCATTCCTAATTCCTTCAACTGATTCTCATCTAGTATCAATTCAAAACACTAGTTTCCCTCCTTTGGACAGTTTCCAGATTATGAGTATCCTTCTAAACAGCTATACCTGGAACTGAGCCCAAGAGAGCAGACAAGGTATGATGAGGGCAAAATAAAGAGAGGAGGATTCCTGGAAGCCATGGCTCATTTAGAGCATTTGGTTTTTGGAGGGGGCTGGGGCTTCTATATGACACAGCTGAGTTATATTAAACTTAGAGTCAATTTGAAAGTACTGATATTTTTCAAATCACTGTCCAATGACCACTCTCTCATACTTAAGAAGTTGCCATATTTTTTGTAACCTGTAAGCTTTTACATCTTGCTTATTAAATTTCATGTGATTATATCAGCTCAATTACCTATCTGACACGTATGACTATCTTTTGGAATACTGATTCGGTTATTTAATGAGCATCATCTGTAAATTTGGTGAGCATACCATCTGTTCTTTTATCTAATATATCTTGATAAAGATATTAAACAGCACATGACCAAGTAGAGATGTTTGGGATACTCATTTAGATAGCCTCTATTCTTCTGACTGTAGACTACTAACAACTGTTCTTTGCATTTGGCCAAATCCATCTAATTGTATTATAGTGTAGGCTTCATCTTTCTACCTTCTCCAGAAGAGTAAAATGAAGGCCTTTATCAAAAACTTAATTTTTTTAAATTTACTTTTACTTTACAACATTCAATTCCACAACTTTTTGAGTTCCAAATTTTCTCCCTCTCCTTCTCCCCCACCCCTCCCCATGGCAGCATGCAATCCAGTATAGGCTCTACAAATACCTTCAGCAAACTATTTGTTCACTCTCTTTTTTGTTTTGCTTTGTTTCTCCTTTCTCATTGTTCATTCCATTGGTTATAAGTCTTCTTTATAAAAAACTTTACTAGGACCTAGGTAAACTATCATCACAGCATTACACTCACCTACTGTTTGGTAATCTTGCAAAAAATAGGAGATGGGGTTACTTTGGCATGAACTGTTTTTGATGAAGTCAGACTGGTTACTGATAACTACTATTTCCCTTCCACAAATCATCTCTTTAATGACATATTCTAGAATTCTCTCAAAAACCAAAGGCAAGCTCACTTATCTATAGTTATCTATGGTCTGAGGAAGAAGGGCCTTGTAAGTAGGGCTAAGTTATTTTTAATTCTGTTTAGCCTGCAACTGCACGACTTTTGAATTGGAGGTACAGTTAGGTGAAAACATCAAGGAGGCAGAAGGAGGTGTGAAACAAATTGTACAGAGAGGTTAAGACACAAAACAGAAAAGAACATTCCAATGCCAAATTATAATTTTACCACCATGGTTTGGGTGTTAACAAGAAAAACACAGTGTGACCTTTGCAACTTGAAACAAGTCTGCTTAAGCCCTACTCTATTGCTCTAAATATCCAGCAAATTATTTATATTGATTTAATATTATTTATCTCACTGTGAATCTTTTTTCCCTGAAGGATTTCTTGAAAGTTGCAGCTATGTCAATGGAGATATTAATAGAGAATCATTTAGCAATGATTTTTGATATTATGAAATAAGAATCAAGGAAACAGGAAGTGGTTAGAGTATTATAGAAAATAATTTCAGGGTGACACTTTATTATTTTTTGGTGGCCAGACTAGTCAAGGCAGTCAGTTTCACAGTTCCTCTGTGAAATGAAAATTACTTTTACACAAGGTTAAAGTCCTATCTCCTATTTTGTTGGAATTTAGCTCCATGGGACTACAGGATGAACAGAACTAAATTGTCTCAGGAACAATTAAGAAAATGTCTAGCTTTATTGCTTTGGTGAGTGTGTGGTTGGAAAAGCAGGCAAATCAACAAAGATGTAATGAGATGAGATTTTTTATTCCAAATTAGAACAATTAAGTTTTTTAGGGCAAGAGGGCTTTCTTTTTTCAGTGCCCAAGATAAAATATATAGCTTTTTATGTTCTATAAATCAAAGATTCTTGACACTCCTATAATGGGTTATGTATTCTCACCAACAACCACATTGTGTCAGCAACAGCTATAAGACTCTTCAGATTAAAATGCATATGCATACTCTCATACACTGAGAATACCCCCTCCAATACACACATGGGCACACACATACACACCACACATGCCACACACCTGCACACACATGCACATACAACCACACATAAGCACACACATATCACACACATATACACACTACTACTACTACTACTACTACTACTACTACTACCACTACTACCACTACTACTACTACTACTACTACTACTACTACTACTACTACTACTACTAGCCTTGTCAACACAAAGTCATGGAAAAAGCCCTGAGCTGTACATTAAGGGATCTAAATTCAAACATTGTCTCTGACACTCACCAGCTGTATGACCTTAGGCAAGTCATAAAAACTTTTTGAGTCTTTGTATCCTCAACTGTAAAATGGGGGTAATAATATTTACATTGAGTAATACACAGCTTTATTCTGAAAGAAGACTTGATTTTTCCTGTTGCTATGATAGATGCTGACCATGGCTGAATGGATATAGTTTTGGGAAGAACCAAAGAAATATATTACATTTAATGGAAATACACATACCCATTCTGAGAGCATCTCATGTTCTCCATGCCTCTATCCTGAGCTATTTTAGTGGCATCCTAATCAGTCACAGATTTGAAGAGTTGGAATAGATGATGCATAGAACGTCTCTAGGTGAAAAAGAACCCCCACCTCTTTACTACCTACCTAACAAGTGTATTGTTAGCCTCTGATTGAATACCTCCAGGGAGAGGGAACCCACCACCTCCTGAGGGACCCCCTGTGCTTTTGGAAAGCTCTTAGCAAGTTCTTCCTGACATCAAGTCTAAATCTACATTTTTATAACTCTTCCTGAGTCTGCCCTCTGGGGCCCAACTGAACAAGTCTATAATATTTTCTCTATTTCAGTGCTAGCTGCTGAAATGATCTTGGAGCATTAGTGATTGCAGCATTTTCCTGCTTTGGATCTTTCGGTAGCTCTCCTTTTTTTCTTGGGTAAAATGGAAATTGCTGCTTGGCTTTTGAAGTCCACAACAGTCTGACTTATTTCAACTATTTTTCCAAACTTATTTCACAAACTATGTTTTTCGAGCTTTTCTCAATATTCCACACTCTTGCCATTACATCTCCTATCTCTGGACCTTTGCTTAGTTTTTCTTATGGAATACACTTCTTCACCTTCATCTTGTAGAATGCCAGTTTCCTTCAAGGTTCAGTTCATGTAGCTCATCCTCCAGAAAACCTCTTCTCATTCCCCAAGTATTTAATGATCTTTCTTTCCTCAAATTATCATGAATATATTTACTTGTTTACTAGTTGGGTCTTTATTAGAATCATAGTAGTGCTTTTAACTTTGCCAAACCCCTTTCCCATGTTATGTCAATTGATACTCATAACAACTCTGTGAGGTAATTGCTATTACCTCATTTCACATTTGAGGAAACAAAGTCTAGGAGAAGTTAAATGACTTGCCCATAGTCTCATGGCTAGTGTCTGAGATAGGATTTGAACTCACATTTTCTTAACTCTAATTTTAATACCTCAAATATTGTGGTTTGTCTTTTTTATCCCTGGTGCCTAACATATTAAGTAGGTGCTTAATAAATGCTTTTTGGATTGAATTAATTACAAGAATGATAATTCACTCTTTTTGCTTGGGTTTTAGGTTTTCTCTGTATCCTCACTGACAAGTCCAGTGACAAGCACACAGTAATGGTTTCATAATTGCTTGTTGCTTGATTAAACTGTGATTTCATTAATATAGGGAGCTCCCAGTGAATTAAATCCCTTTTATAAATGCAGATAGTGAGCTTCTAGTTACAGAGAGAGTTGCCTGCAACACTGAGAGGTTAAATGTGTTGACAAGAATCACGAAGTCTATATTTGTCAGAACCATGACTTGTACCCAGACATTCCCAGCTTTCTATCCATAATACCAAACTTGTTTCAAAGTTTGTAAAACTCTTTACTTAAATTCCATTCTTTGAAGGCTGGATTGGTTTCTATTTGCTTTCTCTTATAGATTGTCTGAGGTGTCTGGATCCCTTTGATCTTCTCATTCCAAAATCTCAAAGCAGTCTTTCCAATAACAAACAACAAAGACACTGCAGCAGGAGTGTTTGACATAGGTCTTTTGCTTTGTGTCAACTTTGGTATGTTAAAACCTATACAAAGATATTCAGTGGAAAAGGGTGGGGTGAGGGAGAATCTCCCTTTAGAAAACCAACCAGTCCAAAGCAGTCCAATCTTTTGTTGTCAAAATGTCCAAAATCAGTACATGTCTTGTTCACATTTCTGTTCACTCTAAATGGAAAATAGCACAATTCTCTCAGCAGCTTGGGTGCTTTAATATCAAAGAACAGCAAAATCAAGACTAAAGCAATCTCAAACAGAGCATGAATAGACAGTATAGTGGACAGAACAGCTGCTTTAAAAATGTAAACGCCTTGCACAAGACACCCATCAATAACTGCATGGTAATATCGTTGCCCATTTCAGAGTCGATATGAATGAGTTGGAAATGAACATGGTCAGAGACAGCCTTATAGCCCTTGTTTGAATGAGCCTTATGAAAATGGAATTGTGGTTTACAGCGTCCTATCAGAAATCATTTCTATTTTGATGATTTTGTTTCTAGCACCAGTGTCAAAAGAAAAAGAGAATGAGTATCAAAGAAGGTTTTTATTTTTTTTAGTGGTTATGGCTACACAGGCAAAATAAAAGACAGATCTCAGGCCATTTCATGGATAGCTCAAGCAGATGTAGAAATAGACTTTGGTTGTGTCTGGTTTCAAAATCTTTATAATAGCTTCTTTTATCACCTTTGCTCTGACTGTTTTTGAACTTGACCTCTCCACTCTCAAGGATAGCTTCATTTGATGGTACCCTTTCCTCTAACATGTTATTGGATTCCTAGAGTATAAACTTTTTAAATAGTGTGTTTGATGTAATGGGAGTATTGCTTTAGAGCTGGAAGTACCTTAGAGGTCATACAGTCCAACCCCCTTATTTTTAAAATGAGGAAACCAGAGCCTAGAAAAGAAGGGCAATTTGTGCAAGGTCATAAAGGTTTTAAATGGCAGAGACAAAATTTGAACCTAAGCCCTCTGATTCTAATTCCAGGTGTTCTTTCTACTCTACCAAAGATCCCCTTTCTACTGCTTGATTAGAAGATGCTAATACACATTATAGCGAGAACTACAACAGCAAAAGAACTGTCACAATGATTATGAATGGACCTGGTATTTTACCAGTAATAGCTACATTCATAAATCAGAATTTGAACTCGGGCCTTCCCACTTCCAAGGTTGGAGATCTATCTTCTGTGCCATCTAGCTGCTTATATCCTGGTAAATGGCCTCTATGGACAATGAATCATGACTCTGAAATTTAGAAAGGCACTGGAAACACTCCTATAATCTAATGGTACAAAATCTATAGCTTGGCACTTAAAGCTCTCCATAACATGTCGCTTCCTCATCTTCCTACCCTTATTGCATATTTCCTTGCATGCATTCTCCATTCCTGGCAAACTGGCCTACCAGTTGTCTATCCATGTGGTACATGATATCTCATTTCCCATTTCTCTCTAAGGGGATTAGGACAGCAAATGAGTTCATTGTAGGACTTGAGAATTACATTGACTCCATTTTTGACTCAGTATCTGGAGCTAGCTCAGTTCCCTTTCTATTCAATTATGGATCTAGTCCAAATTCTACCTTGTGAGAAAACTTTATTCAATTGTGGGGATTGGGAGAAACTCTTATTGTATTGTTTGAATCTAGCTTTGCATACCTGGCAAACTGGACAACCTCCCTCTGCTGTTTAGAGACCCTAAGAACCTAATTTATGTTGACCAGAAACCCAGTCAGACCCAAAGATTTTATGCAAGGAGTTTTCTCACAATTGTACATTTCAAGCAACCCATAAAATATATCTGAAAACTGGAACAAGCTGATCAATCAGTTATCACTCCCATGTTATTTTGATTATATGCAGACTTGGGGTGAGTGGGACCTCTTTTTCGGATTTCAGGAAACTGTATCTATTCACTCTCCCCCTCCCAACTTGGAAAGTCTCTAATTTTTCCTTCAGTTAGAAATCAGATTGCTTAATGCTCTATTCTCTTAATTGTTTCCTTTTAATTAGTTGGCATTACTTGATTATTTTTAATGTATAAAAATATATCCCCCTATTCTGAAATCCTGTGCCAAAGCTAAGGAAGGCTACTTGCCCCTTTTATCAGGCAAGTGGCATGCGTTGTTTAATAAATCACAGTGCTAGGAAGCTGAACCTTTGTTTCCTCAGTCATTTCACCTTTCAGTCATTACATATCCTTTTGTTCTTTAGGCCTCAGTTTTCTAGGCCTGAAATACCTGCTCCTTAGCTGTGGCTTGTATCATCTCTGTCTTCACTCAAAGCCCAACTTAGTGTCAATTCCTCTACAAAGCTGCCTTTTTGATCCTGTAGGTTATTTTTATTCTCCCACCTCACATATTTTCTATTTTATTTGTTTTATTTTTACATACTTGTGAATATATTACAACCCCTCCCCAGTAGAAGGTAAACTCCTTAAGGGTAGAAACTTTTATTTTTCTCTTTGTTACCACAGTACAGTTCCTAGCATATTGTCTTGTACTAGGAGCTTAATAAATGTTTGTCAATATCGTTTAATTGGATCTATTTTCTATTACCATAATTAATTCTTTTGATGCTATTTGTACTTTTTGTCTCTATCACTGATTGGATTTAATAAGTTCTAAATTTTTAGAAACTCATATTTGTTTTTGGCCTAAAATTACTTTTTATTTTTGGAGATTTCATAGAATGCCTTTCTCTTCTGTCTCCCCATCCCCACAAAACCCTTTAGTATTTTGGAATTTAGTGAAGATGTTTTTGTTCACCCTATTTAGATGTTTTAACTTTCTAAACTTGATTTCAATGTAATCCTGATATGAAATGATTCCTTCAAAATCATACAAAAATATATAGAGTGAAAAATATAGCCCCCAATCCTATAGAAAGTTCAGGTTTTTTTGAGGGCCAGATATAAATCTGAAAATAAGACCGAGGCTGGTATGACGATGCTGATGCTGAGCAGACCAAGGCCCAGATGAGGCCTGATCAACGTGTGGGCAAGTTGACTCACCAACCACAAGGGTCATTGCCAGGCCTATCACCAAACAGCTGGGACTGGACAGAGCAGGGTAAGAATCAAATGCAAGGCTTCTGGCATGGGCAACAACTACTCCTGGGTCTACCAATCCACAACCCATAAATTTTAAAAGCCCCTGTCTGGACCTCCAGGGACCAAAATGGCAGAGTGGACCCCAGTTGTTCCAATTCCCCCCTCTGACCCTGAAAAGAGTATTTATTGCCCCAGGGCAAAACTTTAAACAGTAAAGACTTGGGAACCCTAGAGGAAGGGCGTGGTAGGGCCCTGCCTCAAAATGGGTAGAAAGCAGACTGCAAAGACAAAGACTCTGGAGTCCTACTATCATGAGAGGGAAGAACCAAATTCAGAGGGAGACAGTTTTGACTCCACACCCACAGCTGAAGCCTCTACAGGGAACTGGTCTCAAGCACAGAAAGTATTCTTGGATGAGCTCAAAAGGAACTTTGAAAACAAAATGAGAGAAATAGAAGATAAAATGAATAATTCTTTTAAAATCAAAATAACAAAATTAGAAAAACATCACAATGAAGAAAACAGCTCCTTAAAATAAAAATGTGTGATATGGAAAAGGAGCTCCAAAACTAACCAAGGAAAATAATTCATAAAAACTAGAATCAACCAAATTGAAGCAAATAACTCTATGAGAAACCAAGAATTAGTCAAAGAAAACATTAAGAATAAAATATCAGAAAAAGAAGTATCTAAATGGAAAATTAGCTGACCTGGAAAACAGATCCAGGAGAGATAATCTGAGAATCATAGGCCTACCAGAAAATCATGATGAGAAAATGAGCCTACACAACATTTTCTAAGAACTCATCAAGGAAAACTGCCCTGAGATACTAGAACCAGAGGGTAAAATAGAAATTGAGAGAATCCACTGGTCACCTCCTGAAAGAGATCCCAAATTGAAAAGTCCAAGAAATGTTGTGGCCAAACTCCAGAACTACCAGGTAAAGGAGAAAATACTTCAAGCGCCCAGAAAGAAACAATTCAAATATTGTGCAACCACAGTGAGGATCTCACAGGATCTGGCAGCCTCTGCACTGTAAGATTGGAGGAAGTGGAATACAATTTTGCAAGGCAAAAGAGCTCAGGTTACAACCAAGGATCACCTACCAAGCGAAACTGAACATATTTTTCCAGACAAAGAGATGGTCATTCAATGACATAATAGGTTTCCAGACCTTCCTGATGAAAAAGCCAGGTTCAATGGAAAATTCAATGTCCAATTACAAGATGCAAGAGAGACATAGAAAGGTAAACAAGGAAAACACACACACACACCCTGTTATTTAATAAGAGCAAACTGTTTATAGACAAGTAGAGGCTATGAGTATAAATTACACCAAATGATGATAAAAAAAATCTTTAAAGGCTACAAAGGGACTGAAATGGAAGAAGAGGAAAGAATGAAGTGGAAAAGGGTAAATTATGCCACACAAAGAGGCATAAAAAATATAGCAGAGGGAAAGAAGGGAGGGAGATGAGTATTATATGAGCTTTTCCCTCATTGATTCTGGTGCAAGGAAGGAATAACACAACCAGTTAAGCATAGGACTCTATGGAGAAGAGACACAAAATGTATCATAATAGAGAAAAGGAGGGGAGGGAGAGCAGTTTTGCAAGACATTTGTTCCTGTCACTCTTGGTGTGAAGAAGAAATACCCTACAGGCAGTAGGAGGGGGAAAGGGCTATGAAAGGGGGAGAAGGCTAGAAGGGAGGGAAGAAGTAAGGGGGAAGGGAAGGAAAAGGGAGGGAGGCTGATAAGGAGGGAATATTGAGGGAAGCAATGGTCAAAAGGAAAACTCTTAAGGAGGGGGAGGGAGAAGGGGAGAAAAATATAAGCATAAACAGGGGAGGGAATAGGATGGAGGGAAAGAGATAGATAGTAATCATAACTATGAACATGAATGAGATGAACTCTCCCATAAAAGGGAGGCAGATAGCACAATGGGTTAAAAACCATAATCCTACAATATGCTGTTTACAAGAAACACATCTGAAACAGAGGGATTCCCACAGGGTAAAGGTAAAAGGCTGGAGTAAAATATATCATGCCTCAGCTAAAGTAAAAAAAAAGCAGGGGTAGCATTCCTTATCTCAGATAAAGCAAAAGTAAAAACTGATCTAATTAAAAGAGATAAGGAAGGAAATTATATCCTTCTAAAAGGCACCATTGAGAATGAAGCAATATCATTACTTAACATTTATGCAATAAGTGGTATAGCATCCAAATTCCTAGAGGAGAAGGTAAGGGAATTAGAGGAAGAAATAGATAGCAAAACGATACTAGTAGGAGACCTTAAACTACCCCCTCTGAACTTGATAAATCCAACCTCAAAGTAAACAAGAAAGAAGTTAAGGAGGTGAATAGGATTTTAGAGAAGTAGGTATGATAGAAATCTGGATAAAACTGAATGGGGATAAAAAGGAATATACCTTCTTTTCAGCAGCACATGGCACATATGCAAAAATTGACCAGGTAATAGGACATAAAAACCTTGCAATTCAGTGCAGAAAGGCAGAAATATTAAATGTATCATCCTCAGATCATGATGCAATAAAACTCATATGCAATAAAGGGCCATGGAAAGATAGACTAAAAACTAATTGGAAACTAAACAATTAAATCCTAAAGAATGAGTGGGTCAAGCAAGAAATCATAAAAACAATCAGTAACTTCATTCAAGAGAATGACAATAATGAGACAACATACCAAAATTTGAGGGATGCAGGAAAGGCAGTTCTTAGGGGAAGTTTTATATCCCTGAGTGCATACATGAATAAATTAAAGAAAAGGGAGGTCAATGAATTGGGCATGCATATGAAAAAGTTAGAAAAAGAACAAATTGAAAATCTGCAAATAATACCAAATTAGAAATACTGAAAACCCAAGGAGAGATTAATAAAATTGAAATTAAGAAAACTGTTGAATTAATAAATAAAACTAAGAGCTGCTTCTATGAAAAAAACAATAAAATTGATAGAACCATAGTCAATAAGATAAAAAAAAGAAAGAAGAAAACCAAATTATGAGTATCAAAAATGAAAAGGGTGAACCAATGAAGAGGAAATTAAAACAATAATAAGGAATTATTTTGCCCAGTTGTATGCACATAAATTTGACAATCTTAGTGAAATGGATGAATATTTACAAAAATATAAACTGCCCAGATTAACTGAAGAGGAAGTAAATTACTTAAATAACCCCATCTCCGAAAAAGATTGAACAAGCCATCAGTGAACTCCCTAGGAAAAAAATCTCCAGGGCCAGATGGATTTATAGCGAATTCTATCAAACATTTAAAGAACAATTGATTCCAATACTATACAAATTCTATGGAAAAATTAGTGAAGAAGGAGCCCTAAGAAATTCTTTTTATGAAACAAACATGGTACTGATACCTAAATCAGGAAGAGAGAAAATGGGAAAAGAAAATTATAGACCAATTTCCCTCATGAATTAGATGTAAATTTTTTAAATAAAATATTAGCAAAAAGAGTACAGCAACTTATCACAAGAATAATACACTTTGATCAGGTAGGATTTATTCCAGGAATGCAAGGATGGCTTAATATTAGGAAAACCACTAGTATAATTGATCATATCAACAAGAAAACTAGCAGAAGCCACATGATTATCTCAATAGATGCAGGAATGGCTTTTGACAAAGTACAACATCCATTCCTATTAAAAACACTAGAAAGTATAGGAATAAATGGAGCCTTCCTTAACATAATAAGTAGCATTTATTTAAAGCCATCAGCAAGTTTTATATATAATGGGAATAAGCTAGAAGTATTTCCAATAATATCAGGGGCAAAACAAGGATGTCCACTATCACTCCTCTTATTCAATCTGGTAATAGAAATGTTAGCAGTAGCAATTAGGGAAGAAAAAGAAATCAATGGAATCAAATTAGGCAAAGAAGAGACAAAGCTATCACTCTTTGCACATGATATGATGATATACTTAGAGAATCCTAAAGAATCAATAAAAAAACTACTTGAAACAATAAATAAATTTGGCAAAGTCGCAGGATATAAAATAAACCCACATAAAACCTCAGCATTCCTGTATATTTCTAATGCAATCCAACACCAAGAGATAGAAAGACAAATCCCATTTAAAGTTACTATAGACATCATAAAATATTTGGGAATCTACCTGCCAAAACAAACCCAGGACCTTTATGAACACAGCTTCAAATCACTTTTCACACAAATTAAGTCAGATCTAACTAATTGGAAAAACATCAATTGCTCATGACTAGGTCAAGCTAATATAACAAAATGACAATTTTAACTAAATTAAATGATATATTTAATGCCATACCAATCAACTTACCAAAAAATTACTTTATAGACCTAATAAATAGTAACAAAATTCATTTGGAAGAACAAAAGTTCAAAAATATTAAGGGTGTTAGTGAAAAGAAATGCTAGGGAAGGTCGTTTAACTATACCAGACTTTAATCTTTATTATAAAGCAGCAGTCATCAAAACTGCTTGGTATTGGCTGAGGAATAGAGCAGTAGATCAATGGAATAGATTGGGTACATGAGACTCAGCAGTCAATGACTATAATAATCTACTCTTTGATAAACCGAAAGGCCCCCTGTTTTTTGGTATAAAAACTCAGTGTTTGACAAAAACTGCTGGGAAAACTGGAATATAATGTGGCAGAAACTGGGCATAGACCATTATCTAACACCGTATACCAAATTATGTCTAAATGGGTGCATAATCTAGGCATAAAGGATGATACTGTAAGCAATCTGGGAAATCAAGGAATAGTTTACCTGTCAGATTTATGGAGAGAGGAAGATTTCATGACCAAAAAAGAATTAGAGAGCATCATAAAATGCAAAATGGAAAACTTTGATTGCATGAAACTGAAAAGCTTCTGTACAAACAAAGCCAATGCAACCTAGATTAAGAGCGAAGTGGGAAAATGGGAAAGAATTTTTACAACCAATGTCTCTGATAAAGGCCTCATTTCTAAAATATACAGAGAATTGAGTCAAATCTATAAGAATGCAAGTCATTCCCCAATTGATAAATGGTCAAAGGATATGAACAGACAGTTCTCAGAGGAAGAAATTAAAGATATCTGTAAGCATATGAAAAAATGCTCTAAATCACTATTGATTAGAGAAATGCAAATCAAAACAACTCTGAGGTACCACATCTCACCTGTCAGATTGGCTAAGATGACAAAACAGGAAAATGATAAATTCTGGAGAGGATATGGAAAAATTGGAGCACTAATACATTGCTGGTGGAGTTGTAAACTGTTCCAATCATTCTGGAGAGGAATCTGGAACTATGCCCAAAGGGCTATAAGTAATTTCATATCCTTTGACCCAGCAATACCACTCCTAGGGTTATATCCCAAAGAGATCACAGAAGTGGGAGGAAGACCCATATGTACAAAAATATTTATAGCAGCTCTTTTTGTGGTGGCAAAGATTTGGAAATTAAGAGGATGCCCATCAATAGGGGAATGGCTAGACAAGTTATGGTATATGAATGTAATGGAATACTTTTGTGCCAAAAAAATGAAGACCAGATGGCCTTCATATCTACCTGGAGAGGCTTATACGAACTGATGCTGAGTGAGAAGAGGAGAACCAGGAGAAATCTGTATACAATTACAGATACAAAGTATTTGTGACAACCAGCTTTGATAGATCAGACTCTTCTCAGAAATGCAGGGCTATAAGTAAACTCCAAAAGTCTCATGATGTCTACATTCAGAGAAAGAACCAGAAAGAACAGAATTTGAATGCAGATTTAATTACCTGCTGTCTTGATTTTTCTTGTTTGGTTTGGTATCCTCTTTCCCTCTATCTGATACAATCCTTCTTCATAACCTGAACAATGTTTAATGTGAAAGTATCTGTAGATCCTATACCTGATTGTATGCCACCATGGGGGGGTAGGGAAGGAGGAGGAGAAAATTTAAAACTCAAAGAAATGTGGAACTGAATCATATAAACTCAAAGTAAATGAACAAATTAATAAAGAAAAAATAAATCTGAAAATAATTTTGAAGTATCATCCTCTTTTCTCATGCTATTTCTATTTTTTTGAAAATACTTCAGGATTTGACTTGAACAACAAACTTCTTGTAGCTTACCGAACTAACAAAAAACAAAATGGTAAAGAAATAAGATATATCTGTAAAAATTAATATGGAACATTGTGGAAAATGGCTAAGTTATAAAATGACTCTTGTGATTTGCAAGTATTTCTTGGCATGAAGTAGGCCATCCTTAATACAGCTGTTAAGATTCTTCATTTTCCTTTGGAAGTGGAGGCTGGTATGGAACTGAAAGCAATTTTATTATTTGGAATCATTCTGCTTGAAATATCATCAAATGACTTGGATTCAAAAGGACATTAGCAGTGCCAAAGATCACCGCCCCCCAATGTTGGGATTTTTCTGGTGATTGGCATTAATGAATATACAGAAGGGTGACCTTTATGGTGATGGATTTGCATTTTTGGTGAAGACATTTTGTTATCCTGCTAGATCTTTGAAGTCTGGCTCTCCCTTCTATGTTCCATTGCAGGCAGAGCCCAAACCTTCCATACATCATCCTGTGCAATTTTGGCTTATATCTTTCCATACACAATTAAAGCTCCAAACTAGTACACTGCAAGTTTTCATTTCAATCTTTATGGGTATCAGTTTGGCATGCACATTTTCCATCTGTTATCCTTTTATCTTTTGATTTCCATGACTGGCCCACTTCCTTAATCACTGGACCACTCCATAGTCAAATGTTTTTTTTTAATATTCAACAATACAGATAGTAACATTTGCATTCTCTACATCCTTTTGCCAATTGTGTGTTTGTAAAGATGTGATTCCCTTTAGACAATTGTCTGCAAAAATCCTATATGCTATTTTCTCATGTTTTCTTCAGAGATACCATCAATATGTGCATAGGACATTTGCATAAAGTTTCTGTAGAGATAAAAAGAATTCATATTTGTCAGCAAGAGAGGAAGCAAGGAGTAGCAGATAGAGAGCCAGTCTTGAAGTAAAAAAGATTAGGGTTTGTGTCTAGCCTCTAACATGTTGTTGTCTAAGGCTATAATTGTGCAAAGAATATACTGAGCTACAATGGTAAAGTGTTTTCTCATAGGGAATGTGTCATGACAGTGAAATTCTAGATCTCCCCACTGAAGACAAAAATCTCGTCACTAGTTAATGATGTATACCTTGGTTTTTTAAAAAAAAAAATCTTGATAATAATGTCCCACCTGGTATTTACTTTTTTTTTGGAATGTTATTCTTGAGAGATCTTAAAACTCCATCTCTGAGTGTCCTTGTAATATCGTTCCTCCCACCTTTTTTTCCCTCTGGATATCATGGCCATTCATTTTCTTCACTTCTCTTCACTTCAATTTCTTTTTTTTCTTTTTTCTACCACCAATGTTTTACTTTTATTAGGCCAATCAAAAGACGTATTAGTTCAAAAGAAAAATTTAATCCCATATAGCAAAATAAATAACAAGAAATAGTCATTGCTCCAATATATACAGGAAATGCACTCTGACACATTATTAAAGGGATTCATGGGAACATTCTTATGACCAGAGAACCTACATGCAAGGATATGTGTGAAGGGAATGTTTGTAGCCAAGGAAAATGTATCAAGGCGTTGAAATACAGAGAACACACAAGACCAGGGCACACTGGTTGCTGAGAAATCTCATTACCCTGTTCCTATAGCCTTGCTGAAGTCACCTGACTGACAACCAAAGAGAGACACTTCCCCAAATTAGAGCCTTCTGCTGTCCTTTTCTCTCTGCTGACTGTCCAGGGTATATTGCTCTCTACTGCCCTCTTGTCTACAATCTGCTGGTCTTGAGCTACTCTCTGCTGCTCTCTGTTACATGACTGCTATCATGTGGCAACTTCCCTATAGCATTAGCATTCTATCAGCCCTAGGGTTATCCTTAGCTCATTTACTATGAATGTTGCAGTCAATAACTCCCAGCTACTATAGAACCTCCTTAACCATTTTGAAATCTCTCTTTGGAACTACTTTTTCTTTGTTATGCTTTCTTAGGTTCAGTCTCCTGGACCTCAGTTTGACATCAGTTTGTTAAGGGCTTTTCCTACTTCCTCATGTGTCATAGAGCTGCCCCTTACATTGAAGTGTAACAAGCCAAATGATAGTTTCAAAGTCATCAATATAAAAACTGGTAAATATAGAAATATTTTCAGATCTTTTCAATTCCAAAACTATTTACTAATTTCCTACTATATACAAATGCAAAGGATGAAAAAATCCCTGGTCTCAAAGAGCTTACATGCTAATCCAGGAGCACATAGAATGTAGGATGCAGTATGTTGTCTTTTTAGAATATTTCTCTCCCTTCAGAGACTTTTCCTTGAAGAAGAATCTGGAACCATGTTTCTTCTTTCTTGAAAGTGGTAGACAACAGATCAGGATTTTTCCTCTATCAAGTTCCCACCAACTTGTTCCTTCGGCAGGCAAGATGTATTGGATTACTAACCTCCACCAATGAGGAGAGACTCCTGCTAGCCATCTGCGAACCCCTGGTTATATATACATCTTGTATATGCCTGTTTGTGTAGAGTCTGTCTCCCTCTTCCCCATTCATTGGAACATAAGCATCTTGAGAACAGCATTTCTGCTTTTTCTTTTTCGTCACATAGAAACCATTTAAAAAATACTTCATTTATTGATTGAGAGGTTTAGTACCTACTGAATCTCAAGATAACAGAGTCAAGATGAAAACCCACCATCTGCCCTCAGTTTGATTCAAATAAATTTATTTCAGTTAAATCCAACAAAAATTTATTAATTGCCTACAACTTGCCAGGTGCCTTGTGGATCTAAAACTAAACCAAAGCAGCTCCCACCCTGTGATAGTAATGGCAATTAAAGATTCCCCTGTATTGGCTTGGTTTTCAAATTGATTGTATTAAAACCCAGAGTTTGTTAATCCCACCTGTGGGGTGGGCTTGTTGATGTGAAAAGAAAGTCCTGAAGTGGGAGGAGCTGGTGATGTAGATTTGGAGAGACAAGAGAGAGGCGGAAGTTCTTTTTGGAAGCAGCACCTCGTGGAGAGAGAGAGACTAAGAGGATTGCTGGTGGCCGCTTTGAATTGCCCTGGACTTTTGAGACCTGCCCCCTGAGCTGCCAAGGACTGAGGAGACATGGCTGTTTTGCTGGTACTTTGTCTGTCTGTTTTGATGTTATTTTGCCAGATTTGTCCACTGGTGAAAGACTGTCCTGTTGAAGAAGTCCTGGAACCTGGCATTTGGTTAAGAAGGCCTGAGACTGTCCTGCAGACAGAGAGTGAATACTGTCCACTGGTGAGGGACAGTACTGTTGTTGCAGGGGTCTGGAGACTGTCCTGCAGACAGAATGAATACTGTCCACTGGTGAGGGACAGTACTGTTGTTGCAGGGGTCTGGGAGCCTTTCTGTTGGTTCGGAAGCCCTGAAGAAGGATTTTCTTGTTGTATGTTTACAGAAATCCTGGGAGAGGGCTTTGCTAATGTGTTCAGGGGTTCTAGGACTGTTCTACAGACAGAGGATAAATTCATGAAGGGACTGGCAATGTATCTTATGGCCTTGCTAAGCCTTGTCTCTCCAGGAACTAAGATTGCTGAGAACTTGCCTCGTGTCAAGATGAAGAAAAGACCTCCATTTCGGTATTAAGTGCTGTGTTTAAACTTGATGTAACTCTGGGGTAGATTCAATTGTGATCCAGGGGTGGGGAACTTTTGACCTTTTTGTGTTCTATGGTTGAGCAAATGAATGTATTTTACTTATGTTTGGAAACTAATCTCCATTTGAGAAGAGGGGCTTTGTGGTGGACTTAATTATGGTATAGCCTAGGGGTGGAGAAGTATTTGGAACAGAGACTTTGTAATTGATTGAATGATTGGAAAGTCCTGGGGTGGGGTAGTACTTGGAGATTATTTAATCATACTTAGTAAATACTGTATTTTGAATGATGTCATGTTTTGATCTTCTCTGTTCTGGGTTTGTTACTGAATAAAATAGAGAGCACCTATGCTGGTATTTCGAACCTGGGAAGTTGCCTTTGCTTGGTATTACATTACACACCCTCAGGGAACTTACTTTCTAATAGTTCCTTTACCTCCTTCTAAACTGCCCCCACCTCTACCCCTACACACACCCAAGTATCGACAGCTTTAGAACAATGGACCCAGAATTGGATCTGTAGACAATAGACTTGAATATGAACTTTGTGACATAAGGCACATCTGTCAAACTTGAAAATCAGTTTCCCTATGTATAGTCAATTAACAAGCATTTGTGCCAGGCTTTGTGCTAATAGTAGGACCAAATAATTTGTACTACATAGAGTTGTGAGGGGAAAAATGAAATAATGAAGTTAATAGATTTAATTTGTTATAGAGAATAATAGAAATGTCAGTTCTTATTATCAATGATACAAGATA
Organism: Petaurus breviceps papuanus; assembly: GCF_028583685.1. Classification (NCBI taxonomy): domain Eukaryota; kingdom Metazoa; phylum Chordata; class Mammalia; order Diprotodontia; family Petauridae; genus Petaurus; species Petaurus breviceps. The sequence goes on along the minus strand of NW_027185761.1, from coordinate 30,070,396 downwards.
AGTTAGTGTCATGGATAGAATGTCACCTGGGTAAGTCACGGGTTATGTGATTAAGATCTAACCAGACTTCATCCCTTAATTACAGCAGCTGCTCAAAATCTAGTCATTTCTCTGAATTGAAATTTAGGAATAACAACAGCAACTGTAGCAGCAAGCACCCGAGCGTCAGCAGGGTGGCTGCTCACACAGGTTCTTGGATCTGCTTTGTTAAAGGAAAGCAACTCAAAATGGGTTAAGAAGCTTACTTTAATCAGTCAGACATATATCATTTACCTTGTTCAGGAGAAAAGGTCAGCACCCTGAACCTCAAAGTATACAGGCATAATTATCAAGACAGAAACATCAAGTAGACAGATTTCCAAACTGTCCAACCATTACATCCATGCCCAGTCAACATCTGGGTTTCCACATTCTGGGTTTTTCAAAGCCGAGGACTCTCAACAACGGCTTCCCAGAATTCAGATCAAATCACAGAATACTTCTCAAAGTGAGTCCCAAAACAAAGCTACACATCAGGGCTTATATAGCCTTCTCCTGGCTCAGAGAATATAACAACCTTATTGACTCACTGGCCAATCAAGAAGTATCTACTGAAAAACAAGCCTCCCACCCCAGGCTTCAGGTGCACATTAGCCTAGGGGCAGGGAAGATCTTTAAAATTTACATTCTTATTACATTGTATCTACTGAAAAACAAGCCTCCCACCCCAGGCTTCAGGTGCACATTAGCCTAGGGGCAGGGAAGATCTTCAAAATTTACATTCTTATTACTGCAACCCAGGCTGAATTGTACCAAACTGTCTTTTACAGGAAACTACAGTTATTGCCCAGAGGTGCTATATGAAATGGAGAGCTGAATAGGATTTTATTGGAAATTCAGAGACTTTATGTAGCTAGGCTGTCTGATTCAGGGACCCCAAAATAAAATTATTGATATTTTTCAATAACTAGTTTTTTTAAAACAGCTTTAACCCTCCTCTTCACTTGTAATTCTCTTCTTTACTTTGCAGAAATGGCCATCATTGGATGCCATGGAAGCTTCCAGAAGGAAGAAGGGATATTCCTAGTATAATCGAGGGTTAGATTTTGCTTGGTACATATTTACTGCTGTAGAAATACCAAAAATAGCATTACACTAACAGAGAACAACTAACTGATTTTGAAAGTATTTTTATTTCTTTAATAAGTAATAATATGAAAACCAGAGGCAATTGTCCTTGAATTTGATTAATTTTCTAGTGTCTCTTATCTCTAGATACCTAAATTATTTCTACCATTGAGCATGCAGGACATTGCTTTCATGTCTATGTGTAATTTATCTGAAAATTGCCTTTGTGTAAAGCAGTTTATTAATAACGTGATTTATTTTATTAGAAAAAGGTAAAGCCTGCTTAAATGGCTGCGGAGTTTACATATTTAATGGATACCATATACACAGTTGTTAACATCGTCTAATTACTTTCTCAAATGAGGAGAATGGACTGGATAACAAGTTGTAGATTAGCTAGGATGCTTATTCTGTGCAGAGAGTGCCTCTCAACTCATATTTTAGCCATTGAATGGCTAATAATGGTAACCCTTCTTCCCCACCCTATTAGCCTTTTCTCTCTAGGGTCTGCATAATTCTGTAGTTCTCAATGAAGTGTTACAATATTCATGTGAGGAAATGAAATCATTATAACCATTTCCCTGATTGGCCAAATAGAGATTTGAATGGTGAAGAGTGAGTATAAGTGAAATACTGATGAGATTCTGTAAATGCTGGGTTCCAGTCTAATGCTCAGTGAGCCCATTTTCCTTGAACAGCCCTAATTAAGATAATGACTCCAGTGCATTCTCATTTTTGCTCTAATAATAATAACAGCAATTCATCATTCATTTTTCTGATCATTCAGTATTTATCTAGTGCTTACTATGTGTTAAGCACTGGGACAAAGACAACAATGAGACAATTTTCATCCTCACAGAGCTTGTACTCTGTCTGTAGCATTCGTGCTCTACCTTCTTTTCCCAGGGCCAGGTCTGCTATCTCAGGGGTGTCAAACTCAAATATAAAAAGGGGTCCATTAACCATAGGTAAAGATCCCTCTGGCCACATATTGACTTAGAAAGCAATGTATTATCATTATCTATGTTCTATTTCATTTTTGTTTGTTAAATATTTCCCAATTACATTTTAATCTGGTTGGGCAACACTTGGGAGGGTTGTGGGGGCCCCATGTTTGACACCTTGCCCTTGGTTCTGGAGTGGGTAATCCTGAGTGGTTGAGCCATCTCTCTTCTGCTATCATCAGCTTGAGCCTTGGTCAACTGTGTCTCCCTCCTTGGCAGGAGCCAGTAACTAGTGTTCCAGTACCATCTAGTCACTTAACATCAACTAGCTTTTACAAAGGGACATTTACTTGAAAGATTTGGCAAGAAAGACGTATAGAAATTTCTCCTGACACCTCTACTGTATAAACTCTCCTATACTTCCTTTCTTTTTCTGAGAGCAGGTTGAAAACTTAGTTCAGTTCCAAATAGCATTGATCCCACCAATTTCATATCCAAATGTTGTTTGACTGCCTGATGAATCCTTCTGCTGGTCTAGGATACTGAAAGTCAAATGTAAACATTTTAAATAAAGGCATCCATCCTGAACTGGCTACAAAGCCCTAACTGCCAGATTCCTGTGGCTCACTTTGTGCACAATGTCTGAAGTTTCCACTCCCTTAATCTAGAATGGAAAAAAAAAATATAATGAAAAAGCAAAGGACTAAGACCTGTTTCCTGTGGGCCTTATGGTCTCAAGGGGAAGAATGGCCTAAGACCTTTCCATTTGACATCATGTTTTCTCAGTGGACATCATGGACAAAAGAGTCAATGAATGAAGCCAACAGAGGTCACTGACACTGCCTCAGGCCTTTCTGAGTCTTTCATAGTTTCACTGCACTGAAGACACTGAGTACTTTCACACTACTTTCTAAAGAAACTGATAGCTCCCACACCATGGCCAACTGAAGAAAGTTCTTTCCATGTGGTTAGCCAACTGGATCCAATTACACAAAGTCTTCACATGTTCCACAGTCTCTCCAAGGCACTTCCACAACAAGTTCCCCAATGTCTTCCCAGTGTAGAAGGTGTATTACCTAAAAAACCTGCTAGGGTCTATGCCTGTGCCAGGCCCCCATTACATATCCACAGTACATTTAATTAACCTATCAGTAAGTAGTTATAGAAGGCCCAAACTGGCAGGAACTATGCCTGGTGTTATGGTTTGTAAAAGTTCCAGGAGTTTGTAGTGTAGATGGGCTGTTGAGACTCATATGAGTTAAGTAATAATGAATGATATGATGCTCTTGTGTGTGTATGTGTATAGGGGGAGAGAGAGAGAGAGAGAGAGAGAGAGAGAGAGAGAGAGAGAGAGAGAGAAATTGTTTTGCTTATTGGAGATAGGATAGTTATAGGGAATATCCAGTGAATAGTTTAAAAAGGAAAGTGGTGGTTATAGTATATATAGGAGGACATGATACAGTGTACTTTTTTATTTTCTAAGAAAGAGAATGTGAATATATTACCAGCCAACTTAATCTTTTAAGTGGGATGAGAAGACTATTAGACTTGACTATAATGTGTGAGCTGTTAACATATCAAGAGATGAAGAGAAAGGTGTGTGTTATAACCTTACAGATCAAGGGAGCATCTTATTTTTTTTTCTGCTAGGTGTTCCAGGAAGAGGAGATTTGGGTGAAAGCTCTTTGTTTGAGCAATAATGGGAAAAGCATAAAAGGATTCTTCAAGGAGGGGCTTTAGAAAAAGCCTCATCTAAAAATGAGATATCTGGAATTATTTTCTTAAAGCAGCTTTATCAATGCTACACTGAATTGGAAACTTACTAATGATGGTGTTGGACTTCTTTTAAGGAATTACAGTAGTTTTAAAAATGGTTTGAGGATCAAGGCAGCCTGTAGAATGTAAGGTCTTTCATGACAGGGACTGCTTCATTTTTGTCTTTGAGTCCCTAGTACTTAGCACAAGATTTGGCAAATAATAGATTCTTAAATGCTGATTGAAATAATTTGGATGGACTTTAATTAGTTAAGTCTTACACTGCATTTTTGCCTAAATTACTTGGTAAAGAACCCAGGCCTTTAATTCAGGGGTTCTTATACTGGAATACATAAACTTAAAAGTCAGGAGATTGATAACTATATCTCAATATAATTAGTTTTCTTTGTAACCCTTTGTGTTTAATTTTATGCAATTAAATTTTGCATTCTGAAAAGGGGTCCATAGGTCTCACTATCCTGAAAAATAGTTTCTTTCCATGACACATGTAAAAAATGTTAACTCTTGTTTCTAGTTCATCAATATCACCCATATACTTTTCAGGTTGGCATTGTTAAGTACAATGACTCAAATGCTGCCAAGGTGGCAGTATTGAATCTGCTTGAAATAAGAACCGATAAAAGAAAACCAAAAATACCCCACAATTATATGGCATTAATTTGTAATTTTTGCCTTGATGCCCAGCCTTGCATTTCCCCAGGGAAAAGTATATTTCCAATAAATTGTGAGTTATCTGTTTACCTCATTTCACCAGTTTGCAAATGTCCCATAGCAAGTGGGATTAGTGTAGACCCTGGGTGCTAGTATAGATACTGTTCCCTTCTCTTCTTTTCCCAGGTCTCCTCTGCATTTCCTCCTGCTCGACAGTAGCAGAGTTGTGTCCAACTTCCACTGCCCACATCTGTCACAGGCCTTCCCTCAGGCAGCTCATCCAGCCAGCCCATGGGGTACCCGGCGACAATCAGGAGAGCTCAGGAGTGAGACATCTGCATTCCCTTCCTTTTGTCAGTCTGCTGGTGAAGGGCACTCTCTTCCCAGCTGTCACTTACATCTTCACAGTGCCACAAAAGCCAATGTGAAGGAACACGTTAATTGGCGCCTTTCACGCTGATCATATTGAGGAAATGAAATCACTTGGAAAATGAGCGGAGAGGGGCAGTGAGAATAGTGGCACCTCCTTGAAGCTTTGTGCATCAAAGGCGTGCAGTCTTCTTTTTGCCTATTGACAAAAGCAATGCGTTTTTTCCCCCCAGAATGTAAAAATCCGTTACACAGATTGAGGAAAGCAAACGCAACGCGTCTGTTCCCACCCCCTTTCCCCCCAAAAGCTCTATGTCTATTTGCTGAATGCATTACAGCTTTCTAATTTCAGAGAAGTAGTTCGGGTACTTTCATACATTATCTTCTCAAACTATATAATTACATCTGTTGCAGTCAAATGTAGAATTCAGGTTTTTTTTTTTTCCTACACATTATGGGCACATCATTACAAATGACATCTTTTTTGAAAGGTGGGTGTTGTTTAGCTCTGGCCCTTTGTATTTTTCCACCAGTGTCTATACTTGCTGCTTTTGGATTAATTTTCTAGGCTGCCTCCCCTCCCCCATGTGGCTTGTCTGGAATGAGAAAAAAAGGGGGAACCGTCAGGGCAAGTCATGTCAAGAAAGCAGAAATAGCAAATGTAATGTTATCATAGGCCAGAATACAGAGGGGAGGCCTGGGTCAGGGAAAGCAGCCTTGGAGCTGGAGTCTGGCCCATATGTTGCATGCTTAGCTCTGTTATTTAGAGGCTGGGTTGCAAAAGCCAGGTGAATTAACTTCTCTTTGATTTCTGTGTCTGGAAGATAAAGGGCAGGTGGAGGGACTGGAAGAAAATAATAAGGAGAACAATAAGTAGAATTTATATAATGCTTTAAGGTTTGCAAAGTGCTTGGAAATGATCACATTTAATCTTCACAACTCTGAGAGGTAGATGTTACTATTATCCCATTTTGCTGATGAAAAAACTGAGGTAGACATAAGTTAGGTGTATTGCCGAGGGACATCCAACTAGTGAGTATCTGAGGCTGGTTTTGAACTCAGGACTTCCTGAGTGCATGCTGAGAGTTTTATCCACCGTGCCACATTGCTGTCCAGTTTCTTAATGTCTCGTCCATCTTCCAATCTTCTCATCCTGTAAAGCTATACATTTATTTTTATTATTGCTATGAGCTATTTACTTGATAGATACAACATGGAATTACAGATGAAGTACTCAGGAAGACCTGGGTTTGACTTCTACCTCTAATGCTTAAAAGCTATATGATGACTGGCAAGGCATTTACACATACACACACACACACACACACACACACACACTTGCTTTTTTGGGGGGGAAGGGCAGGGCAATTGAGGTTAAGTGACTTGCCCAAGGTCACACGACTAGTAAGTGTTAAGTGCCTGAGGCTGTATTTGAACTCAGGTCCTCCTGACTCCAGGGCCAGTGCTCTATTCACTGCGCCACTCCAAGGCATTTCATCTTGAAGCAATTACATAGTTCAGTGGATAGAACACTGGACCTGGAGTCAGGAAAACCTAAGTTAAAATTGAGTCTCAGCCACTTATTGGCTGTGTGTGACCTTGGCAATTCACTTAACTTTTGTCTGCCTTAGTTTCCTTAACTATAAAAAGAGGATGATGATGATAGCATGTACCTAACAGGATAGATAAGGGGAATACATGAGATAATATTTACAAAACACTTAGCTCAGTGTCTGGCACAACTGTGTATTAGGTCAGACTAGTGATTTCATAGTTGTAGGGAGTTCTCAGTGTTGAAACTTTTCAATAATATAGATGGGTAAGTCTGCCATAATTATCATCTTAGATATATGCCTTGGGCCTGGAATCACAGGAGATAGAGTATTATGGGATCATCAAGCAGAAAGGGGTCTCAGAGACAATTTATTCCAACCTCTTTATCTTACAGTTGTGAAAACTAAGGCCCAGATAATTAAGTGCCTTGACTGAGATCACAATGAGAGTAAGTGTCCCCAGTGGGATGTGAACAGGTCCTCTGGATTAAGTATCAGTATTCCTTCAATTGTACTACACTAAGCATCTTATAAAGGGTCATGAAACCAGTTACTGTCTGAGCCTAGGCTGGAACCAGAGTCTTTGGCCTCCCTGTGCATTGTACCATGCTGCCTCTCTCATGTACAGGCTCTTAATACCCCAAGTATTTAAGTCACAAGGTTGTAGTGAGACTCAAAGGAGAAAATACATGTGCAAAGTGTTAAATACAGAGTGCTAAATACAATAAGTTATGATGAAGTTCAAAATGATATAGCAATAGTTTGTTGTCTTCAAAGAGTTAAGGTCACCTGCCAAAAATTAATGTAGCTCTCATGTTAAGTTTCATCCCAGAAAGCATGTGATTTGAGATAGGATTAGATTCTCTGAGTTACTAGCTTAGAAAGCATCTTTTGCCCTGAAAAATTCTAAGGGTTCTGTTGTACTTCATTAGCTGAGATATAGCATGCTGACACAGTAGGGTGATGTGTGCAAAAATTTCCATGGATGGATGAAACGAAGAGATAAAAAAATCTTTGAAATGACTTGACACATAACAAGACCAACCTACCTGTCCCATTCCTAGGTTGGAAATGCCCAATGGCCTGATTCTTTTTTCAAGACTCAGAACACAGTTGCTTTTAATTATGGAAAACACGTCTGGAGGTCTGAATCTAACAGATCCAACTTGGGAAATGTGGACGCTTTAATGATGGGAGAAGGGCAGAAGCCCTCCCTATTTCTCTGGCTCCTTAAACACCAAAGCAGAAGAGTCAGATTGCTGAGTGGGAGCTCTCTTATCTAGCACTGCTTGGTAACCTTGAGGACATTGTGAGGCTATGCAGTTCTGAATTATAAATGATAGAAAGTTATTTTCTCTCAAAATTCAACAAAGTGAAGAAGAGAACAGGAAACTTCAGGAAATAATAAGGTCTTGGAAGGATAGAGGTAGGAACCTAGTGTGCACACAGGAGCTGGGTCAATACTCTTTAGTTGACCTATCTTAAAAGGCAAAATGAAAAGTAATATTTGGAGGGGGGCTAGAATTTATTCCAATGTGTACTGGGAAAGGAGTTTGTGGACTCAGTAAAATCAGGTAAGAAAAAAAAAGCTTACTTAGTGGCTACTGTGTGCCTAGCACTGTGCTAGGTGCTGTGGGAGGGGAAAATTTGAAATCAATTTAATTAAGGAGAGATTTATAAAGCTCTAACTATGTGCAAAACATCATGCTAAGTGCTTGGGATAAAAAGAAATGAAACAGTCCATGCCTTGAAGAAACTTATCTCCTATTGGAATAGAAATTGGAGAGTGCACACATGGGGCGCAGAACAGGACATGAGGGAGAGATTTCCAATAACTGTGGGCATTAGGAAATGTCCTGTGTTGGAGATGTCATCTGAGCTGTACTTTGAAGGAAGCTAAGGATTCTGTGAAGCAGAGGTGAGGAAAGAGAATGTTAGGTTGGACATAGTTGATCTCTTATGCAAATAAATGGAAGTGGGAGATGTCACAGACAAGGTACAGCTGGATCCCAGGTTCATATTCTGGGATTAGTTAACATACCAATTTAATTGAATGGAAAATGCATTATAAGGGGAGTAATATTAAATAAGACTAGAAAGATAGATGGGAGTCAGAGTGTAGAGGGCTTTAAATATCAAGCTAAGGATTTTGCATTTTATCTTGCATGCGATGGACAAGAAATAAGACCTTATCTGCAATAACATGAACATTTACTTAGACTTTTAACTCCTTGCATAATAAATAGCCATGAAAATAGTGATGCCTGGTACTATTGATGGACTTCTGACAACTATGTAATCAGACTAGAAAAAGAATCAGCAAGAACTTTGTTTTAAAAGGAGGGATCTTCCATGCAATAAATGTCCTTTCTTTGCTGTTTGGTTTCTAAAACCAAGTTATAAGTAACAACTTTCAGAGAAAAGAGAACAGTTCCTGGCACACAGTAGGCACTTAACAGATATTTATCTACTATGTACTAACATTCTTTAAATATAGTTGGCTTTTAATCTTTTGGATTAAAAATCCAAAGTATCATTTTTAATTAAGAATCCAAGTATCAATTCCCATTTTCCTCCTTCCTCTGATTAACTAAGGGAGCTGTCGTGAGTAAAAATCAAATTCTAATCCAGAACATTTGATATGGGAGAAGCCTTAGGGATTATCTAGCCCAGTACTTCTTAAACATTGGGTTGCAACCCCATCTGGGGTTGCATAGCTGAAGGTGGGGGGGTCATAATAATTTGCCAACAGTAAAAGGTTTCTAAACATACAGTGACAAAAAATTAGTTCAAAATCAAATTTAAAACGTATCTGAGGTGTTTCTGGCAATGCTTACCCATGTTGCAATGTGCAACCTCACTGCAGCCTTGGTTCTGACCACACAATATGTGCACTTTGCACTGTGTATGCCATCATGCCAGGCAAGGCCAACAAACATGCCCAGAAACCCCTTGGCTCAAATTTGAGACTATGGTATGTTATGAATTGCAGTATTTTTACTGTGCATACAAAATTGTTAGCTGAATTTTGTTTGGGATTAGGACAGAAGTTCCAGCATTTTCTGAAAGAGCCCATAACATACTTTTGCCATTTTGTACTGTGTATTTATACAAAGCAGCATTGTCAGCATTGACGACAATAAAATTAGAATATTAATCAACTATGAAAAACTCTGAAGACGCTCTGTGTCCTGCAGTATCGAATATTCAGCAAAGATTTAATTCTTTATATAAAAATAAACAAGCACATCCATCTCATTAGCATGCAAATTTGCTTACATCTTTAATAAATGGTAAATTATATGTATACAAATGAATTGTTTTAAAATACATTTATTTATGGTTTATAATCTGCAAATGTTTGGCTTGCATGCATCTTTTATATACCTGTATCCCCAGGGTTGTGTAAAAATTTCCCAGGTGAAAAAGGATTTCAAATGGAAAAAATTTAAGAAGCTCCAATTCTAGTCCAACCACTTCATTTTGAGAGGGAAGAAACTGAGATCTAGAGAGAAGTTATGGATGGATCCAAGTGTTTTTTCTTGATTCCCAGTCTAATTATCTTTCTAGGGTTCCCTGTTTGCATGATGTGGGAATTGGTATGGGGTAGGGGGAAGGATTTAATCTCACAAGAGCATTACCCACTCTTGTCTAATTAGAAGTCTATTTAAGAGTTGCTGCTCCCAAAACAACAGGAACCCCCAAGTCCTTTGTACTTTATACCACACGATCAAAATTTTCCTATTTGTTATCTACAGACATCTAGGTAACTTCCCTCCCTTCCTCTATGAGTTCAATACAAGGCTCACAATTTTTAACTCCTGCTCATTCCTACTCTCATACTAGACTTCAATATACATGTTAACTCTTCCAAGCTATCACTCTTTGCAGATGATATGATGATATACTTACAGAATCCTAGAGAATCAAGTCAAAAACTACTTGAGACAATAAATTTGGCAAAGTTGCAGGATATAAAATAAACTCACATAAATCCTCAGCATTCCTATATATTTCAAGTGAAATTTAACAGCAAGAGATAGAAAGAGAAATCCCATTTATAGTTACTGTAGACATTATAAAATATTTGGGAATCTACCTGTCAAAACAAACCCAGGACCTATATGACCACAACTATAAAACACTTTTTACACAAATAAAGTCAGATCTAACTAATTGGAAAAATATCAATTGCTCGTGGCTGGGTCAAGCTAATATAATAAAAATGACAATTTTACCTAAATTAAATTATATATTTAGTGCCATACTAATTAATTTACCAAAAAAACTACTTTATAGAGTTAGAAAAAATAGTAACAAAATTCATTTGGAAGAATAAATGGTCCAGAATATCAAGAGAATTCATGAAAAGAAATGCTAAGGAAGGTGGACTAGCTATACCAGATCTCAATCTATATTATAAAGCAGCAGTCATCAAAACTACTTGGTACTGGCTGAGGAATAGAGTAGTAGATCAATGGAATAGATTAGGCACACGAGATTCAGAAGTCAACGACTTTAGTAATCTATTGTTTGATAAACCCCAAGACCCTGGTTTTGGGATAAGAACTCACTATTTGACAAAACTGCTGGGAAAACTGGAATATAGTATGGCAGAAACTGGGCATAGACCATTATCTAACACCATATACCAAAATCAAGTCTAAATGGGTACATGATCTAGGTATAAAGGTTGATACTGTAAGCAGTCTCGTCAAACAAGGAATAGTTTACCTGTCAGATTTGTGGAGAGGGAAAGACTTTATGACGAAACAAGAATTAGAGAACATTATAAAATGTAAAATGGATAATTTTAACTACATGAAATTGAAAAGCTTCTGTACAAACAAAGCCAATGTAACCAAGATTAAGAGGGAGGTGGGAAATTGGGAAAGAATGTTTACAACGTATGTCTTTGACAAAGGACTCATTTCTAAAATATACAGAGAATTGAGTTAAATTTATAAGAATACAAGTCATTCCCCAATTGATAAATGGTCAAAGGATACAAACAGGCAATTTTCAGAGAAATAAATTAAAGATATCTATAAGCACATGAAGAAATGCTCTAAATCACTATTGATTAGAGAAATGCAAATCAAAACAACTCTGAGGTAACACATCTCACCAGTGAGATGGGCTAAGATGACAAAACAGGAAAATGACAAATGCTTGAGAGCATGTGGGCAAATTGGAACACTAATGCATTGCTGGTGGAATTGTGAACTGATCCAGCCTTTCTGGAGACCAAACTGGAATTATGCCTAAAGGGCTATAAATACTTTCATATCCTTTGACCCAGCAATACCAATCTTAGGATTATATCCCAAAGAGATCATAGCAGCTCTTTTTGTGGTGGCAAAGAATTGGAAATTAAGGGGGTGCCCATCAATTGGGGAATGGCTGAAGAAGTTGTGGTATATGCATGTTATGGAATACTATTGTGCTATAAGAAAAGAACAGCAGACGGTCTTCATATTTACCTGGAGAGGCTTATATGAACTGATGCTGAGTGAGAAGAGTAGAACCAGGAGAAATTTGTACACAATTACAGACACAATGTATATGTGATTTCCAACTTTGATAGACTGGACTCTTCTCAGCAATGCAGTGACATAAGTCAATTCCAAAAGACTCATGATGGAGAGAAATGTGTGCATAAAGAGAAAGAACTAGAAAGAACTGAGTTTATATCCAGATGGAAGCAAAATACCTGATCTTTTTTCCTTTTCTTGTTTGGTTTTATGTCCTCTTTACCATTTTTCATCCCATCTGATACAATCCGTCTTTATAACCTGACTAATGTATAATGTGAAAGTATTTACATATCCTGTACTTGACTATATGCCGCCATGGAAGGCAAGGGAGGGAGGGGGACAAAATGTGAAACTCAAGGAATTGTGCAATTGAATCCTGTAAACTAAAAGGAAACAAACAAATTAATTAAAAAAAATAAATAATAAAAAATAAAGGACTCATCTGACCATGTGACTCATGATTCAATGAGCACTGGCTCTTGAATCAGGAAAAAAAAATTTCAAAATCACCTTAGATGACTATTATCAATTCACTTTCCACCTCTCCTGCTTCCTTCCCTTTCCTAAGCCTACTCTCCATCTATACCATGACTTTCAACTTCTTGATCCTTCAGTTCTTTCCCAGTTCATCTCTCCTGCACTAGTCATTCTCTCTCCTTTCCCACATTTTGACCCCTTGATGAAGCAATTTAAAGCTACATAGTCCTCTTTTCTTGAACACCCAACCCCTTTGTCATATACACCCTGCCAAGCAGGAGCCTTGGATCACTCCCATCATTGATTGCTTTCACTCCTATACACAGAGGTAGAGAAAATCTGCCATTCTGACGGAATCCACTCTAAATTTATATGATGCAATGTCAATTGGACTGTCACTGCTACTAGGCAATCCTGCTATATCTTACCCATTAACTCACTCTCCTACTCTCCATGGGGACACTTCCAAACCTTTTAATTCCCCCCAAACCTTCCACGATTTCCCCCTTCTTGTCTTCTGGGAACCTTTGCCTCATAGTTAACAGAAAAAGATTGAGGCCATTTGCCGTGAGCTCCCTCTTCCTTCCTATTTCTCTCATATCATTTATATGCCTTCTGCCACTACTTCCTTCTTCACCCTTGTTTCGCCTGATGAGGTAGTATTACTTCTTACCAAAGCTAATCTCTCTGCCTGCTCACACGATCCCATTCCATCCCATTGCTTCCAAAAGTTTACTCCACCTGTCTCCTCAATTTCTTTTTGTCTATTTACTATTTCCCTACTGTCTATAAACATGTCCATATCTCCTCCAGCCTAATGAAAAAAAACAAAACAAACCAAAAAACAATCCCTCACTTAATTCTTCCATCCCTGCTATCATCCTATATGTCATCTGCCCTTTGTATTTAAGCAACTTGAAAAGGCCAAGGGCAATGGGTATCTCCACTTTTGTTCTTCTTAACCACTTTAAAATTCATTTGATCTCATCATTCCACCAAAATTGCTCTCTCCAAAGTTACCAGCTATCTTTTATTTACCAAATTGAATGGTGTTTTCTCAGTGCTCATTCTCCTTGACTTTTCTTAGCCTTTGACACTGTTGACCTCTTTTCACCACTCTTTTCAGGTTTTCCTTCTACCCACCTAACTTACCCTTTGCTGGATTTTCATTCAAACCATGACCTCTAATTGCAGGTACCCAATAGGATTCTATCCTGGACCCTTTCCTCTTATCCCTCCATCCTATTTTGTTTGGTAATATCATCCACTACCATGTATTTAATTACCATCTCTATGCAGATGATTCTCATCTCTACCTTTCTTACCCAGCCTCTCTACCTTTCTTACCCAGCCTCTCTATCTTTCCCCACAAAACTCTTCACCCCTCCTACCTTTTCTATTACTGTAGATGATAACACCATCCTTCCAAGCCCTTAGGCTCACAGCCTAGGAGCCATCCTGAATTTCCCACTTTCTCACTGCCCCATATCCAAACTGCTGCCAAGGCCTGTCCATTTCACCTTTGCAACATCTCTCAAACACAACCACTTCTCTCCTTTGCCTCTGCTAGCACCTTAGAGCAGGCCCTCATCACTTTACACCTGGATTATTGCAATCATCGTATGGTGCGCCTGCCTACCTCCCGTCTCTCTAGTGACTGATCCATCCTACATTCAGTCACCAAAGTGATTTTCCCAATGCAAACGTGCCACTCATCAACTTAATAAATTCTGGTGGCTACCTATTGCCTCTAGGATCAAATACAAACTAAGAATTGATGAGGTACTACAAAGAGCCATGTGTTAAGACTTGTGAATCTGGGTTCAAATTATGGCTTTTCTGCTCATGCCATGCAACCTTGGGAAAGTTGATTCATTTCTTTGGGCCGTAGTTTCATTCTTTATAAAATTAAGAGGTTGGATTAGGTAATCTCTAAAGTTTGTTTTAGTTCTAATTTGAGTCAGGTAGTTGGTGCAGTGGATAGATTGCTGGATCTAGAATCAGGAAGGCTTGAGTTCACATCTGACCTCAGATACTAGCTGTGTGACCCTGGACAAGTCTTTTAACTTCTGTTTACTTTAGTTTCTTCATCTATAAAATGGAAATAATAATAGAACCTATATTTCAGGGTAGTTGTAAGAATCAAATGAAATATAATGCTTGTAAAATACTTAGCACAGTTCCTGGTACATACAATGCTTGGTACATAGTAGGTATTATTTTAATGTTGCCATTATTATTAATTTCTGTGTTGTTAACACAAGAGGTAAAGAAGGTATGAGAATTATGGTTTTACTGAATCTTAGGGGAAAATGAACTTTCTACTATATAGATACACAGAACTATAATGTCAGTCTTTCATGTGGGGCCTTATTGGAAGTAGGTCACAATGGTGCCACAGGATAGTGGAGTTCTATGGCACAAAAGGTATTGAGGGATAGTTTAGGAGACAACAGATGCAGTTATCCTGGGAGAGAGGGTGACTCATTGCCCAAAGATATGTCTGGGTACCACATGGGGACTGTGGGGAAGGGATAGCTCTTAGAGAGGGGTCATGATGATGGGAGCTTAGGGATGGAGCTGGGGAAATGAGTAAGATTGAGTTATGTTCTACAGAACATTGATGATCAAGCACAGGGACTACCCATTGGAGTATCCTGGGAATTAATTTTAACCCCTTGAGGAGGAAGTGTTCCATCTGAATATTGGCACCCTAATTCAAATTCCCACTCACCCCACCTAAGTTAAATTTTTACCAAGACATGCCACTGAAAATCTTTCTCTCTTGGGGTCACCGTTTAAACCTGAGAAATAAATGGGCATTTCCATGTTTTGCTTTTGTTAGCAAGAAAGGTGCAAGGTTGCAGTGGGAATGTTGTATAAGAATTCTCATCATGGAGGAAGGTCTTCCTGGGTTTGTTGGAAGGAGTGAGGGCTCTTATGAGATGATAGCAGTGAAAGAACGGGGGATAACACCAAAGTGCTATCTAGTACTAATAATTATCATTATTTCCATTACAGATGTTTTCTGTCCGAGGGGTCTTTCCATAATAGTACTAAATCAAGTAATCAATTAGAGTTTAAGATTTACAGCTCAGACATATTACCTCATTGCTCTTAGTAAACAGCTTAATTGTTAATATATTAGTCACCTGTTCCTTCTCCTGAGTACATTAGAGATTGTTAACTACAAAATGTTCCTCTCTGCCTACCATAAATCAGGCTTCCCAAGCAAATTCAGGTGAGTTTGGGAGAGTCAGACAAATGAGCCCCACATTTGCCTTGAGTCAGCACCCACTCTTCTCTAATATGATAGGTTGTTTTACTAATAATCTCTCATGTGGAAATTCTCTTCCGAGTGTGTGATTTCTGCAGGGAACTGCACAGGAAACAATCAAGAGAAATTTAACCCATAGCCAAAGTGATGGCATGCACAAGTAGGGAAATTCTTCCCTGAGAAATTAGGATCTATTAGAATCCCATGTTCTTCTCAGGGAGCTGATAAGACAAACTGGGACAAAAAAGAACAAGCCCAGAAAAACATTCTAAACCATTTGGTTATTACTCAGAATTCTAATTCAAGATAAAACATTGGCTCAATTGAATGTAAACTTATTGAGAACTGGGAGTATTTAATTTTTGCCTTCATATCCTCAACACCTACCGTGGTGCCTGACACATAGTAGGTGCTTAATAAATGCTTGTTGATTGATCGATTGTGGGAAACTTCAGTCTCAGTTCCTTGACTGTTTTCTGAGATATGGAATCAGAAATGAGTTTTATTACCCTATTCCTCCCTCCTAAAAGGATGGAATAAATAGCAGCTCTAGAATAAAGGGGGTCAACTGGGATTTTGCCCCAGGGCACTGAATTTGGAGGGGTGAAGTAGCATTGGAAGTCCTTGATAAGAGAAATGGTGCATCGTATGATTAGAATGAATAATTAGAAGGCAGCTAGATGGAACAGTGGATAGAACACTTGGGCTTAGAGTCTGGAAAACCTAAATTCAAATCTGGCTTCAGACACTAGCCATGGGTAAGTTTGCCTTAATCCACTAGAGAATTACATGGCAAACCACTCCAGTATCTTTGCCAAGAAAATTTCATGGACAGTATTGAAGTGATATGGTTCATGATGTCATAAAGAGTAATATAAAACTGAATGACTGAACAAAAACAATAAAAACAAATACTAATGGAATTTATGTAATGGTAAACAGGAGAGACATTATGGTATCGTGGATAGAGAGTCAGTTAGGGAGAGTTGGATTTAAGTCTTGTGTCTCATATATGCTCCTGCTTATGTAACACTGAGCTAATTATTTAGCCCTTCTGAAGCCCAGCAACTTCAAAAGTTTTTACAAAAATTTTTTGTTGGGGCGGCCAGGTAGCACATCGAGTAAGAGCACCGGCTCCAGTGTTGAGAAGACCTGGAGATCGTATCCCGGGTTCAGACACTTAGCACCCACCCAGAAATATCTGGCTGTGTAACCTTGAGCAAGTTACTTCACCCCAATTGCTTAGGGGTGGCCAGGTGGCTCAGTGAGTAAGAGCACTGGCTCCAGTGTCTGGATGACCTGGATCAAATCTGGGCTCAGATACTCAGCACCACACCCAGAAATAACTGGCTGTGTAACCTTGAGCAAGTTACTTAACCCTGATTGCTTTATAAAAAAATTTTTTTTTTGTTTACAACATTCACTTCCACAAGATTTTGAATTACAAATTTTCTCCCCATCTTTCCACCACACATCACCCTAAAACACCAACTGCACTGAATACACACTCCCCCAGTCTGCTCCCTCCTATATCCTCCCCGAACCCGTCTGACTTTCCAGTAGGGCAAGATGTATCTCTATACCCCAGAGCCTATATATCTTATTTCCCAGTTGCATGTAAAAAAAAATAATTTTTTTAAACATTTGATTTTAAAACTTTGAATTCCAGATTCTTTCCCTTCTTCCCTCATCATCCACCCTTGCTGGGAAGATAAGCAATTCACTATAGGTTGTACATGTGTAGTTATGCAAAACATTTCCATAGTAGTTATATTGTGAAAGACTTAACTATATTGCCCTCCATCCTATCCTGTCCCCGACTTGTTCTATTTTCTACTTTGACCCTGTCCCTTTTCAAAAGTATATGCTTCTAACTACCCTCCTCCCTTCTATCATCCCCTCTCTTATCATCTCTCCCCCCCCCCATTTTCCTGTAGGGTAGGATACTCAATTTAGTGTGGATGTTATTCCCTCCTTAAGACAAATTCAATGAGAGTAAGGTTGACCCATTCCCTTTTGCCTTCTTATTCTTCCCCTCAATTGTAATACATTTCCCTTGCCTCTTCTATATGAGATAATTTACCCTATTCTGTCTCTCCCTATCTCCTCTCATTATATTCCTCCCTCACCTCTTAATTTTATTTTTTAGATATCATCCCTTCATATTCAACTGATCCTTTGCCCTTTATGTATACATGTACACATATATACACACACTCACCTATGCATTCATATGCACATATACCCTCCTATATAGACATATATATATATATGTATGGATACATATATATATACATATATATACACACACACACACACACACATACATTTATATTCCCTTCGACTATCCTCATACTGAGAATAGTTTCATAAGTTACAATTATTGTTTTTCCATGCAGGAATGTAAATAGTTCAACTTTGATAAGTTCCTTATGATTTCTTTTCACTTTTTAGCTTCTCATACTTCTCTTGATTCTTGTATTTGAAAGTCAGATTTTCTATTCAACTCTGGCTTTTTCATCAAGAATAATTGAAAGTTCTCTATTTCCTTGAATGACCATATTTTTCCCTGAAACCTTATACTCAGTTTTGCTCAATAGGTGATTCTTGGTTTTAATCCCAGCTCCTTTGACATCTGGAATATCACATTCCAAGCCCCCCCCTTTTTGCTTTTTTTTGAGGGCAATTGGGGTTCAGTGACTTGCCCAAGGTCACACAGCTAGTTTTTGTAAGATTTGAACTCAGGTCCCCCTTATTCCAGGGCTGGTACTCTACTCACTGCACCACCTAGCCACCCCATTCCAAGCCCTTTTATCCCTTAAGGTAGAAGCTGCTAGATCTTGTGTTATCCTGATTGTGTTTCCACAATATTTGACTTGCTTCTTCTTGGCTGCTTATAATATTTTCTCCTTGACCTGGGAACTCTGGGACCTGTCTATAATATTCCTAAGAGTTTTCTTTTTGGATCTTTTTCAAGATGTGAGCAGTGAATTCTTTCAATTTCTATTTTGCCCTCTGGTTCTAAAATATCAGGGCAGTTACCCTTGAAAATTTCTTGAAGTATGATTTCTAGGCTCTTTTTTTGATCATGGCTTTCCTGTAGTCCAATAATTTTTAAATTATCTCTCTTGGATCTATTTTTCAGGTCAGCGGTTTTTCCAGTGAGATATTTCACATTGCCTTCTATTTTTTCATTTGTTTGGATATGTTTAATAGTATCTTGATTTCTCATAAAACGTCATTAGCTTCCATTTGCTTCAATCTAATGTTGAAGGAATTATTCTCTTCAGTGAGCTTTTGAAATTTCTTATCCATTTGGAAAATGGATAAGATAAATTTTTAAGGCATTCTGCTCATTGTTTTTTTGGGCCTCTTTTGCCATTTGAGTTAGTCTATTTTTTAAGATGTTGTTTTCTTCAGTCAGGTTGTTGACTCTCTTTTCATGATTTTCTTGTATCATTCTCGTTTCTCTTCTCAATTTTTCCTCTACTTCTCTTACCTGATTGGCCTGTAACCAGTTTATATTTTTCTTGTAAGATTTTGATGCAGGAGTTCTTACTTTGTTCCATGCTTTGATCCTTTTTGTCTCCAAAAAAGTAATCTTATTTTTGATGGCTGTGCTTGCTTTGCTTCCTCTGTTTGCTCATATTGCCAGTCAATTACTTGACTTTTGAGCTCTTTGCCACAGTGGAACTCTGCTTCCAGAGAGTAGAGCTTTGTCCCAAATCCCTGGGGTTTTCTCAGCTTCCAGAGCTTTTATTTGAGTGCCCTCTCTGCAGCCCCCACAAGCTCTGGCCTACTGGCCACATACCCCAGGACCTCCAGTGACCCAGATTCAAGCAGGTGTAATGGAAATGTAAGGGTTATGGGATTTAAAGATCTTCCATGTTCCATTGGACTTGCTGATGTAGCAGGAAGGGGCAGAGGAAGAGGAAGTGGAAGCCAAACTAGAGTTCCTGCGGTGGCTAGCGGTGGCAGCAACGGCGGCAGCAGCAGCAGAGGCAGCCGTGGCAGCAGCGCGAAGCCCTTTTTGAGTCAGCCAGAATTTCTGCTAAGGACTCCTGCTGAGGACTTCCAGGGGCCGGAGCTACTGGGAGCATGCTTCCTGGACGCTGGGTGGTTGCTGTGAGTGGGGAAAGGAGGACCTTTGCCTGAAGTAGCCTGTTCTGTTTTAAAGGCTTGAAAATGTGGGTGCTTTCTACTTTACCTACCTGTGCCAATGTCATAACTACTCTGATGGCTTTCACTTTCTGGTTTTGGGACTCAGTCTTTTGGTATCTTAATAAATTTTCTAGCTTATTCCCCCATATGGCAAGCATGATGTATTTTGTGATGGATAATTATATCAGCATATCTGTAATCTCCATAGGCATTGTAAATATGGCATTGCTGATACAGCAGGTTAAAACGAGAATGATTTCCCTCTGAATGGTGGCTTGGTTCCCCTATGTTCTGCAGGCCAGGAGCTCTGGAAGCAGCCATGCAGCCTCTTCTTGCTCCAGGGTCAGGGGCTGGACCACACTCTTATGTCCACCCCAGTTCCAACTGAGTTCCACACTGACCTTTTACTTGCTCTTTGGCATTTATATTTTTACAAGCCTGGAAACTGCCACAGCTGCTGATGCTTCACTCTCCAGAAGTCTGATCTGGCAGCCTCTGGTTGCGCCTGCCCTGAGGCTAATATGCAGCTCATGCAGGACTGTGCTCTGCTCCCAGCTCACTGTGATGGACCCTTCTTTTAGGCCTACTGGGCTGCTTTCAGTGGGACATTTGGTTCTCTCTGTCACTTTGTGGGTTCTCTATCTCTAAAATTTTTTAGAGTCATTTTTCATAGGTATTTGATGTGGTTATGGGAAGAGTTCATGAAGTGTTCCTGCTTCTATGCCTCTATCTTGGCTCTGTCCCTCCCAGTAAGTCTTTAAGACTATAAGTTTCTGAGAAGTCATTGATCTGCATTTATAGAAGTTCCTTCATTAGGATTTGAATTTACCAATTCAATAACATATCCAGTTAAAAAAATGGAGATCAGAATGACTTCTTGCTACCCCCCCCCAACCATTTTTTTACCTATAGAAACTAACTTATGGCTAAGGTTGGGCCAGCCATACCATGATGAATCCTGTACCATTACCATCATGACAGAAGTACAGAAAGGTATCTTATGAAATGCTTTATATAATGATAATGAGGAGAGACTTCTGTTTTAATCAAAACTGTAGTTTCCTAAGTGTAGGGAGATCTCCTAAAATCCCCAATCCAGATCCACAATTATTCCATAAATTTTACTTTTAGAAGGTTGATTGAGAATTAATAAAACATTAATCATTATTAATATCAATTAATAAAACAGTAGTGTTAGGTTAGACTGCAATTTAGACTCTAGGAACAGCCCTCTATCTACTGTACCAGTGATGTAAATCTCCAATAGAAATAGGATCCACTAAAACATCCATAAATATTGCTGCAAACTCCATATTGGCTGAGAAAAAGCACACCTGCTCTGCTTATACATTTCTTTTTTAAAAAAAGCAATCGGGGTTAAGTAAGCTCAAGGTTACACGGCCAGTTATTTCTGGGTGTGGTGCTGAGTATCTGAGCCCGGGATTCGATCCAGGTCATCCCAACGCTGGAGCTGGTGCTCTTACTCACTGTGCTACCTGGCCGCCCCTATACATTTCTTTTTAAAAATATACTGACAGATTAAAATCTGGTAGGAAGCACATTTTAATCTGGTTTAGATCATACTCAGTAATGTCATGGGCTACATGCAGCCCATTGGCAACATGTTTGACATCTTTGTCTTATACCATGTTATTCTGTCATGAGAACTCTTATACAGCATACTTTCATTGGGACAAACATTTCTAAATATCATGACTGATTAGAAGACCATCCCTTCCTTCCCTCCGCCAAAGCAATTCCATTTGTTTTGGCTATATAAAGCAGCATCACCAACTCTTAAGGTTTCAGAATACTTTTGTGAGGGGGCCATAGTGGCTCCACTAAAAGGTCCTTGTGTGTCATAGCAGATGTAGAACTCCTCATCTGGATCTAAAACTCAAGTGATTACCAAGTAATCTAAGCTCTGAGTGGCTGGATTTTGAAGACATCATTTGTGGATCATGTTTTCAGGCAGGCTCTAGTGCCTTTTCTTGTTCCCTCTGAAGGTATGTGTTATTCAAGAGAACCAGTTGCAATTTTTGACACTGAGTAAGAGAATGAATCATGAACCTGCAAGTGGGAGATGGTGATGGAAATTCCTTGCAAATAATTCTTTTATTTTTTGCCTGCGTTATGTCTTAAGCACTTCTAATACTGATGGGATGATGGGGCAGTTTACCAGCCATCTGTTTTCAATAAAAGTAATTCGACCTGCAACTAATTAAAATTGCCTGGTATGGCAGAGATAGAGTCATGGAATTTTTGAGAGCTGGAAGAGATCTTAGAGATTATGTAACACAAACCTTATTTTACAGAAAAATTAAGCTATTTGCTCCAGATCACATAGAAAATTGGTGACTGAGGTGAGACTAGTAACCCACCATTCACTGGGTAGAAAGCTCTTTTGACAATGACCCTGGCACAGGGATGATTTCAAGGGAAGTGAAGCTATTCAGTTACTCTCATTTCTTTGAAGAGGACTGGACTGTGAGAAACTCACACTGAGGAAACCAATTTCTCTTCTGTTTCTGCCCTATAGCCACTTGCCTTGGAAGTTCATTTGGATGTCTGCTTTCCTTTTGAGATTTCCCCAATCATGAAAAGAAATTGACTGGAGGGTCATGGTACAGCCTGGGAATTTGCTGTGATCTTCTCAGGAATAACAGCTAGAAGGTAAATGTATAGAAGTTGCTATATATTGGTGGAGAAAGAATTCAATTCAGACTAATTTTGTCCTCTTGTGGTTTCTTTGTTTTGTCTGTGTATTGTGTTATCTTTGACAGGAAGCATTTGAAGGTATGTTTTAGACTCCTGGCTAGCAAAGAAAGAATATAGAATGATAGAGTTGAAAGAGAACTTCAAGGAGCTCTAGTCCAAACCTATCCTTTATACAGGTAAGGAAACTGAGGTACATACAGCATGATTAAGTGACTTGCCCAAGGTTTCCAGCCAGTAAGTGTCTGAAGTTTGGTTTTGAAACCAGTTCTTTCTGACCCGTAGACTAGTGCTAGATCCACTATACATTGCTATTTCTCTATAGTTTTTGGTGGAATCTCAATAGGAATTAACCTCAGCGTGAGATAGTCACTACAGATGTTCAAAATAACTAGAATATATTTGCTGACACAGACAAGTATCAAAAGTACTATTTAAGGCCCAGTAAGAGATGACATTGTGTCCTGCATCACATTGCTAGTCCCCTGCCTTGATACCCTGATGAAAAATGTCCCTGAGTGCTGAAAGAACATCAGATAGGATTGCTGAGCTTTCTTTAGTGGTTTCTGAACACTGTTGGAGAAGAGGAAACTGGTTACTGAGCTGGGGACAGGAAAGAGATAAGATTTTTTTAAAGAGAAAAGTGAAGCTTTCATATTATAGGAAGTGAGATTGATTTGAACTCTTGGGGAGGATCTGGATCACACTCATAGATAAATAAACATTTGTGAATATTTCCAAAGTAAATATTCTATAGACATCAACTAAGCTACTATATGAAAGTAAATGGCCTTGGTCCTTGGAACACAAAGATTAAAAAATACACAGTTTATTGCCCTCAAGGAACTTACTTTCTCCTGGACCAAGTAATACAGCATGAACATAGATAAAAATAATACAAGTTGGGGAGCAAAATGAGCAAAGGATAGAGGCAAACAATGCTCTAGGTAGAGGAGGAGGTGAGTGAGCAAGGCTTTGTCAAAAAAGGATCATGGCATCATAAACTGATATCTTTTTCTTTTTTATAAGCTTGCCACACAGATACATTAGGTTGATGTGGTAGTTATCATATGGGTGGATTTCAGTTAAAACTTGGGCAAAGCTCCTCATATCATCCTTGTGGATAAGGAGAGTTGTATGTTAGATGACAATCTAGTTTAATTTACCATGTATGTGGAGGACACGTAGCAAGGAGTAGAGCAGGAATACCTAACCCGCTGGAACAAGGACTAGTGAGTATGAAAAAGATAAGACTTGAATAGGGGCAAGTTTTGTGAATATTTATTTGTAGGTATGGTTAGCTTTTGTTTGTTTTGTTGCTGCCTGACTCCAGAACATTGAACTAGAAGAATTATGGCAGAGTTGCAGAAGCAGATTTCAGATTGTTATAAGGACCAACTTCCTGAGAGAACTTTCTTATGAGACAGCTAGGTGGATAGAGTTCTGAATCTACAGTCAGGAAGATTTGAGTTCAAGTCCAACCTCTGACACTAGCTGTATCACACTGGACAAGTCAGTTTGTTCATTTGTAAAATGGGGATAATAATAGCACTTTTCTCTTAGGATGTTATGAGAAAAATATGAGATAATATTTGAAAAATTCTTAGCACAAGGTGTTGTAAACAGTAGGGACTTAATAAATGCTTATTTACTTCATTGATCAAGTTGTTAGTTCTCTATTGCTTCTGGATAATTTTCTATTATTATTATTATTAATAATAATAATCAAATGGAGCTACATGATCACTTGTGAAAGATATTAGAGGGTGAAAATCTACTTCGATGTAGTCTGACTAGAAGACCACTGGGGTGTGAATTTTTTTGGTCTCAACAAATTATAACGATGAGTTATAAGATGATAAATTTCAATAAGGAGATACTCAAAGTACTAAATAAAACAAGCCTGATCAGTAAAGGATGGTTAATACTTAAGTGGGTAAAAGTTTATATAAAAAAGATCTTTGGTCTGAAGTGAATTCTAACCTCAGGTTGAGAAAAACAAATGTGGCAGCTGAAGATAGCCAAGATGACTTTGGATTTTATTCAGAGAGATCATCTCTAAGATAAAGGAGTTGATGGTTATATGGTATTCTACCTTGGTCAGATCACTTCTTCAGAAAAGTGATTAGGTCTAAATAGAGTTGTTTTTTTTTTTTTAGCAATTGGGGTTAAGTAACTTGCTCAAGGTTACACAGCCAGTTATTTCTGGCTGTGTTGCTAAGTATCTGAGCCTGGATTTGATCCCCAGGTCATCCCGACACTGGAGCTGGTGCTCTTACTTGCTGAGCCACCTGGCCGCCCCTAAGCAATTGGGGTTAAGTAACTTGCTCAAGGTTACACGGCCAGGTGTTTCTGGGTGGGTGGTAAGTGTCTGAGCCCGGATTCGATCCCCAGGTCATCCCGAC
This sequence comes from Petaurus breviceps papuanus, assembly GCF_028583685.1. Lineage (NCBI taxonomy): Eukaryota > Metazoa > Chordata > Mammalia > Diprotodontia > Petauridae > Petaurus > Petaurus breviceps. Next base: position 30,045,424 of record NW_027185761.1, on the reverse strand, counting down.
ACTGGATCCGGTGTCTTACTTGCTGTGCTATCTGGCTGCCCCCTAAATAAGGCATTTTAGACAAGACATTGAAAAACTAGATCTCATTCAGAGAAGAGTGACAGAATGGTAAAAGGACTGCAGGCCAAGACATAGGAAGATCAGCTGAAGAAACTAGAGTTGGAGTAATGAAGCCATAAGAGGACATGAGAGTTGACTTAGACTTATGACAAGCACCAGGGAGAGTGATTTAGGGAAGATAAACAACAAGTATTTATTTAACACCTATTACTTGACAGACACTTTAATAGGTTCTGGGTATGAAAACACAAAGAGTGAAACAATCTATACTCTTTTTTTTTTTAAGCAATTGGGGTTAAGTAACTTGCTGAACGTTACATGGCCAGTTATTTCTGGGTGTGGTGCTAAGTATCTGAGCCCGGATTTGATCCAGGTCATCCCGACACTGGTGCCAATGCTCTTACTTGCTGAGCCACCTGGCTGCCCCTAACAATCTATACTCTTTAACAGCTTCCATTCATGGTAATGAATCAATGAATGGATGTTGAAGAAAGACAAACTTAGATTTGCTAGAAAGAAAAACTTCCTAACAATTAGAGCTGTCCAAAAGAAGATTGTGCTGCTTTGGGAAGTAGTAGCTTCTCTTTCATTTGCAGATCATCTAGCATGTTAGACTGGCGTAATATTCAGTTCGGGTGAAGATTGTACTGGATGACCTTTGATACACCTTCCACTATGATTTTTGAAAAGTATCATTACTCCTATTCTAAAGATGGGATGATTGAGGCATATAGATGCATAGTGACTTGCCATTGTTATTACTATTTTAAAAGTTATTTAAAAAATAGTAGAATCACTAAAAATGGAGATGGGAAACTCTTATCCCGACTTTCAAAAAAGGGAAGAGAATAGAGTTTGAAAATAATATGCCCATAAGTTTGATTTCTGTTTCTGGGAAAAGTTTAGAATCAGTCATTAAAGAAATGGTTGTTGAACATCTAGAAAACAAAATCATGATGAAAGAGTAGCATGGTTTCAACAAGACCAAATCAATCCAGACTAAGCTTTTTTCCTATCTTTTCAGAATTATGAAACTATTACCTGATGGTAATACTACTGTATATATATATATATATACATATATATATACACACACACACACTCACACACACACACATTTTTATGGTTTACTTATATTTTAGCAAACCTGTTGATAAAGTGACTTGAATTATACCTGTGGGGAAGATAGATGTAGATTAGCTAATACAATCTGATACATTATGATTTGGCTGAATTTCTAGCCTCAAAGAGTAGTGATTAATGATTCCATGTCAGCATAGGAGAAAGTCTGTAGTATAATACTCCAGGGATCTGTTCTTGTGTATTTCTTCTTTAACATTTTTATCATTGATTTGTTGAAAAAAAAAGTGTACTCCTCAAATTTACATTTCATATAAAGGTAGCAGGATAGCTTATGTATAGGATGATAGTGTCAGGGTTCAAAGCATTCAAAGAATTCTTAACAGGACTAAACATAAAAAAGATAAAATTCAAAAAAAGTCTTAAATTTGGGATCCAAAAATCAATGTCCCAAGCATAAAATGGGAGATGCATGACTCCTTTGCATTTTAGGGAAGGGACAATGGGAATAAACATTTATATAGTGCCTACTATGTGTCAGGCATTGTGCTAACACTTAATAAATGCTTTATAAATGCTCATTTGATCCTGATGATAACCTTGTAAGATAGATGCTATTGTTATCGTCATTTTACAATTGAGAAAACTGAGGCAACCAGAGGAAAGAGACTTGTTCACACAGCTACCGTGTTTCCCCGATAATAAGACCTATCCCAAAAATAAGCCCTCCCCTTACTGTGCAAGATTCCTCTAAAATAAGCCCTCCCCCAAAAATAAGCCCTATTGAGATTCCTACTGTAGTGAAGGTGATCCCCTGCGCTACACGCTACATTACGGCATCCAATCAGAGCTGCAGCAGTGAGCGTGTCATCCTGTTCTTCCCCAGTGATTTGCTTATTGAATAAAGGTACATTTTTTTTGTTCACATTTACCTGTTTATTAAAATTGCTGTCAATGTTCATTAAAATAAGCCCTCCCCCGAAAATAAGCCCTCTGGTGTTTTTCTGTCCAAAAAAAATAAGAAGACAGTGTCTTATTATCGGGGAAACACAGTAGTAGGTGTCCAAGGCTGGATTTGAACTCTAGTCTTCCTGACCTTTTGGTTGTCTGCAAGCTCAATATTAGCTAACAGTGAGATAGGTCCGTTGTACTCTACCCTGATTAGACTTCAACTGGAATATTTTGATCAGTTTTTAGCTCCACTTGGTAAGCAAGAAAGGAAAGGCACTCCAAAGGTAAAGGTCCCTGAGTCCATGTCATGTGAGGATTGGTTGAAGGAATTGGGGATTTTTATTCTAAATTAGAGAAGATTCAGGGTTGACATGATAGTTGTCTTCAAGTATTTGAAAGGTCATTATTTGGAAAATGATTAGATTTATGTTTAGTTCCAGAATTGGAGCAATTAGTGAAAGATATAAAAAAGTAAATTTTGGCTTGAGATCAAAGGTAAAATATCCTGCCAACTGGAGCTAACCCAAAGTGCAACGAGGTGCCTTAGAAGATAATTACTTAATCTGAAGGATTTCAGGAAGACAATGACTGACTACTTTTCAAGTATATCATAAAAATCATTCTTCATATGTGGGTTGGATTAGATTGTCATCAAGGTCCCTTGTAATTCTCAAATTATATGACTTTAATTGAGGACCTTCATTCTATCTGAAACTTTCTGTCTTCTACCTCCTAGTTATATATGAATAGCAGTGAGATTGCTTTGTCTTAGGGTATGAATAATTTAATGACAAATTCTTCTTCAGAATAGTAGAACTAATTCACAATTGTGCTTTATTTGTGGATATTGTTTTTTTGGTTCTGCTTTCTTTACTCTGTCAGCCCATGAAAATATTATCATCTTTATCTGAAATCTTCATATTGGTGATATCTAATGGCAAAATATGTCATTACATTTGCAGAACACAAATTGTTCTGCCATCTCACAACTGATGGGCATCTGCATTGATTCTTGTGTTTTGTTGTAGCTTCCCTCCTGCCCCCCAAAACCCTATGGATATTTTGGCATACATATGACCTTCTGTTTCTCTGGGAACCATTCTCTATCTTTCATCTCTTTAGCATATAGGCTTAGTAGAAGGATCGCATAGTCAATGGGTATGAATAGTTAATGACAAATTGTTTTCAAGAATTCTTGAATCAGTAATGTGTGAATGTTCTTATTTTTCCTTCCAGTCCCTCCAACCTCTGGCAATTTGCCATATAACTTCAAAGTTGTTTTAATGTGCCTTTCTCTTGTTATTAGTGAGTCTAACCAATTTTTCCCCACTTGCTTGAAAATATTGTTTTCCAAATCTTCTTGGGATCAGTTGAGAACCTTGATGTAATTTCATTATAAATTGGGGTTGAACAGTTACAAATGATAGTATACAAAGAACCGCATTTCAGGACTTTGGAAGTAGCCTCATTTTGCTATCTTTTGTTTTCCTTTCTCTGTAACAATATGTTATTATTTGGATTTCCAACTTGAGTGGAACAGTAATTGGATTTCATTTCAGTCTTTATTACCTTGACCCCTTGCTGTTAAACCAATGGATGGTTGGTGTGAGTGGGTATCTTGGTCACATTGTTTGCAGGCATTGGAGATGATTTCTGTGGAGTATTATTATTCAGCACTGCACCATGGGTGATTGTGTAGCCAGAATTTGAAAGCAGTATATTTGTATTACCCCCAAAATAAGAAAGTAGACTCCGACGGAGCTATATAATCAAAAGTAATTTTCTTTTTGCAAATATTCCACAAAGGGAAATGGAGCATTGGAATTTTTCAGATATTTACATTGTTTTACGTTGTCATTTTCTACTGATAGTTGTCAAATAAGTCTCAAGTGAGGTTTAAACAATAAGATCTGGTATCTTTTTAGTTTTCATTTCCCCCCTCCCCCAACTTGCAACTTATTGCTTGTTTCTTTTCAACAGTTCTCCCCCCTCTTCCATGCCCCGCTGGGCCAGTCTTTTCTTAAATCAAACAGTTGAATTTTCTTATTATGTTTCAAGTATCATAAAGATGTGGTAGTATGTCTCAGGGTTTTTGCAGCTAGGCAACATCACCATGAGCACAGGAAGGTGTGGGCAGAGGGAGAGCACACCACTCTGGGAATCAGGAACAGGAAGCAGATAAGGTGACTTTGGGAAGTGACCTTGTTTGCTGTTAGCTCTGGAGGATAGTGGACATGAAGTCAAGGTTGAGTACAGCTACAAATGAGCCAGCTTGTGGCTGGTGCTGCTGAAAAGGGGCTTGTACTTCATGTGTTGAGCTTTACTGTAAAAAGGCTCAAATTAAAATTTGTATTATTTTGGAAGTTGAAACGACATGACAGAAACTCTGGAAGTTGTGACTATTAAATCAGATGAGTACCACCCACAAATTCAAAATGAAGCTGGTCATTGACAAAGAAAAAGCCCTTGTGGCTGAGATTTAATGCTTTTAACTTTCCAAGTGAGTAGGCCAAGGCAATGGACCATTGAGTGGCCAATAGGTACAGATCATGCTATACTCTGGGAAGAGAAATTATTGAGATGCTCACTGTACTTTAAGAGCTTACAATCCCACAAATGCTGGGTCATAGTAGAGGGGAATGAACACTGAATTTGTAATCAGATATAAGTTCAGACCGGTGTGCATGTGAGGAAATTATTTTAACTCTCTACTCCACAGTTACTTTATAACTTTCATCCTTTATTTACTTCTTCTGTTCCCGTTTCCTTCAAAGCTCACCTCAAGGTTTAAGGCTTTTTCTGATCCCTTCATGACTATATGAAGAGGGACCAATGGAAGTATGCTTGGGTAGGTGACTTCTCCACTGCATACTGGGTTAAGAATGATAGATATATTTGCATTTGTATGTATGTATGTATGTGTGTGAGTGTGCTCATCTAGGTTCAAACTTATCTGTACTGCTTACTACCTTTGTAACCACCAGAAAACTTTTTGATTTCTGTGCACCTCAGTTTCCCCATCAGTAAAAGATAGGGTTAGACTAACTGATCTTTAAGTTCCCTTTCAGCTCCTGTACCTTTGATCTTTAAGTCACATTTTAGTAGAATGTAGTAGTAGTAATAGTAATAGTAGTAGCAGCAGCAGCAGTAGTAGTAATAACTAGCATTTGTATAGTCCTTTAACATTTGCAAAGCTTTACAAATAATGCCTCATTTGATCCTCACAACAACCCTGAAAGGTTTATTTTTTTATTATCCCCACTTACTAGATGAGAAAACTTTGGTAGGCAGGGGTTAAGTGACTTGTCAAAGGTTACATAATTAGTATCTGAGGCTGAATTTGAACCCAGGTCTTCCGGAATCCACCATGCCACCTAGTTGCTCTAAGATCCTTGGAAGCTTGGATGACTTCATTTTTGCCTCTAGTATCTCTTGTGCCTGGAATAGTGCATTTGCAAGTTTAATAAATCTGTGCTGAATTGAGTAGAAAACCACAGAATCCTGTACCTGTATGACATATTCTCAACCACACTTTGCCATATATTTGTAGAGTGACTATTTAAATGCTTCCAAGCATTTCCTTCACTATATTTGGAAATAGCAAATCGATAGTGGTTTTATCTTTTCATTTTCATCACAAGGGGACCACAGGTGGTGCCTGGCTATGGCTCAGACGAACACATTACTGCAAGATGTCTGGTATTTTTATTACTTGAGGCTGTAAAAACTGGCATTTCTAGCAAGCTGAAATAACTTGCTTTCTCTCACCCTTTCTGATGTAGCATAATTTGTAATCAATTCTAGGCACTGGAAACCATAGAATGATACCAGCCAGAGGGTGGTCTACTCATGTTGTTTCCCTGGAGTTTTTCTTGTCCAGCAACTACTCTTTATGAGTTGGGTTTCCTTGGAAGGAGTTCGGATCATAAATCTGCAAAATTTGCAGTTTACTCTCAAGGACAATGGTCAATATGGGGTCACCTCTATGAGGAAGACATTCAAGCCAGCAAGTGAGGACAGAATCATTGGAGCCTGGGAGATACTCATGACTTTTCTCCCTGCAGAATGCTTTATTGAAAAGCATAACAACAAGTAAATGACTATTAGAGCTCAGAAAGCCATTGCTATTAAACCGTGCTAATTCAAAATTATTTCTTGACTAAAATTGGAAGCAAAAAATAAGTTGCATGAAGTACACAGATGCAATGAGTGAACTATAAAAAACATGCTCAGAAAGATGTGTCCAGACATGCAGGGCACCTTTGCAAGCTATAGGTTGATACACACACATGCATGTCTATACGTGGACATATACACATACATACAAACATATAAACTATACATAAGGGAACTGTCTTCTTTTTCTGATTTATGTATATGGAAGCACCCATTTTATTCGGTGATTTTTAAGTTCAGAAGAAAAATAAATTTAAATAAGAGAGAAAGGAGTGTTTAAAGAGAGCATTGCAGGCAGGAAAAGCAGCCGAAGATGAAGTAAGAGAAGGATGATCAGGTGTGCTTAGGGACATTGAGGAGGGCAGTCTAGATGGAACAGTCAGCAGCCAGGAGTGCAGTGGATAGAGTCAAGAACACCAGAGTTCAAATCTAGCCTCAGAACCATAGTGTCTTTGTGACCTGAACAAGTCCCTTCATCTTTGCCTGCTTCAGTTTCCTCATCTGTATAATGGGAATAATAATAGCATGTACTTCCCAGCAGTTTTGTGAGGATCAAGTGGGATAATATTTGTAACATGCTTAGCATAGTTTCTGGAACAAAGTAAGCTCTATATGAATGTTAAGGGGAAGTAGATGGCAGAGAGCAGCAGGAACTGAGTTTGGAAAAGGAGGGTTATGGTTAGACTACAGAGACCCTTGGATGTCAGATAAGAAGTTTCAATTCTGTCGTGGGGGCAATAAGATGAACGAATGAATAAATAGATGAAGCATTTATTAAGTTCTTACTATATGCAAATCACTGTGCTAAATTCTAGGGATAGCAGTAGACAAAGCCTCTGTTGTCACAGAGCTCATGTTCCGATGGGGGATACCATGCAGATGGAAAGATACCAAGTATTAGACAAGTATTAATACCAAGAAGGAGTATTAGACATAGCCATCTAATCTGCCTACAATGGGCCTAATCCATGACTAGCTATTTCATGCAGAGTCAATCAGCAAGCACTTATTAAACACCTGCTGTTTGCTAGGCATGATGCCAAGTGCTGGGGGGTATATGGACAAGAATGAAAGAGTCCCTTTCCTCAAGAAACTCACATCCTGTCTTATGTGTTGGAATGAGAAGCCTGACCCAGTTTTCTGTGGGAAAACTTTCTCACACATGATGTTGCCTTGTGGTTGAACTGATCGTGCATATGCAATTCCGGTGCTAAAAGCCCTGATGGGGTCTCTGGCACCTAATTTACTAAAGAATGGAGAAGCAAAAAAAAGAACGATATATCATTTTGAGGACAATACTAAGAAAATCCTGGAGATGGGGTGGCTAGGTGGTGCAGTGAATGGAGCACTGACCCTGGAGTCAGGAGGACCTGAGTTCAAATCCAGCCTGAGACACAACACACACACACACACACACACACACACACACACACTCACAAAACTAGCCATGTGACCTTGGGCAAGTCATTTAACCCCAATTGCTCTCCAAAAAGCAAAAAAGGAAAAAAAAGAAAATCCTGCAGATTAGTTGAGCTTTGTGTACAGTTAGCCCAATCTCCTATAACTTCCAGATTGGAAAGATAATGTATTGTAGTGGACATTGTGGAAGATCTGATCTCTGACATTTACTAGCTGTGTGACCATGGGTAAGCCATTTAAACCCTCTGAGTTTTAGTTCCCACATGTGTATTTTTGAAATAACGTCTGTAGTTTTTACTTCATGGACTTGTTGTGAAGCTCAAATAAGATAATAAATGTTCAAGTGCTTTGTAAAGTTTAAATCACTGTATACATTTGTTTTAGTTACTGTTATCCTAAGATCCAATGGCCTGTGATAGAGTGAAAAGAGTGCTCAGTTTGGCATCAGAGGACCTGGAATTACACTCTAGCTCAGCCATTACTCCTGATGTGACCTTGAGTAAGTCAACTAACTTCACTGAGCCTCACTGTCCTCAAAGGTAAAATGACAGGTTTAACATTGATAAACTAAAAAATCCCAACCATAAATCTGTGATTCTCTGAAACTGTAATTAGGTTACAAGCTGCAGCTTTTCTTTTTCATAATGATGACTTGACCTTTGCATTTCATTTAGTGGAGAAGCTGTTTTTAAAACTTAGGAGGCAAAGTTAAATGAAAGAAACCAAAGAAAGTCTAAGAAGCTCTTTCTGGGAGGAATTCAGAATATCATGAGCCTTCATTTGGTGCTGCATAAGTTCCCTAGACTTTCATTCAGTCCTCTGTAGTTAGAAGCCAAATGGATTTGGAAGGAATATGGTCTTTGCTGATAATTGGAAGAAGGATAAGGAGGTTATAAACAAACAACAGCCTGAAAAGTAAACAATGGATAGCTGTACAATTTCATTTCATATCTGTTTTTCCCCTTGTAATTAAGTCTCGGCTCAGTGATTTACTTAGAACTCAATATAGAAGAATTTTCTGTTAAGTCAGTAACAGAAAACAGTCTAGGAAGGAGTTTTAGGCATTATCTAGTCCTTCTTTTACAAGTGAGGAACTGAGGCCCAGAGATGTTCCTTGTAAATAATTTTGCAAATGTGAAAATGCTATAAACATCAGAAATAATGTGATGGAAGGGTAGTGATAATGACAGCTGATGATGATAATGTCCTCACAGAGCCTAGATTCAAACTGAGGTCCTTGTGAATCTAGTGTTCTTTTTATTTTTTTCTTTTTGGAAGGCAGGGCAATTGGGTTTAAGTGATTTGCCCAAGGTCATATGGCTAGTAAATTTTAAGGGTCTGAGGCCGGATTTGAACTCAGGTCCTCTGGACTCCAGGAGGACTCCAGGAGCACCTGGTGCTCTCTATTCACTGTGCCAGCAAACTGCCCCAAGTGTTCTTGTTACTATCTATGTTAGCTTTTGGCACATGGCATAGGAAGTATTGATACATCATACTTCTTGAGCTCCATTTAATCTTATTTCTTTGTTGTAAGGCAGCTGGCAACACAGTGGATTGAATGCTGCATCTGTCAGGAAGTCAGAAAGACCTGAGTTCAAATCCAGCTTCAGACTTGCTGGCTGTGTGACCCTGAGAAAATGACTTAACCTCTCTTTGCCCGAGTTTCCTCAAATTTAAGATGGAGATAGTAATAGCCTCTATACTACAGGGTTATTGTGAGGATCAAATGAGATAATATTTGTAAAAAGCTCTTAGCATAGGCTCAGGTACATAATAAAGGTACTATATAAATTTTTATTCCCTTTACCTTCCTCCCTATTTGACTACAAATTTAAGATTTGCTATTTTTATATCTATAGCATATAGACATATATACACACATATATTATACACACATATATTGTTATTGTTCAGTCATGCCCAACCTTCCATGACCCCATTTAGGCTTTTCTTCAGAAAGATACTGGAGTGGTTTGCCATTTCCTTCTCCAGTGAATCCAATGGATCTATTTTGACAGATAATCAGAGGTCAAGTGACTTGCTCAGGGTTACTTAGCTAAGGAAGTATGTGAGGCTGTATTTAAACTCAGGTATTCCTGACTCCAGGCCTGATGCTCTGTCCACTGAGATATCAACTGCATCAAACACAAACAAATATATGTATGTTTACATGTGTATATTATGTAGACATACACATATACATACATATGTCAATAAATGTCAGGTAAAATTTTATGCATCAACTCTCATTTTCTCTAGATATGATATGAACATTATTTCTTTTTTGGAAAACTCTTTTGAAAGTGGTCAAATTTTAGATTCTCAATGATAGATACAGCAGGACATTCTTGTAACATATAAATCAAATTACAGCCTTCAGTCAACCAGAGTTCTTACTATACCCTAGTCATAGTGTGAAGGGCAATTATAAGGATAGTCACTATGATTTCTTGGGTATTGTGAAATTCCAGTAGAATTATTAACTTTTTAAAAAACAATTGGGGTTAAGTAACTTGCTCAAGGTTACATGGCCAGTTATTTCTGGGTGTGTTGCTAAGTATCTGAGCCCGGATTTGATCCCCAGGTCATCCCAACACTGGAGCCAGTGCTCTTACTCGCTGAGCCACCTGGCCGCCCCTAAGCAATTGGTGTTAAGTAACTTGCTCAAGGTTACATGGCCAGGTGTAATAGAAAATAGGGAGGAAATAAAGTGTCTTAATCTGGGGAATGTCTTTGTCAGACTTGTACTTGCAGAAGGCTACTTTTATAGTTCATTGAAAACTGATTGAGAAGGAGAGAAACTGGAAACCAGGAGTCTATTAGGAGGCCTTTGAAATAGTGTTTGTGAGAGTTGATGAGAGCCAAACTACAGTGGTGTCTATGTGAATGGAGAGAAGAGGATGGATGTTGTGTAGGTAGAAAAAACAAAGCTTGCTGAATAAATTGTTCTTGAACATTTAATGAGGGAAGAGTCAAGCATGGATTTTACATTGTGAACTGGATGACTAGAATGGTTGTGTCTTCAATAGAAATGGGGAAGTTTGGGAGTGTGTGTGTGTGTGTGTGTGTGTGTGTGTGTGTGTGTGTGTGGTATTCATGCATGTGCATTGTGGGAATTTGAGGAGAGGAGGTATAATGAGTTCCATTTCCTACAAATTGAATTTGAGATGCTCACAGTACATCTGGTTATCAATGTCAAACAGGGTAGCTGGTGATATGAGAATGGAGTTACGGGGAGAAAGGAGGGCTAGTTATATAGATATGTGAGTCATCTGTAAATAGACAGTGTTGGATTTTGGCATATGATTGAGAGAGAGAGGCAGAGAAAGATAGAGATATAGAGACTATGAATTTGAGAAAGCAGAGTCTTGAGGGATTCATTGTTAGGTGACAGGATGATGACCTCAAAAAGAAGAATGGTCAAACATGGAGGAGGAGAACCAGGAGAGAGGCGTATGATGAAAACCCACTAATAAAAGAGTATTAAAGAGAAGAGTTAGCCAAGAATGACAAAAACTTCAGAGGAGTTGGGGAGTATGAGGACTGAGGCAGACTTTTGAATTTAGCAATAAAAATCATAGATTTAAAACTAGAAAGAATGTGAAAAACATCTATTGTAGCTCTATTTTTACAGATGAAGTAGCTAGAGCATGGAGAAGTCATGTCCAATGTCATAGATATAGTATAAGAGGTAGGTTATGAACATGAGATCTCTGACACATGAACTAAAGCCTCTTTTCATTATGCTAAGATTATTAGTGACCTTGGAGAGTTCAGATTCAATTGACTGGTGAGGTAGAAAGCCAGACTATAAGGTACTGAGAAGTTATTTGGATATGGAAAAAAATGCAGATGCAAGTGTAGATGGCATTGTCAGGAGTTTGGCTGTTAAAGGGAAAAAAGATATAGGGTAATACTTGAAGGGACAGCTGAATCAAGAGGAATGATAAAGTTAAAGAATGAGGGGAAAGAATTGGGCATATTTGTATGGGAAAGTGAAGGAGCCAGTAAATAGTGAAAGGATACCTTTTTGTAAATTCTACTTATCCTGATGTCTTTACCCAGATGCATGGTTCTTGGTACTGAGGCATCTTTGGGGGGCATGGTTAAAGGGGACTTTATAAAGCCTTAAAATTATTAAGGGAAATGGGTGAGAGGGCTACAGCGCCCTCTGCCAGAGTTTCTGTAGCTCTAAACCCTATTGTCCTCCAAACCACACCAATACCATATATTTCCATACAAACATAAATATATACACAAGTAAAAATACTATAGTTCTTTGGGGTTTGGAATATTAATTATTTTTCTTTTTGTATTATTAGGGAAACAAGGTGAATAGAGCATCAAGTCTGGAGTCAGGAAGACCTGAGTTGAAACCCAGCCTCAGATATTTACTTACTTACTGTGACTCTGGTCAAGTCACTTAATTTCTGTTTGCCTCAGTTTCTTCCTCTGTAGAATGAGGTGGAGAAGAAAATGAGAAACCCCTCTAGTATCTTTGCCAAGAAATGGGATCATTGGTGTCAGACACAAATAAAATAACTGAACAATAACAACTTGTATTTTTCGATGCTACTTCACGTGCTTAAATCTTATCTCTAACTAGGTCTAGGTTTAGGTTCAACGGCTAGTAGCTCTTGAGCTAGAAGGAGACTGAGGGATGATCTAGTCCTATCTCTTCAGATTTATAGATGAGGAAAGTGAGACCCAGTGTGGTTAGATGACTTGTTATTACATATGTTTGAGGACAGGAGTTGTCATATACTCAATCTGTGCTTAACAGTTGATTCTTCTCTTCTTGTGGCAGAAAGAATGCACCCCAGAACTAGGTAGGTCAACTATGTGCTACTTCTTTCAATGGGGAAAGATGAGATCGCTAATAAAACGGCTGATCTAAGTTTCAGGGGAGTTCTCCAAAGTATCTGACCAGCCTAGTCCAAATCAGAGCCAGCCCTTACACATCTTACAAATTAATCTTTTAGACAACACTGGTTGAGTTTCTTTAAAGTCAGACTATGATGTGCATTGAGGCTAGAGGGGAGATAAGAGAATCAATTTAGCATGTATGTTAGAAACAGTGTTTTTATGATATATGTGGGTGAAATGTCAGAGGCAACAAGATTCATAGCCAGCTAAAACACATATATTAAAGGCTTAGTATGTACCAGGCATTCTGCTAAATGCTATAGATACAAAGAAAAGAAAAATCAGTCTCTACCCTCAAGGAGCTTACATTTTAATAGGGGAGACAACATGTAAATAACTAAGTATACCCTAGAGGTACACAGCATATATGAAAGGGAATCTGGAAGGGGAAGGTGTTAGTAATTGGGGGGTGGTGATCAGGAGAGGACTCCTGTACAGGATAGAATTTGAGCTGAGTCTTGTAAGAGTCTAGGTAAACCAAGACACAACGGGTCAGGAAACTAACATTTATTAAGTGCCTTCCATATTCCAGACACTTTAAAGTGCTTTATAAATATTATTTCATTTAATCTTCACAATAATCCTGTTGGGTATGGGTGCTATTAATATCACCACTTTATAGAGGAGAAAACTTATTTAAGTGACTTACCCAGTTTCATGAAGCTAGGGAATGTCTGTGGTTCAATTTAAACTCAGGTCTTCCTGGCTTGAGGCCATCTACTGTGCCATCTAGCTATGTCTGGGGAAGGGGAAGAACATTCTAGACACAGGAGACAACCAGTTCAAAGGTATACAGAAAGGAGATTCAGTGACTTATTAGAACTACAATTAGACCATAGTTTGGAGATGTTAGTGTGTAGGGAAGGAAAGCATAAGAACATTCGAAAAGTAGGAAGAGACCAGATTGTGAAGAACTTTAAATGCCAAACAGAATTGAAACAAAAGGATCTATACCCACAGTGGACCACTTGGGTCTGCAGTACATGTGCCATTTTAACTGAGATTTTTTTATTGAGAAAATTAACACCTCAGCACTTGACTAAAATAACTTTTGATAATGCTGTCAACATTGCAATTAAGAAAGATAATAACTCTTGAGGAGACATTTAGCAGAGAGAGAAGTCTGAAAGATCAAAACATTTACCACTATTAATTCAAATCTAGTTCACATTTTCCAAGTCTATACAGACTGTGCATCTCCTTAATTCATCTCTGTCTGTTCATCTGATATGGAAGACAGAGTGGCTCAGTTAAATTGAAATTTAGTGAACTTGACAACTAAAGAGTGGCATTGTTATTGGCTGAAAATCATTAATTTTGATCTGACAAACGCTTTTCTTAATGGGAGAATTTTTTTTATTATGTAATAGTGTTTGTTTTTTAATGTCTTTTTTTAACGTGGGGTCATATTTCAAGGTGGTTTGAAGGGAGACAATAAAGCCAAATATTAATTCTCTTTTCATTGTCCTTCAAATTTCATTCTTCATCCTGTTCCTTAATCCTCAACTCAGCTAGTTTGAGATGAAAATAGGAAAATCAAAAGCGACCAATCAATTAGTATTTATTTACCACTTATTAAGTGATCGGATCTGGAAATACAAAACCAAAATGAAACAATTCCTTTTTTCATGAAATCAATCAATAAGTCATTATGGGGAGAGGCTATATTCATAGCGAGACAAATGTTAACCGTGTTCTGGGAGCTTGGGAGGAGGCATTAAAGACAAAATGAAATAGTCCCTGCCTTAAGAATCTTGCATTAAATCAGTAAGAATAACATACACATGTAAATAACTACAAAATATATTTAAGGCTGAGTAATGGTAATGGGAATTTGAAAATCTTCCCTGCCCCTTATTAAGCCTAGGGGAGTTTGAAGACTTTCTCTGCTTTGAAAGTAACCCCCCTAATAGGCTGAATGTAATCACATGGATCCTGTAGTGGGAGAAGTTTGCTGAAGGGTAGAGCAGAGTCCAAAGGAAGGTGAGAGTCAGAACCAGAGAGACATGTGGGAGAGGAAGGACACTCAGGCAAGGATAGAGAGAGGTTTGTGAGTTAATATTGATCTTATATTGGTTTGTGGGAAGGCTAAAGGATGCTGTGGCTCTCTGTGTTGTTATGGCTTCTTAATTTCTTTGCTATTATGATAGAATCAGCTTACTGGTTTTGGGATTTGGTTTTCTGGTATCTAAATAAATGCTTAATTTCTGTCATTAATATGGAGGATATTCTATATTTTGTGATCAAGCACTATATGGGAATATTTATAGTCACCGTTGGTGCTATAAATATTGCATTGTCACTACAGGTGGATTCAAATAATTTTGACAGTCACTAGCAGATAGGGGAGACTGTAAGATACCTCATGTAGAAGATATTTGGTCTGAGGATTCAAAAAAGTTATGCACTGTAAGAGGTAAAGGTGAGGATGGGGTACATTTCAGCCAGGAGGAAACCTGTATAGACGCACAGACAGAGAAGGGAGTATCCTGGGAGGATTAGCGAATATCGGAAAGGAAATATATGCACAAATATATTGTCTTGGTCTTAGAGGTTTCCGGTCTATCCTACAAATAGTTTTATTTTTATTGTATTTAGTTGTTTCAGTCATGTCTGACTTTTCATGATCCCATTTGGAGTTTTCTTAGCAATGATACTCAAGTGGTTTGCCATTTTGATATCCAGCTCATTTTACAGATGAGGAAATTGAAGCAAATAGGGTTAAATGACTTGCCCAGGGTGACACAGCTACTAAATGTCTAAAGATATATTTTAACTTGAATCCTCTTGATACTAGGCCCAGTGTTCTACCCACTGTGCCACTTAGCTATCTAATTGTACACAAGTTACCAAAGTCATTTCCCTTAAGCACAGGTAAGCTATACTAGGTTTAAGGTAATCCAAACTCGATGGTGAGTTAGGGGGATGTCTACCCCAAGAATGTGAAAACTTCCCCTGATGGAATGGATGGATGAGAACAATTTGTTCCAATGGCTGTGAAGGCAGCTGAAGCAGGTGCTAGATGTTCTTAGAGCTTGGTTAGACATTGAAAACACCGCGGTCATCCACTGCATTTCGATCCATCTCCAGTCATCTTGACTTTGTCTTGCCACTGGACTGCAATGATTCTAGAAGAGAAAGTGAGGCTGCTGATTTCATGCCACTCTGCCTCACTTAAATGCAACTTACAAATAAAAAGACAACACCCATATCACTTTTACCTATCTCAAAGTCCTGTGGTGACAGGCAAGTGATGAAGCAACAGGTGAAGATATACTGGAAACTATAGTCACAACTCTGTGCAGGCAGCTCAAGACATAAGTAGCAGTGGCATTCAGCCACCTCTGGGTCTCTGAGAAGCCTTTTTTAAGGATTACACTGCTTACCTTCTGGTATGAGGAAGGGGCTGGAAAAGGTGCCCCCAAAATTGTCTGCTTGCCCAGCCCTGGACTAATTACTTAGCAGGTGGGGATCCCACCCTGTGGTCAAAGTACACAAAATGTAGAAAAACTTCTGAAAAGATAATTCTATTCTCCAGCAGTAAATGGAATATATAGTGCAACCTTATAGACAACATATTGCAACCTTATAGACAACACAAAATCCAGTAGAGATGAAATATGAACATGTCTAAGGGGGCAAAAGCAAAGTACAAGCAAAACTTATAGAGATGCCAAATTTTTGGCTTGGTAAGAAAGCAGATGAAATTCCGTTTTATGCTGATAATAGCAATCCAAAGTGCTTTTATGGTGCCCTGAAGGCTATTTATGGGACAAAGACCTGTGGTACATCTCAGCTACTTAGTGCTGATTGAGTCAAATTGATTAGAGATAAGGACTAGATCCTAGAGTGATGAGCTAAACACTTCCATAATGTTCTCCACAGACCATCATCAATCAATGCTAAAGCCATTGGCTGTTTACCTCAGGTTGAAGTCAATTCCTCCCTAGCTGAAGTTCCAGCTGAATAGAGGTTTTGCATGCCATTACTCTCCTTTCCTGTGGCAAAACGCTTGGTGCTAATCTATTCTGGCTGAGATTAACAAGGTGGGGGGGTCCATTGCTCATGCAGAAGCTGACTGAAATTTTCCAGTTTATATAGCAAGAGAAAGTTATCCCCCAGGAGTTCAAGGATGTCTCCATTGTCCTTCTCTATAAAGGTAAAGGAAATAGAATGTCATGTGACAATTATGGGGGTGGGATGTTTCTCTTTTAGTCATTGCTGGCAAGATTCTTGCCAGAATTCTCCTTAATAGACTAGTTCCTTCACGTGGTAGATGATCAAGAATGTGTGAAGCTAGTATGGCTTCAGAAAGCGCTGAGAAATGGTTGATATGGTGTTTGATGCCTGACAACTCTAGGAGAATTGCCAAGAGGAGACAAAAGTCTGTATACATTTGTAGATCTGACCAAGGGCTTTGATACTGTCAGTCATGAGGGCTTGTGGAAAATTATGTTTAAATTTGGTTGCCCGGAGAAGTTCATCAGTATTGTATGCAAATTTCATTACAGCTTGTTTGCCCGTGTTCTGGATAATGAATGATGCTTTCATGCTTTCCCAGTCACCAATGGAGTGAAATAAGGCTGTGTGCTTGCTCCCATATTTTTCAGCATGATGTTTTCAGCCATGTTGTCAATGCCTTCAATGAAGATGAACATGCCATCAAATAAACTACCATACTGATGGTAAATTCTTCAACTTATAAAGGTTGCAAACCCAGGCCAAAGAGGAGGGAATATTGGTGCATCATTTTTTGTTTGCAAACAAGTGTGCATTCAGTGCAGCCTCTGAAGCTGAGATGCAACAAAGTATGGGTCAATTTTCTTCAGTTTGTGCTAATTTGCACCTAATAATTAACTAAAAATAACCAAACCACAGGTGCCGCATGAACTAGCACTGTAGCATTGTTACTTGGAGGCATTGGTTACAATAAATAGAGAAATTTTGAATTCTGTGGCTAAGTTCTCTTATATTGCCAGAATATTTTCTAGGGATGTACACAATGATGTTGAGGTTGACTCACATTGCTAGATTTGGCTTAGTGTTTAAGATGCTCTAAAGAGAAATCATGGTAGGGAAAAAAGTATTTGATTCCAAAACTGAAGGTCTGCAGAGTCATGATACTGACCTCAGTGTTGTATGCCTGTGAAACATGGACAGCAACATGCCAGGAAACTGAATCACTTCAATTTGAGTTGTCTTAGGAAGATTATGAAGATCATCTGACAGGATAAGATACCACACACTGAGGTCCTTGCTTGAACTAAACTGCCAAACATTCAAACTCTACCACAGAGACTGCAACTCTGATGGGATGGCCATGTTGTCTGAATGCCAAATGTATGTTTGCCAAAAAATATTGTTTTATGGAGAACTCATAACAGGCAAGCACTCACACAGTGGTCAGAAAAAGCTATATAAAGACACACTCAAGGTCTGTCCTAAGAACTTTGCAATTGATTGTAGGACAAGTGAGCCATTGGCACAGGTCCACCTAGCATGATGTGCCCTTATCAGAGAAGGTGCTGTTCTATGAGCAAAACAGAATTCAAGTAGCTCAAAAAAAATGCACACTGTAACTTGACTCTAACATAGTGATGCTATTTTGGTCCTCTTCAAGAACAAAGGATAACAACCATACCATACCTTTACCATGCTTTCCTTGACTAATTTTCCAGTCTTGCCTAGCCTACACTCTATTCCCCTCTTCAAATATTACAGGTATATAACTCATTTCCCATTCCCATACCTTTGTACTGGCTGTCTCCTTACAAGGCTTTCTTTCCTCACTTTTACCACACAGAATCCCTTATTTCCTTCAAGATTCAATTCATGTGCCATCATCTCTGTGAATCTTTTCTTGATCTGTTAATGACTAATTCCTACCTCCTTAACTCTATATAGTTTTTATTTATCTTTCATATACTTATATGCATACATGTTGTCTCTCCTAGAATAATGTAAACCCTTAAAAGAAGTATTTTCATCTTTTTTCTTTGTTTCCTGATATACAATAGTTGCTTAATAAATACTTGGTGTTTTTCTGATTATTATTCTACTTCTGTATTGCATAGAACATTTAGTATGCCACTAAACTTAATAAATATTCCTGTGATTCAAAAAGGACCCACAGCCCACTAGCAGATCTCTTTTCCATAGGTCTTTCTGGGCCTCTCAAAATATAGTAAAAATACTCAGATTTTTGCCTCAGAAAAGCCTCACTAAAGGAGAGGAGGTATGACATATTAATGAGGGACTTTTAGATCCTAGATAAGAATCAATCAAGTTTCCTCATTTGTGAAATGTGGATAATACTTGCACTTAAGAGGTACAAACTACCCCTCTATTGATTATTGATGCTTGTACTACCAACCCCACTAGATTATTGTGAGAGAAACAATCCTTTTAAATTATTTTTTTTTCAGTTTTTACAAAGAGCTAGTTACTGAGAACATACAGCAAAAACAAAACAAAGCAACCAAACAAAAAAAACAAAAATTCCTCCCCATCATCATCTGGGGGTGCTCTCCCATATACCACTCTGGTCCCTGAATAGAACGGGATCAAACTTGACTGCTACAAAACATTTTCCCTATCAAGTTTACTTCTGAATTCCACAAGATCAATGCACAATCAGTCCCTTGTCTTATAATACTCAGTATCTTGGCTTTGGGGGTCAATCTATTAATCTATGTCTGGATTGCTCATTGAGGCTAAGGTGAAGGACCATAAACTCTAGTCTGGACTCATGTTCCTGGACTCACAGTGGATCATTTTCCATACCTTTCCAAACTCACAAGATAACAGCCTAGTCTGTTCTATATCTAACACTATTTTACCTAAGGCATAAAAGAGTTGACCTATCAGAGACAGAAATCACAGAAAGACAATGGACCCGTGAGCTCTATAGAAGCAATGCAGGTGGGAGAAAAGGCACAAGGTCTCTTTTTTCACAGTACTTCCTTGAACACAGCAAAACAGAAAAGAAGAAAGTCTATTTTTTTTTTTAAATTTACAAGGCAAAGCAGTTGTAATTTTCACTTTTTAAAATATGACCTAGACAGTTGAGAATAAAAAGCTTAAGGGGGAGAGAGGAAGACTAATTATGGTTTCATTTTCTTTGTGGACCTCATAATTCTTTAAAAATCTGTTAAGAATTAAAATCAAACTACAGCATAGCTTTAGAGTTCAGCAGATTTCCAGGGTCATTAAGTCTCACCTTCATGTTTGAAATGAGGAAACTGAGCCCCAGGTGGAGTCCATGAACTTCCCAAAGGTCACATGGATAGTAAGTGCCAGAGCTGGGGGTGAGACCCTACATAATCTGACTTTAGATCCACTGATCTCCCCATCATGCCACTCTTCCTCTTTCCAGATCTCAGGATGAACCATGTTTTATGTTTCTGCTACATTCTTCACCCTGGCAATGGCACTTTCTTCTTCTGAGTAATGTAAATTACTTCAGATATTGCCATTTCAATAAGTCAGTCATATGTCTCATAGCTCTGAATCACATTAAGGTTCTTATAACCCCTACCTACCTGCTACTCAAATAAAAAGAATGTGTCACTCTCTTCCCCTCCCATGGCCCAACCCTGACAAATGCTGAGGCAGAGCAGATGGATTCCAGTTACACGTTCATCATAGCAGTGTCAACATATTTCATAATAGCAGCACTGAGATTTCATAGCACTTAGTGAGTACAGGTTATGTTCATATACCTTTTCATGTGTGATACTCACAGCTACCTTTGGAGGAAGAAAGGAAACAGCCATTTATTAAGGACCTAATATCTACCAGTCCTTATACTATGTGCTTTATAAATTTTATCTCAGTTGATTCTCACAACAATCCTGGCAGTCAGGTACTATTATTATTCCCATTATACAGCTGAGGAAGCAAAAGTTCACATAGCTAGTAAGTGTCTAAATTCAGAATTGAACTCAGGTCTTTTTGAATCCAGGCTGGGGCCTCTACCCATTCTGTGTGTTAGGTGATGAAAGGAGTATTAATGCCCTTATCCTAATTTTGCAGAAGATAAAAACTGAGGTTTAGAATTAAATGATTGCTCTTGGCACATAGTATGTTATAGGGCTGGGACTAAAACCTGGGGCATTCCCCAATTGATGGGCATCCCTTCAATTTGCAATATTCTGCTACCACTAAATGAACTGCTATAAATATATTATATATATATATATATATATATATATATATCCTTTTCATTTTCTTTATTAATCTCTTTGGGGTACAAACCTAGTAGTGATATTACTTGGTCAAAAGTTATGCATGGTTTCATAGTCCTGTGGACATAGTTCCAAATTGCTCTACAGAATTGTTGAATCAATATACCATTTCCCAACAGTACATTAATGCCTCAATTTTCCCACATCTCTCCAACATTTGTTGGTTTCCTTTTCTGAGATGTTAGCATATTTGATAAGTATGGGGTGCTATCTCAGAGTTGTTGTAATGTGCATTTTTTAAATGAGCAATCGGGGTTAAGTAACTTGCTCAAGGTTACACAGCCAGTTATTTCTGGGTGTGGTGCTAAGTGTTGGAGCCCAGATTCGATCCCCAGGTCATCCCGACACTGGAGCTGGTGCTCTTACTCACTGAGCCACGTGGCCGCCCTGTAATGTGCATTTTTAATCAATACTAATTTAAAATATTTTTTCATATAATCATAGATAGCTTTGATTCATCTAAAAACTGCCTGTTCATATCTTTTGATCATTTATCAAAATTAGGGAATGGCTATTATTTTTATAAATTTGTCTCAGTTCTCTACATATTTGAGAAATTAGGCTCAGAGAAACTTTCTGTAACTTTTTTTCACAATTATTATCACTGAGTATTTCCCACCATTCTATTTTCCCCTTTATCCCACTCTCTCTCCTTTCACCCTCTCTGCCCTCAGAAGTGTTTTGCTGCTGACTATAACCTCCCCCATCAGCCCTCCCTTCTGTCAGTCACCTCACCCCCCTACTTCCCTGTAGGGTAAGATAGATTTCCATACACAACTAACAATGTATGTTATTCCCTCTATGAGCCAATTCTAATGAGAGTGAAGTTTAAGGGCTCTTTTTCACCCTGTCTCCATCTTTACCTCTATGCATCTTTTACATAAATTTACCCCATTCTATCTTTCCCTTTACTTTCCTCCCCTTTCATTCCTCTTTTTTGTCCCTTCATTTTATTTTTGAGGTATCATCACATCATATTTAACTCACACCTGTTCCCTCTGTGTAAATTTCTTCTAATTGCCATAATAATTATAACATTATTAGGAATTGCAAGTATAATTTCTGCATGTAGAGATATAAACAGCTTAACTTTATTGAATCCCTTACCATTTCCATTTCTTGTTTACCTTTTTATGCTTCTCTTGAGTCTTGTATTTGGAAGTCAAATTTTCTATTCACCTCTGGTCTTTTCATAAGAAATGCTTGAAAGTTCTCCATTTAATTAACTATCCATTTTTTCCTCTGAAGGAATTATTTTCAGTTTTTCTAGGTAAATGATTCTTTTGTAATCCTAACTCCTTTGCTCTTTGCAATTTCATATTTTGAGTCCACTGATCCTATACTGTAGAAGCCACAAAATCTTGTGTTATACTGACTGTGGCTCCATGATTGCTGCTTGCAATTTTTTCTCCTTTACCCAGGAGCTCTGGAATTTGGCTATAATCTCCCTGAAAATTTTCCTTTTCAGCTCTCTTTCTGGAGGTAATTGGTGAATTCTTTCAATCTCTATTTTGCCCTCTGGCTCTACAATATAAGGGCAGTGTTCCTTGATAATTTTTCCCATGATTTTTATTTAATTCAAAAATGTTTTTTGTTTTTCCATTTGATACTAAGATTGTGTTTTTGTTTGTTTGTCTAACCATTTTCCTTGAGGAAGAGGGGAAATCTTAGACAATAGACCCAATAGGGTAAGGAACAAGTGAGTCAAGGACATATCATTGGGCCATCTGAGCACTATATTCTAGGAAAGTCATTGACAATCAACCAATAAGCAATTATTAAGCAATCATTAAATAAACATGTGCCAACCACTGTACCATGGGCTAGAGATACAAACACAAAGAATAAAACACTCTCTGTTTCCAAGGAACTCACATTCTATTGAGCAATTCGACATCATATTGGCAGATGGATAATGAGGCAGCCAGGATAATGAAGCTCCTGGAGATTATCCCATTTGAGGTTGATAAAAGTAGCACCTGTTGTTGTTCTGTCATTTCAGTTGTGCCTGACTATTCATGACACCATTTTGGGCTTTCTTGGCAAAGATACTAGAATGGTCTGCTATTTCCTTCTGTAGTTCATTTTATAAATGAAGCAATTGAGGAAAATAGGGTTAAGTGACTTACCCAGGGTCAAACAGCTAGGAAGTGCCTGAGGCCATATTTGAACTCAGGAAAATTATTTTTCCTGATTCCAAACCCAATGCTAGCTACCTAGTAGTTAGGGGTAATTAAAACTGTATAACAGAAGAGCTAGGGGAGCATCACTATAATCATTGTTACCATTGCTGTCTTTAAGTTCCTGAAAAATTATTGTGTGGAAGAATGATCAGTTTTGTTCTCCGCTTCCCCAGATGGCAAACTTAGGAGTCATTGATAGAAGTTGCAGAGAAGTAAAGTTAGGGGACTTTGGAGGTCATTGTTAAATTCCCTCATTTTATAGAGGAAAAAACTGAGACCTAGAGAGAAGTGACTGCTCAAAATCTCATGGATAGAAAATTATGGAACCCAGACCTCCTGAGCTCTTTCTTGATAATTTTTTGACAGATGATGTCGTTTTTTTTAAATCTTAGCTTTCAGATAGTCCAACAATTCTTAAATTGTGTCTTCCCAATCTATTTTCCAATTCAGATATTTTTCCAATGAGGTATTTTACATTTTATACTATTTTTTCATTTAAAAAAACTCAATTGTTTCATGATATCTCATGGAGTCATTAGCTTCTACTTGCCCAATTCTAAGATTTAAGGAAATTGCTTTTCAGTGAGCTTTTATACCTCCTTTTTAAGGATCTTTTTTCTTCAATGAAATATTGGACAACTTTTTCCATTCAGCCAATTCTGCTTTTTTATGAATTCTCCTCTTTAGCAGATTTTTATGCCTCTTTTACCATGTGGCCTATTCTGTTTTTTTTCAGGTGTTATTTTCTTCAGTATTTTTTGTGTGCCTCCTTTATCAAGTTATTGACTCCTTTTTAATGATTTTCTCTTTTCTTTCCCAATTTATCCTCTACTTCTCTTATTTTTAAGATTCTTTTTGAGCTCTTCCATGGATTCTTTTGAGGCCTGAGACCAATTCACATTTTTTTTCTTTGAGACTTTGTCTATACAAATTTGTACTTTGTTTTCTTCTTCTGAGTTCATTTTTAAGCTTTTCTGTCACCATAGTAATTTTCTACGGTAAGGTTCTTTTGTTGTTGTTTGCTGCACATTCTTCCAGTCCATTTCTTGACTTTTAACTTTACATTAAAGTTTCTATTCCTATTAAGGGTATAGATGGCATTACATCAATCTTCAAGTTTGTGTTCAGCTATTTTCAGAGCTAGTTCTAGAGGGTCTATAAGTTTTCAATTCTTCCAAGGGGGTATGATGTAAAAAGAGGTGTGTTTACTACTCTCCTGGCCAGTACTTTGGTCTCTGAGTGACAACAAACACTCTTTCCCCCCCTGGAACTGTAACCAGTGTCTCTGCTACAGTGTGGTTACAAAGCTTGGCGTTCTAGTTCTTTTCCTTGCCCTGCAACTGTGACCCAAGACTGTGCCCCTTATGTGCAATGCAACCAAGTCTTTTATCTAATGCCAGCAAAGGGACCCTTGTAATCTCTTTCTGATCAGGTGTCTGGACCCCTGTGTCTGTATTTTGAGAATTCTGGAAAGTATTGCTGCCAATTTATTTGCTCCCAAAGCAAGCTGCTGGGTTGCTAGGCCTATGTTGGACTGAATTCCACTCTCAATCAAGTGAAACAGAATTTTCCTGCTGACCTTCTAAGCTGTCATAGACTGAAAAAAATATTTCACTTCAGCCTTTTGTGGTTCTGCATCTCTAGAATTTATTTTAAGGCATTATTTAAAGTTGTCTGTAGGGGAATTTGGGAGAGCCTAAGCAAGTCCCTGCCTTTTCTCAGCCATCTTCCCAGATATGTTTTAGAGATGGTAGTCAGTTGTATAGACAAGTCAGTGTATCTCACTTGCATTTAAAATTTCAACAACAATAATCTTTACTTGGAGATCATTCATTTTGGTTTATGGCATATACCCCAAATTAGGTCCATATAAGTTTTACAGCATCCACAGCATACAAAGAAATATATCTCAGAATTAAACAATTTGAAAGTAAGGGTAATGTTTAATTTACTGAGGGAGTAGTTATGGAGTAACTATCCTGACTTGTGTGAGACCTTTGACCTGGGTGCATGTTTGGGGGAGAGGCAATAAGTCATTGTATAGGACTCAGAGGATCCATGTTCAGATGCTAGTTCTGCCACCTGTTACATATGTGATCTTGGACAATCACCTCATTTCTGCTGATCTCAGTTTAATCACCTTTAAAATGAGAGGGTTATACTAAACATTCCTCTAAGGTACCTTGATCATTGATACTATAAAGAATAGGGCTCATTGAACTGTGAACTCAAGAAGAAGCAAACGATTAAATTCCTACCTTCCTGTAGTCCAGTAGTTCTTAATCCTTTTTGTACCATGGACTCCCTTGGCCATCTATTGAAGGCTATGGACTCCTCAGAAAATGAAATACATCGACTTATTGAAGAAATCAATTATATTGAAATGGTTATCAAAATGTTAAGAAAAGGGGGTGGCTAGGTGGTACAGTGAATAGAGCACCAGCCTTGGAGTCAGGAGGATCTGAGTTCAAATCAGGCCTCAGATTCTTAACACAAATACTAGCCATGTGACCTTGGGCAAGTCACTTAACCCCAATTGCCCTCCAAAAAGCAAAAAAAAAAGTTAAGGAAAAAAAGCACTCTGTGGACCCTGGGTTGAGAACCTCTGTTTTGAACCCTACCAAAAGATAGAAAGAATAATTGATGCTTCAAACTCCTACATTTTACCATTTTGTTAATTTGCTTAAACTTTAAGCAGCTTTGGGTAACTGAAGGTACCTATGCCAGAAAATACCAACTGCACACTTACTATTCTCCTTAAGTATACAATTTCTCTCATGTTGAGGATGGCTATACCACTATTTGCCTTGGAGCATAGAGTTACAGTCACTCATTTTTACTGGTTGGGCAGTCCTCCAAACTGTCTATCAACTGGGGCATAGGAATCCACATCATGGACACTGAGAAATGACACCACTGAGATGGAGAGTGGCCCTGAAACCAAAAAGCTGCTTTTTTTCAGGGCAAGTAATGCACTGTCAAAACCTTCCAGCACCTCTTGATCTCAGTGATTTATCTCCTAGAGAACTATTATAAATGAACCCTATTTATTCCACAGAATGAAGAAAAATGAAAAGGACCCTTATACCTTTATAACATGTCTTCAGAAAAAAAGGAAAAAAAAAAACCATGATGAAGTGAATAGGAGGATCAACCTATGAGAAAAGATTAAAAGAACTCAGGGACAAATATAGAGGAAATAATGACAGCCCATGAATATTTGAAAGGCATAAAAACAGATGAGATTGAAAAGTATTTAAAATCATCCAGTAGGGTCTAACTAGAAGTAATGGGATGAGAATCATGGAAAGACTTAGGCCTGCTCTCAGAAACACCTTGCTGTCTCTGTTCAGTGATAAAACTCATCTACTGAGACAAGTAATAAATGTCCCATCAGCTGGGATTTGGAAACTGACATGAAGAAAAGTGCACACACACACACAAACACACCACTTTTTATTATGTGTTTTTAACATTATAAGCCTCTACAAGTTATCTACACAGTGTGAAAGGTCAATTATAAGAAAGCAAAACAAGAAAGTCAAAAAAGTAAAACTAATAATACAGTGACATCACCTGAAAGTTCATGCATTGAACTCAGGTGATATTAGGGCTTTCATTATTAGGTACTGTACTTAAATTAAGTGGATAATGAACTTTACCCTTTGCTTGTTTTTGCCTTCTAAGTTTTGAGGATGGGTAGATTCCAGGATGCCTGTGTAGCTGAGATTGTGATCTTTCTATCTCAGAACTTTTGGCATAGACTTAGACAACAATTATATAATTAAATAACCACAGAACAGCAGCTAGATGGTGTGGTGGATAGAGTGTCAAACCGACTCATCTCCCTGAGTTCAAATCTAGCCTGAGATACCTACTAGTTGCATGACTCTGGTGAAGAGTCACGTTAATCCTGTTTGCCTCAGTTCCTTATCTGTAAAATGGACTGGAGAAGGAACTGGCCAACTATTCCAGTATCTTTGCCAAGAAAACCCAAGATGGAATCATGAAGAACCAGACATGACTGAAAATGACTAAATAACAATAACAACAAATACAAAATAGCAGAGTTTGAAGGGACTTATTTTACAGAAAAAGAAATAGAGGCTCAGAGATCATTTGTCCAAGGTTACAAATCAAAATAATAAA
Source organism: Petaurus breviceps papuanus (assembly GCF_028583685.1). Taxonomy (NCBI): domain Eukaryota; kingdom Metazoa; phylum Chordata; class Mammalia; order Diprotodontia; family Petauridae; genus Petaurus; species Petaurus breviceps. The sequence continues at coordinate 30,018,234 of NW_027185761.1, read as the reverse complement.
GTCCAGCATGTTAAGAGCAGTGCTTAGGACTAGTGCCCTGGCCATTATTTATTCGTTTTGGTAGGGTGAGGTAATATAGTGGTCTCTTTCCCCCCAATGCATTGTGCTGTACCACAGCTTCAAATAGAATCCTTCATAGGTAGAAGATACTTCTGAGGCTCATAAAACATTGTTTAAGATAATTATTTCACAGATCTGTGATCTGTAGCCAAAACAGCGTACATAGGCCCCAAATGTCCAAAGAAGAAAGATCAGATATCAGAGGTTGTGCTGAGCTGGATCCTACTGCCATTTTCCACTTCTGCCATGTGGCTGTTTAGTCTGAGAGGAGAGGAGGTGATGTTGAGAGCATTTCCAGGGGGATATATGACATTACAGAGCCTTCTAAAAATGGATGTGGCATCTTTTTATCCTTTGTGTAGGACTAGAGAATACGAGAACTCTCAAATGGGATTAAAAAGCTGTAATTTGTTAAAAAAAAAAAAAAGGGGGGGGTGTGGATGGGAAACTATTCACATCTTCATTAACTGGCAATACATTTTCCTGCAGGTTTAAAATATTTTGCAGAGGTTGCATTGGAATTTTCTCTGAAGATTCTTAACATAGAAGGTCTGGAGGCTTGGATGATAACATAACATTCATAGGTCAAGATACAAAAGCCTTTCTAAGGAAAGTCACAGGGACATTTTTCTTTATTTTACAGGACAAATGAGGGCACTGACAGCAAAGAGAAAAAACGATCCCTACGCAGGATGAATTATAATTTATGGCATGCAAGTGGGAAAAACACCTGTTAATTTTATTCATTATGCTACGACTTAGCTTCATGAGGGAGGCAGGCAAATTAGAATGATTTTGATTTTCTATTTGAAGAATTTAAACTGCTGGCCAGAAAAGACTTTTAAACATGCCCTGGTGTGAATTGACATAATTGACTCTTAATTACAGAGGGAAATTAGGGGATAGACCCCATGAATAATAAAGGCAAATTCATCTTCAGGTAATCTGTAATAAAAGACATTATTTTAGGTGGGACTGTCAACTCTCTCCTCAATTATACTTTTTACCCAAGTGCTAATTAGGACGAAATGAGTTTTAGTTCTGTAAATGTATACTCTTTGGTACAGGTATGAATGAGCAACTGAGTTGAAAAAGCCTAGAAAGTAAGAAAGAGAAATAAGGTATCTGATATATAAGGAAGAGTATAATCAATCCCAAAGATGATATTAAAAATAATGACAGCTAATATTTATGTAGCACTTAAAGTCTATGAGAACTTTACAGATTTGATCCCTACACCAACTTTGTGAGGGATATGCTTTTATCTCCTCCAGTTTACAGATTAGGAAACTGAGACTAAGAGAGGTTAAATGACTTGTCCATGATCATAAAGCTAGTAGATATCGGAGGCAGGATTTAGTCTCTGATCTCTTCACAATTAAGTCTAGCACTGTAACCACTATGCGAGCTAGCTACTGATTAAAAGAAGCATATAATTTTGTATCACAAGGGACATTAAAAGTTATTTAGTTCAAATTCCAAACCAATACAGAAATCATTTCTATGACATAGAACCATAGGATTTTTCGTATTGAACAGATGGTTGACTAGACTCTGATTTTACACTTCCAGTGATGACCAGAATACTACTCTTTGAAGCCAAATCTATTGGTATCAGTTCTATCAGAAATTTAGAAACTGATGGTGACTCTATGGACTTTAAGTATACTTTGATGTGACATTTTAAAATAAATGTCCTATTAGAGTTAGATGAGATTATTTAAAGCAATCATACTATAATTTTCCCTTTTGTCTTTAAATCACAATAAATTTTGAACATAGCCTATTTACTTCCCCTTACCTTACTTTACAACAAAGGGGGAAAAATACCAGCTCCAGTAAACCAACATGACAAATGTGTCTTACAGAATATGCAATATTACCTATCAATGAGATGGCTTCAGTGAGTGAAAGTACATGTATCATTTCATATATCCTCTGATCATGTTTTAGTCATTATTATTACAGAAAATTTACTTTTATTTTTTATTCCCTCTAATTAGTATCTAGTCATTTTTTATATGTTTTCCAGGCTCTGATTACTTCGCTTTTCATCAATTCATCTACATTTTCCCATGTTTTTTATGTATTCTTCATGCTCAAGTGAGATGTGGGGGCTTTTTATTCCAACTACAACTTCCAGTGATTCGTCAGTTTCCCAGAATGAGTTCCCCATCTCCTCCTAAGAGTTCTAGGTGGGTCTTGAGGAGACGAGGGTAAATGTCTAATGCCATTGTCTCAATTGGTCCATTGTCCCACCAGTATGCTTTTCTCCAAGATTATTAGTTGTGAATTAATTTGTAGAGCTAGCCTTCGGTATATTCACATTAATTCCACATATATATACATATATATATACACACATATATACATATATATACATATATATATATATAGCAACTTCTATGTATAAGATGCTATGTGCTCAGGATACAAATATGAAAAATAGCATGCCTAATATGGGAGAAAAGGCATGTCCAAAAAAAATTAAGACAAAATAGAATAGAATAAGGGCAAAAGAGACCAAGACAAAATACTCTCAGAAATTTTAATAGGGAAACTCCTTTTCAGCCAAGCAGGAAGGGGAAGGGAGTTATAGAAGGCTTTTGGAAGAAGTATCAATAGAGATGGATTTTGAAGGAAAAGGGATATTTCAAAAGTGAGAAATGTGAAGGGAGTATATTCAAGTCTTCATGTAGACCAGAGATTCTAAGGTGAGATAAGAGGAATTAGTAGTATAGAGAATTTGGAATGTAGAGTGTAGAAAGAATGGGATGATATAAGGTTGAAATATTATCAATGGATGGTGTAGGCCATAAAGCCCAACCTGGGAAGTTTTAATCTTGTTCTGCAAGTAATGGAAGATGTTAATTCTCCTATTCAAAGAACAGTAGTCTTCCAAACAGGGAAATCTCATGATCAGTTTTGGTAGTTGTAAGAATGATAAAGTGGAACAGGAAGACAGAGGAAGCAGGGAGACTAGTCTACTTACACTCTTCTTTCACATTACCCCAGGTGAGAGGTGTCCACGCATGAACTCTGATGGGGATTTTGAGTCCAGTAAAGGAAAGAGAAGAAGGATATTTAAAGGTAAAATCAGAATGACTTGGCAACTGATTTTCATGGGAGTAATGGGGGAGAATTAAGAATGAAAGATGACTAAGGATTTGAGCCTCAGTGATTGGGACCTAAGTAGAAATAAGTAATTGAGACAAAATGCAGGTTTGAGGAGTGATTTGGTGAGCTCAGTTTAACTGTTGAATTGCAAATGGTGCTGGAAAATCAGTTTAAATATTTCTCAGTTAAAATGTAAGACTAAATTTTACTAAACATTTTGGAAAACAAAACATTGAAATAGAAGTCATGGAAAGTGATGGACAGTGATACATATTGTACAAAATAAACAGAAAAAGGGCTAAAAAAAAGGCTAGACAAAACACTCTAAGAAATTTTAACAGGGAAAATCCTTTTCAGCCAACCAAGATGGGGAAGGGAGTTATAGATGACTTCATGGAAGAACTGTCAACAGAGATGGATTTTGGAGGATTTTGAAATGATATAAAGCTGTCTTAGGAATCAGGAAGAACTAAATTCAAATCCCATCTCTATTTCAAACTGGCTATGTGACCCTGGATAAGTCACCTATCTTCTCAGTGATCCTGGATTAACTATCTAAGAAAGCGGTGTCTGACTTCATTAGTAGAACAAGTTTCCTTATCTGGGCTTCCTTATACAGATAAAATAGCAGATCCTGCCCCTATGCTAGCCTATATCCCTACTCTGGTGTGATAACTGAAGCCATGAGAATGAGTTCATCAAGGTAGTGAGTAAAGAGTGAGAGCATATCTAGACTGGAGTGTGGTATATGGGAAGAGAAGGGAAATGAATCAATGAAAGTGACTGAAGTGGAGTAGATAGACAGGTAAGAGCAGAATCAGGAGAGAACAGTCATGAAAACCAAGGGAGAGGTGAATATTCACCTTTACAAAATACTCAAAAAAGTTTGGAGGCTAAGAAAAGACTTGACAATTGTTTCAAGCATTGAAAATCAATTTCGAGTGATGGCAAGGGTGAGGTTGGGGATATAATGATTGATGAAATATAGTCAGTGAATGTAGACTATTCTTTTTATAAAAATAGAAATGAAGGAAGGGAGAAAAATGGAGCAAGAGTTGGATAGCCAACAAGATTAATATACCATGGGAAATGAGTGGAATATCAGAGATAGAGCCCTGGCCTTGCAGGCAGAAAAACCTGAGCTCTAGTCGCATCCCAAATGCATACTAGCTCTTGTATCCTGGGTACACAAAGAGAAACAATAATGAGCATGAATAACAGAGTTAGAAAACTTCAGAGTGGGGAAGACATCTCAGTGGCTACCAAAAACAAAACCAAAAAAGCTTCCCTTCTTCAACATACCTCACCCCTCAAACAGTCATTCAGTCTTGGCTTGAAGACCTCCAGGGAGAGGACACCCCACCCCCCCCATTTACCAAAGCCTCGGAGAAGAGAGAAAAATGAAGAAACTGGAGATTAGGAAGAGGGAGGATGACAGACAGGAAGAATGAGTGAGGGAAGTAGGAGGAGAGAAAAAATTGGCCAGAAATTTTCACTTATTCATTCAGGTTTTGGGAGGTGGATGTGATTTGAGTTTGAGGTTCAAATGTCCTCAGTAATGGCACTTGGCTATCTTTTGAACCTGGACATGATTTGGGGAGATATTCAGAAGATATTCATCTTGGGAATAAAGTGGAATGATTAAAAATTGGTAATGAATTTTGGGGAAAAAAAAGACAATTGTAAAATTGGAAGATTGAGTTTCTTGTATACTGCATACCCTGATTCTGAGAAAGGAGCTCCAAAAATGTTTGTACTAATGCTTCCATCTTTGTAATTATTATCCATCCTTCCAATATGACAATTTTGAAGGGAAATTTACTTATTCAGATGCATGAACTCTAGACTGTTTTAAGAATATAAAGAGGTAAAAGGAGTCTTACTGTTATAATATGTAAAATAAATTCTGATTGATTATGCATAATATTAGCTTAGCATGAAATAGCATCCCTGCCTTTAGAATGCACTTCTCTCATAATATACTGTGAGCTGGGCAGAGCATGCACCCCCATCTGCATTTAAGAGGTGAAGAAAGCAAAACTGAGAGGTTAGAATATCTACCTTAGTTTACACCCCTGGCAATTGTTAGGGTGACCCAATTTTTTCTGATGCTACCTCAGGCACTTTCCCTATGCACTCACTTCTTTGCCTTTGGCTTCATTTCTGAATGGATTGTTCCCATGGGCTTACTCCTTTCTTATTAGGTCTTCAGTTTCCAGGTGGCAGCTACCTGTCTCCCCACAGTGTCTAATGCCATGCTCTGTACACAAAGTTTGATTGGATATCAGACCACCTATGAATTGTGGGCCCTTACAGATAATAAATTAGAAGCAGCTCTAAGCTCAGAAATTGATCTATTACAATTTCTCTTGTTGACAGTTGATTCCTTCTGATAATCTGAAAGCAAAATATTGACTACAAGTAGTAAAATCTTTGCAAAAAAGCAAAAGAAAACTTAAAAAGTCTGATGAAATCCTGATATATAGAACACTAGAATTACAAGAGAAAAGAACTTTGGACATGGAAGAAGATACATGAATCAAAGGACAAGACAACATTTATGATATGAAGTGCAGATTCTCTTACCATATAGTGTACAATACCATATATGCCATTTATTCAAAGAAGTGTGGAGGTTAACACCCCCATAAATGATGGATGAGTCATTGTATGTGTTCATGTTTCTAGCAATTTCTGTCTCTTTTCAGCAGCTAAACACATATTTTAAACAACACAAGTCTTTTCTTAGTGCTTATTCCAAAATGAGAAGAAAATGAGAATCTTAAACAAAACTTCATAAAACAATGAATGTGAAGACTTGAGAAGTAATAAATAAGTGTTTTTGCAAAATGAGTATTTTGCTATTTGCCACAGTTCTCTGTTTATCCTTTCAATAAAGAGGAGTGACTATAAAAATTCTCTTGACATTTCATAGCGAGATTCAAGTCAGTGTTTCAGATAAAAAGGATGTCCTTTACCAATGCATAGGCTTTAGTCTTGGCCTCATGTATCACTGTGGTCATGAAATGAAAACAATACAAAACAAAACTTGCTTCAATTTTGCCTCTTCCCAAATAATGAAAAAAAAACAAACTGATTTTTTCCTCAAGTATGACGCTTTGAATGAATTCAAACTTAGTAGAACAAATTCCCTTAATAAAAGTATTTTTTCTGTAAAACTTTGACTCAGCCAAAAGGATCTAGAGGACAATATGTGGCCTCAAGTTTGTAGGTTTCCCACCTCTGATTCTAACCCTTTTATTTTATAGATGAAGAAATAATAAATGAAAAACCTATATCATAGACTAACTATACTCGCTCAGGGTTATAGCATTTAAAAATGCCATTCATATTTGAAGATTCAAATGCTTAAAAAGTAAGTCCTGTGTCTTGCTGGACTCATAAAAAAAAGTCTGACTTACTGAGGATCACTAAAAATCATGACTTGGAAATGAAACAATGAAATGACTAAATTTATTCAGCTGGATTTTCTCCATACCTGACCATGCTAAAGAGGGTTGTTCACAAAGGCTATTTTGCATGCCAGAGTCTTATTTTAAGCAAAATTCATTCTCAGTTTCTCAAGAGGAAATTATAAAAAGAAACAGAAGGATTGAAATAAGAAAGAATATTGAAAGAAGTGAAAGTACATACTAAAAAACTTAAAAGATCTGCTGAGCCCATATCAGGATTACTGTGGAAGGGAGATCCCTGTCCATGAGAATTGCACATGGAGAGCCATTTGCATAATATTTCTGATAATTTGTCAAAATATTTATTTACATGAATGAAGAGTTAAGTTTATTTATATAAACAAAATTCTTTTAGGAGCAAGGACACTTGATCTTTCTAGTTAATCCATATCTTACAATATACAAGGAATTGATCAAACAACTTGGATGTTGTCGTTTGTCCTTAGTTATTGAAGAGGACCAGTGTCAACATGGGGTGATGTCTTGAATTGAATTGAAGTGAGACAGAGTTAAACAAAGTTGTCAGCATTACTCTCTCTTCCTGAATCATTGAAGTCTAGCAGTAATAAAAAAAATCAAGATGACTAGTGATGGCCTAGGATGCAGTGGATGACTTTTGTGTCTTTGATGTCTGACCACATTTTAAGTGATCCACAGTGCCTGCCTCAGCCACCTTTATGGCAGTTGGAAAAAATTATTCTCATCCATTCCTTCTACCAGGGAAAGTCTTTACATGCTTGGGGTAGACCTCCCCTAACTCACTGACAGGTTTGAGCATGTTGGTTAGTCTCAACCTGGTTTAGACCATCTTCTAAGACACTTTGCAGCTGCTGAATATGCTTCAGTGTTTTGGGGTCCCAGGTGAGAATTGGGTGAATCAGGTGGACACAAAAGGTGGAGGAACAGCCTTGAAAAGGACTGGGCAAGCCCTCATACCACAGATGCTAGTCTTCCCCAATACCCCATGCAGCCCATATCTTGGGATATGCAAGAAATTGATCAAGAAATTTAGCTGTATAAAGGATTGGTATAGTAATAGAAGCAAGGACTTGCAGCTGAAGACTAACACAAAAGCATTCTGTGGTTTATAAGAAGAATATTAGGAAAAACAAATCTCCAAGTGAAATGAGGTTGATGAAGAAAACTGAGGGAAATAGATGTGTTCTTAAAAAAAAAAACATATAGCCAGTGGGAGGGGGGATAACAAATGTGATTGTACTGTTACTCAGAATGGAAAGAAAATAACAATCAAGGATGACAGGAAAAATGTTGAGCTACAAAACTCATAGTTTGCTTTTTTCTATTTCAAGGAGAATGATCTATGAATTGAAAAGAACAAAAATCAACAAGAGGTCAGAAACCCAAAATAAGAGCATATCTAACTTCACGTGATAATTATATTTAAGCCACCAAGACCGGATTAAATACATAGTGATTTATGAAAGGATGCAGGTAGATATAATTGCTGAACCACTGTCAGTAATTGTTGAAAAGTTGTGGAGAATGGGGAAGATACTCCAAAACTAGAGAAGATTGTTTTCTTGCCCAATTAAGGGCAGCATTGTAACATTAATAAAACTTGCTTTCATGTTTAATGATTCTTTCTGTTGTAATGTTTTTGTTTTGAGATTGGGTCTCCCTATCTCCCGCAGGCTAATGGTATGGCCTTTTATAAGCCCTATCTATTGCTTATCAACCTTGGAACCTTTTTTTGGTCATTTCCCACCAGGATCATTTCACCTCTACTTAGGCAGTGTGGTGGGTTCTTCCTCTTAGAGGATTCCCTCATTGGTGCCAGATTTAGTAAAAATATCAGAATAAGTTAGCAATACTATAGTTCACAATTCTATTGCTCAAGTGAGCCATCAGCCTCAACCTCCCCATCAGCAGGGATCACAGGCATGTTCCACCATGACTGGTTCATGGCTGAGGATATTCAAGTGTCCTGGTTTAGTATTTTGAACATCAATGCTCATTATCAAAGTCTGATGCTACAGGTTATAAACATAGATGATATGTAGATATTACCTTTATGTTTGTAAAGCATTTCATTTATATTATCTTATCAGATTATTACAATAACCTTATGAGACAGATGCTATTATTGTACTCATTTTACTAATGAGAAAACTGAGACTGGAGAATTTAAATCACTTACCCAAGAGCATAGAGAGACTAAGGATTTGATGCCATATTAAAACTTCCAAAATAGCAAACCCTGGAGAACATATTCACACCATTCCAAAGTATGCACTCACATATGCATATATTAAATATATTTATACATATAAATAAATTATAGATAGTTATATATCTTAACTATAGATAGATAGTTAAGTCCTATTACATATATGGAATATCCACTCTCTATTACATTTACATATCTTATCATGCACTTCTTCATTTAAAATTTTCTTTTTTATTTGCATTTTTCTTCTGAAAATGGAGGCCAAGGAAATAGATTCATTGAGGAATTCTGTTTGGTAAGATTTTACATATTGGAAGTTTTCCTGTTTTTATTTCCTATCCTTAATGATGCCAGCTAAGATGTCCCCTATGCATAAACATCCCTTATCAACACCGATTACCTAAGCTGACTATGTTTTGGCTCTTCTTATGAAATGAGTTAAATCCCTCTCATCTTCCCAAGTTCTAAAACATTGGATGCTGTTGCTAAAGAAACCTGATATTTGGGCAGTGGTGTTGTTGAAGTTAATTGTGAAGAATAAAATTTCAGAATTATGGAAATAGTCTAGGCAGCTGGTGTGGAGGAGGAATATGTTTTAAAAAAAAAAAAGGTATCCTTCCAGCTCTTCTAATCAGCACAATTCCTAGTTCTGGGTAGATGTTAGTTAAAGGTAGAGATTTTCCCTTAGTAAGTGTAATCTCAGTTCAGGGAAAAACAAAGAAATTATTCTTCCATTTTTATGCCAGTTTTTATGGGAAAAGTGTTGTCTTTGGAGTCAGGTCCTGTGTTCAAATCCTTCCTCTTCCACTTACTACCTGTGTGACCATGGACAAGTCCTGTATCCTCTCTAGGCCTCAGATTCTTCATTTGTAAGATAAGATAGTTGGATGAGATGGTCTCAAAAGTCTTTTCTAGCTCTATTTCTATGATCCTCACTTTTTTTAACTTAGTAAAGAAATGGTTTTTTTTTAATTATTTAAGAAAGGGAAGCATTGATCTCTAAAAAGCTCTGTCATAAACACAGGTCAACACATATTAAGATCATTTCTTTCTTTTCCCTTTTCAGGGCTGACAGCTTGATTATGAGAATGCTGATGTCATAGTATACTTAGATTTAAGGCTTGAAATTGACAAATACTCTGACACCATCCTCAGGGCACATTATAGGGAGATAGGCTAGATATATGGCTAGACATATTTCATAATAAGGAGTGAAAAAGAATTTTATACTGAAATATGTGTTAATATTAACGAAACTACTGATGTGCTTGTTCTAGGGTTGTTTACCACCATGGTGGTGGTAGTAATATGAAATAAGGGTCTTACTCAACAGATAAGTAGATTCACTTTGATATTTGGAAAACAAACCCATAGATAAGATACAAGGACTCCAGAGACAGTTGAAGTAAGAGAAGAAAGCTGAAACAAGGATGCCAGAAAGGGGATGCAGTCTCAGAAACGAACGGTATAATATAAAGTTAGCAATAAGGGACAACTGGTCAGATTATTTTTTTCATGATTAGGATATTATTTTTTATTTCTACAACAGTAGATGAAATAATTTTATTTGAATCATTAAATACAAAAGGCAAAAAAGGTTAATCGCTTTAAGGTCAACATGCTCAAATAGTAATTAATAGATTGAGATAAGGACCATATAATAATTTAGGTCTTCTTTCTACCACTGGAATTTCAATTTAATCTAATTCAAGAAACATGTAGGGGGCAGCTATTTGGTGCAGTGAATAGAGCACCAGTCCTCAAGTCAGGAGGAGCTGAGTTCAAATCCGACCTCAGACACTTGACACAGTAGCAGTATGGCTTTGGGCAAGTCACTTAACCCCAACTGCCCTCAAAAAAAAAAAGAAACATGTAGAAGATGCATTATTAGGCTATATGGACAAAAAGACAAAAAATAAAATAAAATTACAGAAAAACAATTCTGCAATATTTTATATTTTCCTAGTCCAAGGTCAGATTTATGGATTTGTAATGGTGAGATTTTATATATATATATATATGCATCCATAATCCTTCACTTCTCCAATAAAAGAAGGAAATAATATTTCTTATCTTTTCTTTGGGGCTAAACTTGGTTGATATAATTAGCATTCAATTTGTTTTTATTATTCTTTTTGTTTACATTGTTCTTATCATTGTTTGTATTGTTTTATTAGGTCTACCAAATTTGTTCTGCATCATGTTTTTCTGAATTCTTCATATTTACATTTCTTTATGTCACAATGGTCTTTCATTTAATTTCATTCATTTGTGACGATCTCACCTTTATTTCTAATTTCTTTTATCACACACACAAAAATGTTAGCATGAATATTATTCATAGTCAACCTCTAGAGTTCAGTCTAAGAAAGACAAACAGGATTAGGTTGTATCCATGTTTATTTCTCTCAAAGGATGGCATGCATACATGGGAACCATTCTAGAAATGGACTTGGGTGCCCAGTTTGATTATCTTTTCAACAGGGGCTGATGCTACTCTGTCATCATTTTACCTCTGGATGGAGGAAATACCCCTTTTATTAGAACCCCCACCCCCAAATTTGGGTTATCTAGACAAAATAATATGTCACTACCCAAGTTTGAATGGAATACAATTTTTCCTACTTTATATTAAATTACTTGGGAGCTCGGGTGGGGGTGGGCCAAGATAAGGAGAGTCAATACAATAGCATCAGTAATATCCTTCTGAAGTAGTCAGAACTTTGGAAGAAAGGGTTCTTGGGGAAGCTCTGAATGTCATTTTTCAAATTCCCCCTTTTTATTCTAATGAGAAGTGTAGCCCTGGCCAGCACCTCAGGGTTTTGGGGACTTAAATTAATAACAAAGTGTGGGGAGTGGGGGAGAATGAAAAATTGGTCAGTAACAATGTGGGGTGGGGGAGGGAGAAGTTGATGGACACATTGACAAATCCAAAGTAGACCTTACAGATAAAAGAAGCAAAGGGAAAAAGTAAACTGTGAATAAAATTGTCCATTTAAGGCTCAGAAGTGTAAGTCTCATCTCATCTCATGTGTGTTTGGCTCTTGGGACACCATCTGACAGAGTTCTGTGGTCTGAGTGTGGTCTAAGTCATTTCCAGCCAACTGTCTTCTTAGGCTCAAGTCACTTATGGAGGTCCTTTTTCTTTGTCAAAAATCTACAGAATTGGTCTTAATACAATTTTAAATTACTTTACCAGTAACTAGGCCAAATAATGAAAGTTTTATCTCAACTGTTATGTCTCTATTATTGTAATAATCAAACCTGGAAACTTTTCAACCAGGAAAAACCAGAAAAATTGGAACCCAGTTTTAGACTTCATATTATTCATTCATCTTTTAGGAGGATGAGATTCTACTAAGGAATTAATAATGGAACACCTTTTTTATAAGAATATGAACTCTAGGGGCAGCTAGGTGGCTCAGTGAATAGGGCACTGGCCCTGAAGTCAGGAGGACCTGGTTTCGGATCTGACCTCAGACACTTAACACACACACAAAAAAACTAGCCATGTGACCTTGGTCAAGTCACTTAACCCCAACTACTCTCAAAAAAGTGAAGAAGAAGAAGAAGAAGAAGAAGAAGAAGAAGAAGAAGAAGAAGAAGAAGAAGAAGAAGAAGAAGAAGAAGA
>NW_027185761.1:29980206-30005755 GCF_028583685.1 Petaurus breviceps papuanus | reverse complement strand
GAAGAAGAAGAAGAAGAAGAAGAAGAAGAAGAAGAAGAAGAAGAAGAGAAAGAAAAAAGAAGAGAAATGAAGAAGAGAAAGAAAGGAGAGGAGAAAGAAAGAAGGAGAAGAAGAGAAAGAAAGGAGAAGAAGAAAAGAAAGAAAGGAGAAGAGAAAGAAAGAAGAAGAAAAGAAAGAAAGGAGAAGAAGAAGAGAAAGAAAGAAGAAGAAAAGAAAGAAAGGAGAAGAGAAAGTAAGAAGAAGAAAAGAAAGGAGAAGAAGAAGAAGAAAAGAAAGAAAAAGAAGAAAAGAAACAAAGAAGAAAGAAGAAAAGAAAGAAGAAGAAAAGAAAGAAAAAAGAAAGAAAGAAGAAGAAGAAACTCCAGTACATAAATGAATTCATTTAAAAGTTGCCAGATTAACTACTATTGAAACAAAAGGTTCAGGGATGGTATACATAAATACATTGAGCATTTAATTTTACAACAGTGCATATCAAGTAAGTTATTTATAATAAAACATTTCCAACTTCTGGCCATGTTCAAATAAATAACCCCTTATTAAAGTGGATGTTTCTTTTAAAGCATTTAAAGATATACCACAAACCATTTGTCTTCTAAGATAACTATTTATAACAGAATTGAGACAATAACTAAATAACAGAATCATATCCTGGCTTCACAAATCTTTGACCTAATTATCCTCATACTATTATGAGTAATTAAAGGACCCTAACTTACATAGGAATATATAGCTATCAACATATGTCAAGGCTAAATAATTTAGTTGTTTGAAATATCAAAAGGACTAAGATTCTAGGCCAAATGTTATACTTGTATCTTGCTATAGCAACTCAGAGATGTTCTACTATCAATCTATTATTTAATAGATTTAATATTGTGCTTATGAAACTAAAATAGGGACATAACTGTGTATGTCAATTCCAGGCAAAAGTTATGTAGATGTCCAGTTTCATTGAAACAGGCTTAAAGCCAACCAGGCAGGATATTTTTCATTCCATGTATCATATTTTGGAAATTGAGTCAGGAGACTCCTACTTCAGCTCATGCCAATAGTCATTCTCCTAGCCTTTCCCAGGAGAATATTTCCCTGCAGTTCATAGATGCAAATCCCCATAGAGTTTCTGACATCAAAGACCATTGGCTTAACAGCATTCCTTGATGATCAATCATACCTGGAATCAGATTCAGAATAAAGTCAGTTAATAGTCACATAAGGTCTTGAATAGCAAGTTCCAGTTATCAGAGTTTCGGGTCGGTTCAGTTCTTAAGGATCACATATCTGACTATAATCCCACAATGGTAACACTAAGAGATTCATCACAGGAAAATGCTACTGATCTCATATTCCCTTTAAATAATGGAAGCATCTTTAAATCTAGTCTTAAGTGGTTTGCATACATTTCTACAAGTATTCTAATTCCAGATAAAATAACAAAGTAAAATCAGATTTCTCATTAAGATAACACAAGATAGCTAGTAAGTTACTACTCTTTGCTAGCATAACCATACTGAAATCCTATTCATCAAAAAAAGAGGTTCCTGACTTTAACCTTAGAACTAAATAGATTTGCATCTTTGTTTCTCAAACTTGTTTACCCTTCTCTATACTCAATCTGAAAGAGCAAGCAACTTCAGGAATTGAATCTTATGTATATAAGTTCAAACACTAATTTTAAATTTTGTTGAGGTCATGGAATGACTATAAATTCAGATTAAAATAACAAGATCTTTCCCACTGTGTGGCATATGGGGACCCCAAAATTCCCCTACCCAAGAAAAATGAAAAGGCAGAGGTATCTTGAGGAAGAAACAGAAAGTTTATTCAGTTGTCCTGAGAAGAGGGTGTTCCCTTCCACAAGTATGAACCAGCAGAATGAGGCATGTTACAGAAAACAGAACAAGAATTTATACCCCTCCCTCCCAGCTGTAATATTTTTCACCTTCCCCATTCACCACTTACAGCTCAAAGTGTTTATCTAACAACATAGGTGATAAAATTGTTTGCCAAATTACACAATATAAGAAAATTTAGAAATATAATGCCATCAACAATATCATGCTTTAAAACTTGAAAGAAAACCAATTACCAATAAAGTGACTTTCATTTAGTTGGATGTGCTTCAAATTACCTTACACAGAAAATCATTAATTAAATTACCACTGGCATTGTATACTGATCACATCTAAAAGCCCATATAAAGTTACCAAGGTGTAAGGTGGATATTTGTGAGTCTAATATGAATTTTCATTATTCTTTTTAAGATACTAGCTCTCAGGATCCATGGTCATAACAATGTCTAATTCCCAGACTCATGACTTGTAAATATCTTCACTTGACTTGCACAGAGTTATATAATGATAAATGTTATTAACATTAATATTGTAACTACCTATTGCGACTGTTCAGTGTGATATAATGATGAGTTAATGTAAGCTTGTGAGGCTATTGCTGGCAAATTGCCTTTATCTTTTCCGCCCTACAAATTAAGTGGGCACTGGTCAGTAAGTGGAGAATCTGAACACACAAGCTGGAATGCTGTGTGTGCCTTGGTTGGCCCCCATCAAGGCTTGGTGGGATTTGTCTACGTGTACTTTCCTCAACAGACCCCCATTTGAGCCTTAGAGGATGTATAGGAATTGTAGCTCATACTATATTCTCACCCCACCTATGAGAAAAGTGATTAGCGAAAGTTGTAGAAGTTGGTACTTCCCTTATCAGCAATTCCTTAGACTAGACTAGAATGAAGTAAGCTTATTTAACCCCTTATTATGATGCCATTCCTGTCTTCCTGTCTGCCAGGATGAAAAATGAACCTGTACTAGAACACCTGCTAGCAGCCCTCCCATGTCTCCACCTGTCTTATATTTGGCATAGTATGTTACCTGTGTGTTTAGCTGTGATACTCTTTAAGTATGAAACAATTACATCTCATAAAACAGTTAACATTCAGATAGCATTTGCTCTATGCCAAGCACTATACAATCACATTTTCAGCTTACCTGATAATAACAGGTGTGATTTCAAGCTGTTTATAAAACTTCATATGCATTTCCTAGTATGTGCAGCTTGTAATTCCCAGGAGGATGGTAATGGGGGGCTCCCAGGGTTGTTGTGAAGTTCTTATTTTTATCCCCTTACAGAACAGTAAGCTGAGATAAATAGGACTTTCTTGGGGCCATACAGCAAATAATTTCTCAATACCAAATAGCATTTTTTTCTGTGTTAAGTTGTAATTTACCATAATAATCCCAATAAGGGGAACATTCTCAGACCCCATTCTTATTTCCTTTAGGATAGATTTTTTGATTTAAATCAAATCAAATCTGGATTTATAATCACTAATGGTAACTTTTTAATTTTTAAAGCCTTATACTCTTAGCACTTTAAAAGAAAATATTATTATCCATAAAGTACCTTTTTTTAAAGAATCATGGTAACAATTCCCATCTCTGAATAACCTTTTCCTCTTCTTCCTTAAAGAGCAGTAGTCCCCTGTCTTTTTTTACCTTTGAGACTTATCAGATAAGACCTACACTAAGCACTCTAGCTCTCCATTACCATCTTCCTGGGATTTTTAAGTGGCATCTTCTAGGAAATGCATATGAAGTTTTACAAACAATTTGAAATCACACCTGTTATTATCAGGTTACTGAAAATGCCCTGGGATAAAACAATCTAAGACTCTAAGTTGTACTGCTGCTTTTGGCCAAGGCAAAGAGACCTAAGAAATTTCATTTAATGGTGGCAGGTGTGGCCATTTTCACCAGGCAGAAACCTCCAGAACTTTCAGAGTTGTCTTCAATAATAACTAAATAATTGAACAGTAAAAGGAAACATATAAGATTTTATATAATAATCACAAATCACAGTAGCCAATATCTTTACCATAGCCAATATTTATGTAGTGTTAGCTTTAATAAGGCCTTCCTACAGATTTATCCTGAAAGGTGGGTGGACATGATTAACAGATGATTATCTAACTTTACTCTTAGGCTATAGCTGGTTAGTGATTGATTTCTAAAAAAGCTTTTCTTTTGGGGCGGCCAGGTGGCTCAGCAAGTAAGAGCACTGGCTCCAGCGTTGGGATGACCTGGAGATCGAATCCCAGGCTCAGACACTCAGCACCACACCCAGAAATAACTGGCCGTGTAACCTTGAGCAAGTTACTTAACTGGATTGCTTTAAAAAAAAAGCTTTTCTTTTATAATTTCTAATTATGAATTGAAATCAAATCACTTCATTTTACATACCATGGGACTAGCTCCTGCAATCTTATGCCCTAACTCAATTACTCATCTGCTACTGGCTATTATTTTCTTTATATCAGTCTTTTAAAAATCAAATCCATAACTCAAAAGAATTAAAGAAGACTTCACATTTTAGCAATATTCCTAACACAATAAATTATCAAATTAATGTTAGCCATTATCTTTATGCTCACTATAAATCACATAACTGGGGCAACATGGCTTAAAACCACACAGCTAACAAGTTTCCTGATATAACATAATAACAATAAATTTCACGTAAAATGAGGCTAGAATAAATTCAATTACACCTGGATCTATTTTCCAAATGTTATCATACAGAACCTCAATTTATAATTTCAATGATTTAGTAATATATTTTACATAAGGGCTATTTATTCCAAGTATTTCATGTTGTGGGGTTCACTATTTCCAACTAATCTCCTGCCACTATTTCCAACTAATCTACTGCCAAAATATTTGTAAAGTGACAGTATATGAGAAGAGGGGCTTAAAACACATTTTGATTCCTTCTAAGCCTCCATAACTTTGTCTATTGGCTTTGAAATGAAGCTACAAAATTTTCATTCTTTCTACTTAAAATCAAACTTCCTGACATCCTCTCAACGTGCTTAAACCATCTGAAGCTGACACAAGGACCCCAAGAACAACTAACTATCCAAGGATTGGAAGGGGGGATTGGAACACATGGGCTTGCTGCTGCCTGCCCCCATTTGTCCCCAAACCATTTTTTCTACCTTCTATATTTTCACTCAGACTTTCATTTCTCATCCCTAATTGTTCAAACCCAGAATATCTCCACTTCCCTTTGCATTTCAACCATATTCCAGACTACACATACTATTGTTAAAACAATATTTTACAACAACCCTCCCTTTTCTTGGGCTATGAAGATAATTTCAACCCAGGGGATTCTTTCCATGAATCTGCATATCATGTAATTCAGGTGCTCTCTAGAAGATCAAAGAACTCCAAATCTCTCATTCTCCCCAAAGGACATGGAAACATGCACTGTCTATTCCAAGTTTGAATAAAGGAAGAAGCTTGTGGGACAAATCCTAAAAAAAAATAATCCATTTAGATGTTTTTAATAATTGCACTTTTTTTCAAGGAGACATACAGTGGCTTATGTTCCTGTTGAAACACAAGAGAGGGGTTCTGGCTATTCCCAAATCCAAATTGTAACAGATTGCAAAAGGTTTGATTGCCTAATTAACATAGTTTTCTAAATTAAAAAATGTATTCTCTTCCCCCCACACCTGCTTTTGCCCTGCTTCTCTTCACCTTTTAGACTCTGGAGAGATTTAACACTTAAAAATCTACAAATCAAGAGAGATACATTTCTCTCACACCCTTCACCGACATTACTTATTAAAAAAAAACAACCCAGCTTTTTATGTTAATATACATTTTAAACAAATCACCAAAATTCTAAAGTGATTGCATTTAAGGTTATGACATAAAGGTCCTGATCAAAGTGTCTCAAAAGACAAAAAAAATCTTTATTTTTGGAGTTTAAAATACATTGCCCTGATATCAGATATAGTGTGTGTGTGCATGTGTGCACGTGCACATATATAAAGTCAGTTCTCTAGATTTAATTTAAACATAATCTACAAACTTTAGCTTTGGGATCTAATTAAACCTGAATTCATCTAACTTTGGAATAATAAAAAACTTAGCTTTCCCTCATCAACAACTACTATATGCATTAGGGTCTCAATTTTCCCATATCCCCTCCAACATCATCAATTTCCTCTTCTCTCTTGTTAGTAAATCTGATGGTGTGTGAGTGCTACTTCAGAGTTGTTTTAATGTGCAGTTCTTAATCAATATTGACTTAGAGCATTTTTTCATGTAATTATACATGGCTTTGGTTACTTCATCTGAAAATTGTCTGTTCATGTCCTCTGACCACTTATCACCTGGGGAATGACTTATTTTTATAAAATTTTTCTCAATTCTTTACATGTTTGAGAAATGAGTTCTTTATCAGAGAAAACTGTGGGTTCTTTTAAAATTATGATCATTGGGAAAGCAATCTCCAGATATGGTTGGCAATTCAATTCATTCAGTAATTGTTAAGTGGTCTAGATGGATAAATTCTAACAGATCAGATGATTTCATTGTATGGAACTTGCTGAGTGTATGTTCAACTTTAGGAAGATTTCAATGTATTAGTGTATGGGAAGAGAATTGATGTACATTATCTCTAAAATCCCTTCCAGCTTTAAGATACTATAATTGCTTCTCATTAGGAATGTTATTTGTGTATATTTTGTATTTGCTTATTTATATTTACATTTTGTCTACACTTCCTCCTCCAGAAAGAAAAGAAGCTGTTTCAAGGATAATTATGTCATAATTAATTTTAGTCCTTGTAGGGAATATTTAATTAAATAGCCTGAAAGAATGTAAAATTATTGTGTAGAATAGGAAATGTCATTTTAAAAGATTAAAATATATTTAGTTATATAACTGAAGAAAATAGTCCATATACTTTATCCTATTTAAAATTTCTCCTACTCTAATAAAAATGAGAATTGGTTAATTTTCTGATTCAAACATTGCTTCCCCTCTTTTTACTTTCTTAGCTAAACCAAATTTCTTTTGACTACTCTCTATTAATAGTGTTGTCTCCAATTCCACCCACAGTCAGTAAGTTCTTTCTTTCAGTAGAACTGTATACATTATTAGGCTAATTTACCCTGGATATTTACATTCTATATAAAAATATCATTTATGTGTAGGGCTTTCACTTCTGGTACACACTTACCTCATTTGTTGTCTAGCCACCATTTATTTGGGAGGAGCTCCCAAATAGCTAAAATTTCCCTTAGGGTTTTCACTAAAGTTGCAGACTAAGGAGTCCCAGGAAGTACTGTGTCAATTACATGCAATCAATGGAAAAGCCACAGGGAATTCTCCAACACTTACTTATACAAATATTAGCTATTTTCAACAGTCTTTATCTTTCTTATTTCCAGCACAAAGACAGCTGTATTCAACATGGAAATTTAAATGTTTAGCCTGAAACCATTAAAAGGAGAGTAACTTTCTATGACTAAATAAAGTTGGAATTTCTTAGGTCAACCTTTCAAATAGCTCCCTAGACTTGACATGTGGTACAATGGGCTTACGAGATTTACATTTGTCCTTTCTGAAACTGGTCAATGGCTCTCTACTATGTAATATCAGCTTCTTAATTTAGTTAATTGAGAGAAACTAGTTGATCCTATAACTTCATGCAGACACAATGTTGAGGTTGCTCATTAAGGCCTAATCCCCAGGAGAGTCAGATTCTTTACAGTGGAAGACTATTACTTGTTTTCATTTCGTCACATAATACTTTGTAAGTACATGCTTCTTTGCATAGCTGACAGTGTCAGCTTTAGAAAAAAAAGAGAGAGAAAATAACAACATTAAGAGGAAAAAAATACCTCTTATCGAAAATAAGTCTTTGGGACACACTTGTTTTTCTTATATGGATTGGAAATAAAACTCATAAATTTAACTTGAAAATAATCATGCTTTCCTTCGGTCTCATAGTGAAATTGTTCATTTTTCCCAAGTTTATTTCACTAAATCTATTTATCTGACTATTGTTTAAATCCTTGTATCTTTTTTTTACAAGTATTTGTTAAGATCTGAAATAGTAGATGGTCATAACATTTTTCTTTGTATATATCTGATCCTCTGGATGTTGCATGGAATTCCGGTGAAGCCCATACATTAGTATGTCTTTTATGACACCACTTACATAACTTGTCTTGTATAATTCTTGGTTGGTAATATTTTGGAGCTGGTCTGTCACTCTTTAGTTCAAATCTGGGCCGAGCTCCAATATTATGCAATGTCTGTCCAAAACAGAACTACCTGTCAGGCAACTCTATGGATTGTCCATCCAACTGCATCACATCGCCAGAACAATGAGAATTTTTAACTATTTTTTTTTACCTATGGGTTAAACCAAACTCTTGTGAATGATTATAAATGTAATAATAATAATAATAATAATATCACTGCATGACTTTCTACTTTTCTAAACCTATTCAATTAAGTGACTTTAAAACTTGGCTTTTTCATAGAACAAAGTTCTCAAAAGCTTTGCTCTTCATTATTCATAACTTCATCAGAGCTGTCCTCAATCCATATCTAGCTTATTGTCATAGAAATTTTATAGAAATGTGAAAGAAATCACATTAGAGCTTATATTATACTTATATATTCATATACTTATTACTTGCATACTTGTTTTATAACTTAAACATACATTCTCAAAGTTCCTTTTTTTTGGAGGAGTCAGGCAGAATGAGAATAATGTCTGAGTTTTTCCTCCAGAAACCCTTCATATTCTCCCCTTCTTCTGATATCCTGGTAATCATTCTCTCAATGCCCTCAAAATTGCATATATATATATATTCAGAATATTTGCATAAGTAGCCATTTAATTTGTGTAATCCAGCATGAACAAAATGTATCATCTCATAAGCCATCATTCAATCAATTCCAGTTGTCCATAACTACCACAAACTGCTGCCTACCCTTATCTAGCTTTAGTTTATTTAATAGGGTTTAAGACTTCTGTCCATAAGACATGCTGGCCTTAGTAGGCCTTTGATAAATGTTTGTAAAATTGAATTTAATGGTTAAACAATCCTGCCCTAAAAGTAAGATTTAAAGTACTCTCAAAATATGTATAAAGGAAATTAAATGACTTTTGAAAATTGTGCAACAATTGGATAAATGTTTTCAGGAGGGGAGCATAATTTTTTTTTTCAGGCATAAAGCAAGCACTTGGAGTGAAAAGAACTTCAAATTAGACACTGTCACACCAATTTGTTGAACCAGCAACTAGATTTAAATATTAATCTCCCCCAAAATTATCTGGTTTGATCAGTAAAATTACCTTTTGTTTCCATACCTTTCTTTTTTATTTCTCATTTGTTCTTCTGTGTAGTTGAGCCCCACTTCCTACCCTGCCATTCTTTTTTTTTTCTTTCTTCTCTATGCCTAGAGAGGGGTATTGCATAGTGGATAGGATGCTAGACTGAGTCACCAAACCTGGGTCCAAATCTAAATTTTGATACTTACAGATTATATAATTCTGGGCAAGTGACTTAATTAGCCTCTCTATGCCTCAGTTTCTTCATCTGTAAAATAGAGATAATTGTGGCATTTACTGAATATGGTTGTTCTAAACAATTCCATTTCCTTTAACTACTCCTCAAATGTCATGACTTCCAGTCTGTTCAACTTATGGTGAGGATAAATGACTTATACATATATATTTACATATTCATACTCATATGCACTTATATATACTTAAATATATATGCATATAAATTTATATATACGTATATATGTATATATATATGAGAGAGAGAGAGAGAGAAAGAGAAAGAGAAAGAGAAAGAGAAAGAGAAAGAGAGAGAGAGAGAGAATGTGAATGTGAACGTTTTGGAAATTTTAAAGCCTTGTGTAACTGAGTTATTTTTATTTTTCACTGAAGTATCCCTATATCTTACTCCTCCCCTCACCCCTTTACCCTTTCCTTTCTACCTTCTCTACCAGAAGGGTAAAGTGTTGAACATTTTATATAACAGATTCTGGTAATGCATAAAATTTGAATTTTTTAAAGTGATGTTATTTCTTATCTTTGGTGTTAGTAAAAGAAAAGGTTAGACTCTGTTTCCAACCTTCCTCTTAAATGAAGACTGTTTTATGTGACACTATCAATTTTTAGGCAGAGGGCATTTGTAATATATTTAGAATTTTTTGTATTGGTGAAACTTAAGTAATTTCATAGTAATTCTCAGTTTTTTTTTTCTCACTGGAACAAAAGGCCAGCATATGGCATAATGAAAATATTTCCCTTTTGTTATATTATTGATGTGATGGCTAAGACAAGAAAAAAAATGCTAAAGGACTCTAGAGATATGAAGTTCACTACGTCTTAGGACAACCTGAGACAACTCTTTAGATTTTGATAGCTCTAATTGTTTATGGGGAAGACTTTACATCAAACTGGATTTTGCTCCTTTTAAACTTTGACCCATTGCTTTGTTCTCCCATCTTCAGTCAAACACAACACATCAAATCCATGTTTTATGTCATATTCCTTCAAATGCTTCAGGATTCCCAAGTTCCTTCTGCTTTAGGCTAAAAAATTCCATTGTTTTTCAACCCATTCACATAAGACCTGGTTTCCAATCTTCTCACTCTTCTTCTCTCCTTCTGGACCTGCTTATGTTTGTCAGTGTCCTTGGGAAAATTACAGAACTTGCTGTGATATTCTAGGAATGGTCCAATGAGAGGAGAAAAAAAAGAGCTACTATACTATCTTTCTCATTCTGGACAGCATACCTTTATTAAAACATTTTAAATCAGTCTAGCTTTTTCATTAGCATATCAATTCTTCATTAAAATTGAGTCATATAGCATGGAGCTTTTTCTTTAGAGCCACTGTTACATTTGTTT
Source organism: Petaurus breviceps papuanus (assembly GCF_028583685.1). NCBI lineage: Eukaryota > Metazoa > Chordata > Mammalia > Diprotodontia > Petauridae > Petaurus > Petaurus breviceps. Next base: position 29,995,004 of record NW_027185761.1, on the reverse strand, counting down.
AAACTGCTATCTATACTTTGGACTAAACCACTTATTAAGTGATGAGTACTATAGAATCAAGGCCAGATCCCTACTTCTCAGTCATTAATCTCAATTTTTTAAACACAGTTACAAATTCATATTACTATCTAGTCCATGTTTCTAGTTTACCACTAGGTTTATACAAAAGGCTTTCACATACTTTGCTGAAATTCAGTTTTTTTTTTTTTTATAACATTACTTTTGTTGTTGGGAGTCAAAGAGGCCTGAGCCAGGATTTCGGATAAATAACTTGATATCAGTGGACCTGAATATCAAAGACCTCTTTGAGAAAGGACTTTTCCTCAAGTTAGCTCCTGAGTTCTTTTGATATGGGTTACACTTAGAAGGATGTTGTTTGAGTTCTGAGACAAACAGGCTCTGCTCCATGACTTTAGTTGTTCAAAACCAAAATATTTGAATTCTTAGGTGGTCAGTTCCTGTGCAGATGTACTTGATGATGCAGCTTTGGCTTCAGGCCTTGAAGCCATCCCTGAAGAGCATCCTTTGTAATGTGACTGCATATGAAAGGAGTTAACTGACTTTTCCTAAGACTTTCTGGTACCTAGGGAACAAAAGGCCTTATTGCCATGCTACTTCCAGCATATGACAGACTAAGATAATGATATGAATACTTGAGTCTCCTTCCTTTGTCTCATTGCTTTATAAAAACCTTGTCCTAAGAATCAATAAATGGAGTTCATCGTTCTTCCTTGAACTACACATATGGACTGGTCATTTCTTATTCACGTCTTTGAATCATGCTAAGTGCTGGACACTGAGCAGCTCACGACATTCCGTAAAGAAAAGGAAATGACGTGAATGTGATATGAATAGTTCTTGAATATTCCCTGTGGACTCTTAGCAACCATACTTCCCTATTAAAACTCATTAACTATATTTTCAATGATAAATTGCAAAGTTGTGCCAATAAGCTAAGTCGTTATCAGCCTTTGTTTGAATATTTTGCCTTCCTCCTCACACATCAAACTTAAGAATCTGATATCTTCAATGAAATTTATCTCCAATAAAAACACAGGCAGTCAATGAAAAGAGTAGATCTGAATAGAAATCATGTATGTTACATTCACTCACGGAAAACATGACCAGGTCATATTCACAGAAAAGAACATCAGGTCTTTAATGTTGAAAAACTGTTGAGCATGACCCCACTTTTCCCTCCCGTGATCCTTGAGCAGGAATTTCCGCCTAGGGTAAAATCCCTGTGGAGTGTTTCCCCATCCTTCCCCGTCCCCTGCCCCACATCGGATATTCCCCATTCCCCCCCCTCCCTTGCCCCTTGCCCCCCACTGGTATCTTCCCCATTTCCCTCCCCCCCCCCCCAAATCTTCATTCTAGGTTCCCTGTCCCTCAGCCTAGCGTAGACTTTGTGCGCACAGGAAATTCAAATATACACTGTTAAATCCCTGATTGTAGTCTCGGTTTACATAACCTGACTCTCCTTAAATCTCTTTAAAAACCGGCACATTTTCCATGCCAACTCACTGTCTGATCTGGGCATGTGACCCCAGCAGTCCTGTGGTAGTAAAGTCCACTTCCAAATTTTACTCTGGGGATCTTTTGTCTCACTCCTTTCGGCTCAACAAAACTGATGTTTTATCATATTCCTCTTTGCTGAACTTTCCCTTCTCTCCAAGTATCGAATTCTATTGTTCCTACTGTGTCTTCACTACTTTCCATCAGACATGCTATCTCTGCTCTGGCTGGTTTTGCTAATCTCTCTGCAATCTGCCAGAGATGCTATGATTATGAAACCTCTCCTTAACTGAGGAAGAGTACAGCTGTTCTCAGGCAGCTACCTTAATCAATCACTAGGAAGAGTTTTTTTTTTTTTTTGCAGTTATTACTCTCACTTAAAGTTATGATAAAGCTAATTTCAGTTTTCCTTACTCATCTCAGTCTATTTAGGAAGTTCACTTATTTAGGCTTCATGAGGTGGTATCACTCACTGCGGCTAAAATTATATCTGCCCTTTGAAGCCCTATTTGATTCTTTTTTAAACTTCCCTCTCCCTCTAACATTTCTTCTGAGTCTCTCAGTTTAATTGCCTTTTAATTTATGGATAGAAATTTGTTTTAGTTCTTCAATATTATTGTACCCTTTCCCCCACTTTACTAGTTAACTATTATAAGAGTACTGTTCCTTCAAGTGGAAAAGATCAGTGATATGTTCAAGAAACTGTTCGAACCTCTGACTGCTCCTCACATTCCTCTTTTCTATGCAAATAGAAGGGGTTGAGCTGGTTAGGGGAAGAATAAAAAGCCAGATATTCTTTGTCTTACTTTTTGTCAGCAACATATTTCAGTCTGGTTCCTTTCAAGTCTCTCTAAAACCATATTAATTCTATCTTTACCGCTCCTGAGTTAATTTCTCCTGGTTATGAAATCTGAAGGAAGATTTGTAAACAAATTTTCCTTTCAATACTACAATTTATCTTTCTATCTACCTCCAAAGAATGATCCTATCCTGCCACTGAATTTTCTTTTGTCAACAACATAATTTAAAAGCTCCTCCCACTTTTTTCTAATGTGTTTTTTTGTCATTTGTCTCTTATTACTCTGAGCTATATTGTTACTGACATTGTTTTTATACATACTTTTAAATTTACATCAAGAATATCTCTAAATATTTTCTTAGATTCCCACCCCCAAATCCACTGAGCGATTTCTTGCAACAGATAAATAGATAAAAAGTTCATCATAGGTCATCAAAAGTTATTAACACATTCAGTTTTCTTGGAGTTTATCAGTACTCTACATCACAGTTTATTTCTCACCTCTTCGGGAAGGGAAGGAAATGGATTTTTTCCTGTCCTCTCCAGGGTTTGGTTCTGACACTATTGATATTTTTATTGTTAGTTCTATTTATTTATTTCAAATTTATTTAACATTTTATTTCCCCCAATTACATGTAAAAAACAATTTTTAATAGTCATTTTTAAAACTTTGAGTTCCAAATTTTCTACTTTCCTCCCTACCCCCTCATTGTGAATACAAACAACTCAATATAGGTTGTACATGTAGAATCATGCAAAACCTAGTTCCACATTAGGCATGTTGTGAAAGAAAACATAGATGAAAAAAAAACCTCAAGAAAAATAAAGAAATTAAAAAATAGTACACTTCAATTGGTATTAAGACACAATCATTTCCTTATCTGGGAGTGGATAGTATTTTTCCATCATAAGTCCTGCAGAGTTGTCTTCGATCTTTTATTGTTGAGAATAGCTGAGTCATTCACAAGTAATAATTTTACAATATAGATGCTGTTTTGTACACAGTACATTTAACTTTGCACCAGCTCATGTAAGTCCAGTTTTTTTTTTTTCTGAGAGAATACCGCTCTTCATTTCTGAGAGCACAATAGTATTTTATCATATATAGTCATATACCACAATTTATTCAGTCATTCCCAAATTGGTGGCCATCTCATCAATTTCCAATTTTTTGCCACCAGATAATTGTTGGTATAAATATTTTTGTACATAAAGGTGTTTTTAAAAGAATCTGTTTTGGGATATAGACCTACAAATGGTATGGCCAAGTCAAAGAATATGCATGGTTTCATAGCCCTTTGTTCATAGTTCCAAATTACTATAAAGACTAGTTGAATAAGTTCACAATTTCACCAGCAGTGTATTAACATGTCATTTTTCCCATATCACTTCTAACATTGGTCATTTCCTTCTGTCCTATTAGCCAATATAATAGGTATGACATAGTACCTCAGAATTGTTCTAACTTGCATTCCTCCAATCAATAGTTTTTTAAAGCATTTTTAATATGGCTATAGATAGTTTTGACTACTTCATCTGAAAACTTCATATTTTTTATCATTTATCAATTGGGGAATGGCTCTTATTTTTGTAAATTTGACTCAGTTCTCATTTGAAGAGTGAGGACTTTACCAGAGAAACTTGCTTCAATTATTTATTTTTTTTTACAGTTTAATTACTCAATGTATTTCGCTTCATCATATTTTCCCCTGTTTATTCTATTCTTGCTCTCCTTTTACCCTCTCTCCTCAAAAGTATTTTATTCTTATGTACTGCCTCCCCCAATGTACCCTTCCATCACCTCCACTTCTCTTATCCCTGTCCCCTCCTACTTTCCTATGGGCTAAGTGTATTTATTATTCCATCTTTGAGCCAATTAAGATGAGAATAATGTTAAATCACCTCCTGCCTCCACATCCCCTATTGTCCCCTCCACTGTAAAAATCTTTTCTTCCTGCTTCTGTGTGAGATAATTTACCCCCATTCTCTCTCTCCCTTTCTTACAGTGCATTCCTCTTTTTCACCCCTTAACTTTATTGTATTTTTGACAGCATTCCTTCATATTCAACTCAACCTGTGTCCTCTGTCTAGATATACTCCTATTTGCCCTAATGATGAGAAAGTTCTTATGAGTTACAAGTATCATCTTCCCATGTAGGAATGTAAACAGTTCAACCTTTTTAAGTCCCTCAAGAGTTCCCTTTCCTGTTTACCTTATTATGCTTCTTGTGAGTCTTCTATTTGAAAATCAAATTTTCTATTCAGTTCTGGTCTTTTCATCAAGAATGCTTGTAAGTCCTCTATTTCATTGAATATCCATTTTTTTTTTGTACCTGAAGGATTATTTTAAATTTTACTGGACAAGTGATTCTTGGTTGTAATCCTAGCTACTTTGACCTCCAGAATATAATATTCTAAGTTTTCTGATCTTTTAATTTGGAAACAATAAATACTGTGTTTTCCTGACTATGGCTTCTTGATATTTGAACTGTTTCTATCTGGCTGCTTGAAATATTTTCTCCTTGACCTGGGAACCCTAGAATTTACCAGTAAGATATTTCACATTGCCTTCTATGTTTTTTTCATTTGTTTGTATCTGTTTTATAGTACCTTGATTTCTCATAAAGTCATTATCTTTCATTTGCTCCATTCTAATTTTGAAGGAATTGTTCTTTTCAGTGAGCTTTTGAAATTCCTTTTCCATCTGGCCAATTTGTTTTTGTTTATTTTTGCTTTTTGGAGGGCAATTGGGGTTATGTGACTTGCCCAAGGTCCCATGGCTAGTTTGTGTGTGTGTGTGTGTGTGTGTGTGTGTGTGTGTTAAATGTCTGAGACCGGATCTGAATCCAGGTCCTCCTGACTCCAGGGCCAGTGCTGTATTCACTGTGCCACCTAGCTGCCCCCAATTTGATTTTTTAAGGAATTCTCCTCCTCATTAGCTTTTTGCACCTCTTTTTGCCATTGAGTTAGTCTATTTTTAATGTGTTATTTTCTTCAGTATTTTTTGGGTCCCTTTTAGCAGGCTGTTGACTCACTTTTCATGATTTTCTTGCATCATTGTCATTTCTCTTCCCAATTTTTCCTCCACTTCTCTTACTTGATTTTCAAAATCCTTCTTGAGCTCCTCCATGGCCTATAACCAATTCATATTTTTTCTTGAAAGATTTTGATGCAGGAGTTTTGACTTTGTTCTATTCTTCTGGTTCCATGATTTGATCCTTTTTTGTCCTCCAAAAAGAATCATATGGTCTCATTGTGCTTCCTCTGTTTGCTTATCTTGCTAGCCAATTACTTGTCTTTTGAGTTCTTTGCCATGGAGAACTCTGCTTCCAGAGTGGAGAGAGCTGTATCGCAAATCACTGGGGTTTTCACAGTTGCCAGAGCTATGAGGAGTGTGCCCTCTCTATAGCCAGCACAAGCTCTGGCACACTGGTGTTCCTCACCCCAAGACCACCACACAAGACTGAGACCCAAATCCAAGCAGGTCAAAGCAAGAGCAATTACCCTCTGAATGGTCACTTGGTACCCCTAAGATATGCGTGCCAGGAGTTCAGGAGTCAGGATACATACATAGCAGCAGCTGCAGCCACCCAGCCTCCTCCACCTCTAGCCCCAGGGGCAAGAGATGGAACATCCTCCCCAGTCACCCAGTTGCAACAGAGTTTCCCATTGACCTTTTACTTTCTCTTTGATGTTCATGGATTGAGAAGTCTGAAAACCACCATAGCTGCTGGTGATTCACTCTCCTGAAGTCTGCTCCAGGCCAGTCTGTACTGCTGGTCAGGGCTGCCCCAAGTCCAGACCTACACAGCTCATGACATACTGTGCTTGGCTTTGAGCTTGTTGTGATAGACCCTTTCTGTTGGCCTGCCAGGATGTCTTCAGCAGGAGATTTGTTTCTCTCTGTCACTTTGTTCTGTAGCTCTAAAATTTTTTTGGAGTCTTTTTTCTTTTTACCAATATTGGAGGTGGTTGGAGGAGGAGTTGAAGTAGAACTCTGGAATTTGGCTATAATATTTCTGGGAATTTTTATTATATGATCTCTTTCAGGAGGTGATAAATGGACTCATTCAATTTCTATTTTACCCTCTGGTTCGAGAATATAAGGGCATTTTACCTTGAAAATTTCTTGAAAGATGATGTCTAGGTTCTTTTTTTTTATCATGACTTTCAGGAAGTCTAATAATTTTCAAATTATCTCTTCTGGATCTATTTTCCAGTAAGATATTTCACATTATCTTCTATTTTTTCATTCCTTTGGTTTTGTTTTATTTTGTCTTGGTTTCTCATAAAGCCATTAGCTTTAATTTGCTCAATTCTACATTTTAAAGAGGTTTTTCCTTCAATAAATTTTTGTACCTCTCTGTCCATTTGGTCAATTCTGCTTGTTAGGGTATTCTCATTGGATTTTTGGACCTCTTTCACCATTTGGCCATTCTTTTTTTTTAGGGTGTTAATTTCTTCAGTATTTTTGGTGTCTCTTCTACCAAGCTACTGACTCATTTTTTCATGATTTTTTCTGCATCATTTTCATTTATCCTCCCATTTTCTCTTCTACCTCTTTTACTTGTTTTTCAAAATCCTTTTTGAATTCTTCCTTGTTTGAGAACAATACATTTTTTTTCTTGAAAACTTTGGATGTAGGAGATTTGACTTTGTTATCTTCTGACTGTGTGTTTTGACCTTTCTTGTCACCATAGTAACTTTCTATAGTCAGAAGGTTTTTGTTGTTTGCTCACTTTTTCCAATTTATTTCTTTACTTTTAATTTTTTGTTGAATTGAGGTTCTGTTGCAAGGGTGGAAGGCTCAACATCTAAGCATCAGTGGTTTTCAGCAACTGTTTTCAGAGATACTTCTAAGGACCTGTAAGTTTTCAGTTTTTCCAAGGTGGTATGATCTAAGGAGAGATGAGTTTACTATTCTTCTGGCCTGTGCTCTGGTGTATGAGTGATCACAAGCACTCTTTTCCACATTGGAACTGTGATTACAGCCCCTGCTCTACTGTGGCTACAAGCTCTGGTATGCTCACACTCCTCTTTGCCCTAGGACTGCCACTCAGGACTGTGACCCAGATCTGAGTATGGGCAAAGCAACAGAGTCCTACCCTCAGTTCCAGCAAAGAGATACCTATACTTTCTTTCTGATCAGTTATTCAACCCCACTGCTGTCTGTGGTCTGAGAGCTCTGGAAGTAGCTGCTGCAGCTGCTGATTCAGTGGTTCCCAAGGCCTGTTTCTGGTCTATTTTGTTTGGTCTGCCCTAGGTCTGGTCTGTGCTGGTGCAGTCTGAACTGGACTGTGTTCCACTTTCATACATGTATGTCAGACCTTTTCTGCTGACCTTCTAAGTTGTCTTTGACTGGAAAAGTATTTCAACCCTACCTTTTGTGGATTTTGCTGCTACAGGAATTGTTTTATGGCATTATTTAAAGATGTTTTGGTGAGAACTCAGATGAGTCCCTCACTTTTCCCCACCATCTTGGTTCTACCTTCTGACACTCTTATTAAAGGACATGTCATTTTCTTATATTTATAGTTGTCCTCAGGCATCTGCCCTTGCTTCCCTGTTATATATCTTTTCATAATAAAAACTAGTCAATTAATTCCCTATACATCCACATAATTTCCTTTATAAAAATTTCCATTTTTCCCTTTTTTATAACTATTTGTTCTTATCTTTTTTTTCTTTTTCACATTTTTGGAGTGGGGAAAGCAGGGAAATTGGGGTTAAGTGACTTGCCCAAGGTTGCATGCCTAGTAAGTGTTAAGTGTCTGTGACTGGATTTGAACTCAGCTCCTCCTGACTCCAGGGCTGGTTCTTTATTAACTGTACCACCTAGCTGCCCCAATTATTTGTTTTTATCAAATCTTGGATTGACTTCAACTGTAGAATATTAGGTAAGAGGAATTTAAGTGTCATAAGATCATAAGAAAATTGGATTAGTGGTTCTAAATATGAAAGATACATCAGTAGTTAGCTAATTCTATCTTCTCAATTTGCAGATAAGGAAAGAGACTCAGGGAAGTAAAGTTACTTGGCCAAGGTTACACAGATTCTATACACTAGAAGAATGATTTGAACCCCAGTTATCCTGATTCAATTTCTACTGTATCATTTTGTCTTAAAGGAAGCTAGGAATTCTGTGGAGTCAGGGTGAAGAGAGAAAGAATTTCATTTTGGAGACCGTCAAAGTTAAGACAAGGAGAAGAGAGATAGTTTGTCTTGTTCAAGGGATAGCAAATAGTCTAAGATGGATGAATCATATATTATGTGAAGGGGAATATCGTGCAAGAATAACAGGAAGGTAGGCAGAGAAATGATTGTGAAAATCTTCAAAGGCCAGAAAAAAAGACTTCTTTTTCCTCCTGGGTGAAACAGAGAGTCAATCCTGTTTATTGAATTTGTGTATGTGTAACACAATTAAACTTTTCAGTTTAGGAAAAATAAATGTGTCAACTTTATGGAAGATGGTTCAGGAGACATATGATGAAGGCCTGAGATAAGGTGCAGGTTATGTGAGTAAAAAAAGGGCTGTTGCTCCTTGTCCCTCATTTTGGACCAATGACATCACAGGGTGATGTCTTAACTCATTCCCAAATTGGATTTAAGTAAGACAGAATTGCAAAGTTGTCAGCCACACTTTCTTCCTGAATCATAGAAATCCATTGACAAAGAATAAGTCAAAACAACTGGGGTTAACCTGGAATTCAGTGTATGACCTTAACATCTTTAATTTCTGACCAGTCTCTAAGTGCTTTACAACACCTGCTTCAAACGACTTCCAGGTGTTTGTTACAAATTGTTTTCATCCACCTATTCTGCTGGGGGGAAGTTTTTACATGCTTGGGAGAGACAGCCCCTAAATCACTGAGAGGTTTGAGGTCTATCAGTTACCATCCATATGCTTTAATCCATCTCCCAAGACAGTTTACCAGGGTGTGCCTGTGGCAATGCCACAGTTTCTTGGAATCACAGGTGAAAGTTGGATAAAAGGTGGACACCAAATGAGCAGCACTGAAAAGGGCTCAGGAAGTCCTCACACCAGAGGTGCTAGTCCTTCCTGAACACAGATTATTTTTTTGAGAAAAGAGTATTTAAATGACAACTATGGAGCTACAAATTTCAAGATGTGTTGAATTCTAGGTATATGCTCAGAAAGGCACCTGCACTTTTATTAAAGACCACGTATTGCCACTTTAAAACATCACAGCAAAGTGTTCTCAATGACCTTTACTAATTTTCTTCTTTTTACCAACAGTAGATGATTTCTCTCCTTGGGGTCCCTGTGTGTCTAAAGTTTGTAGCATATGAAACTGCTTCCTCTTTTGTGAATTGTGGCTCCTCCTTCAATCTCTCATCTCTTGCATCACTGCAGATGTTCATGCCCCTTGTTTCATTTGGGTCATATTTTTTCCCATCCTCTAAGCTCTTGATACAGGTTTCACCTCTCTAAATAACCTTATTTTTCCATTTGAAGTTCTTATTGTTTTTCTATCAAGGAATATGTTTCCCAAAAGGCTGGAGAGAAGAGAGAAGTTCCTCTGGCTTGATGGTTTCAAAGACAAATAGAAAGAGGGGTAACTAATCCATAAATAAGAATCCTTACAGCTGCATATTGACTTAGTTTAAGTGATAATATTGTCTCTGTTTTGTTTTCACCTGGTTTAGGGCCACACTCTGGAGTGCTGCAGGCTTCATGCAGGCTGTGGATTTGAAATCTCTGCTCCAAATCTTTCACTTTCTTTTCTGGTAGAGATATAACTTGTATTTTGTGAACATGTAGACATTATTTGGCTATATGTTCCAAATCTTCCTCTCTTTCTCTCTCCCTTCCTTCCTTCCTTCCTTCCTTCCTTCTTTCTTTCCTTCCTTCCTTCCTTCCTTCCTTCCTTCCTTCCTTCCTTCCTTCCTTCCTTCCTTCCTTCCTTCCTTCCTTCCTTCCTTCCTTCCTCTCTTTTCTCTCTCTTTCTATCCATCTATGCATAATTATTTATCTATATTCTCAGTCATTCACTAAGAATTACTATTCCTTTCTAATATTTTTATTTTTTAATTATTTGAGGAAGGAAAGGAAGGAAGAATGAATAACATTTTAAGATACAAATGTTTTCTATAGAATTCATTGAAATTGCAAGGCATTTAACATAGTTACATGCTAGAGAACTATGATACAAAATCACAGCTCAAATTTAGACAAATGTGCCAATGACTATTATTTTAAGATACAAAGCCAATTGGGTAAAATTAATCCTTACAATACATTTAGCATGTATATCTAGATTAATTCTTACTTCACTGGCCACAGTAAATACCATTCTATGTGCTGCAATTGTTGAATAAATTGCTTCTTATTATTCCTGATCAAATAATTCAACATATACAAAGCTTTGTAAATACTATATAAATGTTATCATCATCATCATCATCATCATCATCATCATCATCATCATCATCATCATCATCATCATCATCATCATCTGTTTTAAGCTGCTGTTTCCTAAGAATCAGCTTCACACAGTTTTATCCTCCCGCCCCTCACTTCACCTAGTTATTCAGCTTCTCTCAGATATATCCTATATGAATCTTTCCTGGATGCCCTAACATAAGACAATTATAAAACTTACAGTCATCATCCTCAGGGCAACCCTAGGGCTTTTTGGCCCTTTTGATAAAGAGTGATAAAATCTCTCACCACCAGAGAAGGATGGATTACTCAGCATTTGGGGAGTAACCTTACCACTGTGGCTTTACATTCCCTATTAAAGATGGATGAAGTGGTTATACTCTCAAGCAGTAAAACATTTAGGATTTCCATGCTGTATTGTAAATAGGTGATTCTAGAACTGCACTAATCAGCCAATGAATAAGCAAGCATTTATCAAGCCCTTTCCAAATGCCCATCATTGTGTCTAGTGATGAGGGTACAGAGAAAAAGGAAAAGGTAGGTTGATACCTGTTAATGTCTTTCCTCACAATTAGCCTTGCTTTCATCTGTAATTGAAAAATCTTTCTTGCATAGTCACTGCCTGCACTTTAGAATCCACATTCAAGCATGGACCAGTTAGTCTGACAATGTGACACATAGAGGCTATATGAGAAGAGGATAAGTTCTGGCGGGTTAGGAAATTGTTAGAATATAAGCTTAGCCATCCCAATGAAGAACATGTTTGGTATTATCCAATGGACTGACCCACTATATTTAGACAGGTTCAACATGTCTGGGCTGGTCATCTCTCCATGTGTGTTTATTCTGTCTCAGAAATTAAGGAAACTATCTACCATGGCATGGAGGAGGTTCTGATCTTCATTGGTAGGGGGAATTCTCATGAGGATGAAATCATGGATCCTTGAAGTATTAAAGTCAGTTCCTAATTATTTTTCTTTTAAGGCACTGTTAAAATTCATGACCATATTTTAATGACTAAATTCTATACATAGATGTTGATGCCAGTCTATCAATATTTTACTTTAAATAAAAAGAACCCAATGGACAATCAACCCAACCTCTTTAGTTTCTCATTTTCTACATCTGTGACATGAGAAATTTAGAATATGTCACAAATACCATACACTCATAAAGCTATAGAGGACTGTAGAAACTCATTTAGCTCATTTTAAACATGATGAAACAGACATTGAGAGGTTAGTTCAATTGCAAAGAACACATAGATACTGTCTGAGATAGGGTTAGAATATGGTTTTCTTTTTTTTTCTTTTTTTTAAAGCAATTGGGGTTAAGTAACTTGCTCAAGGTTACACGGCCAGGTGTTTCTGGGAGGGTGCTAAGTGTCTGAGCCCGGGATTCGATCTCCAGGTCTTCTCAACACTGGAGCCAGTGCTCTTACTCGCTGTGCTACCTGGACGCCTCAGAATATGGTTTTCTTGAATCTTAACAAAATGATCTTTTATTCTGTGAAGTGCTTCAGGTTCATATACATTTAAATATGTTCTTTTTCTTTTTTTCTTGAGTTGCATTGACCAAAAATGCATCACCAAGAAACCAAATTATTGGTATTGAGTCTCTCTGTCATATGCTGGCCCTTGCAAAATGGATCTGGTCTATATTTGGGACAATACTTGTAGTCTTTCCAATTTAATATCTTTATCAAGTGCTCACTATGGGCCAGACATTGTACTGAGTGCTGAGAATACAAAAATAAGGAAAAAGAAAGACAATCCTCAATCTTAAGGAACTTGTAATTCAATTGGGGAAGGAAACATAAAAAATGAAGGTAAGAATGAATGGTGGAGGTAGAAAAATTTACCTAAATGGAAATATGATGGGAAAGAAGTCCAGAGAGCAGGGACAAAACCCAGACAATAACAAAGGAATAAACGTTGCTGGACTGGATAATTTCCTTAAAATGGAGTTTCCAGAATGTAGTGACCAATTAGAAGAAATGGCTATAGGTGTAGAATGATCTTTTAGGGTGAGAAAGCTACTTGGGAAGTCTTGGGAATTAAGAACATAGTTCAGGAGAGAATTATAAAACTTTCAGAACTAGTATTATGTTGTCATTTTACTTTCCAAAACACACACACATCTCCAGTTATGAAGAGGCATCAGAGAAAGTCTTCGTGCAATATGAGAGAAAGAAAAAATATAAAATGGCCATTAGGCTTGTCTGTCTCCCTCCACTTCTGCAGTGACAGAAGGGCACATAAAGAGGAAGAGCTTGCTGTGAACCACATAGGTATTTGAGTTTTTATGGATTGTTGGTACTTTAATTGTGAGATCCCCATGATCTCACATTTGATTAATGACTCTTACAGTGATCAATGACTAGAGGAACTGAACAACATCAAATGAAATTCTCATTATAAATAAAACCAGTGCAAAAAGGAAGTTTCACTAAATGAAATAATGGATCATAAGGTTTTCCTTGAAGAAGTGAATAAAAATGTTGGTGACATTGGTTTTATTGCATGCCCCAAAGCATCAAGAAACATCATTTCATGGGACATTTATTTGGTCACCTCATATTGAAGTGTTCATGGCATGTATTTCTAAAAAATAAAAAAAGACCAGAAAGAAAATAGTTGTGGTTTATTCATGAAAATTAACTGAAGACAATATAGAGGTAAAGGAATACTTCAGTTACCTTAATAAAAATCTACAAATATACACTTTGATATCTGGGGACTTAAATGCAAAGAGAGGAATAGATAAGAATGAGAAGATCTATAGAAAGATAAGCAGATGCTAAAGACTTTGGATGTAGACTGCAGTCTGATATAAACACCTCATGCCTCTACATCATGAATATTTTTACTGGGAAAAACAGTATTTTGCTACTCAATATTCTTGTGGACATGATGATCACTGAACAACAGAAAAATGAAAGCAAATATAATTTGTCAGAGAGAAGATTCACCACAGATGTGGGAGTTATCCTTAAATCAGCTTTCTGTGAACAAGACAAAAATAAGTTAACATGAAAGAAGAAGAAATGATGGTTGAAAAGGTATGGAGTACATTCGAAACTGTTAAATCCTGATTTATTTAAGCAAGCTACAGATAATGGAAAACGGGTAATGGATTGTGGAAATATCATCAAAATAAATCACATTACACATAAAGTTGATATGAATTGTTGACCACACCCTGCTTCCTGGATATTCTCTCTTCTCTGTTTTATTATGACATGTTCCTGGTAATGTTTCGACCTGTCACTGGTCTTTTAAAATATATTTTATTAATTCTTCTTCTATGACATGCTCACTCTTTGTGGCTGTACTGGCCCTTCATATTGTGACTGCACTTTTTCACTTTACAACCTTATTAGCCCCCATGTGTTGAATCACCAGGTTTATTCTGATGAATCCCATATTGCATGTTTTTCTCCTCACATGACGAAATTAGAGCATTATAATGTCCTAGAAATGGAAGGGACCTTAAAGATTATCTTGTCCAGCCTCTTAATTTTAAAATACTATTGCCATTTTTTATTCATTGGCTTCTTTAATCTACTCATTCAATGAACATGTATTAACGATTTTTTGTATTAAATATTGGTATATGGAACAGAACCAAGGCCATCTCTAAACAACCACGACCAAACTGAGCCGGCAGTGAATATTGTTGTACGTTCTTGTTAAGCAGCGTGTTATCATGTTGCATGTATCTTAATACTCTTGTTGTCCTCTCTCCACCACATAGATTCACATTTTTACATTGTAATAAATTGAGTCATTGAGAATTTTCATTCCACTCTGGAGAAAGTCATGTATATGTGATCAAAATCTTATTACTACGTGTTCTTTCAACTTAATGACCAGGGATGAGAAACTGTCCAGTACAATGTGTGTGTGTGTGTGTGTGTGTGTGTGTCCAATATAATACCATGCCATCCTTGAGTGTGACTGGTTTCCAAAAAGCTTGCAAAAGCAAGCTTTGGAAATTCCTTGAGATCAAGCTCATCTCTTTTGTCTCTCTCTCTTGCCCCCCCCACAACCCCGCCAACGTCTCCTCTCCCTCTCTCTC
>NW_027185761.1:29975464-29980106 GCF_028583685.1 Petaurus breviceps papuanus | reverse complement strand
CCCCGCCAACGTCTCCTCTCCCTCTCCCTCTCTCTCCTCTCCTCTCCTCTCCTCTCCTCTCCTCTCCCCTCCCATCCCGTTCCTCCACTCCACTCCTCTCCCTTCCCCTCTCCTCCCTTTCCCTCCACTCCCCTCTTCTATCCTCTCCTTTCCTGTCCTCTCCCTCTCCTGTCCTCTCCCTCTTCATCTTCCTCCCTCCCTTCATCTGAACTCTCTCTCTCTCTCTCTCTCTCTCTCTCTCTCTCTCTCTCTCTCTCTCTCTCTTCCCCCTTCATCCCTCCCTCCCTCCTTACTCTGTTTTTCTTTTATCTCTGTCTATGTATCTCTTTCTACTATAATTATATGGGGGAGGAGATTTTGTTATTGTAAATATTTGCAAGTTAGACAGACTACAATTGTCAAACTAAGAAATGGGTTTTGAAAATGAATTCTACATTTCAAATACTAATCAAAGCATACTTTAGTAGGAGTTGTTTCTGCTTGATGTTTCAAAATTTAATTTTCATATGAAGTGAGAAAATCTATTTAGAACATGCTTGGAAATTTCTTAACACAATATGGGAGCTATTTTGGAAATTGAGGTTGCCCAGAAGAATGAAGTGGATTAAGTAAATGCTAAGCACAGATATTTTTGTTTTAAAAGAAACAGTGGAGATTATACCATATTTAAGCAATCATTACCCCAAATTAGAGCTCCATTGTTTTAAAAGTCAGGTTAATGAGTTTATGAAGAATTTGGAACATTCTAATTGGACATTTATCTTTCTTTTAAAAGCAGCAATTCATGGTTTCATAGGATTTAGAGCTGAAAGTTATATTAAAAATTGTTTAATCTGGGGTGGCCATGTGGTGCTGTAAGAGCACCAGCCCCAGAGACGGGATGACCTGGGATCAAATCTGGGCTCAGATACTTAGCACCAGAAATAAATGGCTGTGTAACCTTGAGCAAGTTACTTAACCCCAATTGCTTTAAAAAAATCATTTAATCTAGCTTTTTTTTTTCATTTTGTCAAACAGGGAATTTAAATCCAGAGAATGTGTTTGTTTTCACACAAGTAGAATCAGAATAAAAGAGCTAGGATTGGAAGGGACCTTAGAGGCCCTCTAGTCCCATCCACTATTATATTGATGAGAAAACTGAAGTCCCAAGAAATCAATTTCTTGACCAAGTTCACACAGACTGTAAAAATTAATGATTATATTTGAACCCAAGTGGTTTGACTCCAGAGCCAGTGCTCATTCCACTCTTTCCTAATATGCCACACCTTAATTCAAATACAGCTCTTAGTCTGTATTCAGTGCTCTACAACAGTATATAGCAAATCACACAGCGATTTCTTGCCCTGAAGGACTTGTTAAAGTCAGACTCATTGGGAAATAGTCTAGGGGATAGGATTCATTTAGTAAATGTCTTGGACTTTTAGAAGAAATTAACAGTTTCCTAGAACTGTCCTGAAAGATTAGAGAATGATAGATTTTGAGAAGGGTGGACCTTAGACGTCATTTCATCCAATCACCTCATTTCATAGATGCTTAAAGAGAATTACTGTTTAGAGTGGTTAAATAACTTACCCATGGTCTCACATATTAAATAGCTAAACTAATGTTCCAACCTAGTTTCTTCAATTCAAATTGTGTACTCTTTTTTTTTTTTACCATGCTTTAATTACTGTTTTTTTCCCAAGTTATTGGTCATCATGGACTCTATTAACTATTAAATAACTATTTGTTGATTCATTTTGATGTGATTAGGATCATTTGACCCACTCTAGACACACATAAAAATTTCCCTGGGCTCTGGACATCTTCTGGGGTGGCAGAATTGGAAGATATTTTCCCTCTTTACTCTTTGTATATATTTTGATAATTCCATCCAATTTCATTATCCCACTGCTGGTGTTATTTGAAATTGAATTTTTCTAATACAGAAAAAGAAAAAAAAGAAATAAACAAAAAAAGCAAAGCAATAACAATATGAACAAAATATTTTTGACCCAAACTTATCTGCTATTCAGCATCTCTCACTTCTACTCAATTAAAAGTGTGGAAAGACATAATCACTATCTGGCCAATGACTCATTTTAATGTGTTATGGGATGCAGTTCATTGAGAAAGAATGACATAGGGTTAATTGGAGACATTGTTTCCATATTCAGGAACTGATTTCTACAGAAGGCCTATTGAGTTAACTGAAGGATGTTCTCTGAAATCAGTCTTTTTGATCGATAAGAATATGTGCTTTTTTCCTCCTCTGACAGATGACAAGCCCTACAATTTGAATGCATAAAATGAAGCAGCGTGAAATACAGGAAATAATATTGGTCTTGGCATCATAAGACCTAAGATCAAATACCAGCTCTGCCGTTTGTTTGACATTGGACAAGTCAACTAAGTCCGCTGGAGTCATTTTATATCTATAAAATAAGGGAGTTGGATCCGATTCCTAATAGTGTTTTTCTGTCTATGATCTTATGTACACAAGTAATGAATGCTCCTTTTCTTAAATGTCCATGTTTAAGGATATAAACTCGTTTTAACTAATACTTTGTGCTCTAATTTTCCAAATCATGGTGTAAACATTGTTTTTATTTCAGAAATAATGGCATGGAAACTTAACGATTTCTCTTTTAAAATTTCATGAAATCCCTATACCTTGCCCAGAACACTTTCTTAATTATTCTATGTTCTCCTAAATTGTGTTAACATAGAAGATTTTTGGAGAGATTTCCATTGTACTTTTCACACACAGACACACGTGCATACACACACACACATGCGCACATGCACACACACACGCATGCACACTCCCCTCCCCTTCCTTGACTGGTAACCATGGTCAAAAAATGCTATGAAATTCCTTCCACATTGTTTTCTGGGTTAAGAAATGCTAGGGAGTTCTTCAGAAGAATGTGGTGTGAAACTATCATTTAGATGGACTATGGGCCTTAGAATTAATTTAGTACAACCTCCTTATTAAAAACAAAATTAAAAATTTTTCCTATTTCTGTTTTCCTATTTCTCAAGTTTTTTCCTTCCTCCATAGAAACCATCTTTGAGACAAAAAAACAAAACAAACTGATGCATTTACCATTTCTGAAAGCATACGCCTCAGTCTGTACTTATAGCCTATGACCTCCCTCTACCAAGAGGAGAGATGCATCATCATTAAGTCTGTGGGCTCGAGATTGGTGATAGAATTGATATGAGTTCTGATGTTTTCTTTTACATTATTATGGTTATTGGCTATATTCCTCCCCTTCTTCCACTAAAGCTCAAAATTCATGTCTTCCTATATTTCTCTGAAGTCTTAATATTTTTCTGTTTTGATGATGCACTAATATAACAATACATTTATATGCTTCATATTTTTCATCCATTCTCCCTATCACTGGGCATATGCCTTACTTTCAGCTTTTTGCTAACACAGTTTAAAAAAGCCAAGGTCTCTCACTGCATGTGGGGCCACCTCCAGTCATCCTGATTTATATCTTTCCACTGGACCCAGATGGCTTTCAGAAGAGGAAGTGAGGCTGGTTACTCTGCACAGCCCCCTCACTTTAATCCAATTTACTCAGCCACGACTGAGGAAAAGATTATGAAGAATACAGGGACTTTTCTAGGTTACAAAATGCCTTCCAAAATGCTTGTACCAATTAATAGCTCTGCCAAGACTATACTGGTGTGTCTATCTTTTCATGGTCCCTGCAGCATAATTTCTTATTTTCTTTTTAATCATCTTTGCCAAATTTGATTGGCATTAAATGAAACTACAGAGCTGCTTTAATTTGCATTCCTCTTACTATTAGTGATATGAAGTATTTTTGTTTTCATACAGTAGTTAATCATTGCTGTTTCTTCTTCTGAAAGTTGTTTGTTCATGTCTTTTGGCCATTTATCTAATAGTGATTAGCTTTGCAATGTGCTCATTTTACAGATGAGGAAAAAAAGGATTGCTCAGAGTCAAAATAAAACAAAACAAAAACTGTATGGCAGAGCCAGAGTACAATGCAAGGTCCCTGACTCCAAATCCAGAACTATTAGCACTAAGGCACACTTCCAAGTGTGGGGATCTTACTATATACTGTCTTATTTTTTTTTTCAGCTGAAATCAAGCCTTGGAATTTTCTTTAACTTTCAGATAAAATAGATATGGTCAAATTTTACTAGTTCACCTTAAAATTGTCAACTAAAAAGAGATTTCTATAATATTGACAAAAATATATATCTAACCACTTCTCCTTTTAATCTCATTAATGTAAATAGAAACAATAGTCTTATTCTAATGGACCATTTTCAAGCACAAGGAATCTGGCCTTTTATGCTAAGGGGCAAAATCATTAGCCTCTTTTAGCCTCATTCTTCCTCTCTACTTACATATGAATTTGAGAACAAGCTGGCTGTGCCAGTTTGCTGAAAATCTGTGATATAAAGTTTAAACTATTCATCATTTCTTTTAGTAACTTGGAGGAAGGAATAGATGTTATGCATATAACATTTTTAATGATTTCAAAGTTAATTTGTAGTATGCCAAACACAGTAACCAAAATGTTAGGCTAGATAAATGGGCTGAAATTAATAATGATGATTTTAATACAGACAAATATGACCTGTTTAGTAACTCATAATAATAGGGCAATTTGCA
>NW_027185761.1:29975282-29975454 GCF_028583685.1 Petaurus breviceps papuanus | reverse complement strand
ACAAAGTAAGTGCTATCTAAATGTTAGGTGGTAGGAGTCTTCTTCATCATCTCCATCATCATTGTAGCAATACTAGCAGCAGTAGCAGTAGCAGCAGCAGCAGCAGCAGCAGCAGCAGCAGCAGCAGTAGTAGTAGTAGTAGTAGTAGTAGTAGTAGTAGTAGTAGTAGTAG
>NW_027185761.1:29937566-29975272 GCF_028583685.1 Petaurus breviceps papuanus | reverse complement strand
AGTAGTAGTAGTAGTAGTAGTAGTAGTAGTAGTAGTAGTAGTAGTAGTAGTAGTAGTGGTGGTGGTGGTGGTGGTGGTGGTGGTGGTAGTAAATGATTTTGGTTCACGTCATCAATTATACCACCACAGGATAAAAAAAAAATGTGAGCAGAAATTCAATGGAAGAACATTATGTGTGTGTGTATAATAAACTTGAAGTTCATTATAAGTATACATATATTGATTTTCAAGACAAATATGTCTGGTAGTCAAAAATTTAGTGCAATCTTGGTCTGTATAAATAGAGGTACACCTTCCAGAATGAAGTAAATAATAGTCCTGTGGTATAGTGATTTGGTCAAAGTGCATTTGAAGTTCTTTGTCCAGTTATTTCTGGGTTACAAATTTTAGGAAGTACGTTGACAAAATGGTGTGTATCTAGAAGAAGGTAACCAAGATGGTAAGTGACCTAGAAACCACGTTATAAAAGCCGTAGATAAAGGAAGTAGACATGTTTATTTTAAAAAATAGAAAATGTACGGGGTGGGGGAAGTGAGAGGGAACATAATCACTATCTTGAAAAATTTGAAGAGAACAGGGCTTGTTCTGCTTGGTGTAAGGGCCCAGAACTATGAGTAAAAGAGATAAGTTGCAAAGAAATAGATCTCTACATAAGAAAAATTCTTATTAACTAGTATGTCCCCAAGGTGAAATGTACTTTATCAAAGGAAGTCAGTCGCTGTCACTGGAGATTTTCAATCAGATGTCAGATAAACACTTGTCAGAGATGTCAGGGAAGCGGAGTCTTGGTCACATAGAAGATGGAACTAATTGATCTCAGAAGCTGCTTCCAAATCTGTTTCTGGTACATGTAATGTCCAAATGCAGCATGAGATTAGCTTTGAATTAAGCAGTTAAAGCACATCCTTTGGCATTTTTGTCAAAGAATTCACAGCTTCACATACTTAAAATATCATAATCAATGGATACCATTCTAATTACAGCATGTCCCAAAGGACATAGTTTGGCAGATTCAGAGTCATCGTTCCTTCCAACTCGAGAAAAAACAGTGTGATAATTTTAAATTATGAGAAAAAATTGACATTTGCCTGTGATGAGACTGTTATGGGTGAGACAGTCTACTAGAATCAAGAATCTCTCTGAGATGAGAGTAGCGATACTTGAAGAGACTTAGACACAGTTTACTTATAACTAGATTGCTATGCTCCCAGTGTTGCTGAAATTGCCATGAAATTCTACATTTTGAAATCTAATCTGTAATGTTTTACATAATATATGTGTATGTATGTATGTATCCATATCATCTATCTATCTATCTATCTATCTATCTATCTATCTATCTATCTATCTATCTATGTATCTATCTATCTATCTATCATCTATCATCTATCTGTCTATGTATACCACAATCACACACACACACACACACACACACACACAGTTTCCATTGTGTTAAATGTTATTGCTGCCTATTTCTTTTAGATACTAGCATATCCTTCCCCTGCCCCTTATTTGATTGATACAGTCAAAAGAATGCTTAGTTGTCATCCCGTCAGTGAATTTGCAAAAATAATTAAAAGCAATGAAAATCACCATTGTCAAGGTTATAAAGAAGCACATATGCACATTCATTGTTGGCATAATTGCAAACTAAAGTATTAGTAGAATCCTTTTGCAAAGTTATTTGGTAGTTCAGGGTAAAGATTACAAAAAAAAAAAAACCCAACATTCTACCCTTTCACCCATAACTGGGGTAAGGCTCCAAAGTGTTATGCAAAACAAACCAACCAAAAGAGCTTTTTGTGAAAGGATTTTTATTGAATTGTAATTTGTAGAATGAGGATAATAATGCCTCTTGTACCTCTTCATGAGGTTTTTGTGAGGTTTGAATAAAATAATATCTTAAGAACCTCACAAACTTTATATACTCATGTCAGTTATGATTATTAACATAGAATTTGTTTCCTATTGTTTCCTACTCCATAGGCCACTACTTGTTAGTCTTCCCATATCACCAGTTACTTGCTGGACATCTTCATGTAGATATCTGTATTAACAATGCAGAATTCACAATGTTTACGGTCACTATAAATATGTTGATATGGTTATTAATCACAAAATATAACAGGCTTTCTACATGGGGGACATAGCCAGAACATTTATTCAAAGTATCATAAAACTGAGTCCCAAAACCAGAAAATCAAAGCCATCACAGTAGCCACAGAGTTGGCACACAGAGTTGGCACACATAGTTAAGGCAGTAAACACCCACATTCTCAAGGCTTCAAAACAAAACAAACTATCTCAGGCAAAGATCCTCCTCTCCTCATTCATGATAACTGCTCAGCCTCCACACAGCTTGCTTCCAGCAGCTCTGGCCCTCATAGTTCCCATCCCCGGCAGTCCAAAGCAGGAGTCCTTACAAGAAGTTCTGGCTGGCTCAGAAAAAGAGAAGTTCACACAACTGCCACAGCTTCCAGTCACTGTGCTAGCTCCAGCCCCGGCTCCTAATGTGCTCTGGCTCCTTCATTCCTCCCCTTCCTGCTATGTCAGCAAGTTCAAGGGGCATGGAAGATCTTCAAATTCCCTTCACAGTATCCCATAGACTTCTCAAACTGTTTTTAAAAAAAGACATTATCATTTCCTAAAACCTATTCCTCTCCCTAACTTCTCTATTTCTGTCACTAAGTCACTTAGGTTCAAATGTGATAGTCATTCTTTGACTCTCTAACTTCCCTAATACTATTAGGTCTAATAATTTGCTACGCCTTGATGTTTCTGCCTTTAAAACATCTCTCACACAATTCCTCTTTTCTCTACTCACATGCCCACCACCTTATTCCGGCCTTCGTCACATTTCACTTGCACTAATGCAATCTTTCCAGTTGATTACTTTGAATTCTGCCTGCCCTCTATCACATCCCTCTACTACCCTGCTGCCAGATTACATATTCCTAAAGCATAGTTCTGACCATGTCCCTCCTTTGCTTAAAAAGCATCAGTCTCATCTTGTTACTTATAGAATAAAACATAAGCTCTTCTGCTTGACATTTAAAGACCATGGTAATCTGGTTCCAGCCTATCTTTCTAGACTGATTTCACAATATTCTTACTTACTCATTCTACATTCCATTCATAATGGCCTATTCTACAGGACTTACTGTCTCCCACCTTTATACTTCTGGAAAGGTTATTATCCCTGCTTAAAATGTCTCTCCTCTTACTTACCTCTCAGAGTCTCTGACTTATTTAAAAGTTCATTTCAAGAACCACTTCTATATAAGGCATTAAAAAAAAACCCAAATGTTATCTTTCTCTTCCAAATATTTGCTTGTTTAGGTAAAATGCTGTTTCCTTCCCATCTAGATTTTAAAGTCCTTGACCTCAAGGGTTGTTTATTTATTTTGTGATGGTAGATTTTGCATCCAGTTTAGAATCTGATATTATATAAATAATATAATGATATTGATGTAATATAATTATATATTATATAATGTAATATTGTTATTATTTAATTAAATATGTCTTAACTACATGTAAATATTTTTAACAATCTTTTTTAAAATTTTGAGTTAAAATTCTCTTCCTCCAGGCCATCTTCTCTTCTTTAGAAGGCAATCAATTGGATTACATATGAGGATATCTGAAACATATTTCTGTATTAATCATGTTGCAAAAGAGAACACCAAAAAACCCAATAAAAATAAAGGTATATGGCATTTTCATCATGAATACTTTGAAATTTTCTTGGATTATTGTCTTCATCAAAATTGCTAAATGTTTCACAGATGGTTATTCTTACGTTATTGCTCTTACTATGCACAATTTTCTCCTGGTTCTGCTTACTTCACTTTGCATCAATTAATTTGTCTTGCCAGGATTTTCTGAAAGAATCCTGTTTGTCATTTCTTTTTGCTTTATTTTAAATTTATTTATTTATTTTAGTTTACATCATTCAGTTCCATAGGATTTAGGGTTCTTAATTTTCTCCCCCTCCCTAATAATAACTGAGTTCTTATCCTAGAAGCTGGACTTTGGGGGCTTATCAAACAGTAGATTACTATAGTCATTGACTGTGTTTTGTGTACCTAACCTATTCCACCACTTTATTTCTTGGCCAGTGCCAAGTAGTTTTGATGATTCCTGCTCTGTAATACAATTTAAGATCTGGTATAGCTACACCACCTTCCCTAGCATTTCTTTTCATGAATTCCCTTGAAATTCTGTATGTTTTGTTCTTCCAGATGAATTTCATTATTTTTTTAGTTCTATAAAATAATTTTTTGGTGGTTTGATTAGCATGGCACTGAATAAGTTGATTACTCTAGGTAGAATTTTCATTTTTATTATATTACCTCGGCCTACCCACAAGCAACTGATTTTTGTTGTTGTTGTTGTTTTGGATATGACCTTTATTGAACTTTTCCACCAGAGAGGAAATAAAAGTCTGTACAAAACCAAATGTTCACTACTATAACTTCTGCATCACAATTAATATCCAAACAGATTTTTAAAAACAGTCAACTCAATCAAAACCCACTACTTCAGAATCAATAGCTTCTTTGAAGCCACAGTAATACTTAAATATGGTTAAGACTTCAATGCAGAAATTTGGTTGTTTGGAAAGTTAAGTAAGCTTCCAACTTAATCAAAATAAAATTACGAAAAGACAAAATTGTGGTTTTCACAGAGATACAGTCCGCTGGAAATCACCAGCACTGGACAGTTAAAGAGTATTTAGAGTCCTGAGATAACATGAAATCTAGGCATCCTTTAAACAGTCTTCTGTTGTCCTTTCTTTTCAATCAGAGATTTATGGATGTGTGGAATCACACCACCAGCAGCAATTGTTGCCTTTAATAAGAGAGTCCAATTCTTCATGCGCGGGAACAGCTAGCTGCAAGTAGTGAGGAGTGATGCACTTCACCTTCAAGTCTTTCGATGCATTTCCTGCCAGATCAAGAACCTCTGCAGTTAGATATTCCAGGATGACTGTGCTGTACACTGTGGCCGTGGCTCCCACGTGTCTGTGACTCATTGTGTGCAACTTCAGATGCAGGTGAATGCCCACTGGGAACTGCAAGCCAGCCCTCTGCCAGCAAGGGGGAAACCACCTTTATCTTTGCCTTTCCAGAGTCCTTCCCAGCCTTCCTACCAGCCTTTTTGAGTTGTGCATGAAGCTCTCTCGCACACACACTCATGGCAGAGAATGGACCAAGCAAACACTGGGAAGATATCCCTTGGGCTATTGCTCTGACACACTGTGACTGAAACTGTAGCAACTGATGTTTTTCCAGTTATTCAGATCTGACTTCATTTTTGTGAAAAAAATGTTTTTTGTAATTGTGTTCATATAGTTCCTTGGTTTGTTTTGGCAGGTAGATTCCCAAATATTTTATAATTACATTAGATATAATTTCCTTTTCTATCTCTTGCTGTTGGGCTTTGTTGGTGATATATAGAAATGCTAATGATTTATGTGGGTTTATTTTATTTCCTCCAAATTTGCTGAAGTTTTCTATTATTTCAAATAGTTTTTCACTTGATTAGGATTCTCTAAGTATATCATCATATCATCTGCAAAGAATCATAGCTTAGTTTCTTCTTTGCCTATTCTAATTCCTTCAATTTTTTTCTTCTCTTATTGCTAAAGCTAACATTTCAAGTACCATATTGAATACTGTAAAGCTGAGCACTAGCAGCTCTTCAGAGGAATGTTACTGTGAACAGTTTTTAAGGTTCTGATCACACAGTATAGTGAACACTCTGTTTAGTAACAAATCAAAGCAAAACATTCAGAGAAAATCAAGGTACAGCATTCACAATATTACAACTTATCACAGAAGATCACAATATAGTATTCACAACAGCTTATCATTAAAATGGCCACATAGAGGTGGCCAGGTGGCTCAGTGAGTAAGAGCATGGGCCCCAGAGTTGGGATGACCTGGGATCGAATCCTGGCTCTGATACTTAGCACCACACCCAGAAATAACTGGCCGTGTAACCTTGAGCAAGTTACTTAACCCCAATTGCTTAAAAAAAAAATGGCCACATAGCTTCCACCATAGTGGCCACAAAGTTTCGAACAAAGAACAATCATCTCAAAGTTCAATACTCAAAGTCTTCCACTCATGGGTCACACTAAGTTAACTCAATCAGTCACTCATTCAGCAATCAATTACTAAGTATCATTAATCACTAAATACAATCATTAGAAAATACACAGACTCCCCAACCCTAGGTCACTAGTAAACTACAATTTCATCACTATTCAGTATCCATGGAGAGGTCTTTTCATCTTGACTAGAGGCAGGCAGCTCCTACCTGAATCCACCAAACAGTCACCTGGATTCAAAGGCAGACAGCTCTCAGTTCCTTTTCCAGCTCTCTGTGTAAGTCCTGCTCCACAATGAAGTTCACAGGGTCCAGTCCATTTCAAATCCTTTATAATTGCTGTTCTCGAGAATTCAAGGCTCAACCAAGCTACAAACAGACAAAGTCTTAGCATCCTGGTCATGCTTCCTCAGTCTTCTGCAGCTCTTCAAAAATTCAGAATCATCTTATCTAGCCTGGGCAGGGGGCAGGGTAGGAGGGGGGCTCCTGGACTTCTCTTCAGAAGAAACCCTGCCACCACAAGTTCTCAGGAAATTCTGACTCAGTTCTCAATTCTCATTTCTCTTCTGTAGCTGCTCTGTTTCCAGATGCTGGTCCCAAGAAATTCTGACTGTCCCTTCCTGGGGCTTTTCCTTAAATACACACAGCATTAGCTTCCTTTTTCAGCAAACCCCTTCCTGTTAAGTCAGGAGTTCATCCCTTCTGTTTCCCCAACAGAGGCTTGATCAATTACTAAGTGCTAAGTACCTGCTACCTTTGCTTAAATTGAAAGGAGGTGCTAAGTATCTGCTTATTTACCAATACAAAAAGGGGTCTTCAAAATCAAATTACATTACCATTACAAAAAACAGTGGTTATAATGAACATCCTTGTTTCTGCACCAATCTTATTGGAAATGCTTCTAGCTTATCCCCTTTACATATAATGCTTGCTGATGGTTTTAGGTACATGTTACCTGTTTGTCATTTCTTATAGTATAATAGTATTGCATCACAATCTTATATGACTATTGTTCAGCCATTCCCCAATTGATTTGAATCCCCTCAATTTCTGATTTTTTGCCACTACAAAAAGATCTGCTATAAATAATTTTGTACAAATACATCCCTTTTCCCCTTTTCTTTGATCTCTTTTGGATAGAGGCCTAGGACACAACCATTTAACAGGAAATATAGATTTTACTCAGGCCCTAGTCAGTGGATCCAGGGTAAAGTGACCCCATATGAGCAAATTGATGAACAGTAAAAGGGAAATTCATTTTATAAGTCATAATGAAAGGACAAAAAAACCCAGAGAGCTAGTAAGTAATTCCACAGAGCAAGGAACTAAAATAGAGTGCATAACAAGAATTTGAGAAGAACATAGAGCTTGTGTGTATTATTTCCTTAGCTAGTCTACACTAAGACCAAATTAATCTTGGCAATAACCACTCATATTTCTTGGAAAACTTCAGAATTCCATTGAAGGATGGCCTATTTTCACAGTGAGTAGTTTAATCATTCTGATGGGGAGTGTAGTCTATCAAAACCTTGGACAGGTCAAGCTTCAGATGTATATTTTCTACTTAGGTGTCAATGTACCTGAAATTCCAACATTACCAAATCAATTTAAAAAAAAATTTACTTAGGGGTAGCCAGGTGGTGCAGTGAGTAAGAGCTCTGGCCCCAGAGTTGGGAGACCTGGGATTGGTTCTGGGCTCAGATACTTAACACCCACACAAAATAACTGGCCTTGTAACCTTGAGCAAGTTACTTAACCCCAATCACTTTAAAAAAAATTACTTAACTGAAAGTTTAAGTTTTATTCCATGTCCAGTGAATCTCTGTTAATGTGAAAATCTTTTTTTAATGCTTTTGGACAAGGCTTATGATTTCATTGGTATAGAGAATTCTAAGAAAAGGAAAGTCCCTTTAGCAGTGCAATTCAGCACCTCCTCTATAGCTTATAGTCTTAAGAGTTTCCCAGAACACAGAGAGGTCCTATAATCAGTACCTATTAGAGGACTAGAACACAGTCCTTATTGACTCTAAATTTGGCTCTCTATCCCCTCCCTGATGTTAATGTGCCATGCAAATACCTCAAGATGGAATAAAAACCTAGTCATCAGAACTTTTTTTAGCTAATGCTTTTCTTTTGTGGAAGTTACACTTTAGGGCTTATGACTATTGAAAAGATACAGAGGAATGGTTCAATAAAAAGAGGTGAAAGGTGTCAAAAATATACTTCTGCTTCACCACTTGGCCAGAGAGTAGCACTGATTCTCTTTTTTAAATGGCCTGAGCAAATTGAACTGTCTACTGGATCCCAGTGCTTAAGATCCACTTAATAAGGTGAATGTACCTCTATCCTGGGGGGACAGGGGAAAGGATGCTCTCATTACTGGTATCTTTTTTTGTAAAAAACCTGGACAAAACCTGCATAAAACACATTTCAGACTAATGGGTGCTCAGTGAATCCAAGTGTGGAGGAAACACAATATATTTCTTAAAACACAAAAGGGCAGTGGATATCAGGTTATTCTTCAAGTTGCTGATACAACCTAAGTTTGTCTTCCCCCCTGTGGGAATGAGAGGGATGTCATCTTAATAGCTGTCAAAAATGTAGGAAGCTTTGGATAAAACTAGATCAGACACCAGTTGGATGTGACTTGATGGGACATTATCTAACTTAATATGGCAGGTGTACACACAGTGGAATTTGTAACTTTTTTCTAAGGCCAAATGAGAAAGAAAATTACTTCTCCCTTGGCAATTTTCTAAATATAAACCTCAGTCTCAGGGCATAGATAGGCCTCACAACACTGGTTTTGTCATGTTGCTATTTGTGAGTCCCCAGAGCTATGCTATTTTCACTCATAACACTCTTTTTTCTTATGTGCTAATGGCAAGCATCTAATGGGGGAATAAGAGGTAATCTCTTTGCCAAATTTATTTCACATGGTCACATTAGAGCAATGCAGTGCCATCCCCCTTCCCCCAGATGTTTTGTTCTCTCTCCATCATTCAGACTGGGGAAACAAATTTGGAAACAAAAGCCTTGTGCTGTATGACTGAATTTTACTTATTTGATTTCCTTCTGCCTCTTTATCCTACATAAGACAAGAAGCAAAGATAGAAAAATTATATTACATTGAGGTCATTATGTCTTTTCTACATTGCCTTCTAGAGATTCTATATTGTCCCAGAGGGATGGTTTGAGCAGTTTTTCTCTCTTTGACATAGCATCTTTACATCTGTGTAGACTGACCTAAGCATATTTGAAAAGGGGAATTTACTCAAAGGACAATGGAGAGACACATGATTGGATGTGAATAGTTTACAATATTTTACCAGTGAGAAGCTGTGTAGGACAAATGGATAAAGGATGTCATCAGAAATATATACATACATAATGCATACATATATCTGTGCATGTATATATGCATCTATATATCTACGTATGTATCTATTTATCATATTAAAGAGAGGGGGCACTGATGCTATAGCATGAGTATCCAATAACCAGTGAAAAGTTTCTATTCATATCTAGTTGACATCAAGAAATAAAGGGAAAGGGGTAGCTAGGTGGTGCAAAGGATAAAGCACTGGCCCTGGAGTCAGGAGGACATGAGTTCAAATCCAGCATCAAACATTTACTAGCTGTATGATCATGGGCAAATGACTCAAAAATGGTTGCCTCAAAAAAGAAAGAAATTAATGTAAAGATTCCTAGAACAATTTCTAGACTATTAAAAACAATCATTACTATTATTTACATAGCAGGTGGACATTTGCAAAACTAGTAACATTATCTCATTGAAATGCACACATTAATGAGATTGAGGTATGGTATGTTTGAAAGGATGTTTTTGGGTTTGGGATTCAGAAGACCTCAGTTCAAATCCTGCCTCTTGGAATTACTACCAGTATGATGGAACTTATCACTTACAGCCCCTGGGTCAAATTTTCCTTATTTGCAAAATGAAGGAGCAGAACTACATGACCTTCCCAATTGCCCTCCACAAAGCCAAAAAAAAAAACCAACCTTTAAAGTCCTTTCTAATTCTATATTTACATGGATGATCCTACAATCTGAATACATTTTCTGGACATAAGTTTACATTACAAGTTTGTCAACATTTATATGACTATTTTTCCTTCTTTTTTTTTTTAAGTACCTTAACATTTTAAAGTTTGTGTTGGAATAAATTCTCCATCTGAAGAGGAGTAATTTGGAGATAAATGAAAGGCAATATGAAATCTTCAAAAGCACAATATATTGGTTCTATGTGACAATCAATCAATAAACAATTATTAAACATGTACTATATACCAGGTACTGCATGAAGCACTGGGAATACAAAAAATAAAATGAAAGTCTCTGCCATCAAGGATCTTACCAACTAATGAGGAAGACACTATGTAACTGTATAGAGGAAAATAGGAAATAATTAAAAGAGGGAAGGCATAAGAATTAAGATAGGAAGGCTTTCTGTAGAAGGTGGGCTTTTAGTTGGAACAGAGAAGAGTGAAGATTCCAGGTGTGGGTAAAAGCCATAGAAAATACCTGGAGGAGAGGTAGAGTGTCTTTAAAAAAAATAGAATAAGATAAATATTTTTTTTCCTCTTTAGATTAATAGTAGAGCTCATACTTTAAAAGAAATTATCTTTCCCAGCTCCCTCACATGCAAAGATGCAATCCTTAAGTCATTCTCTCTATTCTAACCCAGTACAGCCCTTTTACACTTTTTTTCCTTGATGTTTATTCATTACATTACATACTTCAGTGGATTATCTTACTGTGGGCACTCCCTTAATTGGTATAAACCTATCATTCAATTAATATTTATAAAATAGTGTACTATACTATTTGCATGAGATATAAGGCATTTGGGACATGAGTGCAAAGAATGAAACGTTGCTTTCTTGAAAGGTGATCATTTGATAGTAAGGTAGATAATAGGTACTCACATTAATATATACACATAAAGATGAACTGAATAAAATAAACTATGTACAAAGTTTGAAATATGTACAAAATGTGTACAAATATATACACACAATATGAAATGAATAAATTAAAATATGTACAAAATAGTGAAGATAGTTTATGAGGAAAAGAACTCACAATTGATATAATCAGAAACAGCAATCCATCCATGCTTTCTCATTCTGTGTGAATCTTGTCCATTTCTTCCCAAAATTTCTCCCTAGAGGATCAACCTGACACATTAGGAGGTCTTCTTTTTGGGCTGACATCCTTTGCACTTGGAACATGACTTCCCATTTTAGATCCATATCATGTTACTCATGCTTTTATGCCACATAAAAATCACTCTCTGAAGTCTACTGATATCCATCAAGTTAGCAATATCCATTGTTTTTGGGTCTTTTTCAATTCTAATTATTCTGAAAACTTTGTATTTCCATGATTTGAATCCATATTTAAAAGGTGAATTTTGGTTAAAAGGAAGAATGAGAAGTCTTAAAAAGAATAATAAAAAAAGATTTCCCAAAAGGCATCATCTATTTTCTCCTTCCTGCGCAGTTTTGGGCTTGTGTTGGTGCCTACTTGAGACATGTACAAATAGACTAATGCATTGGACTATTCATTTAAATAAAATATTGAAAATAATCAAAGGATGAGGTCATTTGTACATTTAATTTCTTTAGTGTGGGGAATGCAGTATGGACACTCTCTTCATGAGATTGGTAACTCATTTATTACTTAAAAGTTTTTAGATATTTGACTGAATGAAATAACAGCTTAATTGAGTTTCTCATACTTTCCATGTTTCAGAAGCAGATCTTAAGCTCAGGTCTTTTGACCTAAAAATCAATCCCTCTATCTACTATTCCATTCTACCTCAATCTCCTTATTTTATGCCTCATGTAATATGGATATCCAGAGAATCTGAAACAAGATTATATCCTGTAGCACTATGGGAAAATGTGTATGCTCACACTTGCATGTTTGACTCACCTTGTTAAAGGAGAGCTATAAAGGGGGGTGAATCCAAGATGGCAGAGTAAAAGCAGTAACTTTCTTGAGCTCCTGCACCTACCACCTCCAATATCTGTAAAATATAACTGTAAACAAATTTTAGAGCAACAGAGCCCACAAAGTGACAGAGAGAAACAAATCTCCTGCTGAAGGCAGCCTGGCAGGCCAACAGAAAGGGTCAACCACACTGGACTGGGAGCTGAGTGTAGTCCCATGTGAGCCAAGTGGGCCCAGACCTAGGCCAGCCCTGACCAGCAGAACAGAATGGTGGGAGCAGACTTTAGGAGAGGGAATTACTGGCAGCTGTGGTGGTTTCCAGACTTCTCAACCCATAATGCTAAAGAGAAAGTAAAAGGTCAGTGGAGAACCCTGTTGATGCAGGGTGAGAGAAGAGCTCAGGCAATCCTCTGCCCCTGGGGCAAGAGGTATGCAGCAGTTGAGCAGCTTCTGCCACATGGCTGCCTCTGGTGCTCCTGGCCTGCAGATCTTAGGAGGACCAAGCAACCATTCAGATGGTAATCACTCTTGCTTGGACCTGCTTGGATTTGGGTCCAGACTTGGGTGGTGGTCCTGGGATGAGGAGCACCAGTATATCAGAACTTGTGTTGGCGATAGAGAGGTTGTCCTCCTCAAAGCTCTGAAAACATTTGTGAAAACCCCAGCAATTTGGGACACAGCTTTCTCCACTCTGGAAGCAGAGTTCTACTGTGGCAAAGAACTCAAAAGTCAAGTAATTGGCTGGCAAAATGAGGAAACAGAGGAAGCACAATCAGACTATAGAATCTTTTTTGGGGGGACAAAAAGGATCAAAACATGGAACCAGAAGAAGAAAACAAAGTCAAAACTCCTGCATCAAAATCTTCCAAGAAAAAAAAAATGTGAACTGGTTGCAGGACATGGAGGAGCTCGAGGAGTTATTTTGAAAATGAACTAAGAGAAGTGAAGGAAAAATTGGGAAAAGAAATGACAATGATGCAAGAAAATCATGAAAAATGAGTCAATAGGAGCAACAAGGTGGAAAGTAGAGGGGAAGGGGATAAAAGGGGGGGTAATAGTAGGGAGGGCAGATGGGGGGAGAGGGTAGTTAGAAGCAAACACTTATGAAAAGGGACAGGGTCAAAGTAGAAAATAGAATAAGTGGAGGGCAGGATCGGATGGAAGGAAATATAGATAGTCTTTCACAATATAACTATTATGGAAACATTTTGAGTAACTACATATGTACAAGCTATATTGAATTGCTTATCTTCCCAGTAGGGATGGGTGAAGAGGGAAGAAGGGAAAGAATCTGGAAATCAAAGTTTTAAAAACAGATGTTAAAAATTTTTTTTTTACATGCAACTGTGAAATAAGATATACAGACACTGGGTTATAGAAATTCATCTTGCCCCATTAGAAAGTTAGAGGGGGTTGGGGGAGGATATAAGAGAGAAAAGGATGGGAGAAGGGGTAATCAGTTGGCTCGCTATCTTGGGTTGGGGCCTAGGGGAAAGATGGCGAGAAAAGTTACAACTCAAAATATTGTGGAAATGAATTTTGGAAACTAAAAACAAATAAATTAATTGGAAAAATAAAGGAGAGCTGTAAATTTATATTTTGCTTCTCAGAATTAATTTTTAAAAATTAAGTAGTAAAAAATAGTGGAATCTCACCATATTTATGTCTCTCAAATAATTGTGTGACCATCATTCTGTGATCTTCCATAGACAGTTGTCTGCA
Source organism: Petaurus breviceps papuanus (assembly GCF_028583685.1). Classification (NCBI taxonomy): domain Eukaryota; kingdom Metazoa; phylum Chordata; class Mammalia; order Diprotodontia; family Petauridae; genus Petaurus; species Petaurus breviceps. Next base: position 29,961,454 of record NW_027185761.1, on the reverse strand, counting down.
ATAAAAGTGGGTTTTTTTAGCCTTCTTGTGTATTCATCATAGATAACACTTAATATAAAGGTAAAATATGTAGACCATTGTCATGAAGCTGATATACAGCTGAATGGAGACTCCAGATAAGTAGCTACTAATATCATTTGCTCCCTATTTCTGGCATTAAAATCACGAAAATACGTGATTTCTTTCATTCTTCTGAAATTATCTACTATGTGCATAACATGAAATTTGGTCCATGAGGGAAATACCAAGAATTAGTTCTTGAAATGAGCTTTGAAACATGGATAGGGCTTTAAAATTTTTTTTTTAATTTCTGTGCTTTTAGTTTACAACATTCAGTTCTACAATCCCTTGAGTTTAAACTTTTCTACCCCTCTCTCTCCTCCACTCTCCTTGCTATGGCAGCATGCAATCCAATATAGGTTCTACAAATACCTTCATACTGAATGTTAGACAAATTGTAAAGAAGGATTATAACCAATGGAGTGGACAATGAGAAAGAAGGGACAATACAAAACACAGAAGAGAGAGAGCAAGGAGTTTGCTTAAATCTCTATTCAGACTCTGTAGTTCTTTCTCTGGATGTGGATATCCCTTTCCATCTTGAGTCTTTTGAAATTGTCTTCTAACCTTGTTTCCTGCTCATAGAAACCTGATCTGTTAAAGTTAATCATCACACCTATGATGTATCTGTAATTAGGTAGGACTTTTTTTTAGGTAGAAAACAATGAAGGACACATTTTAAGTACAGTGAATAGATTGAGCAAACACATAGTAGTAAGAATATTTAAGCTGTCTTTAGAAAACAAGATGTAGACCACAGTAGTGGGAGGGAAGGTTTGTGCATATCAGTAGTGGGAAGTGAGGTGGGAAAGTAGGTGTGTGGCAAATTACAAAGCAAAACTTCCACTCAGTTGTCTGCATGGGTGGCGAAAAGCAGAAGCACAGGTTGTTTGACAAATCATTTTTTACTGGACTTTGGCCTGGGCTTTTGTTCACTTCAATGTAGCAGGGGACTGACCAATGACATTCCAGCCTTTATGAATAGGCATAACATTGTCAATCTGAAGCAATTCCATACTGAGACTTTGGAGTATGTAGAGACATTTCTATAAGCTTTTTCATATATTTACCATGTAGTGAGAAAAGGCTTTTCAATTGGTGTCTGAGTTAAAATTGAATTTGGATACAAAAAGCCCCCATCAGCTGGTCCTTCTCTCTCCTGCAAATACTGTTGTAAGCATCCAGGCAGAGAGATCATTCATGCCTGCATCATGAAACCATGAGCACATTGCCTGCTGTTGTTTTTGTCTTTGTAGTGTCTGCCATTTCCATTTTGGAGATGGAAAAGACTAGGCTTTAACTCTGTAAGTTTCTAAATATCAGCAAAACTACCAGAGCCCCAAAAGCTATGTCCATGTTAGAGTTCATGGACAGCTGAGGCTAGTCTATAAGCATAGCCCTGAAGATGTACTGGGACTCAGTCCAGCACTGGATTGACCTGGCAGCCAAGATGCTTGATCCTACAAGCAGAGGAGTAACTGTCTATATTCAAAACTTTGATTAGCAGTATAGTTATCAGGGTGAATGTTTTGTAGAAAATGCTTTAAGTTTGAAGCTTCTATCCCCAGAGACCAGGGTGATATAGAAGAGAATGTGTCCCTTTTTTGGGGGGATATGTTCGTAACTTCTGTTCTTGCTATATTATCTCAGTAAATATCCATTTTGTAAAAATTAGTTGATGTTACTTGGTTACTTGATATGGAAGTGCTAATTACTAGGTCAATCAATGATATAAAGGAAATAATTATAACTGGCAATTGATATTGGGGGAAAACACACCAGAATGGGTTCTTTTGACAGTAACATTAAAAAGACACCCTATCCCCTTACTAATACCATAGAATCCTGAGGGCAGAAATATAACCTTTCTCTGGAGAAACTGACTTCTCAGGGTGCGGGGAGTTGGAGTAATGATTCCTGAGTCTAATAAGGCTACATTTATATAAACTTTAGGGAATGAACTTCAAAGAAATGTGGTAACACTATGAAGACCTGATGTAGATTTTACTGAAAATCTGTTCTGCTTCTAAAATTTAAATGCTAGAATGGATTGCAGAGGTCAACTAATCCAACCCTGCTTAAAGCTTGAATACTCTCTACAACAGTTTTTTTAGGGGGGAAGACAGGGCAATTGGGGTTAAGTGACTTGCCCAAGGTCACATGGCTAGTAGGTGTTAAGTGTCTGAGGCCAGATTTGAACTCAGGTCCTCCTGACTCCAGGGCTGGTGATCTATTCACTGTGCCTCCTAGCTGCCCCTCTCTAAAACATTTTTGATAAATTTCACCTTCTATTTAAATACATGCAATGATAGTAAATCTATTCTCTATCTTACTAAGCACTAAGTAGCCCTTTTGAATATTTCTAATTATTAGATTTTGTTCTTTATGTAAAATAAATTTTGTTATTTCAAACTATATACTCTAGGACTAAGAGGGGAAAAAACCCTCTTCTTCCCCTGCCATTCCACAAAATAGTCCTTTTATATCAAATCACCTCTTAATTACTTAAATGCAATGCTCATCATATTGAACTTGTCTTCTCTTCTCCAAGTTTAACATGCACAATTGCTTCAAATGATTGTGTATGTGCATACTATGATCCCTCTTCCCCATATAATTCTATATACAGTCCAGTTTTCTAATTTCATTGATCAAATATGGCATCCAATATTGGATACAATACGCTATTATAAAAGCAGGATAGAATATAATGGGAGTAGAATCTCCCTCATTCAGAACTCTTGATTTTTAACATAACCTTAGATCATATGAAACTCTTTTAGTTTCCACATCCCACCATTCATATTGAGCATGTACTCTACTTAATTCCCCAATATTTTTCACATTAATTGATTTCTAACCATCATTTCATTCTCCACTGCTATTTTAAAACCCATTTGGAACATTACATCTTTATTATTAATCGATCAATGAAAATAATTGGCTCATCATTTTAAACTGTCAAGCCCTTTTTCGATCTTAATTCTGATATCCAATGTATTAGTTATTACTCCCAGATTTGTCTTATAAACATGCATTGGGTAGTCAATTAAGCAATTCTGAATCTTCCTAATGGCTATCATTCTGTCTACATCTCCCTAGTTTGGCCACAAAAATTTTCATGACAGACTGTCAGATCCTTTGGATAATACTCCCTGCAATGTTTTCTACACTGGCACTCTAGTTTGCCTCTCACACAAATATAAAGTACCAGCTCAAGAAAATTATTTGAAACTTAAAAAAAATGGGGAAAGAAATGGTGCCAAATGACCCATCCCTTTCATTTGACCATCAATTTGCTGCAATTACAACAAAATAGACTTTGGAATATTGAAGCTCTATTTTCTATCATGGATTTCCCCCTGTCTTCTGGAAGATTTATGGTAGGTTAGCAGTGATTCATATCCTGGGGTGAAATAACTCAATTAGATCCCCTATGTCTAAGATATAACTAAGATCAGTTATGCTGAATAAATCAAAATCATGATGCAGCAAGAGAGTAGGAAAGAATTTTTATTGTTAAACATTGTGTAATATGTTTAAGAAATAGTACAGGCTCACAGGAGGATTTGGTTATAGTAGAGAATCTGGAACAAGAAGTGGTCAATTTGAGAACCCTATGCCATTGCCAGTTCAGAGAATGACACTGAAAAGGTTTAGGAAGGATGACCAAACTTCACCTAATTTTCCATGTTTTCAGGTAAGAATCTTTGTTTTCTCCCTTGATAGATGAGATTATTACTCTTCTCTGTGTTAAACAGGACCCAGGGAAGGAATAGAACATCACCTTTCATATTCTATTCTCTTTCCTTTAAGAACATTATATAATAGAACAAGAAGAGGAAAGGGACATAGAATAAAATAAGTACACTTCTGAGAGCAGAAATACTATCAGTTTGGGCTATTTAAAATTTTTTTCATGAGGCAAGAGCCTAATAGTCATCAAAGGTTACATCAATATGTCTGTACCTGAATTTGAACAATGGCCTTTCTGATTCCAAAGCTTCATCTGTATCCTTTATACCAGGGTGTCTCTTGGTAGCCAGTGTTGACTGTTCAGCAGTTTCTTTTGAAAGCATAGTGAATCAAATAAAGAACAAGAAAAGTTTGATAATCATAGGGCAGGCTACAATGCTTAACACTTAAGTTTTATGGACATTGAGTTGATGACAGTTCAAAAGCAGACCACACAGGACATCTATATGGAAGATACATCATAGCGTATAGTAGATTCAAATGAAAAAAAAAAGGCTTATTATAGTTTCTGACTTTTAGATATTGTCAAATAATTATGCATTAAAATTCTCTTGTTCAGTCATGTCCAACTGTTTGTGACTCCATTGGGGTTTTCTTGGCAAAGATACTGGAGTGGTTTGCCATTTCCTTCTCCAGGTCATTTTACAGATTAGGAAACTGAGGCAAACAGGATTAAGTGACATGCCCAGAGTCACACAACTTGTAAGTGTCAGAGAACTGATTTGAACTTAGAGGGATGAGTCTTCCTAACTTCAGGCATGACACTAATCTACTGATCCACCTAGCTGCCCTTAAATTGTTACATCACTAGGCATTATCATTTGGGTCATAAAGAAAGTGGAGATAAAAATCTCATTTCCTCCATCTCCTTCCCAGCTTGGTCTCAAGGCTGATCTATTTTTTCTTGCTTCACTCTGAGCACCAATCACAGGCTATGAACTACTCAAAGCAATTAATTATGTGCATCCTCTTTTAAATTGCCCTCAAATCAAGTAAATACAAAAAGACAGAGTGTTTCAAGAAGCAATTCCTATCTTGTGCCCTCACTACATGTCAATGGGATAAGCAAAGGATGTGATTTGCTTCTTGAAAATAGGTTGGGGATACATGGAGTCAAGTTGTCTCTATCTTTAATTTTATTGTGGATACTATAAGATATGATACTTTAAAGCCTTTTGTTCCATTTCACATATCATATCATGGCAGTTCTATAGCCTTCCAATGTCAGAAGGCATTTTCAAAGCCACTTAAAATCTCCCAAACATTTCAAAATATCCACTGTGCCATTTGAAATGATGTCACGTTTGGATGTAGAGTCAGAGTTGGGTAATTTTGTAGCATTAAAAAAAAGATATGAGAGGATATAAAATACTTAGAACTAATATGCCTTTCTTTTGGAATTTTGCTTGAAGAAAGAAATGTCAATTATACTGTGTTGAAATGATACATTATGACTTTCTTTTCTAATCTATAAATGTGGATTATTAGTGAGGGTTTTATAATACCTAGGTTCAAATGTTGGTTCTAAACTTACTAATAGTGAGATCTTGGTTCAGTCACTTCATTTCCCATGAGTCTTTATTTCCCCTTATATTAAATGAGTCTAAAGAAAGCTTGTACTACCTCTCTCATAGGGTTATTATAAAAAATGCACCTGGTAAATGGAAGAAAAAAACAGTATCAAAATTGCCTACTGTTATTTTGAGACAGTTTTTTCGGTGAAGACAACAATGCATTTTGTCAGAGGACTTGAATTTGATTACCAGGTTTGCCATTTATCAGCCGTTTGACTTTGGGTAAATCCCTCTCAACCTCAGCTTTCTTGTCTAGAAAAATGGAGCCAGCAATAATTTCCCTACCTACCTCACAGAGGTGCTATGAGAATCAAACGAGAGTCTATTTCTGCACTTTAGAAAATTCAAAGCAAGAGCACCGTCCCAGGCGTCGGGAGACCCAGGATCGGTTCCAGTCTCAGATACTTGGCACCTACACAAAATAACTGGCCATATAACCTTGAGCAAGTTACTTAACTCCAATTGCTTTAAAAAAAAAAGAAAAAAATTCAAAGCAATCAACTAAGCAATTGACAAGCACTCATTAAAAACTTGCTATATGGCAGGCACTGTGCTAGGCATGCAGGATACAAATAAGACAAAAAATACTCAGTGGAATGAACATTCTAAGCACATAGCGCTTGGCAGATAGTAAGCACTTAATAAATGCTCTTTGATTGATTATACCAAAGAGAGTTATTGTCATTACTATCATTTTTGTCCCTTAAAGGAAAAGAACAACAAAAATATAGGACACAGTAGAGAAATAAGTTTCTAAAGTCCCAGATGATTAAGATCATGGCTTAATTTCAGTTCAGTTGTTCAAATAATTTATGCCTGTGGGGCACTATTTTCAGTCTTTTCATAGCTTTTACCTAACTTTGTGCTCATTTTGCAAATGAAGAAGTTGTATCTCTGAGAAGTCAAATGACCTCCCCAGGATCACAGAATTTAACTATGATGGAGTCAGATTTAAAACCCAGGGCTTTTTACCTCCTCATCCAGTCCTCTTTTTAAGTTATTATACCCATTGGTTGTCCAGGAAACTATAAAAACAATGGAAATGGGAAAAACTGGACTTCCTCTTTCATCCTTTTTGTGTTTCTGGGGAAGTAATAGCCTTCTCATAGGACCTGGAATGAAGGTGGTTCCCAATTTGGCATTCTGGTTGTGACTGGAGACTAAAATGGGACCAGGAATTGAAGCTGAATATAACTTTGTATCTGCTATGGTATTAAGTTATAAACAGATTTCTATTCAGTGAGAAAGTGAGACTAACAGAGCTCAAGAGGCTTGCCCACCATCACAGAGAACTAGAATTTGAATGTAATGCCCTGAGAGACAGCCTCCCAGAAACAGTATACATGGGCTGTTTCTAGGGTGGTGATGGAGATAGTAGATCTGAGATTTTTTATTTCTTGTGCAGTTGTGTCTGACTCTTTGTGATCTCATCTCGAGGTTTTCTTGGCAAAGATATTGGAGTGTTTGTCATTTGTTTCTCTGGCTCATTTCACATATTAGGAAATGGAGGCAAAGAGAGTCAAGTGACTTGCTCAGGATGACACATATTGTAAGTTTCTGAGGCCAGATTTGAACTCAGGAAGATGAGTCTTCCTGTTTCCAAGCCCAGTGCTTTACCACTGTGATACCTAGTTGGCCCAGACCTGAGATTACCTCCCATTTATTCTATACATAACTCATTTGCACATAATCATGGGCATTTTTCCCACAATAGACTGGAAGTGCCTTGAGACCAGGGATTGTTTTTTGCCTATCTCCATTATTTAACACAGTACCTAGCACATAGTTGGTGTAAAAGTAAATACTTTTTACTTTACTAGGAGAAAAAGGAACTCAGCTGATACATTTCAGGATCAAACTATTCACAATGGGAATATGCTTTAAAGATGAATAGCACAAATCATAACCAAGCTTCAGATCAATTTGACTTGCACAGCAAGCTATAGTGACTATAGCTTCAGATGGTAGTGACCTTCTCTACAATACAAGGGTTATAGCTTTCATCTCCATGATAAATTCTTCCAGAGTAGCAAGGATAAACATACTTTTCTTCAAACTTATCTCTTCTTTTTACTATCTGTCTCAGGACAATAAAGTAGCTATGATTGTGGCAAGGACAATTTGATTCTTCTTTCCCTGTCTCACTCAGGATTGAGTTCCTGATACAAGCCTCTTTCTTTTTCACAGATTCTGAGCACTGCATTCCTTTTTCATGTGTCTGTCTTCTGTGAAAGTGACCTGCCAGACAGCATAGTGGCAAAGAAAAGTATGCCTTGTAACATTTTCTTTTCCTGGCAATTGCCTATTTTTTTATTTGTTCAGGGTTGATGGGGAGGAGAGGCATTATCTCCTGTATTCTCTACTCTAAAGTCTACATATGAAAACAGGGAAGTAGAGGATCATGTAGACAATGTAGAAGCCATCTGGCATCAAGAAGAAAGGTGAAATTTAATTTTTTCACTTTTCTTATTCATTATAAATAAATTATGCTATACTATTCATTATAAAGTGAAATTCAATGGAAGGCAAATGGGACCATGGTCCCAATCTAAGGAGGTTAGTTACTTGGGTACCAGGCAGAATTTATTATAAACCACTTTATGTAAGTAAGCACGTAAGCATGTGAATCCTAAGAAAAAATAATGTAATGACACTCCAGTGCAGAAGTTGCTCCTTGTTAGACATTATTGATATGAAAGTGAATAAATGTAGGTATTTCAGCCTTCGTTGAGGTCAATTTGCAAAAATATAGCTATATATTACTTGATTAAGTCAGATAGCATTTGTTAAGTGCAAGGCATTATGCTAAACTCTGGGGATACAAAAAAGACAAAAACAAACCAAATCGAATGTGTATATGTGTGTATGTATACACACATAAATATATACATATACACACATGTATGCATATGCAGACATATGGAAAAAGTAGGCCAAGTTGGCTGAAATATAGATCATGTCAGATGGAGTAGTCAGGTGGGGAAGTCATGGCATGGAGGATAAGGATAGCTTGACCAGTTCTTCTGCTAGGGTGAGATACCAAAATGGGACTCCATGCCAAAGGCTCAGTCATGACATCCTTCCTATTGCAATGCAGAACACCTCCTTTAATACTCTCTGACTCTATGGAGAACTCTCATGATTAAAATGAAAACATTAAGACTGAGTGTGGTAGTCAAGGGGTCACTGAGGAAACTTATGAGTACTAACAGGATTTAAAAAAAAATATTCCCAAACACAAATTTGCCTAAGCACTAGAACCCAATTAGAACGCAATAATTTGCTTAAGCACTAGGTCTGATAAAAACAAGTTCTTGATTCTCGAACTCCTTCTGGAATTTGCACATTATTTTCCCAGATCATTTTATTATCATCACAGCTGCAGGAGCTGTTATTCAGTTCCCTCAATGATTTGAGGTGTTAAGCATTCTTTTCTCTTACAAGGAGACATCAAGAGTAACTATAGAGGGTCTTCCACTAAAAGAAATAAACCTACCCTTAAAGTTTGAATAGTCTTTACCTGAATTGTAGATTTAAAAAGAACAATTAAAGAGGTTGTTGCCAAATCTTTAGAACATTGCTTGTGCCACATAGGCAACTCTCTCAATGGCCTTGTTGACTTAACAAAAGTGTCAAAGGGAGGCACAGGGCTTCTTATAAGAGGTTCCTATCTCTACAATGTGTTCTTCTTGGAATGAAATTATAGATCACTTGGCTGCTTTAGGAAAGGTGAAATTTGGATTTCTCTCAAGGGTGAAGGACCCCAATTATCCCACATTTCTTTCATATTATTCTGGTGAAATCATGGGTCCATGGACACAGGACAGAAAAGAGGTCTTTCTAAGTTCATATTCCAAAGGTGATGCTAAATTATTGCCTTCTAATTAGTATCCTTACCTCACATTTCCCCAGACTCCAATCCTACTTCCACAGAACTGCCAAAATGATTTTCCCAAACCTTAGTTCTGACCATTTCATCCCTTTACTCAATAAATTATAGGGACTCCCTATGTTCTTTAGGATCAAATATAAAATCTGTGGTTTAAATCTCTTGATTTCCTGGTCCCATACTATCTTTTATTATATGTCTTTATTATATATCTTTTATTATATATTATATTTTTATTATATTACATTATATTATTATCTTATTTATTATATTCTTATTATATGTCATTCATAACCACTATGCAATCCAGCCAAAGTGACATCTTGCTGTTCTTCACAAATGGTATACTATCTCCCATCTCCATTACTTTGTACTTGATTACCCCCATGCTTGCATTACAGGCCCTTCTCCACCTCTTTGGATTCTTCATTTCCTTCAAGAGTCAGCCCAAGTATCAAACTCTTCATGAGGTTTTGTCTGGTCTTCTAGTTCCTAGCCCCCACCTTCTATGTTTATGTTGGATCTGTTCTGCATGGATAGGTATGTATACATACATACCTACATATACACACAACATACATGCTATCTCCCCTCTTTTGGATGTAGGTTTCTTGAGGACATGGATCAGTTTACTTTTACCTTTTTATCCTGAGAGACTAGCATAGTACCTGGCAATAAGGGAGAGGTGTGGTAAGGGAAGGGAATCAGCATTTATATAGAACCTGCCATATTCCAGTTACTGTACCATGTGCTTTTCACAAATATTGTCTCAAAAGGATATGAACATTCAGTTTTCAAATGAAGAAATCAAAACAATTTATAATCATATAAAAAATGCCCTAAGTCATTATTGATTAGAGAAATTCAAATCAAAGCAACCTTGAGATATTTTATATCTATCAGATTGGCTAAAATAATTGAAGGGGGAAGTGACAAATGTTGGAGGGTATGTGGAAAAATTGGGACACTAATTCTGTAGGTGGAACTGTGAATTGATCCAGCCATTTTGGAGAACAATCTGGAATTATGCCCAGAGAGTTATTAAACCTTTGACCCAGCAATAACACTGCTAGGTCTATTTCCAAAGATGAATGTGGGAAAAGAGGAAAAAACCTATATGTTCTAACATATTTATTGTATCTCTCTTTGTGGTGACAAAGATCTGGAAATTTGACTGAACGGCTGAACAAGTTGACAAATATGACCATGCTGGAATACTGCTGTGCTATAATAAATGATGTTTGTTGATTATAGAAAACCCTGGATAGACTTGCATGGAATAATGAAGATGAAATGAGCAGAACCAAGAGAACTTTGTATACAGTAATAGCAATATTGTTTTTAAAACAACTTTGAGTGACAAAGTCATTTTGACTGTTATATTAACTATATTTTATATATATATAACATATTAACTATATATATTATATATATAACATATTAACTATAAAGGACACATGGAGGAAGATAATAGTGGCTTCCAGAGAAAGAACTGATAAAATTCAGTATATATAGAAAGATTTTGCATATGTATGTATATCTATGTGTATATGCACACTTATGTATAGATGTATATCCTTACATCAAACTGTTTTATTTTCTTAAAGTTCTACCAATGCTCCTAGCTCTTTTGATGGAATAAGATTTGATAAATATAGCTCTCCTCTCTATTATAGTCTTTAAAAAAGTATACTAACCCTAAATCAGAGGGCTTTCATCTTCATTCTAGGCCAATGTCATGCCATCTTTGGCTACCTTGCTTTGAATAGTCTTCAGTGATTTTTCCTAAAAAGTACACCCCAGAACTATTTCCATCATGCTCTTCCCATCTTTTCCTAGGATAGAATTTAATTGATTTGAATTGTATTTTCCCTTTGGGATGGTAGTCTTGAGAAATTTACACTGCAAAGAATAACTAAGATTTCCAACCTAAAATCTGAACTCTACTGGCATCTCTCCTTCACATCTGAACTTGATCAGAAGGGTTCATAGAAAAACAGGGCAGTTTTGAAAGTTACCTACTGAATTTGTTATATACTTAAAGATGAAAACAAACTATACATAAATATAGATCTTCAGTCTTATGGATTTCACTTTCTTTTTCTGTCCTTTATATAAGGAAATGTTCATTTTATTTGGTCCTTCTTAAGTTCTTATTTTTTTTAAGTCAAATAAAAAAAATATAAAGGTTGAACTAGTGAGTATTGCTACTAAATTATGGCCCAGCTATTCGAAATTATCCATTTGAAAATAAAATACTGGAGATCTTTTCCTCCATTAACTAGGCTTAGCAGAATTTTTAAAATTTCTTTCATTGACACCTTTTTTACACCACTGACATTTTCTGATAAATCTCCATCTCCACCCAGAAACTGTTTCTTGTTACTAAAAATACAGTCAAGCAAAACTAACCAAGACAGAGACAATTTGTTCCAATATGCATAACATTTTACAGGTGTTTTTTCCCATTTTTCCCCACCCCTTCACTACTGAGAGTATTGAAATGTATTTTGTCAGGGGTGGCCAGGTGGATCAGTGAGTAAGAGCACCAGCTCCAGTGTTGGGATGACCTGGGGATCAAATCTGGGCTCAGATACTTAGCACCACACCTAGAAATAACTGGCTGTGTAACCTTGAGCAAGTTACTTAACCCTGATTGCTTTAAAAAAAAAAAAAGAAATGTACTTTGTCATCTGTTTTCTAGGACTGCGATTGGTCATTGTCTTTAATATGGGTCTAGTTACCATTCAGTGTTTTTTGTTTACATTTATCTTTATAGTGTATACTGTTTCATGTTCCCACTTCCTTTTCAGATAGGTCTTCCCATGCTTCTCTAAGCTGCTCGTACACATTTTCTCTCCTGATGTAGCTACATTTCATCATATTTGTATATTGCAATTTGCTTGGATACTCCTCAATTGCAAGTTTATAGATTTAAAGCTAGATGACACATCAAGTCCAAACCCCTTATTTTCAGATGAGGAAACCATGTCTTATGAATGTCCAGAAAGGCACAGGCCATAAATTATATCTGAGGCTGGTTTGATCTCAGATATTTTAAATTCTGAGTTCAATGATCTTACCATTTTATTACGTTTTGTTTCAATTCATGCACATCTGTTGTGTTTCTAGTTTTTTGTTTTTCTACCCCCCATACAAGTGCTGCCATGACTATTTTTACATATGGAAGCTTTGTGTTTTGGGGTCCTTTGGGGGGTACTACTGGCATAATTCACAGATGAACCAAGAATTTATCAATATGTACATATTCCCATGGCCTCCCCAATTTTGGTGGTCTTTCATAACCTTTGCCAGTTTTCCAATTGTGGGCTAAGACCTTTCAGTCCTCTCAATGTACATTTCTCTTACTATTAGTGATTTGGAGCACCAGGTTGAATTATACCAGCTTTAGTACCTAAGTAGTTGCAAAACTGCCAAATGATCTCAGTTGGCACTGTGGTTCTAGATACCATGTGATTCAATTATGCAATTCAATAAACTGAAATTAATCATTGATAGAGAGCATCATGCTAAATCCTGGCTATATAAAGATGAAGAATGGTACGTTCCCTGCCCACAAAGGGCTTTCAATATAATAAAGAATAGGAGTTATAGATACCTGTAAATTGAGGAGATTGGACTAGATGGCATCTAAGTTCCCTTATAACTTTAAATCCAAGACCTATGATGTGATAGGAAAGGGGAAGGGAACAAGCATTTATTAAACACCTACTATGTACTAGACACAATGCTAAACACTTTAGAAATATTATTTCATTTAATGCTTGCTAGAATATGTTGATAGATAACAGGAAATATCAATCTCACTGGCATAAAGGATATTTGTTGTTGCTGTTTAGTTATTTTTCAGTTGTGTCTGACTCAATATGATACCTTTTGGAATTTTCTTGGTAAAGATACTGGATTGGTTTGCAGTTTCCTTCTCCAGCTCATTTTACAGTAAGTGAGAAAACAGGTTTTGTAATTTGCTTATGGTCACACAGCTAGTAAGTGTCTGAAGCTGAATTTAAACTCTGGTCTTTCCAACTCTAGGCCCAATTCTTTATGTACTTTGTCTCCTAGCTACTCCATAGAAGATATAGGGAAGAACAAATTATTTATCTTGGATAATAAGGGTAGGAAATATGAAAAGTTGGTACTTGAAGGAGAAGAAAGATTTTAATAAAGAGAACAAAAGGTTGTTGTTTGCATCACTTTCAGATATATAGAAATGATTGCATGTAAGAGGTGAGGGAGGAAAAAAATGCCACATTTTTCCATTGCATAGGGGCAAATGGAAGCCATGAAAGATTTTAGAGAGAGTTGAGGAATAACAATAGTAATAAGGAATAAAAATGGTAATGTTTCTCTCTTTTTTTCCTTAGGAATACAAAGGTAAGTCAATATCATGACTTAACCTTGTATCTTAAAGGGAACAAGGCATAATATTACCATATGTCCTTGTTTCATAATATAATCCCTCATCTAACTGTAACATCTTAGGTATTCTGTAGGAATTTAGTGAGGTTATATCTTCAGCAGACACTTCTTTGTACCTACAAATAATAATAATAACTGACATTTACATAGCACCTATGTCAGGTACAATATAAGAACTTTACAAATGTTTTTTGTTTGATCCTCAAAGGTCAACAGGTGCTTTATTATTAATCCCATTTTACCATTGAAGAAACAGATTAAGTGACTTGCCTATCGTTACATACCAATAAGTTTGTGAGGTCAAATTTGAACTCAAGTGTTCTTGACTTTATCACCAAGAATCTATCCACTGTTGGGGTGGCCAGGTAGCACAGCGAGTAAGAGCACTGGCTCCAGTGTCAGGATGACCTGGAGATCGAATCCCGGGCTCCCACTTAGCACCCACCCAGAAACACGTGGCTGTGTAACCTTGAGCAAGTAACTTAACCCCGATTGCTTAATCAAAAAAAAAAGAATCTATCCACTGTACCATCAGCAGCCTCTGCCAATATCAGTGACTTTTTTGGACTCATTTTAATGGTATCAGGAGAGTCTGGTTGCACTTACAAAATAACACTTTCATTTTTAAAACTGTAAACCCCTGGTTTATACATGGGCCAATGACAGCTTTGTAGATGAAAAAAATGAAAAAAAAATGAGAGATGACAGATTCACATTCAAAACTAGTCTAAATGATCAATGAAGCAGGAAAAGATGGTTCTGGTACTTACTACCAGGCAGTATTTCAGCCACTGGAAAATTTAAACCTGGTGATTTGCAGCAGCATTATGTACTTATATTCAAAATGTGTCTAATTTTAATTTGCAATGAATGCAAGTCATTAAAGAAGGAAAGTGGTTGTATTATGTTTAGAATTACAGCTAATACTGAAATCAAGTAATGAAAAGAAAATGTACAGAAAAAATTTCCAAATTTTTCATCTTTTTATGATTTTTTAAAGTTTTGTTATTAGCAAAAGAAAAGTAAGTTTTGGCTATTCACTGCAAAATAATTGTTCCTTGGAGGGAAGGAAATATATTCCCACTCCATTAGCTATTTTAGCCAGACAGATTACCACTTGGAAAAGAAATCTTTAGTTTTTTTTCCTATTTTTCCTTCATTATGCATGATAACAAGCATGATATATATCATATAGCAATTCATTTAAAATTCTGGCATCCTGGTTCCTTTGTTTCATCAACTTTTATGAGTATAAACATTTCTTCTATTTCTCACCAGCATGATCACATTTTATACTTCAGGATCACTCAAAAATATGCAACTCACACAATTTTGGATCCTAATTTATTTTTCTTGAGATCCATCTCTGATTCTTCTGGGGGCAGATGGTAGATAATGGGTGTAGAGGGAGGTGATAGTGGTTCTTGAGTGGGATACCACCACTGTAGGATTTGTATGTGTCAGGGGTCTTCAAGCAAGGCTAGAAGTAGTTGTAGCAGTTTTAGTTGTTTTAGCATCAAAATGTCCTTAGGTCAAAATGGTGTCAACCTGCCTCCCTCCCTACCATATTAATTTCAGCTTCATTTCCTTGAAAGTTTCCCATTATGTTTTCAAGTTTTTTTTAAATGTCTAGAGCATGATCAAAATAGTCTCTCTTTCTCTTTCTCTCTCTCTCTCTCTCTCTCTCTCTCTCTCTCTCTCTCTCTCTCTGTCTCTCTCTGTCTCTCTTTCTCTCTCTCTCTAATTGTTCATATCAAATAATCTCTCATAGACTCCATTCTCACCTGGTCAGCACTGGGAAAAAAACACAAGCAAACAAAACAAAAAAGCCTTCATTTGGATTTCATTCACATTCTTTACAGTCATAGATAAATTCATATTAGATAGCTATTTAGATTTTTAAATAAGTTTGAAGGATAGAAACTAGAAGAAGCACATCAAACTCAACAGGTCCAAAGCAGAATTCATTATCTTTCCTTCCATCCACTCTCCTGTTTCTGGCTTCCTACCACAATAGGGGGCAGAACCATTCTCCCAATCATCCGGGCTTGTAGCCATGGTGTCATCCTGAACTCACCACATTCATTCATACCTGTAGCCTTATATAGTGCCTTATATGTAGCAGACATTTAATGATGCCTATTGAAATGAATCAGATTTCTGTAATACAATTGACCCGAGGGACTCAGTTGTTCCTCTACCTCTTTCACATGGAAGTATAGGGAAAGGGGGGTGGGTCTTGAGTCGGATGGGGCTACTTTTAGAGAGCTCCTAAAATTTGTGATCAATCTGAAATGCCCTAGTGGTCCCAGTGTAACCTCAGTAGTTTACTAATCAAAATGATCATTTTTCCCACTTATTAAAATGATAAAATTTTCCCATTTCTTTGACTCTGTTCTGACATCAGACAGAACAAATGGGTGGTCATCTCCCTGCTGCAGTAACCAAATCAAAAAATAAATACTCCTGTGAGCAGTTTAATTGAAAGTCAAGTGTGACAGAGGAGAAAAATGAGATGCTAATCATCTCTGACACATTTGAACCAACATAAAATATAGACCAAGAAAACATTCAGCAAAATATATAATTTTCCTTGATGGAACAAATAAATTGGAAATATGAGACTGTTATACAGTCTGGCTCTGTGTGACAAAGCAATGAGCTTAAAATTCAAGGACTTGGAGGGAAACCATTACTAATTAGTTTGCAGGGTTCTAATGCTCTGGAAGGAGAAAGTTTAAGTCAGAAGGGTGACCAAAAATGTTCAGGGGGAAGGAGGGAAAAGATTGAAATATAGCCCCTTCCCAAAGGAAAAAAGGAAATCATTGTCCAATCTTTATATTATAAACTAGACCTTAAAAATAACCTAATCATCTTGACAGATGGGCTGTGAACACAGCATGTAGAATGAAACAAATTTTTAATGAACAGATTTTTGTTTTTACTTTATTCTGCTTATTTGTTTCAAGAATTGTGTTTTTCTTTTTTATTTGCAATACGTTTAGAAGGGACAGATAATCTAGCAATAGTGTTGCCCTCCCCAGCAAGAATAGAAATGTAAATGATGGTTAAATAGTGCACAAAAGAGAATATTAGAAAATTCAGAAGGGAGTACAGAGAAGCATGACAGTTTTGAAAGTAACAGGTTGAATTTATAAGACTTTTTAATGCAAGTTTTGTATAATAGGTATTTACTGTTTCACTTGAAGTTTTTTCTGTTTTACTTTGTATATAGTGTTCACTAATTTCAGAATTAAGAAAACCTAGTCATAGACTCATAGAATATCGATTCAATTCAACATAGTTTGAGTTTGTGCCTACTAGGTGCTGGGCACTATGCAAGGCACAAGGAATAAAAAGAAAAAACTAAAATCTCTGGCCTCAAGTTAATTATATTCTACTTCCAACTCCTGTCCTAGCCAAGAGATTAACTTTTGAATAAAACATAAGAGTAAATTAAACAAAATGCTTCATTCATGTAGAATTAGAACTATATTGTTGTGGACCTTAGGGATCATTTATTCCAACTCTCTGATTTTACAGATATAGCCACTGAGACACTGAGACATCACTCAGACTTTGCAGAGTGCTGTGTCTTTAGAATCATAGATACGGAAGCAGGATTGATGATGTGTGGATCCCCAGATTCCAGCCTGGTATTAGAGTGTGTAATAAGGGATTGGAGACAGCAAATTAAAAAGACCTGAATTTAAATCTAGCTTCATTCACTTACTATCTGTACACCTCTGAGCAAGTCACTTCACCTCTGTCTGTCTTAGTTTCCTCATCTGCAAAATGGGAATAATTATACCATTTACTTTCCAACGGGTTTTGTGGGGATCCAATGAGATAATATTTGCAAAGTACTTCATGTACATTAAAACCCTACAGGGATATTAGCTAGCTAGCCAGCAGTTTTTAATTTTTTGGATATTTGGTGGCAAAGGAGAAATGAGAGTGCAACAGCTTGAGAGAGTTTCAGGGATAAGGGAAAACATTGGTTGTTTTACTTTTTTTAGGATTGAGCACAACTGAGTATTTTTGAGAAGGAACTACATTTGTGTAAAAGCAATTTGAGCTAAAATGCCCCTTAGATTGTGATATTCAGCATCACAGAAAAAATTAATTAATATGAACTGAAGACATTTTTAAATTACAAAGCAAGAACTTTTTTTTAGGAAAATGATTTCAGTATAGTTGATAAATAGTAAAGTCTTAGCTGTATTATCTTTTTCTCCTAGACTCAAACAGCTGGAAGAGATCTTGAGTTGATCTCTAATCTGCCTTACTACCAATTAAATTACAAATTCCAAGTGGATCCAGTCTGTCTTATTTAAACTTTATATTTCCTTAGCTTTGAATGTAATGCTTTATACCCAATAGATGCTTAATCAATGTCTGTTCTTTGTCTGAGTGCTTCTGGGATTGTCATTTTATCATAGGGTTTTGTTCACAATTGCCTGGCTTACTTTCATGTGCTATTTTTCTCTCACAAGTTGGCACAATAAAACTACCCAAATGAATTGAAACACATCTCAAAAAACAAAACAAAACATATAATCAAAGTTGCTTTTTTAAATGCCTGTCTGAAAAGTAGAACTATGTAACAGAGTTAGTAGAATATTTCACTGGGTAGAAATGTTTAATCTCACTTGAATATACTAGATATTTCTGGAAAACTGAAATGGATTTCCATCATTGGAAATATCCTGAAAGATATATAATAAATAAATTCTTGTCCTTGGGTTGATTTCATGATAGATATTCTAACATTTTGAGAATACCTTCGAGGCAGAACCAAAGCCAGGGCTATACATCTGGGGCTTTTCTCCAGGATATGACCATTTAATATGAGTTTAGTAGCAGTTATACTTCTCCTCAGTGCCTCATTAACCAAGATAATTAGTTAAAATAGAAAGCAGTTCTGGTTGCCACTTTCCTAAACTGTGAGTTGACTTGAAGTGGTATCATAGATGACCTCAGAGGTTCCTTCTGCTTCTAAATTTATGATTTTGGTGAGCATTCCCTAACCCCCACCCCAGCAAAATGACATCATTGTGTTTTGAAATATACTTCCATTAGGCTGGTTTCCTAGGATTTTTTTTCCCATTCCCCCAAATTAATTTGTCTGAAAGAATTGATTTATGGGTCCATTTGTGGTTGTTTGCCCCAGAATGTATTTTGTGAAGTTTCTCCCAGGCTCAAACAAAGACTAGTTACCATTCTGTTCAATAGCATTCTGATGTCAAGATTTGCTTTATTTGTGACAATAACTTGTTCATTATCAGCACTAAAAAAATTTCTGGGGCATATTGGAAAGGTTGGGAGAGAGGGTGAAGAATCAATTCAAAGAATTGACTAGAATCATATCCAGGAATAAGTCATGTTAAAAGTTCATTTAAAAATTTTTTAATATATTTTTATTTCATTAAATTTTTCCCAATTATATGTAAAATAATTTAACCTTCATTTAAAAAATTTGAGTTCTAAATTCTTTCCCTCCCTCCCACATCTGTTGGGAAGGCAAACAATATATCTATTATACATGTGAAGTCATGCAAAACATATTCCACTCTTTACCCTCTTGCAAAACACACAAAATTCAAGAAAAGTGAAGAAGTATGCTTCAGTCTGCACTTAGTTCATCATTTAAAAAGAGTTCAATGCAATGAAATATTCTTACCACTAAAACATAAAGATAAAGATTAGGACTGAACCTGAGATTCCATTGTTATAGAGAACTTCCAGATGATGAAAATTCCTATGATAAATTAGGCTGAAATTGAAGCCATGCCTTCAAAGGTACTAAATTAAATTTGACCCAATAATAACATTACTGAGCATATACCTACCTCATAGAGATCAAAGAAAGAGGGAAATGATCTATATATAAATGAAAATTTTAGAGCAATTCTTTTCATAGTAGCAAAAAACTGCAACAAAGGAGTGATACCTACCTCTATCAGGGGATAGCTAAACAAATTATAGTGTGGCAATGAAGTGGAATATTGTTGCATCATAAGAAATGACAAAATGGACAGTTTCCAAGGTCACTGAGAAAGCCTATGTGAACTAAGACATGGTAAAATGAGCAGAACCTGGAGAACAATATATACCCTGACAACAGTATTATAAAGAAAAGCAACCTCAAAAGACCTTAGAACTCTGATCGATACACGTGACAAACCATAATTCCAGAGGACCAAGATGGAAGCCTCCTACCATTTTCCTGGGAGAGATGTGGTAGACACAAAATACAATATGAAATATGCCTTTTTGGATATTGTTAGAAAGGGAATTTGTTTTACTTTACTATTCATAATTTTGTGAAGGCTTAATTTTTATTTTTTTAATTGTTTACTTTGGAGGGGTGGAAAAAGAGAAAAATAAATACTAATTGAAAAAAATTATAATTTTTTGAATGGAGACAATCATAAAAACCTGGCAGGGAAGCATGGAGCTAGAGTGACAGATAAAGGTCCTTGTAGTGATAACATGTGCATAACCATTTAACTAGACAAGGCCTTAGAAGTTTTCATGTAATATTCTGTCACATCATGTAATATGTAAAACATCAAGATAGTTTACTAAAAATCATGTTGTAAATATAAAAATAAAAACAAAGCACATTGACATATTCTCTGCAACCTAAAATTTTAGAGAGTTCTCTAGAGCTCTGAAATGTTTGGTGACCACTCCAGGGTCCCACAGTCAATATTTGTCAGAGGCAAAATTTAAACCTATTGACTACATACTCTTTCAGTAAATTAAAAAAAAAAGTATATTACTTGGTAGATTTCAGAGAAGATTTCAACAGACATTATTGAATTGAATAAAGCAGTGCCACATTCCATGTTTAGCAATATTTAGAATTATATCACTTTAGAAAAAGCAAAATTTACTTTCAGGATCAGTTATATTCTCAAAGCATTGTCTTGGATCAGTAACATGACAATTCCTCCTTCCCACAAGATTTAGGAATACCAAAGGAAAGAATCTTTTAAAATCATTGACTTACAAGGCAGTAAAAAGTAACTAACTATGGAGTTAGAGGACCTGGGTTCCAATCTTAATTTTTTACTTAACTGCCTATGTGATCCCGAATAATCAGTGAGTCAATTAGCATTTATTTCTTAAGAGTTTAATAGGTATCAGGCATTGTGGTAAGTGCTGGGGGAAAAGGAAGCCAATAATAGTCCCTAGCCTCAAAAACCTCATGATTTAAAGTGTAATACATCTCTCTGGTTCTCAGTTTCTTCATCTAAAATATAAGGATATTGGACTAGATGATCTCTAAATTCCTTTTTAGCTCTAAGTCAATGATGCTATAAGTATTTCAGGATCTCTTTTCTTTTGGTCTTTCAAAAGACTTTTAGAATTAAAATTTTTTTTTCTTTTCTATTGTCTTCCTTCCGGCCACCCCACCCATGCCCACTGAAAAGGCAAGAACAGTGCTATAAATTCCACATGTGAAACCATGTAAAACATTTTCACATTAACTATACCACAAAAAAAAGCAAAAAAGTAGAGAATTATAAAGTTCAATTTGCACTCAGAGTTCGTAAATTCTCTCTCTGGAGATGGATGTCTTTCATCATGAGTTCTTTGGAATTGAATTGGAACCTTTATTGATCAGAGTAACTAAGTCTTTCACAATTGATCTTCATTACAATATTTCTGTTACTGTTCACAATGATCTTCCATTTCTTCTCACTTCATTTTGTGTCAGTTCATATATATATATATGTATATATATATACATATATATTGCCATGTTTTTTAACTACTCCCATTGTCGTTTATTATAGCACAATAGTACTCCATCAAATCATGTGCTACAGTCAGACATTCCCCAACTGATGAGCATCTTCTCAATTTCCAATTCTTTGTTATCACAGAAAGCTGCTATAAATATTTTTGTATAAGTAGATCCTTTCCTTATTCTGTTATTTCTTTAGGAAATAGACCTAGTAGTGGTATTGCTGGATCAAAGGGTATGCATAGTTTTATAGTCCTTTGGACATAGATCTGAATTGTTTTCCAGAATGTTTGGTCCAGTTTAACACTCCACCAGCAGTTTATTAATGTTCCTATTTTCCTTCATTTCCTCCAGGATTTGTCTTTTCTGGTAGATATGAGGTGGTTCTCAGAGTTGTTTTAACCTGTCTTTCTATAATCAATAATGATTAAGAGATTTTTTTTTCATATGACCATAGATTGTTTGAGTTTTTCTTCTGAAAACTGCTTCTTGATATTCTTTGACCATTTATCAACTGAGGAAGGGCTCTTATTTTTTAAATGTGTTACAATTCTCTCTATATTTGAGAAATGAGGTCTTTATCAGAGAAAATTGTAATGTTTTTTTTTAATATTACTTAGTTGTCCATGGTACCTTTAGTAAAATATAGTTTCCCTGATTATCTCTTTTAATTAGGTCTGTTTTAATTTTTGTTTGATAGCATGATTAATATCCTTGCTTTCTTTATACTTTAGTTGAAGCATACTAGATTCTGCAATAGCCATTAGCCTTTACTCTTCATGTATCTTTATGTTTCAAAAGTGTCTCTTGTAAACATCGTATTCTTGGATTCTGGTTTCTATTGCATTCTGCCATCCACTTCCATTTTATAGTTGAGTTCATCCCATTCACATTCATATTCACAGTTATATTTACTATGTATTTCCTTCCATCCTATTTTCTTCTGTTTATCCTTCTTTCTTTCTATTTTATCCCATATCTCCCCAAAAGTCTCTTTTCCTTCTAGTCACTGCCTCCCTTAATCCACTGTCTGTTTTATTATCCTCTACCACCTTTCTTGTCCCTTTTCCCTCTTATTTCCATATTGGGTAAGATCGATTTCTATACCCAACTGAATATCTATCTATCTATCTATCTATCTATCTATCTATCTATCTATCTATCTATCTATCTATCTATCTATCTATCTATCTATCTATCTTCTTCACTCTTTGAACCAATTCCCATGAAAGTAATGTTCAAGTATTGCCCACTCCTCTCCTCCCCCCTGCATTATAAAAGCTCTTCCTTGCATGCCTCTTTTATGTGAAAAAATTTTTCCATTCAACCTCTCCCTTACCCCCTTTCCCAGTGCATCCCTCTTTCCACCCTTCAGTTTCTCATTGTTATTATTAAGATCATCCCAACATAATTGACTCATAATCAGATTCTCTGTCTATGTAGACTTCTTCTAATTGCCCTAATAGTGTTAATGTTCTTAGGAGTTACATCTATCATCTTCCCATATAGGAATGTTTAAAAAAAAGTTTATTGAGACCCTTATGATGACTCTTTCATGTCTATCTATTTATGTTTTCCTTGGGTCATGTGTTTAAATGTCAAAACTTCTATCAGTTCTGGTCTTTTCTTCAGAAATTCTTGAAATTATTAAAAAAAAAACTATTTTGGTAAATGTCCATTTTCCCCCTTGAAGAATTATACTCAGTTTTGCTGGGTAGATTATTCTTGGTTGTAATCCTAGCCCCTTTGCCTTGTGGAATGTTTTATTCCAACTCTTCTGTTTCATTAATGTGGAAGCTGCTAAGTCTTGTACAATTTTAACTATAGTTCCAAGATATTTGAATTGTTCCTTTCTGGCTGCTTGCAACATTTTTCCTTATACCTGGGAGCTTGGGAATTTGGCTACAATATTCCTGGGGAAGATATTTTGGGATGTTTTTCAGGAAGTTATCAGTGGATTCATTCAATTTACATTTTCTACTCTTGATCTAAGATATTGACACATTTTTATTTTATGATTTCCTGAAATATGATGTCCAGTCTCTTTTAATGATCATGACTTTAAGTTATTACAGTAATTCTTAAGTTATTTCTCCTTGACATATTTTATAGGTCACTAATTTTTCTGATGATATATTTTACTTTTTAAAAATTCTTTTGACTTTGTTTTATTGATTCTTGATATCTTACGCAGTTGTTTGGTTTTATTTGGACAATTCTAAGCAGTTCTTTTCTTCAATGAATGGTTGTGCCTCTTATAAAATTAGGCCAATTCTCTTTTTTAAGATTTTTTTTCTTCAGTAATTTTTGTATCTTTTCTTTTACCAAGTGTAAGGGTTATGGGATTTAAAGATCTCCCATGACCCATGGACGTGCTGACATAGCAGAGCAAGAGAAAGTGAAAAGCCGA
>NW_027185761.1:29937112-29937466 GCF_028583685.1 Petaurus breviceps papuanus | reverse complement strand
TTTTTTTTTTTTTTTTTTTTTTTTGAGTTAGGACCCCTGCTGAGCACTGCCAGCGGCCAGAGCTGCTGGGAGCAGGACTTTCTGCTAAGGACTCCTGCTGAGGACTGCCAGGGGCCGGAGCTGCTGGGAGCGCTCTTCCAGGACGCTGGGTGGTTGCTGTGAGTGGGGAGAGGAGGACCTTTGCCTGAGGTAGCCTGTTCTGTTTTAAAGGCTTGAGAATGTGGGTGCTTTCTACTTTATCTACCTGTGCCAATATCATAACTACTCTGATGGCTTTCACTTTCTGGTTTTGGGACTCAGTCTTTTGGTATCTTAATAAATTTTCTAGTTTATTTCCCCAAATGGCAAACCTGA
>NW_027185761.1:29934758-29936712 GCF_028583685.1 Petaurus breviceps papuanus | reverse complement strand
ATATTTGTAATCTCTATAGGCATTGTGAATATGGCATTGCTGATACACCAAGTCATCAATCTCTATTCATAATATTCTTGCATAACTTTAATTTGTTTTCTCAGTTTTTCCTCTCTTATTCTTATCTCTTTCTTCAACACTTTCATGAATTCTTGTTGTTCTTGGGTCCAATTAGCATTTTTCTTTAATACTTTGGTTGTACCAATTTTCACATTATTGTCTTCTTCTAAATTTATGTCTTAGCCTTCCCTACTAGTATAGTAGCTTTTTTTGCTCAAACTTTAAAAAAAAAAAGGTTACTCACTTTTTTAGCCCATTTCTGGACTTTGACCTTTATGTTAAAGTTGGGCTGTTTTCCATTGGGTTAGAGAGGCACTTTCCCAAGGTTTAGCTTTTCCATTCTGATGTTTTCATGGCTAGTTCTGGGGGTCTGCATGTATTTTTTGGTGATTCCAAGATTGTGTGATCCTGGGAGAGATGTGGTTATTGCTCTCTTGATCTGATTTCTGGTTTTTGGGAAGGGCCCCTGCTCCCTCATAGCCCCAAGTGCTAGTTCTTCTCTCTGCCTTGGAATTTTAAACAGGGCCCCTTCTCCCTTATGACCAATCACAAGAGCTCCTCTCTACCCTAAAACTGAGATCCAGAACTGCCAATGGGCAATAGAGTCACCAAATAATGTTAGCACCAACCAGTGTCAGCAGCAACCAGTGCCAGAACCCTATAACCACTTTCTGACCTGTTGTCCAGCACCCTTCCTTTTGTTTCTGGGCTGAAAGCTCTCAAAGTTGAGGCTGCTGTTGCATCTACTTTAAAAGCCACTTTCAAGATTACATGCTGCCAGGCTGTGCTCCAAGCAGATTACCACTCTGGTGTCATGGATTTCTTCCGCCTTCTTTCTAAGTTGTCTTAGAGTAGAAAAATATCTCTCTGACCTTTTGTTATCTCTGCTGCTCCAAAATTTGATTTGAGGAATCATTTTAAATTTGTTTAGAAATAAATGTTTCCATCAACCAAGAAGTAAATTATTCCCTCATCACATGTGCTTTCTAAGCTTGAGCCCACTTTCCCTTGGACTATATGTGTTGATGGGAGATTGTGTCAGACTTTTGGGAGAAAATTTTGTACCAATTCTATCACCCTAGTAAATGCAAACCATAACACTCTCAAGTATAGACAAAATGAGATGAAAATGTAATTATAAAACATTTAACAAAATAAATAAAATATAATATAGCACAGATAATGTTAACATTTGGTTTTCTAAGTAAATATGAAGTCCATAGGGATGCTTATGCATGGTTTACTGGTCCCTGTTTATATTTGGGTTCCATACCACATTGCTTGAAACCTGGGGAGGGGAGGTGTGATCATATTAGGCATGCTTTAGGGATGCTATTCACAAATGCATATAGATTAGTCAACTCAAAGCATGTGGTATGTAGAAATATTGGTTAGAGATCTCTAATGTACTTGAGATTCACCCAGTGATTTAAATACTATAGAAATGAAAAATACCTTCCTTTTATATATAAAAAAATCAGAGTAACCATCATCTAGTACCCCAAGTGATCTGTAACATTGTTTTTTTTCTTTTGGCTTTCCCTTTTATCCCATGAAGTATATTGTAGGAGGAATAAACAAATCACATATTTTGAGCTAAAAGGGATATTAAGAGGTAATCTAGCCCAATTCCCTCATTTGGCATGTTACATCCTTCAAGTTTATGAGGGTAGTATCTTTTATTGCTGTTATTCTTGTCTGTATACTCAGAAGCCATTGCAGTGCCTTGCACATAATAGGGATTAATTAATACTTATTGAATTGGATTGAACTCAGTGTACTGAAGTGCTTCTGTCTTCAGAACATGAAGTTGCTCTGCTGTGAACATCAGTTTGATTCTTAGTACTAACAGGCACACATTTTTTTTCT
Organism: Petaurus breviceps papuanus; assembly: GCF_028583685.1. Lineage (NCBI taxonomy): Eukaryota > Metazoa > Chordata > Mammalia > Diprotodontia > Petauridae > Petaurus > Petaurus breviceps. The sequence goes on along the minus strand of NW_027185761.1, from coordinate 29,934,783 downwards.
GGAGGGAAGGAATGAGAGAGAGAGA
>NW_027185761.1:29922558-29934748 GCF_028583685.1 Petaurus breviceps papuanus | reverse complement strand
GCTCACCATATATGTTCTAAGTATCTACTATGTGCCAGGTATTAAGGACTTTTCTTTCAATTGGGATTTTGTCTGAATGTTAAACTCCTTGTAAAAAATTCCTTTTCCCAATGCAGATGCAAAACTCTTTTCAACTTATTCTCAAAATGTTACCTTAACACTAAGAGGTTTGTTGACTTGTCCAACATCATAGAGTTAGGATATTTCCTAGAGCTTTGCCATGGAGGCCAGGAAAGCTTTCCAAAAGCCCTACTCTTTGCAGATTAGAATAGTTCTTTCTATCAAGAGGTATTGAAACCCTCCTTAAGACTTGATTGGGGGTCGGCCAGGTAGCTCAGCAGGTAAGAGCACTGGCTCCAGTGTCAGGATGACCTGGATCAAATCTGGGCTCAGATACTTAGCACCACACCCAGAAATAACTGGCCTGTAACCTTGAGCAAGTTACTTAACCCCGATTGCTTAAAAAGAAAAAAAAAAGACTTGATTGGGTCAGGCTACTAAGAATCAGGATCTAGTTCTTAGTTGTCTTCTCTTTGACTTGAGTACAAAATATCACATAGCACCTTAATTCCTTCCCAGAGGCTTCTGACTGTGTATTAACAGCATGATTAACAGTGGAAAGCTGTGCTCATATTAAACAATGTGAAACTCTCACTCAGCATCCTTGTTGAATGCCCTTACACTTCAACAACTAAGCTAATCTCCTTTCATTGATTGAACTATAAGTATTTCATTCTATTCAATATCATACCTAAATGACCTCTGGATTGGTTTGACTCTGACCTAGTCTACAACTATGGGCTTTAAAGGTGAATGGAATTTAATGGCATAAAAGCCTGAATGCCATTTGGACTTCTTGTCCTGGGCCTCATCCATCCATATAAGGCATTGGCCATGTTGTGCAGTTGATTAAGACTCCATTCTTTAATTCACAAAGCACTATTCATTAAAGACTTACTATGTGCCATACACTAGGGATATAAGGAGAAAAAGTGAAATTGTCTTTTCCTTCAAGAAACTCATATGCTGAAGTTATTAAAATGGAACAAAAAGGAAAGGTCATTGGATTGGGAAGCAGGAGACATAACTGTTCTAATTCAGTCATTAGCTAGCTGTATGAGTGTGGGCAGCTTCCTTAGCTTTTCTGGACCTTGTCTTTACTCATTTATTGACAGGGCAGGTTGGAATTGATGATGCTTATGGTGTTTTCTAGCTCTAAGATCCTTTGAACTTTTCTTCTTGTAAAAGGTCAACCAAATATCTGGCATATTGAACTGACTGCTTCTTGTAGTAAACACAGGTCCTAAATTGCTCAATGCTTTAGTGATACTAGAAAAATAATTTCAGTGGGAAAATTCTGTCTCCCTTTCCTCTCACTTCCCCTCTTCTTCCCTCTCCTCCCTCCCCCATGTCTCTCTCTGTTTCCCTGTCTCTAAGTCTCACCGTCTCTGCCTATCTGTCATTCTCTCTCTCTTTGAAGATGTGTTAGTTCATTATTCCTATCCAAATGGTATAAAGTTGATCAAAAGAACACACAACTGTTATTTTTCTTTAGTGGCAGAAATTGGCTTCTATAAAATTAAAAAAAACCAAATTAATTGGCACAGATTATCCCAAAGCTCTCAATTATCTTCAGGGTGAAATTTATGGGTGAAATTGTATTTCTTTATTTGTTATGCTGCTGAGCCTCTGAAATAATGAGCTGTGTTTGTTCAGTTCCATGTGAGCATTTAAAAGATGGCATCCTTTTTGTAATCATGGCTTGTGATTTGGGGAATGCTGGTACATAGCAATGCCTCTGAGAGCCAAAGAAGATGATGCAAAGCAAACAAGTTGAGCTAATCTAGGGCTTCAGAAGCAAAAATTAGGTTACTACCAATTCTGAAGTAAAACCACTCAACCGGCAGGATTGTTCCCTTTGTCTACTCAGACTTAATATTGCATGAGAGTGTCCAGTGACAACATTAGTCTGTCTGTTTCGATGCCATCTGTAAACTGAAACATGTCCCCAATCATTTTAAATGAAAATCTGTCTTCTAGTTTTAGGGTTTTTTGTTGTTGTTGATGATGATGCTATTTATTTTGAATGGATGCAGTATGACATGGGATAAAGAGAATTTGAACCCTTTTTTGATCTATCGGATCATAAATTTAGGCCTAAAAGGCACCTTAATAGTCATCTAAGGCCCAGAGACATTAAATGATTTCCCCAAGTTCTCACAGATAGGAAGTAGAAGAGCTCACATTTGAATCTATATTTTAGATTCAGGGGTTTTTAGATTGCAACCTCCTGTCTTCCTTGCTCACTACCTTGAGGACAGAAATCTTGTTCATCCATTTTGATCCCACCTTTTCACATTTAGAGAATCTCTAAAGTCCATTTCAGTTATAGATCCTGCTATCTCAAATATGAAAGCTTTATTATTCTTCTAATCCTTGTAAATAAAATATCTAGTCAGTTTCAGATCAAACTTCATACCTCACCCTGCAACAATCCATCAGAAAAATATGGCCTACCTGGGCATATCGCCATCATCTCTATTACTCCCTCACTTCTTCCCTGGAATAGCCAGTCTCTGAACCTGACTTCTAGAAACCATCCTCTCATCCCCCTACCCCACACCAGATTTGGAGATTTCCTTAGCCTTCATATCCCCTGACTTAGGCTCAAGTAGTCTTGTTTGGGTGACTGAAGGAATGCAAATTTACTTAACCCATTGATTGAGCCTACCTCAGACCTTGCTTCACATCCCATTCAGCTGGAATTGATCAGAATATAGGGCCCTGCCCAATAATTTTTATCATCTACACTATCACTGCTGTTCTCTTGACCCAGACCACCTACTTTCACTTTTTGCTCTCAGAGAATAATCAAATCAATATTCCTATTATAAATAGAACCACCCTATGGCTACACTAATAATCCCTCAGGCCAAAGCTCCTTCACTTCTCTGGCTTCCACTTCCTATAAAGTATATTTTGTGTCCCACTATTAGGATGTAAGTTTGTTTGAGAGCAGAAACTATCTTATTTTTTATTTGTATCTCCAACATCTGACACATAGAAGTTATGTCATATGAGCTCATTCATTCACTCACTCATTCATTCACACCTTCCTTCAAAATGTACAAGTTGGAATAAACAGTGGCCCATGACATTTAACCATATTTGACATATTCTTTAGTTTCTACGGCAGTGAAAGAGAATTGGGTATTTTTGAAACAGGCAGGCTGCACAGAAGAGCCACAGAACTTGGAGTTGTGGTACAATTTCAAGAACATGAGATTTCTTCTCAGTGCATCTGGGTTTGGATCCTAGCTCTTCCCTTTACTAGTTAGGTGACTTTGGACAAGTTTTCTTCTTTATGGACATCAGTTTCATTATCTGTAAAAGTTAGGACTAAAATGGATAATTTCTATTGCTGTAGTCCTAAGTTTCATGAACTTTTGAACCAGAAGGGTTCATTCAATCTACCTTTGTTATCATAAACTAATCCCATGTCATATCTGAGTATCACTTTCCTCACCTGTAAAATGGGGACAAATAGTACCAAATAGTACTTGCCCTGCCTGCTTCTCACAGTTGTTATGAAGAAATCACTTTGCAAAAATTAAAAACCTATAGGAAAGTTCATTCTTTTTTTCCCACTAGGAGCAGCAGGGTTAGAACTTTTTGGATAATTGCCCAAGGATTCTACTTCCCCTGGATTGCCATTTTGATACCCTAAAGGAAAAGCAAAACCCATCTCCAAATTTATCCTAGTTAATAGCCATATGAAACCCACAAATTTGGAAGATTCCATTTTGACTAAAATTTTAGTTTTCATCTTGTTCTCATTCAGAGAAAGACAATTTCACTTTTTTCCTTATATCCCTAGAGTATGGCACATAGTAAGTCTTTAATGAATAGTGCTTTGTGAATTAAAGAATGGACTCTTACTCAACTGCATAACATGGGCAATGCCTTATATGGATGGATGAGGCCCAGGCCAGGAAGTCCAGATGGCCTTTTGCACTTTACCTGTGGGGACAAAATCAGCATGCCAGTGTGATTACTTTGTGGTATGAATAATTTTTATTCAGTGATTGCCTGTTGTCCTCTGCTTTTTACTTTTCTACTCATGACTTTTCACTAATAAAAGAGAGTGGGTGGCAGAAGCCCATACCTGTTATCCCAGTTGGTATCACTGCAGAACTAAAATCTTGAGGAGGGTTTCAAACTTAAAGGAAGGGTGAATACATAGTGAGAAAATGGAGGTGAAAAGGGCTTTTTCAGAATGATTACCTAGCCTTATCTATGGATCTCATATGTTCTCAGTGGACACCTCCAAAGCATTTTTTTTTGAGATCAACTCTGATATTCATGGCACCCATCACTAATCTGGAAATTCTCTATGACTTCTAATTTGGACAATGATGCATTCCACTAAAGCTGCCATGGTTAACAGTGTTTCCATGTTGTTTACCTCAAAATTTGTGTGTGTCTGTGTCTGTCTTTTTCTCTGCTGCTAGCAATATCAGTCTCATTCTCTGTGTTCATGCTGTCTGTCTAACTATCTACCTATCTCTGTCTTTCTCTTTTACTCTTCCTTCTTTCTCTTCCTTCCATCTTTCCTTCCTCCCTTCATAGCCTCATTCCCTCCTTCCTTCCTTCCTCCCTACATTCCTTCCTTCCTTCCTTATTTCCACCCTTCCACTATACTACCTCCTGTCTTCCCTCCCTTCAGACCTTTCTTCTTTCTTTACTTCCATTAATGTATCAAAATCCTGGGACAGAAATTTCATCTATTAGCATAGATCAGGTAATCCACAACATTATTTTTACACATTTAACTGAAAGTAGGGTGTTGGGCTGGGGTTGGTGTTGAAATTAAGTGAGTTTTTCATGGTCACATAAATAGTCTGTGTTAGAATTGGGACTTGAAACCATGTTCTTCTGACTCTAAAACTGGCTCTCTATTCACTAGGAAATGCTGCCTTGGAGGGGGAGGATTCTCCACTCCAAGAATTTATATTGTATTATAGGACTATACAATTTTTAGAAATAAGTAAATACAAGATATTTTAGGGAGATAACTTGCTCAAATAAGAGCTCAAGAAAAGTATCTTATAGGAGGTGCTAAGCAAAACCATCCTGTAAATACTATATTTTATGTACTGATGACTCGAGAGAGAAGGGACCTCAGAGATCATATATTTCAACCTCTTCATCTTACCCACCTGGAATTTGAGGCCCTAAATGTTTGACTTGCATATGGTCACGTAGGTACAAAGTGACAGAGCCAGGATTTGAACCCAGATTCTATGAATCCAATTACAATGCCCTTCTTCCACTATATGACCCTCGTTTTTCAGTCATTTTCTTTCATGTCTGACTCTTTGTGGCCCCAGTTAGGATTTTTTTGGCAAAGATATTGGAGTGGTTTGCCATTTCCTTTTTTAGGTAATTTTACAGATAAGGAAACTGAGGCAGAGTTAAGTGACGTGCTCAGTGTTGCATGGCTAGAAAGTATCTGAGGGCAAATTTGAACTCAGGAGGAAGAGTCTTCTTAAGTCTGGGCGTCTATCCACTGAGCTACCTAGCTGCCCTACATGGCTATCTTTCCCCAAAAAATTTTATATTTCAATCATTAAGCATGGTGAACCTTCTTTCTCCACCAAATTAGCTGTGTGTATGTAAATACAGCTTCTTTTACATATTAGAAGAGGTGTATAGAAGTTAACACAATAATCATCTGGTTTTGGGGTAAATTCTTTGAATCACCATGGTATAGTTGAAAGAACACTGGGATGAAAGGCAGAAGATATGGATGCTAGACCTGTATTTACCACTAACTTGCCAGGTGACTTTAGGCAAGTTATTTATTTTCTGCAGAGCTGCTTTTCCTCTTCTGTAAAAGGAGAGAATTTACTTACATGATCACTGACGTCCTTCTAGCTACAGTGAGGCAATTATTCATTTTGTCCATTTTTATCCCTTCTTTTCTCAGTGATTTAATGTGGATAACCATAGAGAACTTAGATGTCAGTCAATCAATCAGCAAGCATTTGTTAATATATCTGTCACTGTATTAAGTTTTAAGAATACAAAAAAGGGGCAAACACACATACAAAAATAACATTTCCTTGAAGAGACTTAGATTCTAACAAATGGAGACAATATTAAATAGGTACATAAATGGCACATAGAAAGTAGAACAGTAACTGTTGAGAAGAAGGCATTAGCAGCTGGGGAGGGAACAGAAAATGTAGTATTTGAACTGAGTCTCCAACAGAGTCAGGGATTCTAAGAGGCAGAAGTGAGGAGGGAGAACTTTCCAGGGAGCAGGAATGGTCAATGCAAAGTCACAAAGAGGGAAGATGGAATATCCTGTTCTAGGACTTATGGTAGATAGGTGTTAATATTATGGAGTTAGTTCATGGAAGAAAGCAAAGTGTAATAAGACTGGGAAAGTAGAAAGGGGCCAGGTGTGTGTGAGAGAACTTTCATCTCTGGAACTTCTTAAGATGTGGAGAGGAAAAAATGTCTGTTGGCATGCCATGTGTGCATTTCAGATCCCTGATTCGGGGGGGGGGGGGAAGACTATAGCAGGATGTTGTCTTTAAGATGGCCTTGGAGAGAGAAGGAAGAATTTGAAATCTACTCATTCAGATAGCAAACTTGGTGGGGAGAAATAGATGGTAATTGCTTTAATCTGTCTGCATTTGTTGAGGTTAGAATTTTTTTATTTAAAGGCACATCCCAAACCTTGAAACCTCAGCAAATATCAAGAGTACATTTTCAAATTGCACATTGTAATCAAAGCCACAGTCCTCAGGGAGAGCAAAATCTACAGATGCAGTGACTCTGTGTTTGTGTATGTGTGTGTGTGTGTGTGCATGTTTAGGATATTTTAGCCTAAACTACTTTGATTACTTTTTGATCTAAACATAAGAAACACCTGTGACCTTGAGTTGCAGACACTTTATAGATAAAAATCTAGATCAGGGAGAAAAAGGTCAAAATGACTTTTTTCTGTCTTTTTTTTAATGAACAGTAGCCAACAAGGAATCAATAAAAGTAATATGACAAGCTGTGATTAAGTGATTTTTAGATAAAACAAGCAGCATGGTTCACTTTTAAAATTCACTGATATTTCAAAGAGTTTCTTACTTAATGGCACATCCCTTGGATTGTTACTATATTATTCAGGAGGCCCTGAAGTACTGTTGCTTCCAGTGTGGGTCTCAGGAGTACAAAACTGTGGAAATTCAAATGTGGATATGAAATGACAGTCATTTGACTTCAGGGAGAAGTGATGGCCAGGGCCTCTAGAATGACCTTTGACTCTCAAAGAGAGTTACACCCAAGAGGAACTTCATAAGGACTCTATGAAGGAAGAAGACTACTTCCAGGGCCAGCAGTTGGGAGCAAATCTTGGACCCACATGTTCTCTCCACATGGACCTCGCTGAATTTATTTTGTTTGAGACCACATTTTCCAGAGATTTTGTGTATGGGGAACATTTTGTAACAAGTGTATTAGCTATACCTTTGCAATAAATGGAATTTCCCCCCTTAAAGCCAATATAATTCTACTGGTTAAGTGATAATGAGGAATACATCAAATGGAGAATCAGAAGTTGCAATGTGAGAATGCTCAGTCTTCAGTGTTACTCCTGAAACCCCAAGGAGAGAGATAGTTGACTGCTGAATGGGGACACAATCTGCCATTGCTATTGGGAGTAGGGAGAATAAACCTAAAGGGGGTGTTATTTAATGGACACAACAGTCAAATCCAAGTATGTTTCAGTTCTATAGTACCTCACTTCCACAAAGAAGGAAAGCAAGTATATTTTCATGTCTCTTTTTCATGAACAAACTTGGTCATTGTGATTGCCTAATATCCAGATTTCATTTTGTGTTATTCTTTGAATTTCCTTAATTGCAGTCATTTGTGAAGACTGCTTTCCCTGTCCTTTGTTTATAAAGTTTTTTTCAACCCAAGCATGAACTTTGCATCATCCCCATTAAATTATATGTTGTTAGTTTTGGCCCATCTTACAACCTTTTACAATCTCATTTCTTCTTTTTAATCTATTTTCTATCCTTCCCCAGTCTGTGAATTTGATAAGCATGTTACATATTCCTTTATTCTCAATTCAATAAAATTGTATTGATCACCTACTAAGTATAAAATGTAGTGTTTCATTCAAATTATTGGTAAAAATATTGGACAAGATAGGGCTGAGGGTAGTTGCTAAAAGAAAAATATTTGATACATTATTGACTTGCCTTGCACAGTTTCAACTCTTAGAAAGTGAGGAAATCAATACTGTGATCTCTTACTCTAGCCATCATCCTGACTAACAAGGAACAGTTTATTGATGAAAAGGAAACAGTGGGAGGCTTGAAAGAATGTGGATTTTTTGCTTGGAAAGGATTTGAACACAGAGAATAACCAGACACAAATAGATTTCAGAAAGTACAAAAAACAATATGCATTACTGCATGGATTAATTTTCTAAAAGGAAAAATAGAAGGTTCTCAAAAACAATTTTGACAATAAGAGGATGAATGATTATATTAAAGGTAAGAAGAAATAGTCACCTAAAATGATCAATGTGGCCACCTAGGGATCTCTCTAGTGAGTTCAGAACTTAAAAGAGCATGTACAAGAAATTCAAAGGAAATAATCACAATCAAAAATAAAAAAATTAAAGAATGTGAGAAGTATTGGAGGATGACTGAAATCTTTGAAATGACTTGATTCTTGTAAAGCATGCTAAAGATGATAAAAAGGCTTTTAACATAAGGTTTTCAATGAGAAATAACAAAGAAGGGATGGGTCAGATGCTTAGGGCAGATGTCACTAGTTGACAGAGAAACATATCTATTCAATTTATATTCTCATTCTGTATTTCTATCAAGGAACATAATTCTCATCTGGAAAGGGAAGAATAAACATGCTTAATCTAATCAAAGTGATGCACTTATTAAGTGCCCACTATTTGCAAAAGGCAGGCAGTTAGATGGTACAGTGGATAGAGTGTCAGGCTCAGAGTCAGAAATACTTATCTTCCTGAGTTCAAATCTAGCTTCAGATACTTACTAGCTGTGTGACCCTGGGCAAGTCACTTGACCCTGTTTGCCTCAGTTTCCCCATCTGCAAAATGAGCTGGAGAAGAAAATGGCAAAGTCATTCCAGCAACTTTGCCAAGAAAACACTACGAAAGATCAAGGACAGTAAGACATGTCTAAAACAACTAAATAGCAAAATTTGCAAGGGACCTTGCTAGGTGCTAGAGATATAACAATGGAGAAGCACAGACTGATAAATATGAAGTTATCTGAAGAGATAAAAAGTGATCACTGGGGATGCTGAAGTAGAGGATACAGCACCCCAGCTGAGTCTTGAAAGATGTTAAGGATTACTGAGAGTCAATAGCCTGGGAATATAATTTGTTCAGGTCTAATGACTTGAAACAGGGACTCTCCTGGACTTCAATTCCAACTAATCAAAGATTTCAGAGCTGCAAGGGCAAAGCTCTCTGGGCCCTTTGTCCAGAATGGTGAGGGGAGCTTTCCAGGTAAAAGTGGTGAAGCCTGGGAGGCCAGAAGTCCAAAGGAACAACTAATAGATTTCTGACTGGAATGCATAGTGAAAACAAACCTAAAAGTAAGATTGTGAAAGTTTTTTAATTTTCTGATAAGTAGTATCTATTTTATCCTCAAAATAATAGGGAACCCAGTAAATGGTTTTATGTAGAGGAGGGACATAATGAGACCAATCCCTTTTAAGGGATTATTATTTTGTCAGTTACGTGGAGGATTCATTTGGTTGGGAGAGAAGACCAAATGGGAAACTACCATTATAGTTCTGGCAAGAGGTAATGAGTATCTGGACTGGGGTGGCATTGAAGTGCTTAGAGAAAAGGGGATGGAACTGAAGGATGTTAGAGAATTAGTATTAATTAGTACTTCAAAAATGATTAGATGTGGGGGAGGTTGGGTGAGAGTAAAGTGTTGAGGGGAACTCTGAGGTGATTCTACAATACAATAAACATTTAGTAAGCAGCTACTATGCGCCAGGCACTTAAGTGAAGATGAAAGTTCTCATTTTTCATTTAGTGGCTTCTGAATTTCCCCATCATTTTCATCCAAGCAGTCTTGATGTTTGTGAGTGTTCTGGCCCAGAGGAGTAAATGCAGTCCTGTACACCAAATCTTTGAAATCTGCCTGTTCCTTTTCTGCTCCACTTTTGCCAACTGTGGGTTGGATCAGTTTCCCTCTAAGTTAGCAACAAACTGTTCATTCATGGAGAAGCACTTTAATCTGGCGACATTAAGTCTTCTGGTAGTCATCTTGCCTTGGGGTTCACTGCTTTTGTTGAATGTCAATGTTTGTCAGAGAGAGGATAAGTCTATGATCTGTCCTGTGTTTCCCCGATAATAAGACACTGTCTTATTAATTTTTTGGATAGAAAACACCAGAGGGCTTATTTTCAGGGGAGGGCTTATTTTAATGAACATTGACAGCAATTTTAATAAACAGGTAAATGTGAACAAAAAAATGTACCTTTATTCAATAATGATCATGTCATCTTCTTCAACAACATCGTCATAAGTGTCCATACCCTGAATTCCGTCCTGGATGTCTTGCGCCTCCATTTCCTTCAGAAGAAGTGGACCCAATCTGTCATGTCCAGATATAGCTCTCTTTAAATGAATATGTCTTGTCCAGGTAACCTGCTCGTAGTGCCTTGGCAACACAGCTGTCAGTAATTTTATCCCATGACTTCTTCACCCAAGTCATGACTTCTTGCAGACAGGGCTTCACAAATTTTCCACGCTGATTTCTTTCCATTCTATTTTCAATGTAGTCATTGACTTCCATGCGCAAATGGTCCTTGAATGGCTTGTTTATTGCAATATCAAGGGTCTGGAGATAGGCAGTCATTCCTGCAGGAATCATTACTTGATCTATTCTTCTCTCTGCAAGGAAGTTCTTCATTTCTTTAGCGCGGTGAGTGCTGGATGAATCCCAGACTATCAGACCTCTTTGGTTACCTCGCATAACAAGTGGCAGCATTAAATCAACCCACTTTCTTATAACAGCTTGTGTACACCAGGCTTTTTAGGTTTCAATAATGTAAATGCCAGATACACGTTCAATCTTATCTTTCTTGCCCTTACTGATGATTAGAGGTGTGGCTTTCTTTCCATCCAAACGAATTGCCAAAACACAGGTGACCTGTGCACTTTCTTAGCCAGTGGTGGGAATGTAGATTGACATCGCACCCCTGTGATGAATTGTTGTTTGAGATCCTTGTCCCATAAACACTGCAGTTTCATCCATAGCAATCATATTGCAGGTTTGGTACTTGGAAATGTCGATCCTATCAATAAAGGACTTGAATGCAAGTGCACATTTAATAACTTCAGCATCTTCCAGCTTAAACAGTGTTGTTGATCTTCTTAGGGACAGTTCATACTGTTGAAGAAAACCGTCCAACCAGTGTTGTGATGCTTTGAATCCTTCTGAGACCATTTCAAACTCTGGTGCCATTGAAAGGGCAAATGCTTGAATATCAGCCCTGCGCACAACCAAGGCCTTTGCTCTCCTGTCAGCAATCCATTCACCAGTGAGGATCTCCAAGTCAGGATATAAGGGCAGCCGACCTGATCCAGACCTGCGCTTTTTCCCTTTTCCCTCATCCACCTGTTGATTGAGGTTATTATAATCTGCTCTCCATTTTCTGACCATTTGAAGATCCAAAAGTTTTTCTTTACAGAAAACTGCAAGATTCTTGCCATGTGACTCCTCTACAATTGCTTTCTTATACTCAACAGTATAGCTCTTCCTTTTTGTACTCATGTCTAGGGGTCAAAACAGACAGAATAATAAAATTATGATCATCAGTCCTTCTTTTCACTCCATCATTCCCCCTGAGTTCTTTTTTCCTCCAACATGCCCTTTTTATCCTCCATCATGCCCCCTCACTCCCGCTTACATACTGGGTTTTTATGTTGTCCTGCCTCAGCTCTCCTGCATGGTACTGCTCTCAATGGCGCCAGCAAGCAAATCACTGGGGAAGAACAGGATGACACGCTCACTGCTGCAGCTCTGATTGGATGCAGCTCGGAGTGCGGCGTGCGTTTCACTGGGGGGGGGGGGGACGGTGCATACAAAGGGTACTGTAATGTAGTGTG
>NW_027185761.1:29913322-29922458 GCF_028583685.1 Petaurus breviceps papuanus | reverse complement strand
GCATACAGAGGGTACCGTAATGTAGCGTGTAGCGCAGGGGATCACCTTCACTACAGTAGCAATCTCAATAGGGCTTATTTTCCGGGAAGGGCTTATTTTAGAGGAATCTTACACAGTAAGGGGAGGGCTTATTTTCGGGATAGGTCTTATTATCGGGGAAACACGGTAGCACTCTGCAGTATACATTGCCTTCATCACTTTCACACCCTCTCTGTTTCTTCTCCTTACAAGGAGATAGTCTATTAAATTTCAGTAATTGTTACACTATGCCTCCATGAAGTTTTCTTGTGTTTAGGTAAATGGAAGATAGTATTGGTGATTGAGATCATGAGATGCACAAGTCTTCAGTAGTAAGTGACCATTGCTGTTGTTGTTTCTGACTCTACTCTTCCCAAGAAGTAATTCCCTTCCATGTCTAAAATTCTGGGCCTACTCTGACATTAAAGTTACTCATAATTACAAGCTTGTCCTCTTTCAAGACATTGGTGATGAGGGCCTTCAGGTCTTCACAGAATTTTTCTTTGATATCATCAGGGTTCATGATGGTGACAGCATATGTACTCAGTGCTCGGTGATGTGGCGCTTTCCTGCAAGAAGCAGTAACATTGACATGAGATTAGTTTTGATTGTGAAACCTACTCTGGTTTCATGGAACTCTCCATCACTGCAATCCGGAAAACAAAACAAAACAACACAACACCACTAAGTACACATCCATCAACAACAACATATGAATTGAATTCCGACTTTGATGAGCTGACTTTCATTTACTATCTTTGTTTTACCCAGGGCTGATATTTGGATGTGATGCCTTCTGAGTTCTCTCACAAGAGCTGTTCATTTATCAGGTCAATTGGATTTCATATTTCCCATAAGTATGTGCACATTCCATGTACCAATAGTGAGTGGAATCACCTTCATAAAAATTTTTTGGTATAGTGTGTGTGTGTTTTGACCACAGGATTGATCCCTGCCTGTTGCAATAAGTGGGCCAGGGTTGGGTAAGCAGACAGTTTTGGGGGCACATTTTATAGACCTTCCTCATGCCAGGAGGTGAAGAATGTGGTTTTTTTTTTTTAAACTCAGACTGCTCAGACACTCAGGGTGCTTCTGAAAAGCATTATTGCTTCAGCCCTATGGCCTGGTGTGTAGGGTTGTGACTGCAGCTCCTAGTGTATCTGCATAATGTGCTTTTTCACTGGCTTGTCTCCACAGGACTCTGAGGTAAGTAAAAAGTGGTAAAATGGTATGGATGATGTCTTTTGACTTGTGCCTCAATAATATTTAAGTGAGGCAGAGTTGTACAAAGTCATCAGCCTCATTCTCTCTTCCAGAATCATCAGGGTCCAATGACAACACAAAGGTCCAGATGACTAGCAATGGATTGGGATGCAGTGGATGACCTTGAATTTTTGATATATAACCAAGCTCTAAATGCTCCACAGCACTTGCTTCAGTTGTCTTTATAGCCATTGGAACAAATGGTTCTCATCCACCCATTTCGCTGGGGGAAGTTTTCACGTGCTTGAGGTAAATGTCACTCTAATTCACTGACAGGTCTGAGACTCTGCAGTTATGCTCAATCTGCCTGATAGTCTGCCAAAATGATTTAATGGAGTGTGGTCATTGTGTATGCTATAGATTCTTGGGACACAGGTGAGAGTTGGGTGAATCAAATGGATACCAAAGGTGGATGAACCCTTAAAAGGGCTTCGCCACTTTCACATAAGAACATCTGTACACTATACCATTATATACATGTATGTATATACAAATGCATATATTTTGAGTATTCATCTATGTTTTATATAGGTATTAGCACATATATAAATTCATGTATATATGTATATATATACACATACACATGTAAACATATAGGCCTTTAGGGAATAATAAACAGGAAAATAACACTAAATTAATTTTTCAGATATTTTGATTAGGTTTCCAACAAAACCACTGTCTTGACTTGATTTTGTAAGAGATTTCTTTTTAAAATAAACTATCTTACCTCTTCAAAAAAAATAGTACTAACAACAAAAAAATATATTTTCTTTGAGAAAAGTCTTCCTCTTGTGTTTCTGGAAATGAAAAGGAGACTTTTGAAATCAAGATAACTTGTAGTGGATCATGGATCTGGCTCTCCTTGCTTTAGTTTTTTTCCTGATTACTCAATGAGCACTTTTTTTTTTGCCTTTTGGAGGGCAATTAGGGTTAAATAACTCGCCCAAGGTTGCACAGCTAGTCTTTTGTGTGTTTGTGTGTGGGTGTTAAGTGTCTGAGGCCGGAACCGAACTCAGGTCTTCCTGACTCCAGGGCCAGTGTTTTACTCAATGTTCCACCTAGCCTCCCCAAAATGAGCACTTCTGAAAGTGTCATGAGTATTCTTTGGGTCCTAAACTGTGCCTATGTCTGACACTAGGATCATGTTCCTTAGGATATTAACTTAGAATCCCATATCTGGAAAGAGTTAAAGCAACTCTCAAATAAATGTTCCCAGCATGGTATTTGAGTCACTGAAAAAAATATGGTCTCATTAATGTTATTCTAATTAAATTTGGTGATTTTTAGAAACTTTGATGTTTCAATGGGAACTCCATCCAGGTATGTATCTGGCATCACCAATAATACCTTCTTAGCCTGTCTGAGTTTTGTTTCACTCTTGTCTACATGGTTTTCCATGGATGCTCCATGTAGCATCTACCTGATGGATTGAATAACTTTCACTCTCTTAATATTGTGTATATATCTGTAAAATGGACTATCACTTTGACCCCTATCTCAAACTATACTCAGTTTTCCTTCTTTTGTGGTCATCCATCACTCCAAAATCATTATTACACATCTTCTCTTACATACAACAGCTCTTGATGAGTAAGAGATTATAACTTATTTATGCCCACCATGCTCTTCTCCTTTGAATTTCAGGTGACACCAAAGATGGATTCTCCAATAAAACAATAGTATCCTATGCTTCACAGTCATACAGAATCACCAAAAGATTATTGTCATTACATTTTGAGGTGTAAGAATTGGAGTCAGGAAGGCATCTGTACACATTCTGCTTCAGACACCTATTGGATATGTGACTCTGGGCAAGTCATTTAGCTTCCCTCTGCCTTGTTTTTTTTTTTTTTTTTAAAAAAAAGAGTTGTTGGGAGAAGAAACAGGACTTCCTCGGGGTTCCCACTGCTACCTCCTCCAATACATGTAAAAAATGACTCTAAACAAACTTTAGAGTTACAGAACCCACAAAGTGACAGATAGAAGGTAAATTCCTCCTGAAGACAATACAGCAGGATGGGGGGAAGGGGCCATAGCAGTGCTCTGGGAGCCCAGCTCAACCCCACATGAGCCTGAAGTTTTAGCCCCAGGGCAGCCCGACCAGCCATGGCTAGAGGGATTAGGAGAGGGGATCACCAGTAGCTGTGGTGGTCTCCAGAATTATCAACCCATAAATATCAAAGACAAAGTGAGAGGTCAGTAGACTTTGGGAACAGGGAGTCTGGGAGTATGGTCCGGTCTCTACCCACAGAGGAACAAGCAGCTGAGGAATGGCAGCCACAGCCATATGGCTGCTTCAGAGCTCCTGGCCT
Organism: Petaurus breviceps papuanus; assembly: GCF_028583685.1. Classification (NCBI taxonomy): domain Eukaryota; kingdom Metazoa; phylum Chordata; class Mammalia; order Diprotodontia; family Petauridae; genus Petaurus; species Petaurus breviceps. Next base: position 29,918,865 of record NW_027185761.1, on the reverse strand, counting down.
TCAAATTATAGGGGGACCAAGCAACCAGTCTGAGGGGTTATCACTATTGCTTTAACCTGCTTGGATCTGGATCCCGGTCCTGGGTGGAAGTCCTGGGATGCGTGACCAGTGTGCCAGAGCCAGTGGAGGATTCTAAGAGGGCACCCAACTAATAGCTCTGGCAGCTGAGAAAACCCCAGCTATTTGCAACAAAGTTCTCCTCTCTGGAAGCAGAGTTCTACTGCGGCAAAAAGCTCAAAAGTGAAATAAGTGAGTGGCAACATGAGCAAGCAAAGGAAGCAAAGCAAGCCAAGCTATTTGACTTTGGATTCCTTTTTTGGGGACATAAAGGATAAGGTATGGAACAGGAGGAAGAAAATGAAGTCAGAACCCCTGCACCAAAAGCTTCCAAGAAAAATATGACCTGCTTACAGGCCATAGAGGACCTTAAGAAAGATTTTGAAAACCAAATAAGACAACAAATAAGACAAGAGGAAAAATTGGGAAGAGAAATGAGAATGATGCAAGAAAATCATGAAAAGAGAGTCAACAACCTGACTGAAGAAAATAACACCTTAAATAATAGACTAACTCAAATGGCAAAAGAGGTTCCAAAAGCCAATGAGGAGAAGAATGCGCTAAAAAGCCCAATTTGCCATATGGAAAAAGAATCTGAAAAGCTCACTGAAGAGAATCATTCCTTCAGAATTAGATTGGAACAAATGGAAGCTAGTGATTTTATGAGAAATGAAGATACTTTTAAACAGATCCAAACAAATGAAAAAATAAAAGGCAACGTGAAATATCTCATTGGGAAAACCAATGACCTGGAAAACAGATCCAGGAGTGATAATTTAAAAATTATTGGAATACCTGAAAGCCATGATCAAAGAAAGAACCTAGAAATCATCCTTGAAGAAATTATCAAGGAAAATTGCCCTGATGTTTTAGAACCAGAGGGCAAAATAGAGGTTGAAAGAATCCACCGATCACCTCCTGAAAAAGATCCCAAAAAAGGAAACTCCTCGAAATATTATAGCCAGGTTCCAGAATTCCCAGATCAAGGAGAAAATATTACAAGCAGCTAGGAAGAAACAATTTGAATATTGTGAAAACACAATCAGGAAACCAAAGAATCTGGCAGCTTCTACACTGAGGGATCAAAGGGCTTGGGATATGATATTCTGGAGGTCAAAGGAGCTGGTAATAAAACCAAGAATCACCTACCCAGCAAAACTGTGCATCATGTTTCAGGGGAAAATATGGTCATTCAATGGAATAGAGGACTTTCAAGCATTCATGATGAAAAAACCAGAGTTGAATAGAAAATTTGACATTCAGATACAAGAAGCAAGAGAAGCTAAACAAGGAAAAGAAATAATAAGGAACTCATCAAAGTTGAACTATTCACATTCCTATGTGGAAAAATGATAATTGTAACTTATGAAACTTTTCTCAGTATGAGAATAATTGAAGGGAACATGAATGTGTGTGTGTGTATATATATATATATATACACACACACACACATACATATTTATGTATTCATATATAGATGTTTCTATATAGGACTATATATGAGTGTATGAATACATATGTGTATACATGTATACAGATATACATAGACAGAGGGAACAGGACCAATTCAATAGGAAGGGATGATACTTAAAAGGTGAAATTGAGAGGTGAGAGAGGAATATAATATGAGAGGAAAAGGGGAGAGACAGATTGGGGTAAATCATCTCATATAGAAGAGGCAAGAGAAAACTTCTACAATGGAGGGGAAGAACAGGAAGGCAAAAGGCTATGAGTCAACCTTACTCCCATAGAATTTGGCTTAGGGAGGGAATGACATACACACTAATATGGTATCTCACCCCACTGGAGAATAGGGGGGAGGGGATGACAAAGGGGATGATGGAGGGGAAGGCAGGTTGGGGGGGGAGGGAAGTTGGAAGCACACGCTTTTGAAAAGGGTAAGGGTCAAAGTACAAAATGGAACAAGTGGGTAGTGGAATAGGATGGAGGGAAATACATTCAATCTTTCACAATATATGCACTATGGAAATGTTTTGCATAGCTACACATGTGCAACCTATATTGAATTATTTGTTTTCCCAGTAAGGGTGGTTGAGGAGGGAGGAAGGGAAAGAATCTGGAATTTAAAGGTTTAAAATGAATTGTTTTTTAAAATATATATAATTTTTTTACATGCAATGGGGAAATAAGGTATATATACAGGCACTGGGGCATAGAAATCCATCTTGCCCTACTGGAAAGTCAGAAGGGAAGGGGAGAGGATATAGGAGAGAGCAGATTGGGAGAGGTATTCAGTGGGATTGCTGTTTTGGCATAGTAGGTAGGGGAAAGATGGGGAGAAAATTTGTAATTCAATATCTTGTGGAAATGAATGATATAAACTAAAAATAAACATAATAATTTAATTAAAAATAAATAACGGGAAAAATAAGTCTGTCAACTAAAAAAGAGTTTGTTGAATATCATAATCTTAACAGTCTTTTCCATCTCTAAAGCAGTGGAGAGGGTGGATAGGAGAGGGACTCTCCATGGTTAGTTATTAGTAGGAAGGGACTAATTGAAAATCAAGATGGTGAGAGTATTTAAGGATATAAAGTATGTGTCATTAAGTGAGGAAAGTGAAATCAGTCCAGGAGGGGGTTCATGAGGGATCAATTGGAAATCACATTATTGCTCTGCTATTACACCACTTTATGCAAAATCATAAACTCATAGATTTAGATTTAGAAAGGAGCTTAGATGTCATCAACTTTAATCTCTTATTTTACAGATGAGGAAACTGAGGCCCAGAGAGGTCAATTTACCAAAATTCACAAATGTAATAAGCCAAACTAGTATTTGACCTCAGGTCTTAGCATGCTATTTACAAAACACTTGGCTTCTCATTATTTCATTTTATCCTCATAACAAACATGTGAAGTAAACAGTACAAATCAGGAAACTGAGGATTAGAGTTTTTAAATGGCTAGCTGAAACTCACCCAGTTATTTAAGTGCCAGGTTGGCAAAGTCTGTAATCTTGTGTCCTTTGTTTTCTATGGCATCAATTTTATGCTTATCACATACTTATGCTGGGCAAATAATGACTGCTGAATGAATAATTGTGTTTTGGTAATTATTCCTGTGCATGTTTAAAGTACCTAGACATAGTAGATAAAGTGCTGGATTGTCTAGTAAGGCCTATGCTTACATCCCACCTCTCATACTGGGTAGCTGCATGTTTATGGGTAAGATGTTTAAACCCTTAACCTAAAACAACTGTCTAAGATTAGTAGTTATATGTGGGCTGTTATCAGTGTTGAAGGAAGAGGTTTCCACATTGATTAAATAGCAGGTCCTTGATAGGTCGTCAATGCTAAGTACAGTGATTTACTCATACTAGATATTTAATATATGGTTGCTGATGGATGTTTTTGCACTCAGTAAACTGGAGAAAGGATACAGGTCTTACTATTAGGATGCTAGGATTCTAGATACAGGGCTGAGAGGGATTACACATTTCAAGCACCTCTGAAATATTGTTCCTCCTACTAAGAGTCTGGACTAGCAAAGTAGGGAAGTGCCTAGTGATCATCACACAGATTGTTGCAACAAAGGGCATTTTCATAGGCCCCCAGTATCATGATATTTAGAACTGGAGAATATAATTTTGAACGTGCTTTACAGAAGTCTTTAGATTCCTGAACAAATCCGTCAGGTCCATCTCCTCTCCATTGATTGAATTTGGGGAGGCAAAATTGGATCTTACAGACAAACAGCTTGTTTTACAGAGGTGTAAAATTCACTTAACTTCTCTAGGCCTCATTTTACAGAGGTGTAAAATGAAGCCTAGAGAAGTTAAGTGAATTATACAAAGTCACAAAGGAAGCAAGTGGCCGAACTAGTATTCAAATGCAGGTCCTCTAATCTAAGTTCATCATGATTTCTATTGTACAATCCTGATTTTTTGTATCCTTTCCACCTAGCTCTGCTGTCCTGTAGTGACAAAAAAGAGAATGAACAGTGGGGCCACTCAGGGCAGTGACTTACACATAGATGGCATTGACTCAGTATCTATTCAATGATTGAACTCTTTTTCTGAAGCAGGTCTGTGTGTTTTCATGTTGAATTGGAAGTGACAAGGATCTTCAGATAACCTCATTTCAAGTAGAAGAAACACTAAGAAACTTAGCACCTGGCTTTTACCTAACATAACTCTCAAAAAATATCTGGGGAAGGCCAGTTCTGGAGAAAGGCATATTGCCAGGTGCTTTGTCTCCAGTTCTTATGATGAAGGTGATTTTGAGAATTAGTTTTCAAAGACTGCCTCCTTCCCCCACTTCCTGAAATGTTTCAATCACAGCTCAGCTTAATTGTCAGTGACTTCCTTTAAGCAGCTTTGAGGGAAGAACTAGCTAGAGGTTAACCCTTTGGGTGTCATTCAGCTTTTACAGGAGAGAGGACCCATGGCAGAATTCAGTTGTGCCAGAGAATGCGTTTACCAACAGCCTCACTTGGCTCCCCAGGTTTCTGATGCCAGGGCTATAGCAGCACTGCTCTGATTATGATATTCGATAGACCAGTCCAGCTAAGTGAAACCATCGGTGGTGTTCCCACATGATCAATTCATTTGATCTAGTCACCACTTGTAAAACTGCTGTCCAGTCAGAAGAGAACCATTTTGGCACCAAGGAAAGAAGTTTCCTTAAGGAGAAGGTAGGAAAAAGCAGTGATTTGGCATTCCTTGCAAACAATGCTTAAAATTCTGGGGACTTAATAATTTACACATCCTCTGCTATCATGCTCCCTTTATCAATAATTCAACAAAAATTTATTAGGCAACAGACATTATATGCCACTATTATAATATTATTCCAGATACTATGCAATGCGAAGTGTATATGAAAATAGGAATGAAATAACCCCTGACCCCAGTGAAGTTACATTCTGTTAGCAGAGATAACAAGTACATTTAAATCTGTATAAATAAATTCATGAAAAAAAACATTAAAAAAACCTCCAAGGTAGTGGGGCAGGGGCATTACTAGCTACTGGGGCATCAGGAAAGGCTTCATGTATCAGAACTGGGTCTAGATGTAGCTAAAATTGGCATCTACCTGGGACTTAACATGCATGAAAATGGATCGAGGGATATTGTCATAGAACATTAGATTCCTGGGATTTAGAGGTAAGGAAGAAAATTCAGGGTCCTTGGATTTATCAAGAAGTCCAGAGATTAAATTTGGTGAGGAGAAATTTCGGGGAACTGAACCTTACATATCATGTTGTCTAACCCTACCTCATTTTACAGTGAAGAAACTGAGACCAAGGGAGCTTTGGCCAAGGTCATTCTGATACTTAAATAGTAAAACTGTCATTTAAATTGAGATTATCTTCAAATCCAGGTGGATTATGTCCTCCTGCCTCCATCACTCAAATGGTTTAAAAAAATACATATAATTTAATACCAAGAAATTTCTCTCTGTATGAAATACAAGGATTTTTTTTTTTTTGGCAACTCCTTATAGTGCAGGGTAAAAGCCCTGA
>NW_027185761.1:29852938-29912922 GCF_028583685.1 Petaurus breviceps papuanus | reverse complement strand
TGTGTGTGTGTGTGTGTGTGTGTGTGTGGTAAGTGTCTGAGGCTGGAACTGAACTCAGGTCCTCCTGACTCCAGGGCCAGAGCTTTACTCACTGCACCACCTAGCTGCCCCTTTAGATCAGAATTTTTAAACCTTAACTATGGCATATACATTGCTCATCCTGATTCTGCTGCATGAGCTTTACTGCCTTTTAATTCACTTGACTAGTTGATCACCCTAAAAGTGTCTATGTGGAAATATGACTTCACCTCCAGCCTCTAACACTTGATAGAACCATTAGTTTATATTGTGTACTTCCTGATCCTGTCTAGTAAAAGAATGGTGACTCAGAATAGACTGGACCTGGGGCTACTTTCTGAAATGACCCTTGCAACCGGAGATGCACCATTTTTGACATTTTTAAACTGGAAAGCATCATAAGATCATAGAGATAGGGCCTTAGGGGAATTTAGATGTCATGTAGTCCAACAACCTAATTTTACAGATAAAGAATATGAAGCCCAGAGAAGTTGTGACTTGCCCAACTTGAAGATCATTTAGCCCCAATCCTACTTTTATAAGTAATACTGGTAGGCTGATTCTACTTATGTGTCAGCTGAATGACTATTAAATCTCTTCTAAGCATAGTTTATATCTCTCCTGGATGAGAAGATGAAAGAACTCAAAGCACATCTCCCGCACTAAAACCTGAAGAATGAAGAATGAAGTCACAATAAAACAGTCTTGGATTCCATGGTGGGGGAAAGAGATCTGGAGGGGAGAGTTGATCTCTGATAGTCAGCATTTGAATGACAGTCAGCATTTTAAAGAAGGCTACACAAGGAAGGGGAAGAAAAATAACAGTAAAATAACATACAATTAGACCTGAAAAAACTTCTTCCTGAAAAACAAAACCCTGAATACTGTGAGGAGAAAGAAAGTGTGTGTTCCTCAAAAATGATTTAGTAGAGTTGCAAAATTTAATAGGTAAAATATCATCCAGAAGATGAAGAAGAAAGTAGTAGTTATAGATTAGTATGTTCTCAGAGGAAGTGATATATATATATATATATATATATATATAGAGAGAGAGAGAGAGAGAGAGAGAGAGAGAGACAGAGACAGAGACAGAGACAGAGACAGAGAGACAGAGACAGAGAGACAGAGAGAGACAGAGACAGACAGAGACAGAGAGACAGACAGAGACAGAGACAGACAGAGACAGAGACAGACAGAGACAGACAGAGAGAGAGAGAGAGAGAGAGAGAGAGAGAGAGAGAGAGAGAGAGAGAGAGAGCTGTTGTTTTCATATGGGGCAATATATAAAGCATAGCAGAAAATTTATGAAAATGGAAGACAAAAACACACAGGACATCGTGATTCACACATGAACACAAATGACATTGTAAGAAGGACTTGAAAAAAATCAATGATTGTGAAGTGTTGGGCAAAAAAATGAATGACCATAGACCTTCCTGTTACTCACTGAAGGAAAAGGATGCAAAAGAGAAAAAGTGATTTGAGAACTGACACTTGACTAAGAAGGTGTTATCTGAGAGAGGAATTTGGATTCTTAGACTATGGCTTAGAATATAGGGATAAGAAATTCCTGGGTAGAGAAGCAATACACTTAGGATGGTGCATATGAATATATTTACCAGGAATTTTGTAAATATAATGAAAAATAATCAACTAAAAATAAAAGAATTTGGAAAGGGAAAATTGCCTATACATATATGTGTCTCCTTTAAGCTACATACCATAAAGAGTAACTATAAAGAAGCAAGAATAGTAGTAAAGATACTCTGTCACAGGTGGCAAAATCCAAGAAAGAAATGTTATTAAAGTTTCTGACATAAAAATCTATATAGAAATTTCTAAAGTTTAGGAGATATACATAATTAGGGGTCTTAATGAAAGGAAGCAAAGTTGATCCCATATATATTATCAAACCTCACAGGTAGACCTTATTCAAAATAAATAGAAGAGGTAAATGAGGATGGGATTGTGTTGTATTTGCAGAAGGGATGTGCATGAGAAGAATTCTAGGAACTAAAAAAGGAAATCTAGAAACTAGAGAGGGCATAGCATGACACAGAGTCTTTGGGTGAGAATCATGGAAGTTATAGGATACGTGATTACTTGTTGCAATACTACAGACAAGTAGTGTCAAACTCAAACAGAAGCAGATTTCTGTGGACCACATGTTGCCTTAGAAATCCACAAATTAACATTATCTATCTTATATTACATTTTAATTAACATTTCCCAATTAAATTTTAATCTGGAGATTTTGGAGCTACTTGGGCCCATGGGATATAAGTTTAACACCTCTGTTACAGCTAGGCAGAAAGAAGAAATAGAAGAAACATTTCAGAAACCAATACCAAGTTTGTCACAGAGGCATGACCTCCCAAGGGCATTCCACAAATCTTAAGACAGTTTTAAACTTGAATAGCTTAATAGCTTAAAACTTTACTGAGCCTTTTAGAACACTCTGTCAGAGTAATGGGAATTTTGTGTTGTACAGGCATCTGCTGGACTTTCTGTCAATAACCGAACAGCTAACACTTCTTGGTCTGCTTTAGAGATAATTTCATCCTTCCAAAGTTGGAAAAAACAACAAGGTGACATTCCATTCTAGATCTAATTTTCCCTAACAGGTAAGAACTAGTGCTGAGGTGAAAATCTCATGAAACCTGGGGGAAATGATTACTTGCTCCTAGAGCTTATGACAGACAAGAAATTTTGGAATAGTCTGACACCATTTTAGATTTTATGATAAAAGATTTCTACTGTTTCAGAGGAAAGAAGGATTGGATCCCATGTACTGTATTGCTTGTTGTCCCTCATTCTTGAAGAGAACCAAAATGGCATCATGTTGAAGTCAAGGTACAACACGTCTAGTTGTGGCTGATTTAACAATACAAGCTTAGAAGGCTTTACAAAAGTTCAGACACAAGTAGTCCACATGAGCTGGTGGAAATGTCTCTAAATTTGCACATCTCATGTTTCTTTTTAGCTACTGCAATTCTGCTTTGCTCATAGAGCACAGCACCTTCTCGGAGGTGGACACACCATGCTGGGTGTTTTTGTGTCATTGTCTCTTGTATCTCATAATAGATCCCAGAGTTCTTCAGAACAACCTTGAGAGTAAACTTGTATTGCTTCTTTTGACCTCCACATAAGCATTTGCCTTATGCTAGTTCTCTATAAAATAGTCTTTTAGAACATAAGTTTGGCATTCAAACAATGTGACCAGCCCATCAGAGTTGTGTTCTCTGCAGTAGTTTGAATGCTTGGATCAACAAAGTTGGAATGTTTAGATCGACAAAGGACCTCAGTACCCAGTAACTTAGCCTTCCAGGTGATCTTCAGGATCTTCCTAAGACAATTCAAATGGAATCGATTCAATTTTCTGGCTTGTTACCAGTATGCTGTACAGGTTTCACAGGTATACAATAATGAGGTCAGTGCAACAGCTCCATAGACCTTCAGTTTGGTAGGAATTTTAATACCTCTTCTTCCCCACACTTTCCTTTGGAGTCTCCCAAACACTGAATGGGAAATCAAGGAACCTTTTCTTGGTGTGGATGGGACGAGGATAATTGACATCAAAGAGAAAAGAGAATTTTTTTTCTTAATCAGATTTTGCAACTGTTTTTCTTTTCTGACAAAGACAAAACTTTTATGGTGGAAACAATGGAGCAAAATGTCTAAGAGGCAGCTGATACTTAACAAAAACTTCTCAACTGAACTTAATTAATTCAAGTCACTTAGCCCAGATAAACTCCAGTTTTGCATCCTGGAAGAAATGGGAGAAGTGATTGCTGAGACACAGTCAATCAATCAGTCAGTAAATATTTATAAAACACCTTCCATGTGCCAGACATGGCACATGATAAGCCTTGAGTATACAAAAATACGCAAAATATTATTCCTGTCCTCATGGGGCTCCCAATCTAAAGAGAAAGCTTCTGGAAAATATTTAGAGACCATTACAAGACCCAATTTTCAAAAAGGAAAGAAAAGAATCAGAAAATTTTATGTAAATGAACTTAAGCAATTCATGGGAAAAGTTTTAGGGGTGGCTAGGTGGCACTGTGAATAGAGCACCGGCCTTGGAATCAGGAGGACCTGAGTTCAAATCTGCCCTCAGACACTTAACACAAAAACTAGCTACGTGACCTTGGGCAAGTCCCTTAACCCCAATTGCCCTCAAAAAACAAAAGATATCAACAAAAAATAATGCTTGGGGTGGCCAGGTAGCACAGCGAGTGGGAGCACCGGCTCCAGTGTTAGAATGATCTGAAGATCGAATCCGGGCTCAGACACTTGGCGCCCACCCAGAAACACCTGGCCATGTAACCTTGAGCAAGTTACTTAACCCCAATTGCTTAGGGGTGGCCAGGTGGCTCAGTGAGTAAGAGCACTGGCTCCAATGTCGGGATGACCTGGATCAAATCCGGCCTCAGATACTCAGCACCACACCCAGAAATAACTGGCCGTGTAACCTTGAGAAAGTTACTTAACCCCGATTGCTTTAAAAAAAAATAAAAAAAAAGTTTTAAAAATATCATTCATTAGGTACTTAGCAAAGATCTAGAAAGGTCAGCAGAGATTACCAAGAGCCAGCATGCCACCACCAAGAACAGGTCATGCCAGGGTTTGGGTCAATATTGCTAACCACAGTGATGAGGGGAATGTTAGAAATATAGTTTGTATTTTAACAAAAATTTTGACAAGATACCTCAGAGTGATTCAGATTAGATGATTCAGAACAGTTTAGATGGCTAGAATTAGATTGTTTGTAAATGCTTGATTGCCATTTTGGCAGGAGTTTTGCACAGAAAACCCTAGTGATCTGTGGTAAGCCCTATACTGTTTAGCATTTTATCAGTGCCCTGGATAAAGGAATAGACGTCATGTTCACCAGATTTTGATTTGATAGACTACAGCAGTGGGGTGAACCTAATCAGAAGAAATATAATAGAGATATATGTAAAGTCTTAAATTTATGTATAAAAATCAACTCCATAAGCATGAAATGGATGAGCCATAACTAAACAGTAGGTTTTCTAGAGATCTGCTTTGTGTGTGTGTGTGTGTGTGTGTGTGTGTGTGTGTACTTTGAGTTCAATGAGGACAGCTAAATGTCACAGTGGATAAAGTATTGGTCCTGGATTAAGGAAGATCATCTTCCTGAGTTCAAATTTGGTCTCAGACACTAACTAGTTGTGTAACCCTGGCCAAATCACTTTAGCCTATTTGCTTCAGTTTCTTCATCCCTAAAATGAGTTGGGGGAGAAAATGACAAACCCCTCTAGTATCTTTTCCAAGAAAAACTCAAATGGGGGCAGATATTACTGAAAAAATGACTGAACAACTGAGTTTGGGGAATATAAGTAGCCCTGCAAAGGGAGAGACACAACTTCTAGGAATAGTAAGGGGATCATTCCACTATATTCTGTCCTTTTCATTCCTCATATACAGTGTTGTGTTGAGTCTTTGGTGTCAAAGTTTAAGATGGTCATTTAAAAGACTATACATGGTGGTGAGGGTGAATTTAAATATAAAAAATTATTTGTTACCAATGTGGATATTTAGCCTAGAGAAGAGAAGACTCAGAGGGTATATTATAGCTGTCTTCAAATATTTGAAGGGCTGTCAAATGGAAATTTAAACTTGTTTCATTTATCCCCCCAAGGAGAACCAGAAATAATGGGTGAGAGGTGAAAAAAAATCAAATTTGGGCTGGAAAAACTTCCTACCATTTAGAATTGCACCAAAGTAGAATAGACTGCTTGGAGAGGTTGTGGTTTTCTCCTCCTCTGAGGGCTTCTTTCAATGAAAGATTGGATGCCCATTTGTTGGATCTCTGAAATCAGGGATTTCATTCAGGGATATGTTAGTCTAGATAGCTGCCAAGGTCCCTTTGAACTCTCAGTTCTATGTTTCCATGTGAAGCACCCAATCAAAGTACTTTATGCTTCTACCAGGATGTGGGACTAATGGGACTGGTGGGAATATTTTCCTTTACCCTAAAATTATGGATAATTGCACTCTCATCAGTTTATAGCTTTAAACTCAACAAGGAGAGAAACATTCTTATTTGCATAGTGGCTATTTATTTTTATGTTTCTGTGTGAATAATGAGTAATATGGGGAGCAAAATCAGCTATAATTCCCTTAAGATGAAAATGTCCCTCCTTTGTACTTAAGAATCTAAAGCTACTGCCCATTCCAATCATATTTCCTGCTAATGGCATTTTAGAGGAGCATTTCAAAGCCAAATGTAAATGATCTTAGAATGATGGCAGAAGATCCTGCTGAATAATAACTGGATGCTAGGGCATTAGCTTGGAGATTCAAATTCAACATTACTGATATAATTTGATCTTGATTTTTTCTTTGATTTTTGCTTCACATTAGGCAAATTCTAGTGTTATGTAACAGTAAAGGGAAAGTGAAAAACAAATGGAAAAATTGAACTGAAACTGTGCAAGGAATTATCATGATCTCTATCAGATAGGTAACAGACTGTGCACTATGACTACAGAATCAGACTGGGATGGAAAATATATCCATAAATCAACAAATCATTTCTATTAAACTTAAATGTTATAAGGGGTGGCCAGGTGGTGCAGTGAGTAAGAGTGCTGGCCCCAGAGTAGGGAGACCTGGGATCAAATCCAGGTCAGACACTTAGCACCCACCCAGAAACACCTGGCTGTGTAACCTTGAGCAAGTTACTTAACCCCAATTGCTTAGGGTCAGCCAGGTGGTGCAGTGAGTAAGACCACTAGCCCCAGAGTTGGGAGACCTGGGATCAAATCCAGGCTCAGATACTTAGCACCACACCCAGAAATAACTGGCCCTGTAACATTGAGCAAGTTACTTAACCCCAATTGATTAAAAAAAAAAAACTAAATATTATGTAGTCCTTCACAGTTCCTGTTTCTGGGAAGACAAAGCTTAACAGAGCTACAATAACATTCCTACACATTGCAAGCACCATCGTCAATTCACTATCTACCTATGAAATCAACTCAGACCAACCAACAAGGTCTGAGAACTCAACACAAATCATCAACATAAAAATCAACACAGCCCCACAAACAAGGTCCAAGGGGTCAGCATAAATCATCAGTAAAGTCCCAGGACCTCCAAAACCCTACTCCAGGACTTCTGTAAACATACAACCAGAAAATCCTTTTTCACGACTTCCAGTAAGGTCCCAGGGCTTCTCTATAAAGTATCTCAAACAAATATCAACACAGACAGAACAGACAAACAGAGTGCCGGGATACCACAAGTTTTCTCCTTCTTGACTCTGCCTCCACAAGAATCCTCTTCTCAGTTCTGCTATCTCTAGCCAGGCCTTTCCTTATACAAGGTCATTAGCTCCTCCCGTTCCTGTTGCAGCAGTTCATGAGTTCTAGAGTTCTCAAGTTGTGGGGTTCACATGTTCTGTTTCTTAATAGACGTGATACAATGCTCAAAAGAAACTTGAACTGAAACAAGGTGTTAATTCAATAGCTCAAACAAGGTGTGAACTAGTTCTGTGCTTGCCATTACAGTGATATATGGTGTTTCAAGATACCTGTTTCTTTAATATCTCTGCTGCTGAGTCTTGTGTGATTCTAATTGTGGCACCATCATATTTAAATTGTTCTAATATTGATTTAATATTTTGTCCTTTAGCTAGAGGTTTTGAAATTTGACTATTGTATTCCTATGAATTTTTCTCATACAATCTGTTTTTGGTGGTGAATGGTGGATTTTTTTTTCTATTTTTACTTTCCCCCCTTGTTCTAATGCTTCAGAAAAAATTTCCTTTAATTCTTGTATTATTGTATCAATATTCTTTTTCTGATCATAGCTTTCAGTTAGTCCAATTATTCTTATGTTTTCTCTTCTTGATCTATTCTGTTGTTTTTCTTATAAGATGTTACACTTTCTCTTCTATTTTTTTCATTATTCATATTTTATTAATTGCTTCTTGATCTCTGATAATTTCACTGGCTCCACTTTGCCCAATTTTAATTTCAAGGTGCCATTTTCTTCCTAAAATTCTATATCTCCTTTTCTAACTGGTTGACTTTCCTTTTATAACTTTCCTATTTTTATTGGACTCTTATCCTTTTCTTTTTTTTTTTTTTACTTTTTCCTCCATCTCTATCAATTGATTTTTAAAGTTTTTTTTAAGATCTTCTATGAATTCTTTTTGGGCTGGTGACCATTTGACATTACTCTTTGGAGATTTCTTTACCTCAATAACCTCTTCTGACGATGAACCCCAGTCATCTCTATTCCCATAATAGCTCTCTATGGTTGGATTCTTTTTCCTTTGCCTGTGCATTTTTTGTAGTAATAGCTTAATTTTTGTAATTATCTCTAGACCTGGGGTGTGGGAAATGGTGCTTTTTTGCCCCAGATCTTCATTTCTCTCCTCTAGCCTGGAAACAAAGCCAAACTTCCAACCTCTTGTAAGTGTCTGCAGTAAGGGGCTTTCTGCCCCACTGCTTCTGCTCTTGTGAGTTGTGTGCTGATTCCTTCTCACCCCCCACTACTCTACACAGCACAGCTGGGTCTGGTGTTACTTATCAGCACAGGTTCTCTCAATTTTCCCAGGTTCAAACACCCAACTTCCCCCCACTATCCCAGGGGAAAAAGTTCCTGTAGCTGGGGCCAATGCAGCCTCTCAAATCAACTAACACCTGGGTTTGCCTCTTGTTGTTTAAGAGGCCAGCCTCTTGCTGTTAAAGTGGACCCTAGCCTGGAGATGTTTACTCTTCACAGGGACCAAACCTGGTTCTGGGAGTTTGTTCTGATTTTCTCAAATTGTCCCAGGAACGCCCGGTTTTGTCCCTATTTTTATTTATCTCCACCCACACTTTATTCACCTTAAAGTGCTATTTTAACTATTTTTGGGGGGAAAATCTTGAAAACTTGGAACTTCCTGACTTACTCTGCCATTTCCCAGAATCCTCTCCCATAAGTAAACATTTATTAAGCAATTACTATTTGCCAAACACTGTCCTAAGCACAGAGGACTAAGGTTAGGCAAAAAAAAAAAAAAAAGTGAGCCTTGCCTTTGAGGACTCCACAATTGGATGGGAGAGAAGTTGTATTGCTGAAATCTAGTAATGTGCTTTTCCAAAGAATTCCCCCAATTTGCCTGTTTATTTCTTAGTTTTTTGCCATAATCTCCCATTCACTGAAAAAAAACCCAGTTATATACTAGGGATATGGAATAATTTTCATACTTTTTGTTCTATGCATTTAGTAACACTGCATTCATTGCTTTGTTTAGAGTTCACAATGTATGAGATCTGACCATGCTCCAAAGCCTACATGATTTCATTCAACTTTAAAAGACTTACATGTCATTGAAGACGATTCCAGATCTCTCTCTCTCTCTCATGCATTCTCGCATGTGCACACACACTCACACACATACCACCTCTGCAGACATTTGTCCTTTCTCAAGCCCATGACCCACCTGAGTACTTATGACCTCTGATTTTTCCTTTTGCGTGAATAATTGATCATCAACATATGAACCTGCTATTAAGTGTGGAAATATTTCTTCCTGGAGGCTTGTAAACTTTCCTCTATGACACTGCACTTGCCGAGCTACAGTTTGTCTCCTTTTCTTGGCTCTTTTGTTTAACAGAGAAAGAACTATGTGGAATTTTTTTAGGAGTGTTTTGCTACCCCAGGGGAACTGAAAAATGAATCTACAAACATTTGTACTTAAATGTTCTAAGGTCATCTATTCCAGAGGTGTCAAACACGGCACATACTGACCCCTGCCCCCCACCCCCACTCTGCTCCATGCAGAGAATAACACGACCCATTGCTACCCAAACTGAATTAAAAATTTTACTGGAAAATAATAATAATTAAAAGAAATTAAAATACAACAAAACACAGATAATTTTACATTTTAAAACTAGGTCAACATGCTCCTTTCAGGGATTTGTATGTATGGATTAGTGACCACCGTTTCTATATGAATTTGACAGCATTTTCAATATGTGGTCATCCAGCCTCTGGGACCTACTGGGGCCAGCTCTAACTAGCTTGCGAAAATAGATTTTTAAATTTTCAGTGCAACCAATTACACTTCAGCAATTGACAATGACTATAAATCATAGATGGATTCATTATTTTATTGATTGTCTAGAATTTGAAAAAGAAAGCATTACTTTAGCTTAAACTTAAAAATGTATTAATATATCCCCCTCACAGACACATACACAAAACCTGGTTATTAAACATTTACCAGAACAAATGTGCGCTGTTTCTATTTGTACACTGGTGAGGGGAAATGCATTAGCTTTCAAAGCAGCTCAGGACACTACCTACAAATCCAATTATTATCACAGAGAATGAAGAAGCTCTGGAAGTTCCAGGGGACTTCTGGAGTTCAAGAAGAAATAAAGGAATTTATGAGATCTCAGCAGATGATGAAATTTCTGCTTCTGGCCTGGTTTCCTTTGCTTCTGTTCCTGGGCAGCTGGTGGAGCAGTGGTTAGAGTGCTAGACATGGAATCAGGAAGACATCTTCCTGAGTTCAAATCTGGCCTCAGATAGTTACTAGCTGTGTGACTCTGGGCAAGTAATTTAATCTTACTTACCTCAGTTTCCTAATCAGTAAAATGAGCTGAAGGAAATGACAAAATAGTCCAGTATATTTCCCAAGAAAACCCCAAATGGGGTCCAACATGACTGAAAAATAACTGAACAACTGAACTTG
This sequence comes from Petaurus breviceps papuanus, assembly GCF_028583685.1. Lineage (NCBI taxonomy): Eukaryota > Metazoa > Chordata > Mammalia > Diprotodontia > Petauridae > Petaurus > Petaurus breviceps. The sequence continues at coordinate 29,902,178 of NW_027185761.1, read as the reverse complement.
GACATGGTAAGAATGTGCTAAATTCTGAGTTGAAAGAATTTGGGAGAGAGGGACAAAACAAAACATCCTATGATGGAAAAAGGAAAAAATAGTGCACCTTAAATAAATTGAGCCCTGAAAAAGAATTCCCAGCAGAAAAGTTACCAGTCCATAAGCAAGTACTATATAAACAAGTATTTGCCACAACAATTAACCATAAGAATTAGATGAGTGAACTACAAAGGACTGAAGGCTGACTTGAAGCCACTAGAGATGAGAGAAATTGAATTTTCAGTGATTTTTTAATGTTAAATGTTTCCGTTTCCACCAGTATTAAGTTGCTCATATGAATATCCCAGGTGCAAGTTTTGCCTTTCTCCCAGAGGACCACAGAAAAGGAATGGGTGAATGCATTTGTCTTCTGTGGGGTCTCAGGAGAAAGTAGGTGATACACGAAGGAAAAGAAGTATTTCAAAGAAGAAGCAACAAAGGAAAAAGCATGCCATGAGACAGCAATCTTAACCTGTCTCAGGTTATTATAGCTGGCGACAATAAAGCGGTGCTTTTACACAGTTCTCTCTCTTCAATTATAAGGTCTATTTTTGTTGCATCTTCTTAAATAAGGACCTAACCTTTTGAAGATGAGAACCCTACTTCTTTCACAATACGACTAATGTGGAAATGTTTACTATGTATATTTATAAGTACATATTACATGTACATTACATATGTGTGATATTTAATGTGGACATTCATAGCCTATTTCAGATTGAGTGCCATCTTGGGGAGGGGGGAGGGGAGAGAAGAGGCAAAACTTTGGAAGTCAAAATCTTAGAAAAGTAAACACTGAAAAAGAAAAGAAAAGATGAGAATCCTGTCAGTGGAAATATTCAGAGGCCAAGGGACTCTATAGAAAGGATTCCTCCTTCACTTATGGCTTGGAACGGATGCTTTTTTCAAGGTTCCTTCATGCTCTACAATTCAGTGTCCCCATGATGCTCACATATATGTCAGCACTTGTTTTACATAATAGCCCTAGTTTTCTCTCAAGGGCCTACTAAAGACCTAATTTCCATATGTTTATCCACATTTTCTTTATCATATTTCTGCTTCTAGTCCTTAACTAATTAGGTAGGTTGAATACCCTTTTATCAGTTATTGGCAGATCATTGGGTGCTTTTTAAAACAAAAATCCAAGCACTTGTTGGCTGAAAAGAATAGCTTTGCTATGTCATCTATTTGCTGGCTCTGCTTCACCTTCCCTGTTACACTTAATGAGCCACCAAGGGCCATTTTCCTTGACATCCGCCTACTAGGAGTACATACCTATTAAATACCCCCAACTCATCCTGCTGTGCTCAGGATTTTCTGCTGTTTTGAAAAGCATTACCTTTCATGTCCTAGCAAAGCAAAGCTGGGCACTGAGCCTGGCTGTCCAAGTCATGATTCTGAAGTTATTATCTGGTGCCCCGAGGCAAGAGTGTCTGGCAGCCACTGCTTCCTGTACCAGTGTGGAGACTTCAGGCATCAGTAGTTGCTTTTCTTGATGCCTGCTCCCTCCCATAATGAGGACACACCATGCTGGGTTTTGCTCACTCACCACTGTCCTGGTTTTATTCAGTGGGGGTGTGCTAACACTCAGTGAACTTGATCAGCCATCTAAGTCATGGAAGGTGTAGTAGAGGGGAATCTGGAAGAGGCCAAATCCTTTAGAGGTTGGAATGTGACTGCTCAGCTTAAGAGGCAGTGGCTAGTAAGCCAGACTGGAGTCCTTGAATTGTGGAGCTGCTATAGCTTTCCCAGACATATCAAAGCTATAGGTTGAGTGCTACAGACTCACTGGTTCCATTTTGTTCCCTAAAGTATAAAGAGCCAGGCGGCTTTAAAGCTCTACCTTTTCTAGATTGGATAGATAATGCCTGAACCATGGAGTTCATAGAGAACTGACCCAGGAACTTCAGCCACAGGTCTCATAGGTCAGAGATAGCCCTCAAAAAGTCATCTTGTCCATTTCTCTACAGCAGGTCAAACTGCATAACTTGGTGGTAGGATTTTATTTTGTCCTAATTATTTTGAATTGAGGAATAGCATTAATTAGCACCTTACTATATACCAGGGACTTTGAAAAGTGCTTTAAAAATATTATCTCATTTGATCCTTGCAATAATCCAGGGCGGTAGGTGCTGCTATTATCCCCAGTTTTTAATTTAAGGAAATTGAGGCAGAGAGAAGTTCAATGATTTGCCCAGGATCACTCTGTTAATAAATGTCTTAAGTTTGTTTTGAACTCATCTTTCTAACACAGGTTCAGTGCTTACCCACTGATGGAGAGATGTTATGATATAATGAATAGACAGCCAACCTGTGAACCAGGAAGATCTGTGTTCAGACACTATCTGTGAGACCTACTCAATGTCTGTTACCATGGAAAAGAACTTAACCTTTATGAACCACAGAGAAGTCTCTAAGACTATAAACTGAGGTGTAATTACACTTCTGCTTCGGAGGAGGGACTTCCCCGCAGGAATGAAACAATTCATCAACCAGTCAATTAACTAGCATTAATTCAGTGCCGGTATTGGACCAGGCATGCAGGATAACAAGGGATACAATTCCTTCCACTGATGAATTGACAATGTAGAAGATGGCACGTGCATACACACACAGACACACATGTACACAGACTAGATAAAAGGTATCTCTAATGGCAAGCAAAGAAGTACTTAGTGCCTCGTTTCAGCTATTTAAATATTTAGCACCTTGTCTGAGCCCATTGTGATTTGAAGCGAGGAGGAGCTTTCTGATACAACAGGAAGGGGAACTACCATGTATAAGGAGGAGCACAGCTGGGATAGAGAACTGAGAAGGTGAACAGTTGTGGAGGCCAGGCACCTTGCCTGTTCTGTTATGTTTGTGATACTTTGTACAGAAGCCCTGGGACCTTACTGGAAGCCCAGAAAGAGGAATTTCTTATTTTCTATTTCCAGAAGGCCTGGAGGAGGGTTTCAGAGGTCCTGGGACTGTACTGACGATTTGTGTTGAGTTCTCAGACCTTGCTTGTGAGCCTGTGTTGATTTCACAGGCAGATAGTGAATTGATGGTGGTGCCGGCAATGTGCATGAATGTTGTTTTGGCTCTGTTAAGCTTTATATTCCAAGAAACAGAAACAGTGAAGGACTTGAGGTGCACTGGACACTGTGAGCTTCAATATGGAATGGGAACTGGACAAGGAACTGGATGAGGATCTGAGATCTACCAGCCTGTGAATCCAGGGAGCTGGACCCATGGAAGAAGAACCATGGAATTGGGAGCCAGCCTTAATCCAAGATGAAAAGACCTCTCCTTGGGTACTTAGTGCTGACTGGCAAAATCATGATTTACTGTGATATAGGGGTGGGAGAACTTTGTACTCTGTACCTTGTACCCCTTAAGGATGATTTAGTTAAGGATAATTGGATCAATCAAGAAGAAAGAAGACTTTCTCACTGAGAGATCAAGACAATGTGATCTAGGGGTGGGAAATATTAGACCTTTGTACTTTGTGTCCATTAAGGAGGATTGCTCCCTAAGGATGATTGAGTTAAGCACTTACTGAATGATATCTTTTGTTTAAATCTATGTGGTCATTTTAAGTAAAAATTATTTGGCCACTTTAGTTATGTTTTTATGTTATATTATTGTGAATTCTGTACTTTGGTTTCTGTGAATGTTTTGCCTCAGTTTGCTGCTGAATAAATAGAGAGTTCATTATACTATATGATCAGAACCTTAGAGCTATTCACAGCAGCAGTCCTCTGGAAAGTTGCTCATGCTTGCCTTTATAGTATCTTAAGGGGGAAGTCACTGGGGTCAAATAGAGATCTGGAAAGGTCTTATTCAGAGGTGACTCTAGTACTGAGTCTTAAAGGAGGGAGGTAAGTCTGTGAACTCCTGGGCAGTAAGTAGGGATTATCTTAAGCCTTTCTTTGTATCCCTAATGCTTAGCACAGTGTCTGGAAAATAGGAAGTATTTAATAAATGCTCATTGACTAACTGTTTCTAAGAGATCAAAGTGAAGAGAGAGTACATTTAAGGACTGGGAGTAGCCAGTGCAAAGACATGGGAGTTTGACTGCTGTGTGTGAAGAACATAAAGACTATTCAGTTGGAAAAGTGTTGTCAGACTGTGATCCTCAGGCCAGATCTGTCCGGTAGTTTTGTTGGTTTTTTTTTTTTGGTGTGGTTCATGAGCTAAGAAGGGGTTTTTATACAATAAAACTATTTAAAAATGTAAAATTTATTCTTAGCTTATAGGTCATATAAAAACAGGGGTTGATGGATTTGGACTGGGGTTGGGAGGGGAACAAAGTTTATAAACCCTTGGACTAGATTGCTCTGTGTGTATCTATCTATTGATATACACATATATACACACAGACATAGTGTATGGATGACATACATATTCATTCTCATCCAACCATATACATACATTTATGGGTATATATATATATGTGTGTGTGTATGTGTGTATGCATGTACATATACATACATACATACATAGAGAGAGAACCAAGAATTTTAAACTGAGAAATTTATATTTGATTCTAGAAATGATGAGGGATTGACTGTAGTTTATTGAATAGAAGAATGAGACAGAGATTAGCTTTCAAAAAAAATGTTTTGGCAGCTGTGTAGAAGGTGGATTAGAGAAGGGAGGGAAGCAGTTTGGAAAGATCAATTAGGAGACTCTTGTGGGAGTCCAGCTGAAAGGTGATGAGGGCCTGAATGAGGTTCTCTGCGGCAGATGTGGAGATATAAAAGGCAAGATTTGGCAGCTGATTATATATGGGGATAAGAGAGATGGGGATATGACAATGACACTGAGTTTACAAATCTAAGTGGCTAGGTTGGTGGGTGCTCTTGATGATAATAGAGAAGTATGTAAGAGGTATATTTTAAGAGAAGATGTATTTTCAACTGGATATTGTGTTTCGATTTGAGATGCCTATGGGACCACCAGTTCAAAATGTCCAAAAGGCAGTTAGAGATGTGGGACTGGTTTTAGTGTTAAACAAGTGAGTCGGTCTCATAGATAATGAAACCCTTTGGAGCTAAAGAGGTTACCAATCACTTAAAAAAGGAATTTATTAAGCATCTATTATACCAAGTGAGAGAGTAGAGAAGTGTGGGGGTGGAGAGAGGGCATAGTGCCAGGCACTGTGCTAAGTGCTTTATAAATATACCATTTGATCCTGACAGTAACCCTGCGAGTTAAGTGTTATCAATATCCTCATTCACAATTGAGGAAACTGAGATAGACAGAGGTTAAGTGACTTGCCCAGAGTCATACAGATTGTACATATTTAAGGCTGGATTTGACTCCAGGACCTATGTAGAAAACAAAAGGGGTAATAAGACAGTGCCTTGGGATCCACTAGTAGTTAGGGTGCACAACATAGATCATGATGCAGCCAAGGAGAAGGAGAGGAAATGTGAGTAGGAGAGAGACCAAGAAAGCAGCATCAGTAAAACCCAGGGAAGAGAGTATCTACCAGGGTCCTCAACGTTGTCAAAAGTTGCAGAAAAGTCAATAAAAGCAAAACCAAAAAAAGACCAAACATAAAATAGGGATTAGTTTGGAGCAACCTTGTGACATCTAGAAAGAAAAACAATCAAAAAAGACAAGCTGTTGCCTTTCTTCTGGCCTACCTTTACTTTGAGTGTCTTCAGGAAAAGCTGATGTTTTTCAGCTTTCATCCCCTCTGGATTTTCAGTGGCATGTTTAAACAGAGCCAGTCCCAAAGATAGTGATTCTCGTCCCAGACAACTCTGTCCAATGGGGCTTGAAGGTGATGCCACTGATTACAGTTGAACAATTAGTATCATAGACATTCCCCAGACTCTTGGCTTTTCCCCTCTTAAAGAGGATGGTGAAGTGGTCACATGTCTTTTTAGCTGGGTTACTTACTGACAGTTTCCAAAGGAAGATCTTGTAGATGCCTAGCGGAAGTTTCTGACTGACTGCTAAGCAATGGAGGTTTCTGGGTCCTGTTTGTATAGAAAATATTTTTTCTCTGGGGAAGCTAGTTGGTGCAGTTGAGAGAATACTGCTCCTGGAGTCAGGAAATCATAAATGCAATTCTACCCTCACACATTAGCAGCATGACTCTAGGCAAGTTACTTAACTGTTATTTGTCTCCATTTCCCCATCTGTAAAAATAGGGACAATAACACTAACAATAATAATAATAGCACCTTCCTTCCAGGGTTGTCCTGAGGATCAAATAACAAAAGTTCCTAGAACATAGTTAAGTGCTATGTAAATGTTAACTGTTATTTTTATCTGAAGGGCATAAGGAAAGAAGGATGGGATAAATACCTCTGAGATGATACTTAGCATGCATTCTCCTTCAGAGGCAAATTTTCAGGGGAAAATTTGGAAAAATTGTTTGATGATCATAATCATGAAGCTAACTAAGCCCACAGCTTTTCCAGATGTCCCTCTTTCTGTTGAGGGCATTCTTCCAGTCATCTCAGCTCCTCGGGAGCTGTCCTTTACAATTTCCTTTCCTTCACCTCTGGATGTATACATTAGTTGTCAAATTCTGTCAATACTACCTGTGCCACATCTCTCAGAGTTGTCTCTTTCTCTTCCCTCATAGAACCACCATCTTCATTCATGGTCTCATGACCAGATTTAATACACTCCTCAATTAATTTTCCTGCTTTTTGTCCTTTCCTTCTCTAATGCCAAGTACACTAAGGATCTGTGATTGCATCAGTTTGGAGGGGGCAGCTTTCTCAATAGGAGAACTAGTTTCACCAACCACGTATGACTTAGTTGATAATTCCAGGAAGAAGCTTAAGACACATAGTTTTAAGTGACTTGGTCAGGGTCAGGAAGATAGGAAGTATCCGAATAAGCCAATGCTGTTAGGTGGCACAGTGGATAGAGCCCTGGACCATGAGTTAGGAAGATCTGAGTTCAAATCTGGTCTCAGACATTTATTACCTGTGTGACCCCTAAAAGTCATTTAAGCTCTCTCTGACTCAATTTTCTCAACTGTTAAAATGGGGATAATGACAGTGCTTACCTTTCAGGGTTTTTGTGAAAATTGAATGAGATGATATTTGTAAATCATTTACCACAGTGTCCGGAACATAGAAGGAGCATACTAAATATTCCTACTTGTCTGCCCACTCTTCTTTGGTTACATCATTATCTATGTTGTCCTCCCTATTGGTGGACCCCAAGACATAGTCCTGTGTCACTTTTTCTGTCTTAGCTAGGTGGTACAGTGGATAGAGTGTTAAGCCTAGAGTCAGGAAGACCTAATTTTAAATCCAAGCTGCCTTTATTAATGAATTCAAGGCCAGTCCTCTATCTACTCAATCTTGTTCCTTCTGTTTTTTTTTTTTTTTGAGGCAATTGAGGTTAAGTGATTTGCCCAGAGTCACATAGCTAGTAAGTGTCTGAAGTCAACTTTGAACTCAGATCTTCCTGAATCTGAGGCTCTATTCACTGTTACCTAACTGACCCCTTCTCTCCATTCTTTATATGATAGTTAAAGTAATCTAGGTGGCAAAGTGGATAGAGTGCTGGCCCTGGAGTCAGGAGGACCTGAATTCAAATTTGACCTCAGACACTTACTAGCTGTGTGACTCTGGGTAAGTCACTTAACTCTGAAGTAAATAACAAATCAGGGATCTGAATCCACACTTCTAACTTCAAATAGAGAGTCCTTCCAGTTGTACATACTGCCTTTCAATAAGATAGCCTCTAGAGGGGCAAACCCATGACCTTGACTCTGCTAGTACCATTCTCTTACCAACTGAGTCAATCAACCTTAGTTTTCATATTAACTCCTCTGACTCCTGGGATTGATGTGCAAAGCTTTTGATCTCCTAACATACCCCTAATTCTGTGAGAAGATATAAGGAAGTATGTCAAGGCTATGGTAGTGACTTAAGACTTTCTTTACAGGAGCAAATCCCAGACCTGAAATTTATCATGGAAAGACATTAGAAATGTGAAGACTTGTCTTTAATTATTTACACATTATCTGCCTTTCCTTTCACTTAAAATCTAGGCAAAAGCAGTCTTTTCTTCTCTTGAGTCAGTCAAAAGGAGAACTGTTTGATTGAAATTTCCAAAATACATGTCCAGTGAACATTATGTAATCCTGAGTGAGTCAGTATTCTTTAGTAAAAGGATATGAACATCTCAATGGTGAATGGAAGTTGCTGACATTAGTGATGAATGAGGATCTTGGTTCTTACCTACTTCCTTCCTTTCCTCCCATATGTTCTTGGAGTAAAAACATCCAGTGAAAAAGGAAGAATACAGGGTGAGTAAATGTGGTATATGGGAAAATCAGGTGACTGCATGGTAACAATTTTAACATGCCACTGTGAAAACTGATTATTAATAACCAATATCTTGGAGATTCACAACTTCTCCCTGACCTTTTCTTCTAAAGTCCCAGATTTAAATTCAATTTTGATTCAGAAGGACCTTACTGATACTGAGATTGAATTGACTCTTTTCATCCTTGTCAGCCCCCACCCAAGCTTGCAAGTAATTTAATCTAAGGTAGGGAAGACAATTGTGTTCTGCTCAAACTTGGTTGGAGATACATTCTTTTGTCCAGATAGCCCAAGGATGGGAGTAGTCTGGCACGGCATTTTCTCTGTCCAGGGATGAGGTAGTGACATCAGTCCCTGTTGGAAGGGTATTTAAACTATGTACCCCCTGGGTAGGGAGCGGGGTCAATATGGTGGAGTAGAAACAGGACTTCAGCAGGACTCCAGCTTCCACCTCCTCCAATTCATGTAAAAGGTGACTCTGAACAAACTTTGGAGCTACAGAACCCACAAAATGACACAGAGAAGATAACCTCCTGCTGAGGACAGCCTGGCAGTCTGGCAAGAAGTGTCCAGCACAGCATGTTGGGAGCCGGCCCCAGACCCACACAAGCCAGAGGTTTTAGCTTCAGGTTGGCCACAACCAGGCCCTGGCTGGAGGGACTTTAGCTCACCAGCAGCTGTGGTGGTTTCCAGAATTATCAACCCATAGAGGCTAAAGAAAAAGTGAGAGGTCAGTGCAGTGTGGATTTTAGGAACCAGGAGTTCGGGAGTACAGTCTGGCCTTCACCCCTTGAGAGAGAGGCGACTGAGGTGCTATTGCCATGCAGCCACCACCATGTGGCTGCTTCAGAGATCCTAGTCTACAGATTGTAGGGGGACCAAACAACCAGTCTCAGGGGTAATTGCTCTTGCTTTAACTGGCTTGGATCTGGATCACTGTCTAGGGTGGAGGTCCTAGGGTTCATGACCAGGTGCCACAGTGTGTGGAGGCTTCAGAGAAGGCATCCAACTAATAGTTCCAACAGCTGAGAAAACCCCAGTAATATGGGACAAAGCTCGCCCCTCTGGAAGCAAAGTTCTACTGTGGCAAAAAGCTCAAAAGTCAAGTAATTGAATGGCAACATGAGCAAATGAGGGGAGCAAGGCAAGCACAGTGCTCCAACCCTGGATTCCTTTTCTGGGGACAAAAAAGATCAAAGCATGGACTAGGAAGAAGACAGCAAAGTCAGAATTCCTACACCAAAAACTTCCAAGAAAAATATGAGCTGGTTACAGGCCATAGAGGAGTTTAAGTAGGATCTTGAAAACCAAGTAAGAGAAGTAGAGGAAAAAAAAGAAAAGAGAAATGAGAATGATGCAAGAAAATTATAAAATGAGAGTCAACAACCTGGCTGAAGAAAATAATACCTTAAAAAATAGACCAACTCAGATGGCAAAAGAGGCTCAAAAAGACAATGAGGACAAGATTGCCTTAAAAAGCCAAATTTGCCAGATGGAAAAAGAATCTCAAAAGCTCACTGAAGAGAATCATTCATTTAGAATTAGATTGGAACAAATGGAACTAGTGACTTCATGAGAAATCAATATACTATCAAACAGATCCAAACAAATGAAAAAAAAGAAAGCAATGTGAAATATCTCATTGGAAAAACCACTACCTGGAAAATAGATCCAGGAAAGATCATTTAAAAATTATTGGACTACCTGAAAGCCATGATCAAAAAAAGAACCTAGAAATCATCCTTCAATAAATCCTCACGGAAAATTACCAGGATGTTTTAGAACCAGAGGGCAAGACAGAGGTTGAAAGAATCCACTGATCATCTCCTGAAAAAGATCCCAAAAAGAAAACTTCTAGGAACATTATAGCCAGATTCTGGAATTCCAAGATAAGGAGAAAATATTACAAGCAGCCAGTAAGAAACAATTTCAATATTGTGAAAACACAATCAGATTAACAAAGGATCTTGCAGCTTCTGCACTGAGGGATTGAAGGGCTTGGAATATGATATTCTGGAGGTCAAAGGAGCTGGGAATAAAACCAAGAATCACCTACTCAGCAAAACTGAGTATCATGTTTCAGAGAAAATATGGTTATTCAACGCAATAGAGGACTTTCAAGCATTCTTGATGAAAAAAACCAGAGTTGAATAGAAAATTTGACATTCAGATACAAGAAGCATGAGATGGTAAACAGGGAAAAGAAATCATAAGGAACTTTTCAAATTTGAACTACTTACATTCCTACATGAAAAAAAAAATGATAATTGTAACATGACACTTTTCTCAGTATGAGAATAGTCGAAGGGAATGGAAATGTATATATATATATATATGTGTGTGTGTGTATACATACATATATGTCTATATAGGAGGTTATATGAGCATATGAATACATATGTGAGTATGTGTATACATGTGTACAGGTATATATAGACAGAGGGTACAGGACCAGTTCAATAGAAAGGGATGATACTTAAAAGGTGAAATTAAGAGGTGAGAGAGGAATATAATGAGAGGAGATCAGGAGAGAGAGAATGCAGTAAATTATCTCATATAGAACAGGCAAAGGAAAACTGTTACAATGGAGGGTAAGAACAGGAAGGTAAAAGGGAAAGAGTCAACTTTATTCTCAATGTATTTGGCTTAGAGAGGGAATGACATACACACTAAATATGGCATCTCACTCTACAGGAGAGTAGGGGGGGAAGGGGATGAGAGGGGAGATGATGGAAGGGAGGGACGACTGGGGGGAGGGAAGTTGGAAGCACCCACTTTTGAAAAGGGACAGGATCAAAGTAGAGAATAGAACAAGTGGGGGGTGGGATGGGATGGAGGGAAATATAGTCAGTCTTTCACAATATTTCACTATGGAAATGTTTTGCATAGCTACACATGTATAACCTATACTGAATTGCTTATCTTCTGAGTAAGGATGGGTGACAAGGGAGGTAGGGAAAGAACCTGGAATTCAAAGGTTTAAAATCAAATGTTTAAAAAATGTATTATTATTATTATTATTATTATTTTACATGTAACTGGGAAATAATATATACAGGCACTGGCGCATAGAGATCCACCATACCCTACTGGAAAGTTGGAGGAGAGATGGGGGAAAATATAGGAGAGAGCAGATTGGGGGAGGGGTGTAAGGGTTATGGGATTTAAAGATCTCCCATGCCCCATGGACGTGCTAACATAGCAGAGCAAGAGAAAGTGAAAAGCCGAGCTAACGGTCCTGCGGTTGGCAGTTGGTGGCGGTTGCCTTTTTTTTTTTTCCTGCAATTTGTTTATTTAACTGCAAAACTGAGTGCATACTTCACCTTCCTCATATTACATAAGTTATTGAGAATGGCTATAAAGTACAACATTGCAGACTCTCCACTCTTCCCCAGTAAACCAAAATCATCAATTGGGGGGAAAAATCTTGTGGCACTTAGCCCAAAGTAAAATAACAATTAAATAAAACCTTCTAGTGACCAGATATTTGGTAGGCAGATATGTGGAACCACAAGAAAGGGAACAGAACTAGAGTTTAAGAGAAAAAGCAAAACAAGGTCATATTCAGGATTAGGCAACCGCCACCAACTGCCAACCGCAGGACCTTTAGCTCGGCTTTTCACTTTCTCTTGCTCTGCTATGTCAGCATGTCCATGGGGCATGGGAGATCTTTAAATCCCATAACCCTTACAAGGGGATATTCAGTAGGATCACTGTTTTGGGGTTGTGGGTAGGGAAAAAATGGGGAGAAAATTTGTAAATCAAAATTTTGTGGAAATGAATGATATAAAGTAAAAAAAGAAAAAAAAGGGAAAACCCAGGGTATTACAAGTTTACAGTCCTGTGACTAAGAGGTTTTCTTTAATAATGGGAAAATCCCTAGTGTTATGATTGGGCGTTCTACTTTGCACTGTCCTCTAACTTTTGTAACCTTCAGAGTTGAAATTAAATTCTAAGAAAGGCTTACTTCCTTTAATGACAAATTTCATTCTTTGTTGCAACAGCTTTGTAAATAAACCATGGAGAACTGCTCTCTCTTCCCTGAAATCACAAAGAACCAAATGTATGTGAAATTAAAAAAAATAATAATAAAATAAACTGTTTACCCTAAACCCAAAGGGAGCTCAGCTCCAAACTATAGCTCCTATGCATGGATACATGCATACTGATGTGGTTTGGGGTTTTGGGAACCTGAAAATATCAGAATACAGGGTGGTGGTCTGCCTAGAAAGAATTCAAACACTCAAACTTTCTTTCCATCAAGATGGCAACACCAATGCTAATAGGGGCTGGCTAGATTTCTAGCGAAACTGCAACTTGAGTAATTCTGATACTTCTATATAAAAAAAAAGGAGAATGAAAATATCTGCATAGGCTTAAGGAGAGGTAAATAGTCTGGGGTGGGCCAGGTGCAATAGTGAAAGGAATGATGTGATCTGGGGTGGGTCAAGAGAGATTGTGAAAGGAGTGTTAAGTGGTCTGCAGTGGGCCAGATGCCTTGGACAAGATGCCAGTGATCTGAGTTGCTGAAATGTGTAGGAAAATTCAGGGATTGGGCTACTTTGAAAGACATGATCTTTTCCTTTTAGGGGTCCAGGTCTCTTCAACTCATCAGTGCTAAACACTTTGAGAGAAATAAACATGGTTACTGAAGAGGGTCATCATAAAATGATGAGGTTTAAGCTAGGGGAGCATGATACCCCAAAATACCAACATGCCGGGTCCTGACTATATGAATTCGACTCAAGTCTTCTCTCAGCCAAAGAATAGCAAAATTTATTAAAAGATCGCCATATTGGATAGACTCTTAAGGAGCCTTGGTATTTGTAAGGCTGATATTGGACATACATGCCAGAGTCATCTGACACAGAGTAAGTCTATGGTAGAATTTTCTGGTGTTCTTAACACCACATGGAGCAAGATTGGGTCTTATCTGTAGAAAGGTTGTGGGAGGAATCTGGGGGTGGTCTAGAGGAGGAGTTTGGGGAGGGTCTTCAGGAGGAGTCAATGAGGTCAGACTCATTATAAATGAGTTATTAAGGGTGGGAAGTTTCTGGACAAAGGAGGGCTAAAGATTTGGTCAGAGTCACATTGAAGGGCCTATGGCCTCAGGAAAATGCTTCATCAAATGGGAAGATTCAATCAGAGTTCAAGGGGGTTGCAGAGCCTGTACCCCTCAGTTACAACCTAATGCTATTTGTCTTTCTTAGGACTAACTCTGTAGGCTGACACTAGCATAGGGTTAATATACATTGTCCATTGTCAAGAGAACAGTCAACTCTCAATGATCAGTGTTAAGAAAAGGGCAATAGGGGGCAGCTAGGTGGCTCAGTGAGTAAAGCGCCTGCTTGGGAGTCTGGAGGATCTGAGTTCTGATATGAGTTCCGTTCTGTTCCAGCCTGAGACACTTAACACCCACACAAAAATACTAGTGTGTAAACCTTGGGCAAGTTACTTAACCCCAATTGCCCTCCAAAAGGCAAAAAGAAAAAAAAAAGGGCAATAGAGCAGAGTGGTGCCTCTCTTATAGTGTATAACTTCAAAATCATTTCTCTTTGTTATTGTGATGTATCCTTTTTGTTTTTATTTTTGTTGAATTAACTTAAATTACATTTATAATCCTTGTGTCACAATCTCACCCACTACAAGAGACAAACAGGGGCTTGCTGGTAAATATTTATTTCTATTAAAAAAATGAACCCATGACACACTTTTAAGTTTAATCTGCATTATTATTTTCCACATCACTTTAGTAATCCTAGAAAATCAATAAAACATTATACCAAACCCTGATTTATTGTGTTTGTTGATTACCTGGTTTCTGAGAAGTAAATGTTTTCCCTGAAAATTTAACAATCACCTCCCCCACATCTGGCATAACTTGGCTCCAGAATATTTCCAAGTCAAAGTTCATTAATATATCTAGTATTTGCATAAATGTGAAAAGGAAAATATAAGGGGAGAGGAAGAGACAGATTACTCTAACTTTTAAATACTGAAACTCCATAATTTGAAAAAAAAAGTAGGCTTAGTTTTTAAAGAGAACCAGTACAATGCAATAAGAAGAGTTAGATGTGGATTTTAATCCCAATACTGACCTTTACTAGTGATAAATCTATGGAAAAGTTACCCAATTCTCGGAGTCTCTCTCTGGACCTATAAAATGGGAATAATATTAAAGCTAGTATTTACTTTGTAGAGTTGTGACTTTGCAAAATTACAGTGGACTTATGGAAATAATTTTAGACCATAAGATAGATGACCTGGGTTCCATTCTTGACTTTGACAATTTTAACTATGTGACTTTAGTCAAGATACTTAAAGTTTTTGTTTTTTTGTGGTAGTATTCTCATATGAAAAACAAAGGGATTGAATGCATGGTGGGAGCTAGAGTGAGATAATATGACATTGAACTCAACTCCACAGTCAGTGTATACAGTAAAAGAAGATCTAACTGTTCCATAAGAAAACTTCTGGTATACCAAACCAAAACAAAAACAAATTTCTTTTATTAATGATGATGAAGAGGTGCCCTACAATTTATATTCATAGGGATTTGCCTGGGGGCACTGATAGGTTTAATGATTTTCTCAGGGTCTTGAGCTCAGACCTTTCTGACTTTCAGGCTAACTTTATATCAACTGTGCTATAACATTTCTAACACTATACTGTGAGGGATAATTTACAGTGAAGTTTCCCCATTCTGAAAAATAAAATCTAGAGTGGCTTCAGCATCCACTAGGCCTAAGATTAGAAGCCAGGAATGAAACCTTACAGGAATCTGGGACTTAGAGCAATGCAGACCCTCCCCCATGCCACCTCAGCACAAGATACGCCAAATAAGGACAGAAGTGCTTCCTCAAATGTACATTGGGTGGTCTACTGTTTCCTTGTTCCAGTACTTAAGGTAGATTGCTGTGCTTAGATTGTACACCTAACTTCCAGCCAATGGAACAAAAGGGTCAGGAGGGAGGTGGGGGAGAATTCCATGTTAGGGCTTTATAACTTCTCCATTTCCTTTTGTAAATTGCTTCTCCTCCCTGACCATTTGTCAGGAAGGTGGCCCTTTTTCGAGATCATAATAAACCATTTTTTTCTGCTTCCTACCTTGAGACATTTCTGAGTATTATTTGGGTAAGGATTTCTGTTGCACACAGTTTTGGGGGTACAAACAATACCATGCTACCTCTTCAGCTGAAAGAATGATGAATGGAATAAAACTGAAAACTTCTCAGATAACATTCCAGAAATCTGAACAGAATTGTATTAAAATACCAAAAACTTAGTAACCTGGGCTAGGAGCCTGGGACCCTTCCCTTACTTCCCTGGTCATAAGTTGAAGTTTTTGCTAAGCTTGGCTAAGCATAGGAGGGGAAAGCACAGACCTTGCAAATTTAACCACAGGCCAAATGTTCCAGACTTGTTTCCACTGACTACCATCTTAAAGAGGTTACCCACTAAGAGGGTTAGGTCTACTCTGTTGACCCCAAAATACAAGCACACTAGGTCCTGCCAAATGAAAGTCTTCTCTCAGCCAAAGAAAAGTTTATTAAAAGTTCACTTGTGTTAGACACAGAGAAAGTCTGCACTAGGTCATTCTATGGTGCTCTCACTATTCTATGGAGCTCTCACAACATGAAGACAGGATGGGGTCTTATATACAGAAGGTTGTGGGAGGAATCTAGGGATGGTCTAGGGGAGGAGTTTGGGCAGGGTCTTCAAGGAGGAGTTAATGAGGTCAATGAGTGATTAAGGGTGGGAAGCCACTGGATGCCACAGATAATGGTGGGCTAGGCCAGTTTGGGTGGGAAGTAGATGAACAATGGAGGGCTAGGCTAGTAACTAGGCTAGAGTTAGTAGTTAGTAGTTAGTAACTAGGCTAGAACTCTGGGCCCAGTCACAATGTAAGGCTTATTGCCTCATACAAATGCCTCATAAAATGAGACAATTTAATCAGAGTACAAGGGAGGTTCCCAGAGCCTGTACCTCAAGGACTCAAGGAGAGCTTGAGGGGGCTCCCAGAGCCCATACCTCATCCATCTGACCTGTACAAATATAAAATTAGAACTCCTATTGTGGAAGTCTGGGCATGTCACCATGTCCTAAAATCCCTATGATTCATGAAATATTGTTTACTTTCGTATCTATATTATAAGAAAATTTATCTTTTGCTTTCATATCTAAGTTGATACTGATGACATATTTTGTCTGTTTTCATGTCTGCTAGACATGTACCTTCTGCTTTTTGATACTGCTGACATTTCACCTGCAATGCCAGCAAATTATTTTTTGGTTAAGATTGTGTGCCTCCATTCCTAATTAACAGGAAAAGGACAGAACAAGAGAGCAGAGAAACAGGTGTTTGTTTGGTTTTTTTTTTTGGTATTTTGGGTAAGGATTTCTGTTGCACACAGTTTTTGGGGTACAAACAATACCATGCTACCTCTTCACTGAAAGAATGCTGAATGGAATAAAAGTGAAAACTTCTCAGGTAACATTCCAGAAATCTGAACAGAATTGTATTAAAGTACCAAAAACTTAGTAACCCGCGCTGGGAGCCTGGGACCCTTCCCTTACTTCCCTGGTCATAAGTTAAAGCTTTGCATTTTGAATTTTGCCTCTTCTATTAGAATGCCTGTAGTGGTGAGACTGCCCTTCTTGGAAGAAGAAATAATTAAATAAATCCTTTCTGACTCTACTTGGAGATATCTCTGCTTATTTTATTTTGGGCAAGGGTCATTCTTGTCCCACACAATTCTAGTTGAGGACCTGCTACATTCAAGGCACCCTGGTTTATGTGCCATTTTTTGCCAAGGTGTCCCACTGCCCAAACCAGTCCCAGGTTATGAATTTTAAGACATTGTTAATTTTCAGTACACATGGACTTTTTCTGTAAGTTACCAAATTAGTTGTCTGCATTGTAGTAACCAATTGGCCTAAAAGCATTCTCACAGCTTATGTGAAGTATCTTGTACCCTGGGAAAAATGGCTCAGCAGTCAGAGTTGAATTATGGCATAAAATAAAAAAAAAGGGGGGGGGAGAGGAGAGTGGCGCCTCGCTTAATGGTCCTTTGCAGTATCAGAAAGATTGTTTGAAACATAAAGCTAGATTTAGTGCGTTGGGTTAAAGGATGTTGAGGTGAAGTCATCTGAGTGCCATAGGGAACATTACGAGGAAAGCATTACTGTCAAAGGATTGCAGTGTTGTTTTTTTAGTATGATCTTAAAGCAGTCAGTGTGGATATGAATCATTTTAAGGACTTCACGCTGTATAAATAATTGGTCTGTTACTTTAGTTGACTGGGAACTACATAAAATGTTAATAAGCCTTTTAAAACTTCAGAAATTGCAATATATTCAAATAACCCATCTTTAGTTTATAGCATGGGGGATGGGGTACTAAAACTACACATGGTATCATTTGTGTTCAACTTCATAATTGGTAGGCTACAAGTGGGTAAGTCAGAAGTTTATTGGGATGTATGTTTAAGCAGTATTTTCAAAAAATATCTTGAATGCTGACTATATACATTTGATTTTTCTTTGAAGAAATTACTGGAAGGGAAGAAACTAAAGGGATTTTTAGAGAGGCCAACGAGCATAAAAAATTAAAATGGTGTGTGTTTCCTCTCCTCTATCTCTCTGTAACTAAAATTATACCTCTTAGAGAAAATTTTAACCTCAGCCTTTTAACTGGGCATACATTGGATTCTAACAGCCCATGTTTGAGTCTCCTGTTGTACTAAATAATTTATGCAGTTGACTCTCAATTATCCATGAGTATATTATCCATTTAGGAGAAGCTCCACAAGCCATTTTGAACAACAGCTTGATTTTCCTTGAGATTTAGCTCTGGGCCATCTCCCCTTTTTTGTCCAGCCGAGGTTATCTCCAGAGAATGTTACCTTGAAGGTTTAAAGTATTTGTATTAAAAAATGTATACATGAGTCAGGTTTAAATGACCTTGTAATTTTCTAATATTTTGGATTTTTCATGCTTTCTACCATCTACATGCAATAATATTAGGCCAGGAAGTAAGACCTAATATTTTAGAAATTATAAGTCAGAGGAAGTGTGGTAAAATAGAAAGCATGTTGGATTTGGAGGATTGAAATAAAATACAAAATCTGGCACTGTTGCTTACTAACTATGTGACCTTGCACAACTTTTTTAATCTCTGGAGACCTCATTTATTTCATCTCTATTATGAGACTATTCGACTAGATAGCATCTGAATTCCCTTCCAGGTATAGGACAAGGACCTCCAGAAAATAGCGCATATAAATGCTGGTTGAATTTATTTGTCCTAGATAATCAGTCAGTCAGCCAACAAGAATTTCTTAAAATGCTTATTACTATGTTCCAGGTTCTAAACTAATTCCAGGAGATATAAAGAATAATAAAGATAGCTTTTCCCACAAGGATCACACAATCAAATCTAGGACACAACATATCTAATGCCATGTAAGTGTAACAAGGGACTGGCCAGTGAGAGTTCAGTCCTTATGAACATGTGCAGAATGCTTGTGCTGCAGTCTAGGGGTGCTAGGAGCCCCAAAATTCAGTGGCACAGAGTGGGACAGTCTAGGTGGGCTAGAAATCCCAAAATGCAAGGCCACAGGGTGGGGGTCAACCTTGAAAGAATCAACCACTCAAGTATTTTTCAGTCACTGACAGAGTCTGTTGTGTTGTGGATAGAAGCAGCCCAGATTTTAAGAATCTGCACATTTGTTGAGGATAAAATTGGTACTTTTATACAGAAAGATTGTGGGCACATCTGGATGGGATTAAGGAGTGGCAACTAGCCTGGGGGTGGGCCAGGTGTAGACAATGATGGCCACAATGAAATGGCAATTAAAAGGATTATTGAATGGGATGGGCAGGTTGCCTCAGAGGAAAGCCAAGAATCTGGTTCAGGGACTGGGCTCTTGAAATTTGTGAGAGTTCTGGCTTTTTAGGGATCCATCATTAGTACTCCATCATTTGTTCTGATGTCACCTCATGTGGACTTCAAGGCATGTACAGGTATTCAGTGATTATTTTTAGTCCCTTTATCAAATTGTAGAAGAAAGACTTCAGATCACTTCTGAGCTGGGACAGAGTATACCCATAAAAAAGCCCCCAGTGACTTCATATCCCACTACCTTTGTTACTGACTACATTTTAGTGAAGAGGCAAGGATTACTACAAGCTTTCAGTTGGGTGGGGGAGTTAATGCCAACTCCCCACTGTCTCTGCTGAGGTTGACATAGAATCATAAGAACATGGGTTCAGTGAGGAGTAAAGCCTCAGGTAGCCTGTTTGTTTCAGTGCAGCCACATATCAAAGACAGTCAAGAAGGAGCAATTCATTCATTGGTTATGTCCCAACTAGAAGTGTACTTGGAATAAATGAATGTTACTAGCTTTAAGTTTGTGCTAATAATCCCCAGGCACCCAAGTAGCATAGCAGAGAGACTGTGTCCCTGACTACCAGGGGAAATGTTTATGCTTCTTTTCTGGCTATGTCTTCTCGGGAAATATCCCTTTCTAAAAGCTAATTGATATTAATTGGGAAAATGATACTGTGACAGTGATGGCTGCCAATTGATGCTGGGGATAACAGAATAGGGGCTCAGGCTGATAGCATTGGAGAACACCTTTCCCCTAGAACCTGTAGTGGGGAAAATGTAGTTCTTGCTTGAGGACTCAACTTGTCAGTTCAAATGAGAATTGGGATGAGGACTCCCTAGAGTTGATAAGAATTATATAGGGCAGGGCGGCCAGGTAGCACAGCAAGTAAGAACATGGGCCCCAGTGTTGGGATGACCTGGGATCGAATCCAGGCTTGGACACCTCACCATGTAACCTTGAGCAAGTTACTTAACCCCAATTGCTTAAAAAAAAAAGAATTATATAGGCCGTAGGACTATAGCTGTAGAACTGGAAGTGACCTCAGAAGACATGTATTTCAACCCCTCATTTTATATGCAAGGACACTGAGGCCAGAGAGGCCAGCTCACTTGCTAAGTCTCACTTGCTAAGTCTCTAAGCTCACTTAGCAAACATTGTGTTGAGGTACAGGGTTTAGAGGTGCTCCAGACCCCCAAATACTCCCAAATCTTCTCTCAGCCAAAGAAAAGCAAAGTTTATTAAAGATTCGCCATAAAGGGTACTCTTTTTTTTAATTCAATTTTTAATTTATTAATTTGTTTGTTTCCTTTTAGTTTACAGGATTCAATTCCACAATTCCTTGAATTTCACATTTTGTCCCCCTCCTTCCGCTCCCCCTCCCATGGCATCTTATAATCAAGTATAGGATCTGTAAATACTTTCACATTATACAATGGTCAGGTTATAAGGATGGATTGTACCAGCTGGAATGAAAAATGGTAAAGAGGACATAAAATCAAATAAGAGAACGAAAAAGATCAGATATTTTGCTTCCACCTGGATATAAATTTAGTTCTTTCTAGTTTTTCTCTGGATGCACGTTTTTCTCTCCATCATGCGTCTTTTGGGATTGACTTATATCCCTGCATTGTTGAGAAGAGTCCAGTCTATCAAAGTTGGTCATCACACATACGTTGTGTCTGTAATTGTGTACAAATTCCTCCTGGTTCTACTCTTCTCACTCAGCATCAGTTCTTTTAAGCCTCTCCAGGTAAATATGAAGACCGCCTGCTCCCCGTTTCTTATAGCGCAATAATATTCCATAACATGCATATACCACACCTTGTTCAGCCATTCCCCAATTGATGGACACCCCCTTAATTTCCAATTCTTTGCCACAACAAAAAGAGCTGCTATAAACATTTTTGTACATATGGGTCTTTCTCCCATTTCTATGATCTCTTTGGGATATAACCCTAGGAGTGGTATTGCTGGATCAAAGGGTATGAAAGTATTTATAGCCCTTTGGGCATAGTTTCAGATTGCTTTCCAGAAAAGCTGGATCAGTTCCATAAAGGGTACTCTTAAAGAGCCTAAGTTTCTGTGACTCTTGTATGGGACAAGAAGGCCAGAATAATGTGGCACAGAGTGAGCCTGTGCTAGATTAAATTCTTGGCACTTTCACAGAGGCAAGATGCATCTTATATGCAGAAAGATTGTGGGAGGGATCTAAGGCTGGTCTTAGAGGAAGAGTCTAAGGAGGATCTTGAGGGGACTGAGGTCTTACTCCAGTAAGGAGATTAAGGGTGGGAAATAGCTGAAGGCTACCTGGAGATGACAGACAATGGATGGCTAGGCTAGGTTAACAGCCTACAGATTTGGGTATAGATATTTTGATAGCATCAAGGGTGGAAAGTAGCAGGGAAATGGAGGGCTAGGCTAGGTTAAGAGTAACAAAGATTGGGGCCTAGGATAATGCAAGGTTT
This sequence comes from Petaurus breviceps papuanus, assembly GCF_028583685.1. Lineage (NCBI taxonomy): Eukaryota > Metazoa > Chordata > Mammalia > Diprotodontia > Petauridae > Petaurus > Petaurus breviceps. The sequence goes on along the minus strand of NW_027185761.1, from coordinate 29,880,497 downwards.
ATAACCTCAGGCAAATGAATCATCAAGTGGGAAGATTCAGTCAGAGTTCAAAGGGTTTCCCAGAGCCTGTACCACATCAATTAGACATGAGATTGGAACACAGGCACTCTGACTCCTGAGCCAGTGAATTTTCTCCTGTCTGTGCCCAAAGAGAACCTCTAGGAGTTTACATTCCTGGGAGGGGGCGGCATGTATGCAGATGAGGAAATACAAACTGTGTGCAAAGTTAAATAATTCAAAGTCAAGTTCAATAAAACAAAGAAATAATTCCTAAAAAGAGGGCACCAACAACTGAGGGGATCAGAAAAAGATTTCTTGCAGGAAAAGATTCTTGAATTGGACAAGCCACAGAAACTCTCTAGATCTCAGTATATTGTTGTTCAGTCATGGTAGCTGTAGCTGACTCTTTGTAAACCCATTTGGGGTTCTCTTGGCTAAGATACTGGAGTAGTTTGCCATTTGTATCTCCAGTTCATTTTACAGATGAAGAAACAGACAAACAGGGGTAAGTGATTTACCCAGGGTCACACAACTTGTGTCTGTATGTTTAGTTGTAAAATGGGAAAATTGCACAGATGATCCCAAGGGTTTCCTGTCAATCCAAGTTTCTATATATCTATTTTTAAATTGAATCTTTTGGTTCAAATGGAATTTACCCCAATGCTAAGCCACTTCTTATCTTCAAAATCTAGTGAACAAAGAATAATAAAAATGAGTCAAAATCAAAACTTTTGCCACCCATGGATTTTCTTTGAGTTCCTAGCTTCCTTCAAGACTTAGTTCAGGTGTTATCTCCTAGGGGAAGCTTTTCCTGATTTCCGCTCCACATTCTTTAAGTTTTTAGGCTCTCCTCTCTCAAATTACATTCCATTAACTCATCTACATATCTGTTGCATCCAGCCAACAGAATGTATGCTCCTTGAGGACAGGGTCTCTTTTTCATTTCAGTCTTGATATTCCTAATACTTAGCATGCTATGCATATCCTAAGTACTTTAAAATGTTTATTGCATTGAACTTGTAGATCATTGATGAATATGGGTGTTCAAAGGCTCTTACACCTGGATGTTTTTCCCTATTCTTTTCCAGTTAATTCATTCCTGCAGCACATAATATTTTTTTGGGGGGGAGGGTCATATTTATATAACATACATTCAAATAACTCTAGTTGTCACCCAAAATGAGATGAATCATTCAAGACCATTTTTACTAGGACTCAAGAATTGTAGGTGAACAGGGAAAATGTCACCTTATACTCTCCAAATAGGCTTCTGACATATCTGTTTTAAAAATGAATAATTTCAAGAAAATTAGAAGTCTTCTTTCACAGGTTTGTGCATAGGTACATACAAAATGTTAGGATTCAGTTTGGAGGGCTCTGAGAGAAAAAAAAAAAACATATGTCCCAGTTTAAAAAAAAATAAAAATAAAAAAGGATGACTTTATTTGGACAAAATTTTCAGTCCTGAAGTCAGAATTATTCCTCTGTTGTAAATATAGGCTCAGTCCATTCAGACCCTGGTGGCTAGTGGAGTATGGCTATCTCTTTTCACAGATGGTGCCACCCTCAGAATTGGATGAAATATGGACCAAATTTTCATTTCTTCCTGCAAAAGCTGAAGGGGACAGATATTTCACCCATGTCTCTTATATTCTCTGAATTTCTCTCAGCCATAATAACTTCACTACTGGAAACAACAGGTAGGTATTTTATGTGGAGGAGGCTTCCTGCCTTTAAGTGCCCCTTTGGTTGTTGTCAAGGCAAAGCCTTCAGTGACATCTGTCCTGCTTTCAGAGTGGGAGAGGGAAAGTCAGCCTCAGTTCAGTTTTCCCTTTGGACTATTTCAGAGTGCTATGTTCTCCTTCCATCAAGACACTGACACAGCCAGCAGAGCGTAACAGAATCAGGGAGTGACTCATTTCAGTGAGTGATTCAGTTCACTCAATGACTCAGATTCAGTCATCACCAACAGATTTCCCCCATCCTCCCCTTTGGGGATTCTTCTGGAAGCTAGGGGAACCTAATTCTCACTGAGGAACTCCTGAGTTTGGAATTCCTCTATTTAGCATTTAAAGCCCTTTACTTTCTGGCTCTAAGCTACCTTACTACATATTGTGTATTCATTTTGTTAATTAATTGTGTGTTCATTTTCTTCATGAACATTTTGGTCTAGCCAACATGACTTTCTTTTTATTTCTCACATGAGACATTCTATCTCCTGTCTCTAGGTTGGTCCCACTCCATACCTAGCATGCAAGAATCCCCCCTCACTTTTCCCTATTAGGATCCCAAATTCCTTTCAATGCTCAGGTAAAATGTGATATTTATTATATGTGATATCTTATGTTTTTTTTAAATTTTACTCCCTATAGTCCCTCTCCTCTTGTCTTGTATTTATTTTTAAATGGTTAGATGTGTACATGAAGGGAAATTCCTTGAGAACGCTCTCTCTCTGTCTCTACCTCTGTCTGTCTCTCTCTCACATACATACTTTTATTGTCTTTGTATACTCAGAACCTAGAATATTGCTTATCAGAGATAAGTACCTGCTAATTGCTTGATTGGCACATGCCTATGTGTATGTACACGAATAGACATACATACAATATATGTATATATGACATGCATACATACGTGCACATGTGTGTGAATGACAAGCATCAAACATCCAGGATTCTTATGTGTGCAGGGGAGGGGAGGTGAAATATGTGAAGTTAGCTAGTCAGTCCCTCCTGACTCCAAGCATGGCTCTTGTAACAACTTTGCAATGCTCTATCTCATATATGAGTAACTAAGTGATTTGACAACTTGTTAGGTATATTCTAGAGGGGTTTCATTAAAGTCAACAGATAGCACTTATTAACCACCTACTATGTGCCAAGCACTGGGCTAAGTACTGAGGATACAAAGAAAGACCCCAAAAATCACTTCTTTCAAGGTAGTGGTGATTCCTGTTAAATTTGAAAATTTATGATTCCATTGTGGTCTGTAATACTGTACTGCTATTCCTATAATTGCCTCCATTTTGTCAAGTATATAGTGATGGAGAGGAAATACATACCATTTGATTTTTTAGGCTCATTGGTTTCTCAAAAATCCTCTCTCTATGGGGAAGGAACTAAAATATACACATTCTCTATAGAGAGTATATATATATAAGTATACCCATTGATATGTGTGCTTTGTTTATCTGATATAATATTTGAGATAAAGAGCAAATAAGAAACTCCTTTTCTATCTTGTGAAAGTTTCCTTCCTTCTTTTCCCAGGGCCATTCCTATAGGATTGCACCCCATTCCTTTGTCTTTGAATTGAAAGTAGAATTCATGAACTGGTTGTATTATGACACTCAGGTCTATGTTGGCTCCAGCTGGCAGGGTCACTTCACTCTCTTTGAATTCACTCTCAGCTATCAGGAGTCTTCCACGAGTCAGCATCCTCTGGTTCTAAACAATGTTCCTAAGGTATCTGGGGTGCAATAGAAAGAGCTCAAGACGTGGAACCAGAGGATCTGATTTCCAAGTGTCTCAACAGCTTCCTTACTCTGAGTGTTTCATTATAACATGAGAGTATCATATTAGATAACTTAAAATGACTTTTACTTTTAGAAAAAAACTACTAGCACAAGCTTGATCTCAAGAGACTATCATTCTAGTGTGGGAGAAAAAAATTGAAAATATAAATTAGTAGAAGAGTTGGAAAGAGGGTACTGTACTAACAGCACAGGAATAGGGACAGTTCTAGAAGAAGAGGTATTGTTTGAGCAAAGAAAGACACAGGGAATCTAATGGCAAAGGTTTGCAGATAGAATACTGCAGGCATGAGCGACGGATCCAAGTGTGAGGAATAGCAAGGACGACATTTTGACTGGACAATGGAGAATATGTATATGTGTGAGTATGGGGGGCCGGGCTGGCAGGATATGTTAAAAGACACTTGAGAGGAAGGAGTATGGTTATAAAAATCTTTAAATGCTAAACAAAAAGGGGAATATTTGATATCCTTGAGATAATGGGGAGCCAATATTACTGATTAGGGGGTGATGTAATCAATTATGCCCTTTAGGAAACCCCCCCCCAACATTTTGAGAGTAGTGAGGAGAATGACATAGAGTGGGGATAGACTAGAGGCATGGAGACCAGCTAGAAGGCTATTACAATCATCTAGATCAGGGGTGGGGAAACTGCAGCCTCAATGCCACATGTGGCCCTCAAGTGCAGGCCTTTGACTTAATCCAAACCTCACAGAACAAATCCCCTTAATAAAAGATTTTATTGAGTAAAATTTGTACTCAGTCAGAAGGCCACAACCAAGGACCTAGAAGGCCACATGTTGCCTTGAGGCTGCAGGTTCCCCACACCTGATCTACATCATAGGTGCCCAAAGTGGATGATACAGCCCCCTGGGGGTGCTGACAGGACTCAGGGCAGGCTGTAGTCACCTTGGGTGCAGTTGGGGAGCATTGAATGAAAGTAAGTGAACATGATAAGATAAATTTGAAAAAAAAAATGATTCCTACATGTTTCATCTGTTGTATAAGAGTTAAAAGTTATAGTGATTGCATTATTTTCCAAATAAACACACAAAATGCAAATTATAGCTGATCGGTGGTGAAGTCCAAAGACAGGTCTTAACAAGCAAGTTTTGGCAGGCGAGCCTGTTGTGCATTTTCAGGAAGTCCAGCATGTATTAACAGTAATATGTGTGTATAATGACTTATTTACAATACAATACTATAAGTTACGTGACACAATACTATATAATTGAAAATTTCAATAAAGGAAAACCTTTCACAAATGTACAATAAATTATGAAATTTAAGCACTTAAAATATATATTTTTTGAAATGAGTGATACAAAAAAAATATTAAAGGGTTAAAGAAAGTAGACTTCCAGGGTATGCTGAGTAATTTTTTGTTTTTTAAAGGGGACAGTAGGCCAAATTAGTTTTGGAACCTCTGATCTAGATGAAAGGTCCTGAGGGTCTAAACTATGGGTGTGTAGAAAAGGAGACTTTTGGGAGAGATGTTATAGGGGAAAGAAATTAAAAGATTTATTAATTGATTGGATATATGGGCTGAGTTAAAGGAGGGAATTGAGGATGACACTGGGTTTGTAATCCTGTGTGACTGAAAAGATTAATTTTGTCCTTTATACTAATAGGAAAATTTGGAAAGGAAGGTGGGGGTTTTCAGGAAAAGATAACAAATTCTGCTTTGAATATGCTGAATTTGATATGTCTAGTCCAATAGGATTATTTGGTGATGTGGGACTGAATCTTTAGGAGAGAGACTAAAGCTAGAATTTAGGAATTATTTGCATAGAGATAATAGTCAAAATCAGAGAAAAAGGGACCATATTGGAAAACATATAAAGACACAAAATTCTTCTTGCAATCAAAATTTCCAGTTTTGTCACCCAGCAATATGTGACTGAAATGGACCCAGGCAAGAAATATTGAAGTTTTCACGTTTGAGAAAGAGACAAATAAGAATCCCCCTTCTATGTCATGCCTTAATAACATGACTTTGCAATTTGTGATTTTGATCAACACAATTTCAATTATAAAAATTTGTATTTGTTTATTTCTTGTTCAAGCTCTTCATCCCAGTATAAAGAGGGGTTGTTGCCCCTATCTGATTATGGTTAGCATAACTGAAAGTCACACTAACATAGGACTATCAAGGTCTATCTTGTTCAAGTAACACAAACAATCACAAATAAACAAAAAGCCAGCAAGTTATGGCCTAAAGTTTATCTTTCATATTATTTGGAATCTAAAAATGGAATTTAGCAAACCTCGAACCCCAATAACTCCATCTTGGTTTAAATAATTATAGGACTGCTATTGTATGATGAATAAAACAAACATATAAGTGCATATGTGCAAAAAGCTGCCAATATGCTGTATCCTATTTTAACAGATATTTCTTAGCTAGAGTTAATTGTATGTATTACATATCACCCATATCTTGTTTTGTCTGGAGCGTATATCACCCCCAGATCAAACATTTATTAATTATGACAATTGATTTAATTCACATGCATTTTTAGGTTAGTAAAAAAATGTCTTGTATTTGCCAAATAGCAGGCAATGAGAATAGAGTGCATTTTTTCCTGAACTTGTTGCTTTTTTTTATGAACGAAATCCCATAGACAAATCACATTGTGAGAATACATTCAAAAATACTATTTAAATATGACCCCCTTTAAAGTATCTTTTTGATTTAACAAGTTTTTCTGTTTTCTTTCATGTCTCTATGACAAAACCAACTCATGTATAAATGATTTGAGGAGATGACCTATTGTAGTGCCATGCACGAGCAGTTTTCCAGAAGAATGCTACTGTGAACAGCTTTTAAGATTCTGATTACACAGTATAGTGAACTCTCTATTTATTTCATAACAAATCAGAGCAAAACATTCATAGTCATTCATAGTCAAAGGTACAGTATTCCCAATGTTACAACTTATCACAGAAAATCAAAATACAGCATTCAAATAACTTATCACTAAGATGGCCTCATAGTTTTCACTATAGTGTCCAAACAGTTTTTAACAAAGAACAATCATTTAGTAACTCAAGCATTCAATCATCCTTAAGGATGTTTGCCTCTGTAAGGGACACAAAGTATAATAGTCAAAGTTCTCCACTCATGGGGCACACTAAGTTACAAATCAGTCACTTATTCAGTCATCAGTTACTAAGTACAAATCATTTAGTCATTCAATTATCCTTCATCATTCACTATTCAAATCATTAGAAAATACACAAATCCTCCACCCCTAGGTCACTAGTAAATTACAATTTCTCAGTCAGTACACGGTATCCAAGTAAAGTCTTCTTTCAGCTTGATTCAGGGTGGTCTCTCAGATTCCCTGTATCCCCTTCCATGGTCCCAGATCCTATCTGGATTCACCAAACTGTCACCTGAGTTCAAAGGCAGACAGCTCCCAGGTCCTTGTCCAGTTCTCTGCAGACTTCCTGTTCATTGCTAAAGCTCACTGCAAAATCCTTAAATCCTTCACAGTAGTGGCTGTCCCTTGGAAATCCTCAGAAGCTCTGGCTGGCCCTCAGACTCAGCAGAAGTTTCATCTGGTTCCCAGAATCAAAATCACTTCATCCAGGTTCTCCAAATCAAAATCATTCTCTCCAGCCTGGGGAGTCTTTCCTCTTCAGCTTCCCAGGCGGCAGCAGGTTCTGCCTTCTAGAAGCTTCCTCCAAGAAAATCTGAGTTTCCCAGCAAGGGTCTTTCCTTATATACAGACAGCATTAGCTTCCTGTTTCAGCTAACCCCTTCCTGTTATGTCAGCAACAGGGACTCATACCTTCTGTTTCTTTAATGGAGGCTTCATTAATTACTGAGTGCTAAGTCCCCATTACCTTTGCCAATATAAAGGGATTCAATTACATCATTATTATACCTGTTATAATATGGAATTGAGGTAGCTTTCTGAGATTTTACTGATCAACTGGAATACTTATCTAGGGAGTAGAAGACAGATTATATATGAATGGAGAAAGGAGAAGCTAAAAAGATACCCTAAAGAAAAAAAAAAACAGAAAGAGGAAACTGGGTACTTAAGCTAAATAAATGATTGTTACTATTTATCTTATATGTGAACTCATGTTTACATACACACACACATGTGCACATGCATTGAAAAGACCCAATGACTTTTATCTTTTTTATCTGGATCAAATCTGGCCTCAGATACTCAGCACAACACCCAGAAACAATTGGCCGTGTAACCTTGAGCAAGTTACTTAACCCCAATTGCTTAAAAAAAAAAAAAGATGGAGTAATTAGAAGACAGAAATTGATTGAATGACAGATTGAAAAAGACTTCCAGGGGCAGAGCCATGATAGTGAAGTAAAGGTGAGAAATGGCCAGAGTTCTCTCCAAATCCCCTCCAAACAACATTAAAATAAAGCCACAAAATGAATTCTTCAGTGGCAGAAGCAACAAAAGAATAGGGTGAAACAATTTTCCAGTCCAAGACAACTTAGAAGGTTGGCAAGGAAGGTCTGTCTCACTGTGGTGAGAGTAGTGGTGTGCTGTCCAGAACAGGATGCCCTCAGCAAGAAGCAGTGAGGCCATGAGCCCTGTGCAAACCAGCAGCAAGTCCCTGCACCTCTGCACAAGCTAGCAGCAGATCTTGAGGGCAACTGAATCAATAGCAGCTGCTTCCAAAGCTCTCAGCCTATAGATAACAAGGGGGCCAGACATGGACTAAACTAAACGGAAGGAAATTACAGGAGATCTTTCCCTAGTACTGTGTGTAGGAGTCTGTTGCATGACCCATAACAATTCTGGGCTGCATCCCAAAGTGAAGGGAAGGACTAGCAGGAACAGCGCCATGGTGACAGTTCCAAGGTGGAAAAAAATAGCTGTGGGTGCTCAAAGATGAGAGCACAGGCCAGGAAAGCATTGGTCACACCTCTCCTTGGAACATACCACTTCCAGAAGAACTGAAACGCACAGGCCTCCAGAACTAGCTCTGAACACAGCAGCATGAAAAATCTGAAGATTGAGATAATTCCCCTTGCACCACGGGAGCAGAAACCACCTTTAACTTAAAATTGAAAGTTAAGAAAAAGGCTGGAAAAAATAAGAAAGTATCAAAAACTAGCATGATTATCAAAACACAAACTCAGAAGACAATGAGGTCAAAGCAGCTACATGCAAAGGTTCAAAGAAAAATATAAATTGCTCTCAGACCCTGGAAGAGCTAAAAAAAAAAAAAAGATTTTAAAAATCAAATAAGAGAGACAAAGGAAAAAAAAGAGGGACAAAAAAAATGAATGCAACACAAGAAAGAGTCAACATTTTGGTAAAAGAGGCACAAAAAAATTCCTGAAGAGAATAATGCCTTAAAAAGCAGAGTAGTTCAAATGTTGAAAGAACAAAAATCTACAGAAAAAAAGTCTTTAAAAAGTAGAATTGGTGTCCCTTGGGTTATAGTAAGCACAGACCACATCAGGAAGTGGATCGGATTAACCAATGTATATTTCTCTAGTGTCATCCCTTTTCCCCATGCTTAAAGTACCTCCCTAACTAGCCTGTAACAGCTTCTGACATTTCCTCCTTGAAGATTTGGTCTAATAGAAAGACACGTAGGATAAGAATCAGGACCCTGGAAATCTAGTGCTCATTCTGCCACTGAACAGCTACGTGGCTACAGGAAAATATGTCATGGTGAGGGGAGTCATTCAGACTTGTAACCCTGAACCCTGTCTTCAAGTTGTGAAGATGATAGATCTTTCTGAAAACCCAATACATGAAAACATGTGGGAACTGGAAGCAGAAGATTTGCATAGCAATATTTCCTAAGTGCATTTTTAATACATTTGTTAAGGGGAACTGGATTTCTGGGTTTATTTTGGTGCTTGTACTTTTTGGATCTCATGAGCCTAATTGTATCTGCTAGTCTGTGTTTCTTGAAAGTTCCCTAGAGCACTTGGGATGAATTGACCAGCTAATTGGTTTACAGACACAGTGAGAATTTAGGACTTTTTCATGCTGTGGCTATTTCAGCATATTCAACTCCAGGAGAAGCATCCATTCACCCTGCTGAGAATGTTGTTACTGATGGAAAACAGATGTTTGCTTTCCTTTTTTGTTTTTGTTTTATTTTAAAAGCACCCACACATAAACACCCACACACACATTGCATTCCCAAATATTACAAGTGATGGCATTTTCCCCCCATTTTTGTAGCTACCCTGTTTAGAATGTGGAATTGGAATCCCAGTCATTGGCTATGGTGATCAAAGTGTGGTTATGGTCAGGAAAACAGACTGTATAAAATGAATGTAATCCTGGCTCTGTTTATTCTCCGTCAACGACTTTTAGATCCAGTGTGTAAGTCAAATGACATAACTGCAGGGCACAAACTGCTGTCTGCAGAATACAGTTGTATTTCCTCTTTAAATACCACTTGACCACTGAGGCTTAGCTGTCCTTTAGATAGGGACAATTTTTTCCTTCACCTAGATATTGTTGAAATGCTTGAAGAAAGGTGCTATAAAGAAGAGAGCGAATGTTGCGATAGATATGTGTATGTATTCAGGACTTAACTGAACCATAGCTTCTTCTTCAGAAATCTGGGCAAGAATTCTTAAGGGATCATCCTCCTCCCTCTGACTTCCTATCTCATAAAAGAAGAAGAATGTGGTTTTATCTTGTAAACATCGAGTGTGTGTTTGTGTATTCATTCTCATACCTCATTTCTTTTATTTTTATAAGAAATTTTTGCCAGGACATTTTGTTCGTACGTTACCTAAATTTTTTCCCTACACCCACCCCCTTCTCTCCTCTCAGATAACCATTCATGTATTTAATTTTTTTTAAAGGGTGGTTGGTCTATAAGTTTTAACTTCAAATGAATGGCAAATATTCTTGGTCCTTAGTTTATACTCTAGAAGTAGATACAGGTGACAATGATGGAGGATGTCAGGGTATAGAGACAAGGTAGATGATAGGAAGGCCTGGTGATCCATCATCTCACTGGAAAGAATGGAATTGTTGACTCTCATCTCATCTAAGCCCTATATGCAATCATGAAGCCCCAGTCAAGAGGAAAGGCAAGGAGGGAAAGTGGCTATCTGGGATGGGTTATGACATTGACAGCCCAGAGAGGAAGAAAAGAGAAAAGGAATGATGGGGGGGGGTACAGTTTAATTGTTTTAAAATTATAATTGTTGTGACTTACATTTTAAACATCAGGGTTTTATTTTGTGGATGAGGAGACAAAAGAGTGTGTTCTTTGTGTTTCATTTTTTTTTTTTTTTTAAGACCTTTTAAGGTAAATCTAGTTTTTTTTTTTTTAACATTTACAATTTGTCCTTAATCCCATCAGAATGTCTTAATGATGCTGTCCTTGGTATTTGTTCTACAGGACTATGTTACAAATGAGGCAGTATTATTAAAAAATCTTTCTGGTATTTTCACTTGTAAGTACCTTGGATAAAGTTTATATTGGGACCTGCCATATATATCAGGTTCCTTTCTACAGATAGTAGTACTTGAATCCAACCTATCAATCAAGAAACTGACTTTGATTCCAGGTAGCAATGCAGTCTATAACATTTTGTTACTCAGATGTAGCACATTTGGGTTAATCTGTTTTTATTTAATTCACATAAATAACTTATTCACATACACAACACATTCACCATAGAAAAATGTCAATCAATTTCATGGTATTATCTGGTTGGGGAAATGGAACCGGAGAAAGCAGAATATTGTATGTATGTCTATTACTTCAGATTTCACACAATGCTGCGCTTGAGGAGTGAGGCCTCAGTATAAATTGAACTATTGTGCTTTTATGTGTATTAATAACTCTCACTGTTTTTGACTGGTGCTTCTTCTTATTGCAAAAGTCAAATGAAAATGCGTGTCTGATATTTTGGTTTCATAGTGCCAGATGAGAGGCAGATTAGCAATCGGTGCCTGGCATTGGTGAGCAATGTACTGAGATAAAAAAGTTTCCCCTTTAAAATTAGCTCTCCTCTTGGAATTGAATATATGGAACTTAAGCCATGCCTTCAATTTCCTTGGAACTATTTTGCGTAAGGGAAATAAATAAAACCAAAATATAGGTTTCTGAAAGGCTGATTTTGGACCACTGAGTTCCTGACTTCATTCTGCTGCAGTTTGATAGGATGAAGTTTGATCACAAAGTGATTATGTGTCTGATAAAGTTGGAGGGGAGAAGAAGTGACTACATATATTAGTATTTTTAGGGCAAGTATACTATATTTATAATACAGAAGTCCTTTCTAACTTCCTCTCTTTTTACTACTTAAGTCATATATGAGCAGTCCAGAAAAGGCAAAAACAGAATGAAGTATTACTGATATTGGCTACATGGCTTTGATATTTATCAAATCACCAAATGTGTGAGGGCAAGTTATTGCTAAACCTGGCAGTCATCCCAATACAGGGAACAGATATTTATTTTTAGGAATATGGGGGGAAAGATAACACTTGGAGCCATAGATCACTAGTCTACATTTTGGAGTCAGATTATAGAGTCCTTTGCTTAGATTGAATTGAATTGAAATACAACAGTGCTAGAAATATTTAGCCAGAGGTCTAATGTTATTCTCGCACAGTGCTTAAAGTAACTTTTTTTTTTTTAAGCAATCGGGGTTAAGTAACTTGCTCAAGATTACACAGCCAGGTGTTCCTGGGTGGATGCTAAGTGTCTGAGCCTGGATTCAATCCACCAGGTCATCCCGACACTGGGGCTGGTGCTCTTACTCGCTGTGCTACCTGGCTGCTCCTTAAAGTAACTTTTAAGGACAATACCTCAATCAGTGAATTCATCAGACTCTTATTGCCATATCCAGGGGTTGTATCAACATTACAGTTCAGTTTGGGGGGAGGGGGTGGTTCAATTGGAGTAGCTGAATTAAAACATCACCACAGCTAACTTTCTGAAGATGAGCCTCTTTCACCTTAGCTCAAAGTTACATTTAACTAATAACAAACTTTTCATAAGACACCTAGTATATTCATTGAACCTAGTGGTTCTGGAAGACAAAAGAACCAAGATTAGAACCAAGAATCACCTACCCAGCAAAACTGAGTATAATTCTTCTAGGGATAAATGGATATTTAATAAAATAGAACACTTTAAACATTCCTAATGAAAAAACCAGAACTGAATAGAAAATTTGATATTCAAGCACAAAATTTGAGAGAAGCATAAAAAGGTAAGCAGGAAAGAGAAATCTAAGAGATTTAATAAGATTATACTGTTTGCATTTGACATGGGAAGATGATATTTGTAATTCCTAAGAAAAATTTCTTTGCTGGGGCAGTTAGAAAGAGTGTGCACAGACAGAGAGCATGGGTATGGGTTTACTATGTTGGGATAATATCCCCCCCTCCAAAAAAAAAATAATTGATGAGAACAAGGGAGGCAATGAGAGAAGTGGGGAGAGGTATAATGGGTCAATTTATCTCAAATATGCAATAATCATAACTTTTATACATACAGAATGAAGGGAAGTGGATAGCAGAATCACAAATTGGAATCCTACAATGTGTTGTTTAGAAGAAACACATTTGAAGTGAAGAGGCCCAGAAAGAATAAAGGTAAGGGGCTGGAGGAAATTCTATCATGCTGTAGCTAAAGTAAAAAAAAAAAAAATTAAAAGAAGCAGGAGTAGCAATTATGATCTCAGACAAAGCAAAAGCAAAAAAAAAGTAGATTAAAAGAGATAAGCAGGGAAACTATATGTAATGGAAATGCAAATTTGGAAGATCTTCCCTGCCCCTAGGCTAAAGTGCACCTGAAGCCTTGGGTGGGAGGCTTGTTTTTCAGTAAATACTTCTTGATTGGCCAGTGGGTCAATAAGGTTGTTACATTCTCTGAGCCAGGAGAAGGCTATATAAGCCCTGATGTGTAGCTTTGTTTTGGGACTCACTTTGAGAAGTGTTCTGTGATTTGATCTGAATTCTGGGAAGCCGTTGTTGAGAGTCCCCCGGCTTTGAAAAACCCAGAATGTGGAAACCCAGATGTTGACTGGGTATGGATGTAATGGTTGGACAGCTTGGAAATCTGTCTACTTGATGTTTCTGTCTTGATAATTCTGCCTGTATGCTTTGAGGTTCAGGGTGCTGACCTTTTCTCCTGAACAAGGTAAACGATATATGTCTGACTGATTAAAGTAAGCTTGTTAACCCATTTTGAGTTGCTTTCCTTTAACAAAGCAGATCCAAGAACCTGTATGGGCGGCAAACCCTGAGGACGCTTGGGGTGCTTGCTGCTACACTATATTATGCTAACTGACACCATAAATAATGAAGTAATATCAATACTAAACACATATGAAACAAATGGCACAGCATTCAGTTTCTTATAGGAAATGTTAAACGAGTTACAGGAGGAAATAGATAATGGTTTTAGTAGAAGGGGACCTAAACTTGCTTTTTTTCAAAGCTAGAGAAATCTAACAAAACAATAGATAAGATGGAAGTTAATGGAATTAATAGAATTTTATAATATTTAGATATTATAGAACTCTGGAGAAAATTGAATGGGAATAAAAAGGAATATACTATTTTTGCAAGTGTTACAGAGTACCTATACAAAAAACTGACAGAGATTTAGGGCATAAAAACTTCACAACCAAATGCACAAAAACAGAAATAATAAATTTATATTTTTCAGATCACAATGCAATAAAATTATATTCAATAAGGGGATGGGGAAAATAGATTAAAATTAATTAGAAGCTAAATAATCTAATCCTAAAGAATGAGTGGGTTAAAGAACAAATTATAGAAACAATTAATAATTTCATTAAAGAGAATGGCGACTATGAGACAACATACCAACATTTATGGGCTACAGTCAAAGGAATACTTAGGGGACACTTTACATCAAAAATGTTTACATCAACAAAACAACAATAAAAACAGATTGGTGTATTGGACGTGTAACTAAAAAAATCTAGAAAAAGAATAATTAAAAATTCCCACTTAAATATCAAATTGAAAATACTGAAAATCAAGAGATGGATGAAATTCAAAGTAATAAAAACTATTTAATAAATAAAGCTAGGAGTTGGTTTTATAAAAAAAATGAACAATAAAATAGAGAAACCACTGGCTAATTGATACGTAGAAAACCAAATTATCAGTATCAAAAATGAAAGGACTGTATTCACCATCAATGATGATGAAATTAAAGCAATCATCATGGGATATTTTGCCCAATTATGTGCCTACAATCTAAGTAAAATGGATAAAAATTTACAAAATATAAATCATCCAAATCAATAGAAGAGAAAATTGAATATTTAGTAATCCCATCTTAGAAATAGAAATTGAACAAACCATCAATGAACTCCTAGAAAAAAAAAATTCCAAGTGTTGTACCATAAACAAACTAGATCCAAGTGACCATTTAGAAGTGTACTCTTTATTGGTGCCATGTGACTGCTCTGGGCCAGACCCCAAATTGAACAGCAACCCACAAGAGCAAAGCATCAGCATATAAAGGCAAGTCATGTACCTAACCATCAGGGATTGCATAAACAGGAATTTACAGAAGCCAAAATCAACAATTGGTCAGCACATATTTTGATTTTTACATGCCTATAAGTGTTCATAGGTGTGGCTACACCTGAGAGTTTGCTTACTTCAGTGAAGGAGAGAAAGAATGGCTTGTTAGGGGAAGGGGAAGGAATCAGGGGAGCCAAAATGAAGCCCTTTACAACATAACGACCAAATGGATTCACAACGGAATTCTAAGAAGCATTGAATGAACAATTAATTTCAGCATTAAATAAACCATTAAAAAAATTAGCAAAGCAGTCCCATCAAATTCCCTTTATGACACAACTGTTTTGCTGATACATAAACCAGGAATAGCATAAACAGGAAAAGAACACTATGGATCAATTACCCTAATGAATATTGATGTAAAATTTTAAAATAAAATATTAGTAAGGAAATTATAGCTATTTATCATAAGGATCATATGCTATGACTAGATGTGATTTATACCAGGATTGCAGGGTTGGTTCAGTGTTAAGGAACCTATCAGCACAGTTGACCATGTCAATAACAAAATCAACAGAAATATGATTATCTTAATAGGTGAAGAAACAGTTTTTCACAGAATATGATAGATACTCATATTAAAATACATTGTCTTAAGATGATAGATAGTATCTATCTCACATTATCAACAAGTATTATCTGCAATGTTAATAAACTAAAGGCCTTCCCAATAGGATCAGAACTGAAGTAAGGATGTGTATTATAACCTCTATTATTCAATATTGTAGTAGAAATGCTAGCTATAGCAATAAGAGAAGAAAAAAATAAATTAAAAAAATAGAATAGGCAATGAAGAAATAAAACTGTTACTATTTGCAGATAATTTGACAGTATATTTGGAGAATCCTAGGGAATTAACTAAAAAAGTAGTTGAAATAATCATAAACTTTAGCAAAGTTGCAGGATATAAAATAAACTCACATACATCCTCAGCATTTCTACATGTTATGAACAAAGTCTAACAGCAAATGATAGAGAAATTCCATTTAAAATCACTGTAGACAATTTAAACTATTTGAGTTTCTGTCTTCCAAGACAAACCCAGGAACTATATGAACACAATTACAAAATTTTTTTTGCACAAGTAAATTCAAATTTGGACAACTTTAAACTACCAATTTTTTGTGGTTAGACAAAGACAGTATAATAAAAATGGCAATTCTACCCAAATTAATTTACTTAAACAGTACTGTAACAATCAAACTGCTGAAGATTATCTTATAGGGTTAGAAAAATATAACAAAATTCACCTGGAAGAATAAAATCTCAATTATCAAGGGAATTAATGAAAATAATGTGAAAGAAGTTGGCCAAACAGAACCAGATCTCATGTATTATGTGTTATAATTATATGTATTTATAACATGTATTATATATAATATATTTATACACACACACACACACACATATATATATATATATATATTTAAAAATGGTAATCATTAAAAGATCTGGTTCTGCCTAGGAAATAGCCAAATAGAAGAGATTAAGCACACAATACACCATAGTAAATTGCCATGGTAATCTAGTATTTGATAAACTCAAAGATCTAGACTTGGGGACAAAGCAAACTATTTGGCAAAACTTCTAGGAAAACTGGAAATCAGTTTGGCAGGAACTAGTTATAGACCAACATCTCATACCATATTTGTAGGTAAGGTCAAAATAGGTACATGACTTAGAAATAAAAGGTGGTAACACAAGCAAATTAGTTTACCTATCAGATGTATAGATAAGAGCATGATTTATGACAAAAAACTCACAGAAAACATTACAAGTTGTAAATCAGTTAATTTTGCTTATACAAATGAAAAGTTTTTTGTACAAAGAAAACCAATGCAACCAAGATCAGAGGGAAACCAGAAAGCTGGGAAACAATTTTATACCACATTTCCCTGATAAAGACCTTTTTTCTCAAAAATGTAATGAACTGAGTCAAATTTATAAGAATAGATGCTATCTCCAAATTAATAAATACTCAAATGATATGAACAGGTTGTTTTCAGATAAAAGAAAAAATCAAAGCTCTCTATGTGCTAAATCAGTATTAATTAGAGAAATGCACATTAAAACAACACTGAGGTACTACCTTATACCTATCAGATGGGCTAATATGACAGAAAAAGAAAATTATAAATGTTGGAGGGGATAAATAAAACTGGACCACTAATGCATTGTTGGTGGAATTGTAAATGGATCCAACAATTTTAGAAAGCAATTTGGAACTATGCTTGAAGGGGTAGAATTCTATGTATACCTTTTGATATGGAAGTGCCACTGCTAGATCTGCATTACAAAGAGATAGAAAAATAGGGGGTGGCTAGGTGGCACAGAGAATAGAGCAGCAGTCAGGAGGACCTGAGTTCAAATCTGGCCTCAGATTCTTGACACACTAGCCTTGTGACTTTTGGCAAGTCACTTAACCCCAATTGCCCTCCAAAAAGCAAAAAGAAAGAGAGATAGAAAAATGAAAAGAACCTATTAGTACAAAGATATTTATAGTTCTTTTTGTAGTGACAAAGAATTGGAAATTAAGGGAATGTCCTGGAATGCCTGAACAAATTGTAGTATATAAATCTGATGGAATACTGTTATGCTATAAGAAATAATGAGCAAGGGGCGGCCATGTAGCACAGCGAGTAAAAGCACCGGCTCCAGTGTCAGGATGACCCGGTATCGAATCCGGGCTCAGATACTAAGCACCACTCCCAGAAATAACTGGCTGTGTAACCTTGAGCAAGTTACTTAACCCCGATTACTTTAAAAAAAAAAAAAGGAAAGAAATAATGAGCACTCTGATTTTAGAATAACCTTGAAAAGCTTACATAAACTGATGCAGAGTGAAGGGAGCAGAAGTAGGAGAACATTTTATACAGTGACAACAATATTATATGATGACCAATTGTGAATGTCTTGGCTATTCTTAGCAATACAAGATCCAAGTCATTTCAAAAAGAATTATGATAAAAATGCTATCCACCTCCACAGAAATAATTGGTGGCATCTAAATACAGATCAAAGCATATTATTTTTCACTTTATTTTTTGTGTTTTTTTGTCTGCATTTTTTTCACATGAATAATATGGAAATACCTTTTATGTGATCGCACATGTATAATCTATATCAAATTGTTTGCCATCACAGAAAGATGTTTCATAAAAGAGAGGAATTTGGAATTCAAATTTTTTAAAGAAATTAGTATTATTTTTTTTCTTATAATTGGGAAAATATTATTTAAAAAAGAAAAAAAAGTTCCAATGCACACCCAGTGATGGACTTTAATGAGCTAATTTAGGAGAAGCTCATTTCCATATTGGTTATAAGGTAAAACATTTTGAGGAAGAGTGTTATTTTATTTTTAGCCTAAGGAACAATTAAAGATTATTTCCTGAGCTTTTTAGAGAGGTAATGAAATCTCTGTTCATTGGAAATAGTCGCAATGACAAAGTTATCCATCTTTGGAATGTTGAAAAAGAATTGTCTCTACACATAACAAAGATTATCAGGTCAATTTGTTGAATAAAAAAGCAGATATGAATACTTGAATCATGCAATAGACATGATAGATTACAACATCTCTACTGGACCCATGTATACAGTTCAAAACCCAAACCCAAACCCAAAGTTAAATTGAAAGGTATGATCACAGAGAATTGTCACTACAACAGAAAAATGACAATTTCTATAGCTAATGCAAACTATTCTAAGTAAATCTCCTAAAACAAATGAATCAATCAATATTCATTGAATATCTACTATGTACCAGGCTAAGTGTGCTAAGCTGTGGGGATACAACAGAGGCAAAACAGTCCCTACTCTCAAGAAATTTATAATCTAACTTGAGAGACAATACACAGACAAACATATTCAAAGCAATGTACATACAGAATAAATAGGAATAATTAAGAGAGAAAAGATACTAGAGTTAAGAGGGGATGTGGAAGGTTTCCAGTAAAAGAATAGATTTTCATTGTGGCTTAAAGAAAGCTAAGGAATTGATAGGTAGAGAAAAAGAGGATAAGGCATCAGGGATAGCTGGAACATTAAATTAAATAATTAAACTCTTTAGACTGAATTACTGATGGACATACCATGAATTACCTGAAATCAATTTATCAGTAGTTATTTAGTGAGTACTTGTAGAGTGCCAATATCTGAGGTAGAACTGAAGGAAATATGAGGAATGGGTTTTTTTCCCTTTTTATTTTTCTGCCCCTCAGAGAGTTAATAATCTAGCTGGAGAAACAAGACTGCTTCATATGATACAACTAAAGAATAATTCAAAATATCCACTATAACTCAATGTTTACAGTAGGGCATGAAGCATGAGTATCTTTGTAGTTCAGACATGAGAGTGCCTAGATTGAAACCCGAACAAATTAGAATATGCCAGAAGCTAGCTGTTTGAAGATGATAAGCATCATATCTCAAATGTACTTCATAATTACAGAAACAAGGGAGAAACATTTTCTCTATTTTGGCCAATGGATTTCAAATTAAATGTGCAAAAAGAAATGCTTCACAGCTCACTGGTACTATGGCTATTAGCAACAAAAATAAATTAATGGTCTCATGCTTTCTATAGAAAAATACAATTAAATCAGGCTATAAATGAAAAAAAGAAAAGAAATGATTGAATGTCATTTTTCTGATCGCAATGTGACAGGGAATACCTCAGCAGACAACTATCAGGTAATTGATAATGGCATAGCAAATTAAATATCTGCCGTGGAATTAACTTTGAAGAAGCTGCAATTGTTTCCCTTGTTAAATGATAATTTCCTAAGAAGATGACAATTACAGAGGCACAATCCTGTGGACTTTTGTCATTCTCATTGCTTAGAGTGAGTGCTTAATTTAGGGCCCTGATTTTGGGTTCTTTTCTATGATTAGAGCTTTTCTTTGAAAGCTTGCAAGCATTTTTAATTCTCTTGAGGTTATACTCATCTTGGTAAAAATTAATAGTATTCAAAAATGAATGCAAATCCATCAGATAAAGAATTCCTTCCACTTTTCCCTTCCTTTACTGGGAGCAGATATTTTAACATTTTGACGACACATCTCTATTAGGAATTGAGACTAAATTCTACCATCTGAAGCTACCCTATAAAAGACTACTGATCAAACTGGCCTATAAATGGGTTTCTCAGTTGTGAATCATTTTTTCTGTGTAGTTTTGATATTTGTAGCCAGTGAAAAGATCTTAGGAGAGAAGGAGATCCATTCTTAAATTTTTTTCTCCCACCACCATTCATTTTTGTAGATAAGGCATGTATTCTCCTAGTCTTCGCAGGACATATATGGTCCCTAGAATCATGAGACTTGTCATTCCAGTTGCTCCCCTCCTCAGCATCATCAGTCACCCTCAATACATCCTCAATACCTGCCTCCTTTGTGGGTAATGTCTTGTCAAATACTTTTGGCTTATGAAGGTCAGAGGCACACTTTGGACACCTATCATCTGACTCCATACCCAATACTTTCTACTATATCATTACTCAACTCATGTTCTCGACACCTTGATTCTCTTAATGCACCCTAGGTATGGTGTAACTCCATTTGATTTCGAACTCTGTGAGGGGCTAAGACTGTCTTTTGCCTCTTTTAGGTAAAAACTGGAGGCAGCTAGGTAGTAAAGTTGATAGAGTGCTAGGTATGAATTCAGGAAGATCTGAGTTCAAATCTTGCTTCAGATAATTGACTAGCTGTGTGACCCTAGGTAAGCTACTTAACCTCTGTTTACTTCATTTTCCTAAAAAAAAAAAATGAGAAAAATGATAGTGTCTATTTACCAGGGCTGTTGTATCCAATGAGAAAATTTTTGTAAAGCACTTACCTACAGTTTTTGGCGTACAGTAAGTGCTATGTAAATGTTTGCTATTATTATTATTATTATTATTTCTGTATTTTCAGTGTTTAACACAGCACCATCACATACTTGATACTTAAATGTTTATTGATTGAATGACTTTGGCCGCCTATTTTAGTGTTAACTTACATTGAGCTTGCAATATCAGAAAACTCTCAGACTGATTTCAATCATCTCTTGAGTACTTACACACTGGATTTTTTTAGCTTACATATGGATCTTTACATTTTTTCCCTGATAAATTTCATTTTATTAGAATTGGCCTAATTATTCCAACCTGTTCTGATCCTTTTGGATCCTGACTCTTTCATCCATTGCATTAAGAGTCTCCGATATCATCTAAAATTTATCTAATCATGAATTAAAATATACCAGCTCAGGCTGAAAGGTATTAGAGACTTCCCTGCAAATTGACAATGACCAACTAATAACACTTCTTTGATGCTGGTCCTTCTACTAGCTACAAAACTGCCTAATTTTTTTTTCTCTTTCTTTCCATACTGTCTAACAAAATAGAAGGAAACATTTTGACATTTTCTTCTTTTCCACTGGTCTTCCAAATTTTGAACACAAATACTTCTGGTCATCATAAATGCCCAAAGACTAAAGGGGAGAGGCAGGGCTATAACATTTTGACCCAGTTATACTCTACAACAGAAGCCATGATCAACAAAGTAATGAAATCTGGGTTTTCAGAAATTCTTACTCTGCCTGAACCTGAATATCCATTTCACAGATAAAAATGCCCATCTAGATATTTGGTCTGCATGATTCAGCACATATGACTATCTAGAAGTGTCCAGTTTATAGACTGAACTTTCACTCTTTCATCTGGACATCTGGGATCAACCCTAGGATTGAGTCCTTTGAAGCTGAAATCAGGACTAGAACATTCTTCAAATTGTCAAGCTTTTAGTTCAAGTTCACTTCTCAGACCAGTGACTGGAATGGTAGGGTGACCTAAAAGGAAATTTTTGCCTTGGCTATCAAAGATGAGTCCCTAGAAAATGCATAAGGAAAAACAAATATGACAAAAACGTATTCATGAAGTGGTGAAAAGTCGAAATGTTCTTTACTGAGAAACTGACAATGATTTGTAAATGTCTCAGATTTAAAGGACACTTTGCTTTGCTATTATGTTTGGACTGGAAATGTGGAAATATTACTTAAACACTGAGTTTTATCTCAGAGCAAAATTTCTACCAGGGAGAAAAATATGGAACTCTCAAGCTGTGTAAGAACTCATAATTTATAGGGTGAAAAAGTCCACCAATTCTTTACTTATCATAGACTTTTAAGGAACAGAGTACAACTAATTAGATACTCATTTTACACACAAGGAAACAGGGGCTCAAAATAGTTGTCAATTACTCATTATCTTCCAGCTAAGCATCAGAGTGAGAACTTGAACCCAGGTCTTCCGGTCTACTCTAATGCTCTTTCACTGCACTATGTCATCATTCTACCTACACAAAGTTGAAATAGTGGAATGATGCATCTTTGCACATTCTCTTCAGTGGAGAATAAGATAGAATCATTTTTGTGGAGATAAGGGAACCAGTTGAAATAGGCTAGAATTAAATAAGTCTCTAAAAATATTATTTTTGTTGTTATTGTGATTTAAGCTGCTGTGCTATAATTGCTGTAATTTCAACAACAAAAATGTTGTCTTTTGAAGTTATGCCTATATAGACATACTGTACTTCAGTAGGCAAAGCCTCAGTCAACAAGCACATATGAAGGACTTAATATATGTAAAGAACATAATAAAAAGCTAATCCTTGTATTCTCCAAGGGTTATTATTTGGATCTCCATGCTAGTTATAACTCTTAAATTCGACAAACATTAATTTAATAACAACAGTGCTAAAGTTTATGACCTGTTTGGGGATGAGTTCTAACAATGACAAATAGACCTTTATCAAATTTGATAAGGGAAAAATGATCAAAGAAGAGGTATCTTGAAGGTGCATACGATTTTGATATCAAGAAATAGAAAGTAGAAAACATGACATGCTTTTGTTTTACTTTTCTCTTCTAAGGAATATGTTTTTCAGACTGCAAAGTATATGACAAAGATTACTAATGGGAAGGCAAAACCCAAGATAAAACTCAACTGGGATGATAGTAAGAGAACAGTAAGAGCTCCTCAGTATGTTTAATCTGTCAGTCCAATTCATCTGCTAAGGTCTTAAAAGTACTGACTGATATAACTAATGAGCAATTATAAATAATTTTGGAGGATAGAAGATTTGTCAAAAGAATGAAGACTTGCAAATATTCTCCCCATTAAAAAAAACTAAAGACCAATAAATAAATACATATTTATTAAGAGTCTATTATGTTCCAGACTTGTGCTAAACAATGGAGAAAACGAAAGCTCAGTTAGAGAGGTAAATCAATTTGCCAATGATCACACACATTTTAAGTGACAGAGATGGAATTTTTGAACTTAGCTCATCTGGATGCAAAGCCAATGTTCAATAGACTACAATTGAGATTAGCTTAGATTTCTGGCATAAGTAGTGTGTAATAAGAATCAGCATGGACTCATTAAGATCTAACCTATTTCTCCTTTTTAAGTCATGTTATAAGAAGAGTGAATCAAACAAATACCACAGGCATGGTAGATCTAGCTTCAAGTAAAAATAGTCCTGTTGACATGAAGCAGACATGGGTTATATTACAGGTAGATTTATAGAATTACAGAATCACAATTCATCAGCCTCTTCCTAGTCAAACCCATATGAATGAGGAATTCCCATGATAACATAGTAACAAAGAGTTCTCTGACCTTTTTGTGAAGACTTTCATAGTGGAGGAATCCATTGTTCCCAAGATCTAAAAAAGACTAAATAATCATACTCAAAAATTAATCATGAATGCGATAATGTCAACTAACAGAAAAAGCCTCTCCTAGATTTGTTCCTGGTCCTCTGTTGTCTAACATTTCAATTGGCAAAGACATCAAATTTAAAAATAGTAAGCTATGTAATCATTATTTACTTTGTTCACTATTGAGAACCTCAGTTTCCTTCTCTGTAAAATGGGAATAATTATGCTTCTTCCACTACCTTAGAGTATTCCTTCAAGGAAGTTGTTTTGATCACTTAAAGTGCTATGTAAATGAGTTATAACTTTATGCAAAGTACTACATTAGGCATTGAATGATACACAAAGTTAAATAAGGCTTGTCCTTTTCTTCAAGGAGTTTACAGTCTAGTTGGTGAGATGCATAGAAGAAAAATGTAGTACAATTATTTTCTCTCTTCAAGCTGAGCTTATGCACACCTCCATATTGTTTCAGTTTTGTGCATCTTAGATTATTTGTAAAAACCAGAAAAGAGTCAGACAAAATATGTTGCTGGGTATAAATTAATTCAAATTCCAACTAATTTACAATACAGTGATAGGATTAAAGTGTGTGTTCACGAACCTCTTAGCTGGTGCCAAATAGGCTCTTTCCCCTATCCTAGTCCTCATGAAGTGAAAGCCTTATCTTCAAGATCCAGGTACACAACCGGGGGAGGGAATGGGTTGATATCAGGAAGCTCAGCAAAATAGGTTGCGATCTTCATCATGTGGTTCCTTAAATTGAAAAGTTTTGGGTCTAAGTTGAAGACAGAGAATAGAGCTTAAAATCAGAGGAGATCTCCACAAATTGATATTTTTATTCCCAAGGAGGAGGTAAGGTATACTCAACTAGGCTATATTTCCTTACCTATTTAACCATGTGATCCCCGACACTCTTTTCTTTCAATTTCCTTCATATATATCCTTTTCATCCTTAAAGTTCTAGCTTTCATATATTATCCAGATGAATGTCAATATGAATAATTTTTGGTTGTGGACCTCTACCACCCAGGCTGAAATAGTATTATAGTACTTTTGGAAACACTCATCAGCACTCTTTCTATCAAGGACATAAAATGCAAAAGCATTTTACCTCTTCTCAAATTTCAGAAATTCTTTTTTTTTTCATCCTAAAACAAGTATTCTCATTTAAAATGGATGCGTTTCACTGTTTATTCTGGAAATTTGAAGATATCACTTTTTTGATTTGTTCATTAGCTCTATATGCACTTAGAATGTAACTTCTATGTTAAAATATGGGAAAGTGATTCATAAATGATATATCAGTCCCAACATAAGTTTAATTGGCCACAGGGCCACAGGGATAAAGAGGCAAGGAGCTTTAAAAGTCTTTTGATCTGTCTTCCTTATTATACACAGGAGAGATCATTTGACTAGTAAGTGACAGATTGAGAATTTCTACTTGCATCTTCTTGTTGGAAGGACAATATTCTTTTTTACCATGCAATATTGCGTGTCAGCCTCATTCTCCTCAAACTTGTAAGCTACAGAGAAGAGAAATAGAGAAAAGGGAAGTGCTAGCTGCCTTCAATATTTGAAAGACTGTCATTTGGAAAAGGGACTAAACTTCCCAACTTCAGAAGACAGAGTTAAGAATGACAGATGCAATTTGTAGAGGATGACTTCAGCTCAATGTAAGAAAACACTTCCTAACAAGTAGAACTATTTAAAAAATGAAGTGAGCTGTGTTTGGAGTGTTTGCCTTCTCCAGAAGGTATAAATCTGCATTGATAGAGGGAAGTTCCTCATCTGGAAGTTGCCTATACCAGTGAAATAATGGGTCTGGTAACTATGCTTACACTATCTCTTTTTCCATCATACTTTGATAGTTGTATAAACATAAGAAGAAGGAACTCTAATGGGTTATGGTTCCAACTCTGCCACCATATGACTTTGAGCAAGTCACATAATTTCTCTGCATCCTCATTTCCTTTTTGGAAAATGAAATGGTATTATGTTTTTTTTATTAAGCCCCAAACTCTATAATGCCTTTTTAGATGAAATTCTTAGGAAACAAATAAATGGAAATGACAAATGTATGAATTATGCTTATTGCTTAGATAGTGACATGTTTTTGAATAGGCAATACAAGTACTCTATATAATATTAACAAGGAGGAATTGTATGTGAATGACTGAATGAAAACAAAATCATTAAGGAATGACTGTTTAGAGATAACTGTGTCAACTGCTGGGGATGCCAATAGACAAGCCAGAGATAGTCTTTTCTCAAGGAGCTCATATTTTAATCACAGGGACAACACATATAGGAAGTCTCAGATGTGAGATTGAAAGATCCCATGGTCCTCATGGCATAGCAATGAAACTGATATTAATATATCTTCTCTAACATCATTTCCACTAATAAAATCATAAATACATATATGTTTATGTATGTATGAATTTGGAACATTGAAGATCTTAAGGAATTTAGTATTGAGAATTTTGTTTTAATGTTTTCTTGTTATTCTCTGGCTTTGGCACCTTCAGAAGCTGTTGACAGGCCACATTTGTGTAAAGGTTACTTTCAGGTTTGATAGTTCAGTGGATGATCTGAAAGGAAGCAAAACCAGTGACCAGGGGATGGGTGCTGTCATTCCTAGGGTCTTGGCCTTCCCTGTCCAGTGGTGGCATTTGATTAGTGGTTGGTGTTGGGAATATTGAGGTGGGTGGGCCTCTTTTCTATAGGAACCTTTCCTCTTAATTGTAATTGTTGAGACCATGTCTGAAGCAGGGCTAGTGGTTACTAATATCAAGCCTCTCGATAGTAGAAGATAGCCCCGAGCAATCTCCTTCAGAGTCTGAGGGAAACAAGTGGTTCAGATAATGGCAGTCACTAACCTGGCAAGTGTTCCTGTATTTTGACTAGAAAAGGGAGTGGGTTACTATACAGAGAGAGATTACAAATAAAAGCATTCAATTAAGACATCCAGTCCTTGGGGTAGATCTTCTATGGATGTGTAAGATTTTGGCCTTTTAAGTAGAGTACTTTTTTATGGATTAAATCTGTTCAGAGTTTTAAGAGAAAAAGTCATACTGACTCAGTTCTGAGACAGTTGTTACTCATTTTGAATGTGACAGAATAATGTATTCTCATTCAATATGGACACTAGAACAATTTTCTGGCTATGAGATGAGTAATTTATCTGACTATAGAAAGAAGGTCAGTTTCGTTACTAACCAAAAGCCAAGCTGTGGTTGTTCGTAGTGGGGGCTCAGAGTCTGAACTCAGAAAAATAAGATAGAGAAAGATGTGAACATACTGACTTCAGGATCGAATCAGAGAAGCTTGAAGCTGGCAATGTAGACTAGAGTTTCTATGGAAGAGTAGAAACACATGGAAGCAAAGAAGTAGAGATCCATCTAGTGGGTCAACTCCACCTAGTAGGAAAGTTTATATTCAGCAAAGGAGCTATGTTCCTCAAGGGACATTTATTGGATAGGTCTTAAGATACAAGGAGGCAGGAAGGAAAGAAGGAAGGAAGGAAGGAAAGAAAGAAGGAAGTAAAAGAGAAAGAATAAAAGGAAGCAGTATTTATTAAGCACTTATTATGTGCCAGGCACAGTGCTAAGTGCTGCAAGTCCAAGCAAAAAGAAAGACAATCCCAGACCTCAAGGAGCTTGCATTCTGATTGGGAAAGACAACACAAACCTTCATATAACGGAGCTGAAAAGTCAGGGAAGTGTGTGTGTGTGTGTGTGTGTGTGTGTGTGTGTGTGTGTGTGTGTG
>NW_027185761.1:29770323-29852928 GCF_028583685.1 Petaurus breviceps papuanus | reverse complement strand
TGTGTGTGTGTGTGTGTGTGTGTGTGTGTGTGTGTGTGTGTGTGTGTAATGAAGATACTGGATATCATCATTATGAAATTTAGAGGAAGTCAGGACCAGGACCAAGAAGACAAAGAAGGAAGGCCAGCCTTGGTCCCTCCATAAATGGAGGCTTCAGGAGGAACTCAGCAATGGTAGAAGGGGAGTGAGCCATGCAAAAGGATATGTCATGATTAGTGGACCACAGTAGTCGCTCAGGGCAGTTCCAGGATGAAGACTCCAAAATTGAAGTTACAGATCCAGATATTCTTTGGTGTTTGTGCCCAATATTCTCTAAGGATACTGAGTGCATTGGGAGGAGAACATAATTTAAGTTTATGTGTGGATAGTGATGTACTCATTATTCCTGTATTTAATATATGAATACCTGTGATTTTTTTTATTATTTATTTCACCTTTTTATTAAGTAATGGTTATGTTCAAGATAATTTTTTTAGGTCAATGGTTTAAAGCAAATGGAAGTTTATTGGTGGGGTCTTGAGATCAGAAATGGTGAGTAGGGAGAGTCAAATAGCCTACAACAAGATTACCCCTAGGATCCTAGGATAACGTGAAGGTGACTTCATGATTCATAGGGAATCTAGACCTGTCAATATCAGTTGGAAATGAAGGCAATGGCCTAGAAAGAGTGAATAGGAGTCCCTATGATGATGTAAGAGGTATGAGGCCCTACTGTATGGGTCAGTGCCCCACATACTAATTTAATTACATATGGTTTATATAGAGATTTGAAAAAGCAGCATGGAGGATGAAAAAAGCAGTTATGATTTTTTCACTCATGGAAACATTGCTCACACCAATGATTTTTGTATATCTATTGAAGCCTAAAGGAGAAATATTATTCCACTAAATAAATCCATGGTTCAATTATAGCTCTTTTATGTTATGGCTATGCTATTCATATGTGGTTACATACATTTATCAAACAGTCCTTGTGTTAATCACCGTTTTCAGTTTGGTGAAAGCTATGTGGGGCAGCTAGCTGGCATAGTGGATAAAGGGAGGGGCCTAGAGTCAAGAAAACTCATCTTCCCAAGTTCCAACCTGGCCACAGACACTTGCTAGCTGTGTGACTCTGGGCAACTCACTTCACCCTGTTAGTTTCAGTTTCCTCATCTGTAAAATTATTTGGAGAAGGAAATTACAAACCTCTCCAGTGTCTCTGCCAAGAAAACCCCAAATGGGGCCATCAAGTCAGACATGACAAAAATGAATTACAATAACAGCACCAATGATGTCAGACCTGAATTCAAACCCTGCTTCTATTACTTAACTACTTCTGTGACCATTACTACACCTCTGCTGACCTTAGTTTCCTCAACTGAAAACTAAGGTATTTGGATCAGATGACTTCCAACTGTAATTCTATCATCCTATGAAATCAGAATTATTATTCCTGACCTTAGTGGACTTACACTCCAACTTCAGTATAACTCTTGCCAAATTTATAGATTTTTAAATGTTTCTCATTTTGTAATGAGACCTCCAAGTGAACCTTCAAAACATTTCATGGCAGCTGAAAAAGGGCCACTGAAAAAGAGAAAATGCAGATGAGCTCCAAACAACAAGTACAAGGGGTGGGGTTGGAGGGCAGAGAGCTCAAAAGCCTGCCATTTTTCTGTACTGCTAAACAACAGCCTTTTACTTAGTTATCTTCAATTAATTTTCTTTCATTTGCTAGATGCAGTGTTAGACATTAATTGGTGCCATACACCAATTAGAAGCCAAATAGCACAATGCTACTTCCTAAGAAAACTAATTTTTCACATGGATAATTGCCATCAGACTGGATTTGTTCTTTTGAGCACAATTAGTTGGCATGTATTAACAATTCAAAGAATATTTCATAATTTCCATGCTTGTTCATGCAAGTGAAATTAACAAAAGAGAGAAAGGGAAGACTAATGTTTGATTGAAAAACTCACTTTGAATCAATTTTGGAGTTTGGCTTCCCCTTTTAAAACATCACCTGCTAGACCCAAACTTTTTGTTTTGATCACAAGCCCAAGGTAATAAATATTTATTATATGTATTAAATACATTCATCTTAATGCTGAAAGCTGAAAAGTGATGATATTGAATGTAAGCTTAAAGGAAAACTTATTGAATTTCAAAAGATAAATATACATTAAGGTAGATATTAATTATTTTTTGTGTCAAATTCAGTCTTCTAGAGTCTGATCTTATTACATCAAATCATAAGTGCCCTTAATAAGATAGCTATTAAATCATCTCACTTGATCTTACCCATTGAACAAGTCTAATAATAGGTGCAAATATTGTAGCAAACACTTTTTCTCCATACTCTGAACTTTCTGCTAACAGTGAATTTATATGAGTTTTTAGCCTGTGGATATAGAAGTTGATGTATGGCTATGTAGATGTGGAAACAATATGATTGAAGGGGAGCGGATAAAAGGTAGAAGTAAACTATACATTATGGGCAGAAATTTAAAGCTGATTCATTAGTGGTCATTTAATCCCATTTTCTTAATGAGGCCCAGACTGTAAGTGTTTTATCCAAGGTCACACAGCTGGTGATAAATTTGGGATTTGAACCCAAAGCTTCTGAATAGAAATCTAGTGGAATCCAAGTTGTTCTGAACCAACATTCTCTTTTACATATCAAATTATGAAAACTGATATTGGAAAAAATAATTCTAATCAACTGAAAGAGTTCACTAACCACTTATGATTTTCTTTCTACTGTTGAACTTTTTATCAATTTTGTCCAGTTTAGACTGCTGCTTCATTGTATACCACCATTCTGGTCAGGAACAAAAGTGACTTCAGTTTAAGAGGAACTGTGTGAGGCCTGCAATGATATGTGGAGAGGACTCCCTTTTAAAATTGTTTCTAACTCTCGTAAACAAAATGGATCTGGTTAAGTCTAAGAAGCAATTTAGTGTAGTAGATAAATAAGTGATCTCAGAATTAAAATGATCCATGTTTTAGTCCTGTCTCTGACAAATACTGGCTAGATCACCCTTGGCAAATCACTTAATCTCTCAGTGCTCCAGGGAATTTTTGAAGACTATAAATTGTACATCTGAGTTAATGTAGTTTCCTCATGGACATCTTCCTGATGAAATTAGAGGTCTAGACAAAAGAAATAAACAACTTAAAACCAAAATAACCCTTAGAAACATAGAGTTGCAGACAAAGACTCAATTTTTCTGCACAAATATTGTATTGTATGTATGTACAAACACACATGTGTGTATACACACATATATGTGTATGTGTATACATATACACTTCCATACATCTGTATGTATATATGCATGACTATATAAGAAATATATGTAAAATATTATGTGTATACAAATTTTGTATATGTATGCACGTGTGTATATATGTGTGTATATACATGTATATATGATATATATACACACACACACACACACACACACACACATATATATATATGTAGTTTTCAGTCAAATTTCCATGTTAATGGGATAGGTCAACTAAAATATTGAGGAGTGTCTTTACACCAAGAATCAGAAATAATCTAAGAGGAGTATTCAAGGAGTGCTCAGTCACTTCCAAGGAATAAGCTCTAGAGATGGAGACTGATGATTCATGGTCTCTAACCAAGATGGAACTTAATAAGCGCAAACCATAGTCATATAAGTAGGAGGGCTAGCTGGCTACTGGCTTTTGCAGTACATAGGGGATACTACTAGCAACAAAGTGTGCTATTTCTCATAAGAATTTTAAAGTTTTCTTGTTCCTGATTTATACAAATTTGAAGAGCAGAGGGTGCCATTTGATTCATGTTATTCCATATGGATAGGATGCCATGACTTAGGTCTGAATCTCTAAGTACAAACTGAATTCTGCTAAAGACCCAATGTTGGTTTTAATCTCATTTTCCTTCATTCCTTCACAAGTGGGATATATAACCTTTTTTTTTGCCTTTTTGGAGGGCAATTGGGGTTAAGTAACTTGCCGAAGGTTACATGCCTAGTTTTTGTGTGTGTGTGTGTGTGTGTGGGTGTTAAGTGTGTGAGGCTGGAACCGAACTCAGGTTCTCCTGACTCTGGGGCCAGCGCTTTACTCACTGCACCACCTAGCTGCCCCAATATATACCATTTCTAAAATTCATTCAGGGGGAAGTTATCTAGGCTGCCTGGAAAGAGTGAAGGTTATGATCAATACATGTCAATATATTCTTAGATCTTAAAAATTTTTTAGATACTTAGAAAATTTCAGTTACCATTAGTCACATAAACATCATAGGTAGATATATAAACTGGCATAAGATAAAAAATTATTATTTAAAATCAATAGGAGACTCCCAAAATATTAATAGAGTAAATGGATATGCAAACCCTAATAATCTATACCTGAGGATGTGAAGAAAATTACACCCAAGTACCAGAATCCTTAATTGAAAAATATTCTCATGTGATTAGTGCCCAAGGAAGAATTAAGTATAGAGTTAAGCTAATTTCACTAAGTTAACAGTTAGGTGAGAGAATAAGTATCTAATAATATTCTTTGTTTTGAAAATTTGGAAACTATCCCTAAAGTTTATTTTTCATTTCTCAGCAGAACTGTAATGGACTACTAATAAAAATTGTGATAATTACTTAATCCAATTCAATTAAAACTTTGCTAGTTGCCTACCATGTATAGTTATTATTATGAAACAATGAATGAATGAAAAAAATGCATTTGCTCAAAGGAACACACACCCCACTAAGAGATACAACTTGTATGTCAATAATTAAGCTTTCTACATATATAAAGTTCTGTAAAGCAATTTCAAGAAAACACGAACATCAACGTGAGAGATGAGGAAAAACCTTATGCAGGAGATGGAAGTTGATATTTGCTTTAAAGTGACTCTAACAGGTGATGGTAACCAGGGGGGTCATTCTAAAAATGAGCAATTACTTGTGCAAGAGTGAGGAGCCATGGAGGACACCTAGACTGTGAGTCTGCATGGCCAGGAGAATGGTGCTACTTTTGACACTAATCAGGAAGTTAGGAAGAATGGAGGTTTTCAGGAAAAGATAATGAGTATCATTTTGAATATGTTGAATGTAAGATGTCTATAAGATATCGTGTTCAAGATGTTTAATAGTTGGAGATGAGAGATTGGAGGTCAGGAGAGAGTTTAGGACTGGGCAAATAGATCTGAGCTCTCTTTCTATGGATGGAGCACCATTTCTATCTTAAATGTACGATTTCATTTTTGGATGCCATATAACAAAAGCCTGCTAAGCCCTTCAGATCTTTTTTTTTTTAAATATAAATTGTTATTTAGCCATGCCTCCCATAATTATTTACTTAAGAAGTTTTTTTTTTATTATTTTAAAACTTAGAATAATATTGAGGGGCGGCTAAGTGGTGCAGTGAATAGAGCACTGGCCCTGGAGTCAGGAGGACCTGGTTTCGGAATCAACCTCAGATACTTAACACACACATGTGCACACACACACAATAGCCATGTGACCTTGGGCAAGCCACTTTACCTCAGTTGCCCTCCACAAAGCAAAAATTTAAAAAAGGATAATATTGTAGGTGGCACGGAACAGTCATGAGTTCAAGACTTAGAATCCCAAGACAGAGATTTGATCTTTTGGATCTCGTTCTTATCACCTATGTGAATATGTTAAATAATTTTCTTTAGGTCTTAGTTGTTTATCTGTACAATTCATAGATTGGTTTGGGCTAGGTAATATCTAAAATCTCTGCTACCTCAAATCAAAGGTCCTGCACTTCTCTCTGAAATCACATCCTCCCACACATCCAACTCCTGATACAGGTTGAGATTCTACACCATGTCTTCAGATCCTAATCTTTGAGGTCTTCTTCCATTTTTAAAGCACCCCTTCATTATCTTTGGTAAGGTGGAGAATGGAGAGGTATTCTTAGTGTTCCTTTGTATTCTCTTATAAGAGGGAGCCTAGGATTATAGATCATTTTTAGTTGGTCCTGTCATAAAGAAAAAAAAAAAGAAAACATAACGCATATGCACACACACATATGAATGCAAATACCCTGTAAGCCACTGCGAAATCTTGTTTGAACTCAATCTTTAGGGGAAGCAAAGTAGTCAGTCCTCATCTGTCATTCTCATTCATTCTATATGTCTATCACTTCAGAAAACTTCCTGTTGAACTTACCTATTAGCCTCTATCTTCTTAGGAAGCATTGAACTTTGATGCAGGAATAGCCAGAACAAGACCATAGCCTAGCTTAAACCATACTTACAACAATCTTAATGATGCTTTGAATATTTTATGACATTGGTACATTCCAATAATCCTTCTTATCAAAAGAACCTCTTTTACCACAAAGAAATATACTTAATTGAAAGAAATGCACAGAACGACTATTAAGTATAAGCAATGGTTGTCATCAATTGTCTTCTCTCTCCCAAAAGGAGGTAACTATGTTTTCCCCTGTTAAATCTCAGTTCTTAGATTAACTACTTGTTTTTCTTTGTCAAGTTCGTTAACTAAATTTAATCCTAAATTTTCTCATCTGTAAAATTTGGGAATTGGATTAGATAGATGCCTTTTTATGTCTATTCCATTTCTATGTCTTGCAGTTTGTCTATTTTCTGAAATCAAATAACACTTGTTTGTGGCTTTTCTTCATACTTGAAGAGTATCAAAGTGATATCACAATGTCGGGGTTAATTTATAATGTGTCTGATTCTGTGGCTGATCCAACTATTATGACCTCAAGATTGGACACATTGTATGTAGCCTGAAGTTACATGCCTTCTATTATATTTTTCCTGCATATCATTGTCCTGGTTTTTCAATCTTTGCTTACCATCTTTTCAAGTAAGTCTCTTGTGTTTCTCTGAATAATTCATATTGATCATGTCTTATGGCTTTTTGATATTTAACTAGACTCATAATTTATATTTTGTGTAAATATTCCCCAATTGATGGGCACTTCCTATATTTTCAGTTTTGTTGTTCTGATACAAAATGGTTCTATGAAAAATTTTCTTGTATATGTACCTTTCTTTCTGTCATTTACCATTTTAGGGCATGTGCTAAGTAGTGGAATCACCAGGCCAAAGGTATGAAAAGCTTAGTGGTTTTTCTCACATAATCCTAAATTGGTTTCTAGACTCAAAACCTGACCTTTCCTGGGAAGATGGGTTGGCTTTCTTTAATTTAGCTGCAAAAAACCTGAATGTTTGTTCTCAAGATGTCTGTCACTAAATTCAAAGTAACAGTTCCATTAAGGGATTAACAATTTGTGATTCCCACCTTCCTTCAAACCAGAACCAAAAGTTTGATCTAGTTTGTTTCATAACCTCAAAGGCTTTTTCTAGTCAGGATCATCAGATCTATGTAGGTATATTTTATGACATAGATGATCTATACCTTCTGATATACTTAAAATTTTTTTTACTATGAAATATTTAATTAAAATATTCTAAAATATTCAGCATGTTACTGGTTCATTTTATTTTCTTTAAAGATAGACACTTATATCAAAGGAGAATTTAATTCAGTATGGATGTATTACTGTGTGA
Source organism: Petaurus breviceps papuanus (assembly GCF_028583685.1). NCBI lineage: Eukaryota > Metazoa > Chordata > Mammalia > Diprotodontia > Petauridae > Petaurus > Petaurus breviceps. The sequence goes on along the minus strand of NW_027185761.1, from coordinate 29,845,373 downwards.
GGTACACTCGGTTAGTTGAATTTGGCTTCACCCTTTCAATTGTTGACAGTCTAAGAGAGATATATTAATGATGTGGACTGACACATTTAGGACATATGTTAAACTGATATGTAAATGAAATATGTGTTTCTATTATGTGTCAGCAAGGGCATGAAGGAGCTTGCTGGGGTGCCCTGGTGAGTGCAGAGGCAGGGAAGGAAGGTCCATGTCAGAGGAAATCACCATCATGCTTCTAATTTTCATTCCTTTTCCTATTTTCACCTTCAGAATTTTCAAGCTAAGCATTAGGACAAGAATCTTCCCATGTCATTTAAAAATAGTACCCCAATACTTAGCAACCACTTCTATAAGTACAGAAATATTTAATGGTGAGGAAACATCACCTATTGTATCAGATTTTAACTTTTCAAATTGGCATATCCAATCTTTCCAGTGGTTTGCTTCTCTATTAGCACTCTGCCTACTCAAACTTATCTACTGCCCCCAACAAAAACTTTCCACTTAAGTCAAGTCAATGTGATCCATGCCCTTATTGTCATGCTCAGTCCTTCTTCTGTGCTTTTGCTTTGCTGTTGACTCTGACAACACAAATTTACCCTTTGTTTGAGACCTAGGTTATATTTTTTCTCCTCCATAAAATTTTCATTCATCAATTAGATTGCTCTGATACCTCCAACTTCTGAAATCTGAAGGCACTTATAATTACTACTATATAATACTTAATAGTTCTTTAGTTATTTCAGTTACTTCCCTTTCTCCAAAAATCCTCCTTGGAGCTTTCATCCTGCAATGGGAGTGACCCTGGGTCATGAAAATCATTCAGTCTTTTTGGGTCTTCCAGGCTTTAAGGTCCCCAAGTGCAGTTTCAGTAGAAAAAGATTCTATCAGTTCTCCAAGGACATGCATTGGAGAGTCTGAGAAACCTGGTGAATAAATGATAAAAGCTTTAGTGATGACAGTCCATTAAATAATTAAAAATGTTGGTTGTGTTGTAAAGGTATTTGTTGTTCATTTATGTATTGGGCATGATGGTCTCTGTTGTCCCTTCCAGTTCAGCGATTTTAGGATTCTAGGATGAGTGTCTATTTGCAGTGGTAGAAGATGTATGCATGTCAAGGAGATAATGAATCTACTAAAGCAAGGAATTTATTTTTGCTACCCAGAATCACATAATCTTAGAAATGGAAGGTGCCTATGTAGGAATATTTCCTACAGCATCACTAACAGATAGTCATGTAGTCTTTGAAGAATTCTAGTGAAGTATTCTCAAATCAAAAAGCACTTATTAAACCATTACTATGTGTCAAGCATCATGCTAAGTGTCAGGGACACAAAACACTGATATATTCCCTACTCTCTAGGAACTTGCATTCCACTGAAGAATAAACAATGTGTACATTAATATTTAAATGAGGAAGGACAGTATCGTTTTGTGAGATGATAGCCCTCATTAGGGCATTAGGGAATAAGCTATCTCATTAATAATTCTTCATAGCACTAAGCACATTGCTAGGCACATACAGCAAATAAAGTGAGTATTTTATTATCCAAAGTAACAAAGAGAAAGAATATAGTATATGAAACCATGAAATTCTTATGTATATTTTGATTTTTCATTTGAAATCTATCATAATTTAGTCATATAACTTTCAAAGCTATCCTGTATGTTTGAGCTTTCATAAATCCTTGTTTCCTTTCTCTGTTGCATACTTTACAAGAATGCTCCAATGACCCAATTTTCTTTTTTTTAATTTCCTTTTCATTTTTTTTCTAACAATCTTATCACTCACCTCCTTTCCCTTCCAGCACCAACTCCCCCATCCCAACTGAAAAATACAAATATAAAATCTTGATAATGATCATGCTTAATAAAAAGAAATTCCATATTGGCCTTATGTGAAAAGAAATGTGTGTGTGTGTGTATATATACACACAAACACACACATATAATTCTATAACCTGAGTCTTTTAAATGACAAATCATTCTGAAAGAGGATTATTTTATTTTGCACATTTGTGTTCCCAGAACCTAGAATAGCACCTACAACACAATAGGTGCTTGAAACATTTGTTGATCAATTGATCATATAAATTTGAAGAATAGAAAATAAGAGTTGTATGGCCTGGCTACATTTTTCTTGGAGATGGTAGAACTTAATATGTATAGGAATTACTAAAGTTATTACTTACATTAATCTTATTAAAACTACTGAACTCCATATTTATAGGGTTGGGATTTTCTAAGCAACAAGAGGGGGGAGGGATGGTTAAGAATGGTTTTTCCTATTTTAGGCATATTTTTAATTTTGAACAGTATTATAAGATTCACAGTACTTTGAAGGGGGCAGATTCTACTGTTACACGGTCTTTATTTGTAACTATCATAAAATCTTATGAACTAAATAGGGACTCAAGACAATGGTTCTTTGGAGATATCTATCAAATGTGAGTAGCTCTAATTGCATTATCCTTGCATCGAATGGACTGAGTCCTTACATCAGCAGCCCTTAAAGGTGATTTAGGGTGTTCCCCCAAAGCCAGTATTGAATCACAATCTCTCTCTCTCATAAGCAGAGGACACTTACTGTTGCTAAGTGTAAGAGTTGATATTGCTTAGGTTGATGGATCAGTTGATATTGGTCACAGTCAGGTTATCAACATTGATGGAGCTTCATCAGGTTTTGTTGTTTTCTTTAAGAGAAAGAGAAATAAAATTAATGATCCACATCTAGAGGATTTTGAAAAATATTTAAATCATTTGATGGTAGAGAAGTTGGAGAAAGAGACTACAATTGTATCTAATTTATGGATGCATATTCATCTCTTTTTTTCATATTCATCTCTTGATTGTTTATCAGCATAAGGATTGAGTAGAGGGCAACCAGTGAGTTTCAACCCTATGGGTAAATATATCAAACAGGTCAATGATGGCACAGAATGGAGATGATGCAGGAAAATTTTTATCAGGAGATCCAAGGAGAAAATTAAAGTTAAGGGTTACAGGTTGGGTTAACCACTATTGGCTAGACATCTGCTTCTACTAGTAATCAGAAGGGCATAGATAGCAAAAGACAAGATAAAGGACAAAGTAAAAAAAAATCTATATGATCTGCTAAGAATGAGAAGAAACAAAAGCAGTAGCATAATCAAGCCATATGTGGTGTCATAGCAGGAAAAAGATTTGGAGAGAAATTCCTCTTCTAGATAAATTATTCTTATAAACTTCCCATTGGCATAGATTATAATGTAAGAGTTTGGTATCCCTAGAGTTTTAAGTGAGTGTAGCTTGGAAAAGATCCCATTGGTCCTGGCTAGAGAAAGTCTGAAAGTAGAAAAATAGGACAGATCCTGTTGGAAGGAAAAAAAAACCACAGTTGAAATGTGGTTTTTGTAAGTGATAATTATCCCACACATGGATCATTTTGTAAATTTGTCAGATGAATTTTATTACAGGCCTCCAGTCTCAAATTCCATTTGGTCTCAATGTTAAATGTGTTATGATGGATGGAGGGTTGACAATCCCATTGCCATGCAATGTTCTTAAAATAAAATAAAAAAAGACATGTTATGTCTGCTCCTGACATGTGGAGTGAACTGTTTAGCTTTCTTATCTATTTTATTTAGCTTTTTAGATACTAAAAAAAATGAGCTCTTTTAAAGTAAATTCAGATAAATACCAATCAGGTCCAGTTTCTTGCTTTATTTTTGCCTGCATCTATGTTAAATAGTCAGTAGATTCATAGATCAACATGGAACAAAATATTTATAGCTAGAAGCTTAAATATCATTTTGTCCAAATCCATCTTTTGACAGGTAAGGGATCTGGGAATTTCTTACTAGAAAGAGGAAGTAATCTGGCCAATATCACACAGATTGATCATATCAGAGTTAAGGTACAAATCCAAATTCTCTGTCTTCAGATCCTGTATTCTTTTTACTATACCACCAAGTCACTCAAAACCTCAAGTCAAACCATCTGTTGCAAAGTGTGTAGATAAAACAATAGGATCCTTTGCCTTTTTAAAAATGCTTAGTATGTCCTGTTGACAAGTCATGTAAAGACTCTAAGTTCAATAGAAAATTCAATTGCAGAAGCACATAATCTCAGAGTTGAAAAGGACCCCAGAGAATAGTTAGACTAATCCATTCATAAAAAGGAATTCATTCAGGATGTTGCTGTTTTTAAGACCAAAGGTAAGGAACGCGCATCCCTCCTGAGGTTGCTTATTCCATTTTAGATACCTCTAAATGTTAGGAAATTTTTCAAGATATCAAGCCTAAATCTCTACCTCTGTAACTTTCACTCATTTCTATTATTTTCTCTGGGGCAAATGTGAATAAAATTCCTTTATTCTAAAGCAGTGCATCAAATATTTGAAAACCTCCATCACTTATGTTCTTCTAATCCCTCCAACAAAAAGCCTCTTCTAGTCTAAATATCCCATGTTATTCCAATTAATCCTCATATAACACGAGCTCAAGTCACTACACAATCTTGATTACATTATAGTCTCTCAAAATGAACAATGCCTTTCTACTGGCACCTAGAACTGAGTACAGAACTCCAAATATAGTCAGAACATTGTCAAATTCTGTTGGCATTTGAATAGACACAATGCCTCCTTCACTATAGACTGAAATTGCATAGCCTGGTCTTTCTTAGTTACCATATACTTGTATTCACACATTGAGCCTTTATTCCATTAAAGTCTTCATAAAATTTTCAGTTGAACCCTTTCAAGACACCTCTTCACTTTGTATTTTTCAACATTGATTTTTATAACCCAAGTGCAAGATTTTATATTTATCCTGTGAAACTTCCTCTTCTTCCTTTTGGCTCAGTGTTCTAACTTCTTAAAATCTGTTTCTATTCTGTAGCTTTGGCTCACCATATTACTTATGGCTTGTAGCTTTGTGACAACTGCATATTTGATAAGTATGCCATCTTCACCTTCATCTAAACCATTGAGGCATGGGGAGGGGGCACTCAAACAACCCAAGGATAAGTAGAGATCCATGGGGCCTGCATTTTGAGAAATTCATTCAGTTTCTAAGTTGAAGTGAATTATTGACCATTCTTTGTGTCTGATCATTCAACCAGATATGAATCTACTTAACTATAATATTGTCTCATGTACCAGTCTCCATTTCTGCCATAAGAATAACAGAAGACCATTTTTCAAGTACTTCACTAAAATTTAGCTTAGACTACATCTAAAAAATTCCCCTAGGCTATCCATTTAGTTACCCTGTCAGAAAAGGAAATAAGTTTTGTCTAGCATGACCTGATCTTGAATGAACTGTGCCCTTTTGTTTGGATTATTGCTTTCTTTTAAAACCATTCACTAATCATCCTTTCAATAATAAACTAGGGCTTTCCCTGGAGTTGAAGCTAAATTCAATTTTTTTCTTCCCATTGGGCAATAGGCATTGTGAAGGATTGAGATATTTGCCTTTCCCAATTTCCGTGTTACTTCTCCACAATACTTTGAATATCACTGACAGTGATTTAGTGATAACATCTACCTTTTTTTCAACATCATAGTCTGATCTTCATCTAGGCCTGTGACTTGAATAATATAAAGGTATGCAACTGCTCTCTCATTATGTCTTTGTTTAACTTGTACAGTAATTACATAGGAGACCGTGTTGTGTAGTAGTCAGACAACAGGCCTTGAAGCCAAAGAAACCTAGGTTTAAACCCTGTGCGTGACACACTCTGACTGTGTGACCCTAAACTAGGGATGCACTGTAGTCAGTTCTTAACAGTTAGTGAGAGTCAGTTGTTCAGTTTCCAGTGTGTGTATTTCCAACTCAGAAATTGGCAAATGATACAAATTAGGGCTCAATTTCTTGTTTCACTGATTTTCTAGACATCATAAAGAGATGGAGAAAATGTTAATAATTGCAGGTTGAATCTAAAAGTGTGTCTTACAGTCACCTTTTTTGGGAGGGGTGGCAGGGAATGGGGAGCCAGTTGTTAAACCTCTACCAGCATACTTCTGCCCTTAACCTATCCATGCAATTTTCCAAGGCAGTTCTATAAGGCTATAAATTTTAGAGAAGTAAATGACTTGTGTTGATAGATGGAGTTTTCTTACCTTAGAAGTCCCCTTAGGTCAAATAGCCCTTTTTCTAATAACATCAGACATTTTGTTCCATCCATTTTAATTAAAAAACAACAGCATAGATAGACAGGTAATATTGTAGAGAGACCAGTGGACTTGGAGTTAGGAATACTTGAGTTTGAATCCTGCCTGAAATCCTTACTGGTTACATAACCCTATGCCAACAATAGATTTTTTGAGGTAAAAAGAACCTTAGAGAACATTGAAGACAACACCCTCATTTTAAAATTGAAGAAAATGAGCCTCAGAGAGGTTAAATGACACCTGCCCAAGGACCTACTTAAAACGTGTTGGAAGGGGAATTTGACAAGGACCTTTGACTTCAGAGATAGGGCTCTTTTCACTGTACAATTGTGCCTCTCTCACCTTCCCTTCCATATCCACAAAATAATATAAGACCTACCTCACATGAATAAGGTTAATATATAAAACAATGTACTATTATTCCCACTGGCTAATATTTATATAGTGTTTACTATGTGCCAGGCACTGTGTTAAGCACTTTACAGCCATTATGTCATCTGATCCTGACAACAGCCCTGGGAGGTAGGTGCAATTATTATCTCCATTATACATATGAGGAAACTGAGGAAAAAAGAAGTAAAGTGATATACACTGAGTCACACAGCTAGTAAGTATCTGAGATAGAATTTAAACTCAGGTCTCCCTGACTTCAAGCCCAGTGCTCTATCCACTATGCAACCTAGCTACTTATCATGATGATGATAATGAAAATATTGACTTCGATGTATTTATACTTTCAGCAAAACACTTTAGATATATCATCTCCTTTGATACTCATAATCGTGACATATATATGTATATATAATTATTTTCCTCATTTTACAGGTGAGAAAAGTGAAAGTTAGAGAGTTTAAGTGACTTACCTAGGGTCATATACTTGATAAATACTTGAGGAAGTGTTTAAACTCATATATTCCTTATTTCAGGTCCAATACTGCATACATATGTACATATACACACGTGAATACACATATGCACACACATTTGACAATCTCAAGGCACTATATAAATTTGACATATTATTATTATTATTCAACTTGGTAAAGAAAACAAAAGGCGGGGTGGCCAGGTAGCACAGCAAGTAAGAGCACCGGCTCCAGTGTCAGGATGACCTGGAGATCGAATCCCAGGCTCAGACACTTAGCACCCACCCAGAAACACCTGGCTGTGTAACCTTGAGCAAGTTACTTAACCTGATTGCTTAGGGGCAGCCAGCTGGCTCAGCGAGTAAGAACACCAGCTGCAGTGTTGGGATGACCTGGGGATCAAAGCTGGGCTCAGATACTTAGCACCACACCCAGAAATAACTGGCTGTGTAAGCTTGAGCAAGTTACTTAACCCCAATTGCTTTAAAAAAAAATAAAACAAAAGACAATGCTAATGGGCCAGTTTTGCCTTTTTTCTGTTATACCTACTCATTGCTCCATCTGCCCCAAGCAGCTGTCCTGTTGTTTCTTCCATCCTCTTTTATCCATTGTAGTTTTAAAAATACCAACAACAACTATTGTGTTGTGTTGAACTTAATTAAATAGTCTCGGTTTATTTTGGGCTGTAGAATTCCTGACACTACTCTTAAAAGGTCAAACTATACTTTAGCATTTAGTTTTATATCCTAGCCTATTTTTTTCCATACGAGGTAATGTTTGCCTAAGATATTATGGCTTAAAAAACATTTTTCATATATTATATCATTTGACCCTCACATCAACCTAATAAAGAAGGTTTTGTTATCAACCCCATTTTACAGAGGAGGAAACTGAGCCTGAGAGTGAATGAGTGACTTACCCAGGAACACACAGCTACTAGATATCCGAGACAGGATTTGAACACACATCTTCCTGACTCCAAGCCCAGCACCATCCACCATGCCACCTAGAAGTCCCTCTCTAGATGTTCCATGACTTGTACAGTCAAAAAATGTTCTATTAGTAGCTATGCATGACATTAACTTATCCTTATAGAAAACAGGGAGAACTAAAAACTCATAACACTTTAATTTACCTTCATGGTCTCATCTCACTTAGTAATTTTCCTCAATTTTAAAAGAATGAAAAAAAAAAACCTATAAAGAGTCTTCTTGTTAGATCAAATGATCATAGAATCTGAGAATTCCAAAGTGGGAAGAGACTTTGGAGAATAATCAGGCCACTTTAACCCAGAAGTGGAATTCTTTTCATGCCATTGTGAACTAATGGTCATCTAGTCTTTCCTCGACCATACCTATCAATGGGATAATTGCTGCACACGGGAGCAGCTTTTTCTATTTTTGGACAGCTCCAACTGTAGGTTACATCAAATCAAAATTCATCCCTTCACCACTTTTTCCCATTGTCCCTAGTTTTGCCATAATTATGGCACTAAGCAGAAAAAAAATACTTTGAATATTTTAATTTAGTGACATAGTTCAATGCCACTCCTATCTTTTTTTCTATATGGCAGGCATTCCTGCATCCCTCCTCTGTATCATTTCAGTCATTGCTAGTCTCTCTGGGAAAATGTGCAGAAGGCATGATTTGTTTACATTTTAAACATTTTTTCACATGATGTATACACAGAGAAATGAAAACTAACAAGTTAGAGCTCCCAGAGCAGTAGTTCCCTGGAGTAGATGCAGTAAGGTAAAAGAGTGACTGCAATGCATGGTACATACAGAGAAATATGATGCCAATGCCACTGGCCAAGTTATGACTGCTCAGGGTGTGATAATTTAGAGCACCTTGGCTGGCAGGCTTTTATATTATCACCTGTTACATTGCATTAATGTGATTTGGAGACTATCGATTTCAATAAATATCCCCACTTATATTTCCTCTCTGGCATCTTTGGAGTGGACATAGAAGGGGTCCCTGCCTGCCACTATATCTAACAAACTTTGTTTGCTTAAATCAAAAAGCTCTTTGGAAAATAGTAGTGGTGATCCATCAGGATGAGAATTTTAGCTTGGATTTTAATGATGGTTTGCTAACTGAAATGCAGCATGGCAAAGTAAATAGAGAGGTGGCCTGAGAGTCTAGAAGTTCTGGGTTAAAGTCATTCTTTAGTAGATACAGACTGTGACCCTGGAAAATCTCTTAGGGCTCTCTATGACTCTAACATTGTCAATTGCAGAATGAGTGCCAACCCACATTGTTAAAGACAGTTTGCATATTTGGGAGTTACTTATAACAAGGAAACTACTATTCTAGTACCTCTCTCAATTCCTTTTGCTACTGGTAATTTGCTGACCATGGAGAAAAGACTATTGTTGTAATTACAAATAGTTAACATCAATACCACCAGACCCAAATGAAGAAATAAACCTCTTGCCTATGAGAAGTGGAATGTGGTGTAATAGAGTGCTGATTTAGCAATCAGGAAGATCTCTATTCAAATGTGTCCTCTGAGATTTATTAGCTGTGTGACAATGAGAAAATCTTTCAACCCCTCTGAGCTTCAGCTCATTTAAGATTTTTGAGATCCAGTTTCTTCATCTCTAAAATGTGCATTGGAATACTTGTATCACTTCCCTTCTAGGTCTCTTGTAAAAAATTAAATGAGATAATATTTATAAAATACTTTTCAGTTTTTGAAGTACTATATGAATTTTGATCATAACTATTATTTAGATTTCCTATACAAAAGTCTCCTTTCCTTAAAATGTCTTATAGCAATTTAGCATAGTGGATAGAGACTTGATCTCAAAGCCAGGAAGGTCTAGCCTCAAGTTCTACCTAAGACACATATTATCTGTGTGGCACTGGGCATATTATTTAACCACATAGGGACCCAGAAAATAATTTAAGATCAAGTTGTCAAGCAGATACTTATATGCATTGGTAAAGGGAGGAACTGAGAGTCTTCTTCCCAGGGAATTCCCTACCCTGAAAAATGAATGAATCCAGAGAAGCAAACAAAAACACAAAACTCCTAGAAATATATTAATATTCATTTTTCTTCTTTCATGTCTAATCCATTGATATTTAAAGAGAACATAGCCTGTTTCAGTGAAGGCATAAGCAATTCTATGATTTTTCTTCTTAATATTATTTGAATTTTTAGAATGGAAAATAAATAGGAAAAGCCGCCAATTAACTCTGACCTTTTATCAATCTAATACTGTGTAAAGAAACACAATCATATCTTAGCTGTGAAAAGATGAAAAGTCAGTTTGGTAAACCATTATCTTTCTTGCCTGATAAGTTGTTTATTAGAACCTAGGAAAGTCAGGGAAAGGGCTCATTACCATGTTATGTCTAGAAAAATTATTCCCTTCCTTTGGATGACCATATCAGAAAGAGTGACCCCATATTGTTTTTGGCAGAAGGAACCACATTTCCATTATTTTATTGGAAATTAACCTTTTAGTGAAGGTTTTATCATATAGATTTCTGAAAGGATGCTTTTTGGTCAACCCCAAACTGAGCCTTCACAGGTAGGGGGACACCAAATATACTGCTTAATAAGACGCTCTTCTTATTGTGCTTGCACCTCAAGACCTATTAGCATATCTGTTTAACCAGTACAGAGCTGACATTCTCATCAGCAAACTGTGCCTGAGCTCTTAATAGGATAGGCCTTGGCAATGAGAAACAAGCTTTGCCTAACCTTCCACTGAAGCAGAATCTGAGTCACAGATGCTGAGTTTGAATGGACCCCCATGCATTTTAGCCATTCCTTCTGATTTTACAAATGGGGAGCTGAAGGTCCAGAGAGGATAAACTTTTCCTAGAAATAATAAGTGGCAAAGTTGAAATTTGAAGCCAGAGTTCTCTATCTCTGTATTCAACATAATTTTCATTACCTTCTTGTGTCCAAAGTATACTGGGGGATGGTGGATCTTTAATTGGAAAGGAATTTCTAAATCATCTAGTTCAACCTCTTTATTTTACTTATTTTTGTCTTTCTTTGTATCCTGAGGATTTAACACAGTGCCTGACATATAATAACCATTTAATAAATGCTTGCTGACTGACTAAATGATTACAGTTTTAGCTTAGCCCTCCAATCAGTCATAAATTCGCCTAAATTTTTTAGTTCATACTTTCCCACATGTTTTTTTTTCTTCACACCAAATATATGAGTGGTTTTATCAAAAGCTTTGCAAAAACCCAGGTAAGGCATAGCTACAGTATTTATTTGATGTATTGGCCTAGTTAACCTGCAATATGTAGATATAAATATCTCTATATAGATATAGACATAAAATAGATATAGATATATAAATAGATATAGATATTCTAGTATGATTTATTCTCATGGACCTATACTGGCTCTTTCCAATTCCTATTTCATTTTCTACATGTTAAATGATTAATAAATATTATTTTATAATCTGTTTAATAATTCATTCTCTATGGAAACTTATTTGATCTTCACTTGAAGAAATGATTGTATCTATCCTTAAGTCTCCCAAATTGTTATGCCCTCAGAATGATTTATTTTGTATTATTTGTGTCCCTCCATTAAATTATAAATTTCATGAGGGCAAGGACCTGTAATATTTCTTGATTTTTTAAATTTATAGTTCTAAAAGTTTCTATAAGAAGACTCTGTATATAGCTAAAACCCAGTCAATGGTTTTTTGAAAGGAATGGTTGATTTAAATCTAATCATTAATAGAAGGGACCCCATTCTCCCTTTTGATCAGATACAGATTACTAATATAGCTTCCTAGCTAGAGAAACAGAGTAGCATACAGGTTAGAGGAGAAGACTTGGAGCCATGTATACTGGGGTTCAAATCTTGCCCCTTTCCCTATGTGAAAATGGACATGTCACTTAGCCTCTCATGCTCAGTGTCTTCATTTCTAAATTGGGGATAAAAATGGCAACCTCCCAAGATTGCTGAAAAAAATCAAATGGAAGATGTAGGTAAAGTATTTTGTAAATTTTGAGTCATGGCATAAATGCCAGAGAGTATCATTAGTAGTTTTTCTGTCTCCAGTCTATTGAATGTGCTGCCATTAGATTAGTTTCCCCAAAACTCCAATGTTCATAAAAATGTCATACTCAATCACTTTCAATCAGTCTCTATTACCTAGAGAACAAAGGCCAAACTAGTCAGCAGGACTTTTGATGGACTGATCCCAAATTACATAGCAATATTTTTGACCTTTCTAGTACCAAAAATATAGATGTGTCACTAATCCCAATTGTGACTTGCTGATTTCCAATGCTTCCCCTTTCCTTTTTATCTTATCATGTCTTCCATTGCCATCCTTCCCACCTATACAAATACTACCCAAGCAAAGTCCCTCACTTGGGATTCCTCCACCTAGTGGAGGAAGCAACCATTTGGTAGTTTACTTTTAGCCTAATTATTCTTGCTTACTAGGGGCTAAGCTTGGCTATTTCTTCCTTCCATATGTCTACAAATGCTGTCAATGCCCTCTCCATTTTGTCTCCTTGGGCCAATAGCCCAGTCTCCCCACTCTAGTTACAGTTCTGACCAACACTTTCATACTGACATAGATGTTTTTTCTCTAGTGCTCTGAAAATTTTATAATTGAATAGCACAGGGGTGAAAACTGCGTTCTTTTTTTTTAATAACTCTCTGTTCATTAAGAATCCAAGCCAAGGATTCATTAATCTGTTGCCAATAAACTATGCTGTGGTGTTTTTCACATATGTTAAGCCTCATAAATAACATATTCTTGAATAAAAAAACACATATTAGCATTTCAGACATGATAATTATGTTTTTACTAATGGCTTACTAGTTTACTATATGACAGCAAAGTGATCATTTGAAACAAAAACTTAGCTAGTTGTTTGCTTGATATCAAGTGATTTGATTATCTATTTAGATTTTTTCTATTATTAAATTGACTGGTTATGGATATAGCTGTGTCTCTTTATAGATGATACCAAAGGATTGGATTTGATTCCTTCAAAATAGGTCGTTAATACTGTCCTTATACATATAGATGATTAGGGATCCTTCTGCCTTCTCATTTCTATGTGAAACAGAGATAGCTGACACAGAAAAGCCATACTCTCCAGTCAGTTGCTAGGGTTGAGATCCCCATGACATTATTCTAGTCCAATAGTTTGTTTCCTTGGCTTCTTGGATCCTTGGTTTTAGAGTAACTGCTTGAAGTACTTCTACAAGTCTTTTCCCTGTAGGCCTATAGGATTCTTTGCCCTACATAATGACTTATTTTCTTATTCAGACTCTAAGATTGAGACAAACCATTTTTTCTAGTGTGAACTATAGCCCCATCCTCAGTACTTATATATAGCTATCATCTTTGTTGCTCAAGCTTCAACCACATTATCCAGGATCGTCTCTAGGAGGCAATTTTTGTTAGGTGCTATTTGTACATCACTTGATTCAATCTCCAACTATGTTTTTCAGTTTTTCCCTTTCAAGAATCCTCCTGGGGGTGGAGCCAAGATGGCGGTATGAAGCAGGAAAATTCCCTGCACTCCCCATACCCACCTCAAATACCTATAAAAAATGACTCTAAAAGAATCCTCCTGCAGGGCTTTAGCCATACTCCTGCCTCTGAGAAATCCCTTGGTCTTCCTTTCCACCCTTTCTTTACTATCAGTACAGGAAAGAAAGCTCAGGAGACTGAGAACATTTTAAATGTTTAATATTTTGTCATAGTCTAATAATTTATCATTTGGTGGGTGACTGCCTGGTGATAAGTCTCTCTCACCTTCCACATGTTAGCTCACAGACAAGGCTCTATTTCCCTAGGATTGTAATCATCTTCTTTTCAGAATGGCAAAACATGCCAAAGTTTAAGATTTGTTAACATTGTCATCTAATACAATGTCACACTTATGACAAAATGGGCTACATAAGTTTGGCTTGATATAGATCAAGTATTACTTCAGCTAATGAGTCTATAACTCCACTGTATTGTTCATGAGTTACTTTTTCCTCTTCTTGGTGTTTCTGCTGACGAATGGTCTTATGTTACACCTTTTACATCTTGATATGTCAAATGATAGAGGATTATATTTGGTTTGCTAAAAAGTGCAACTTACTATTACATATACAGATGAAAAACTCATGGCAAAAATAATTATTCTTGCTTATGGGTGGATTAATAGTTACAACCTGGTCTTCTACCACTGAAGTTTAATTTAATTCTGCTGTATCTATTAACTGAGGAAATTAATTTTGTGTTAATTATTGTGTGTGACAGTTAATGTGCACATACCTCACTGCATCCTTAGTTACACTGAACTACCTGGACAACAGATATGTATACATGTTAATAATGTCAAGGAGTATTAGGTAGCCATAAATATTGTTCCTAATAAATATGTTCAGTGATGCCAATTTTATCAAGTGCTTTATTTAAAATAATGAAGATTTGTTTATCAAGAAATTTTTTAAAGTCTTATAAGATCCCACGGGACATAAGTGGCAAACTTAACAGCACCAGGGTATTTTTGTGGATTTGTAACTGATTAAATGATCGGATCCAAAAGTTGTTCGTTGAGGTCAACCTGGTGGGATTTTCAGGTGACACAGTGAATAAATATGGAATTTGGCATCAAAAAGACTTAAGTGAAAATCCTGTATCAGACACTTACTAATTATATGACTCTCTGCAAATCATTTAGCATCCCCATGCCTCAGTTTCCCCATCTGCATAATGATTAGGTTCAGGTCAATGACTTCTAAATTCCCTCTAATCTCCAAATTTGTGATCTTATGAGTATAATAGCTCTTTTTTCCTTGGTCCTGGACTGGTTAACATTTTTATCAGTGATGTCAATGAATGCATGAATCAATTACTTATTAAAAACTTATGTGTAGTGTAGAATTTCTAAGAAAGTTAATATGTTTGGATGAAAGAAAAATTTTAAGAACTCAACAAGTTATATGAATGGGTTGAATTTAATAAGATGACATTGGATATAGAAAAAAACAAAGTCCTACCTTTGTGTTAAAAAAAATTGATGTCATAATTACCAGATGAGGTTATAGCAAAAGAATAAGGAGGCTGCAAGGCTAGGAGGTGTTGAGAGAAATATATACTTTTCTTGGAAGATTCATTGTCCACCTCTCACCAATGCCAAGTAATTACAAAGTAGAGCAATTGACTAAAATTCTATACCATGGTATTCAAGGTAGAGGTTACAGTTGTTGACAGAAGTATGCCATATGGTTATGTGACATTGGTCACATAAAAAAGAATCCAGTTTTGGAAAAATTTCCAAGACCAGCTGGCAAGTAGGCTAGTTGGACATAAGTGAGTCTGTTCAGAGAAAGAAAAATGAATTATTCTGAAATATCAGACACCATGCTCACAGGCCACAAAATCCCCTTGAATAAGTCTAACTTTCTACCCTGGCTACATTATAAAAAGTGAAAATAAGTGATAAAGGGGCGGCCAGGTGGCTCAGCGAGTAAGAGCACCGGCTCCAGTGTCGGGATGACCTGGGGATCAAATCCGGGAGCAGAGACTTAGCACCACACCCAGAAATAACTGGCTGTGTAACCTTGAGCAAGTTACTTAACCCTGATTGCTTTAAAAAAAAATGAAAAGAAGTGATAGAGAGTGTGGTAAATCCAGACAACTTTTCAAAATTGTGCAGTGACACTTACCATGCATTTCCTCCTCATCTCAGTCTCTTAGAAGCCTTATTTTATTTCAAAGCTCAGTTTATGGGTCACCTTTCAAAAGGTCCTTTTCCTCATCCTCTACCTCAGCTCACTTCTAATGATTATCTGAATTTCCTTACCCTCAAGGTTGTCACTACAGTTTTTGAGGGCTAGTGCATCAGTATTTGTCTCTGGTTTGGCTAATAGGCCACCATTGTCCTCCTTTTCTCCTCCCTTCCCCCAGAGTACACTAGCATGGAACAAGTAATAATGTGAACTATAAAGTAAGATTCCACTTAGGACAACTTTATTTGTTTTGAAAAAGGGTAGAATTTCCATGATTCAAGGAACCACTGTTAATGATGTTATCTGGTATTAATTGGAGCAAGTGTCTTAGGAGGACCAGTCATGAGAGTGTTTCTATTCTGGAATATCTGTTGCAGTGGGTATAATAACACTTAAATTCTCTGTAGTTTTAATCACTTGATTTGCATGAAGGATGTAATCTACTATCGAATTTTGTTTTCCAAAGTTTGTTCCTTTCATGCTGTTATGGAGGATGACCATACATGTATAGCTAATTCTCATAAAGATTTTAGGGAGCAAGTTTATATATGGGTTAGTAATTACTGAATGCTTTCACTAACTTTTTTGGGTAATATCAAGAAAGGTCTAAAATTTTTATCAAGCATTTTGTATTTTCCTTCTTTGAGGAAAAAAAAGAGAAGAGTAGAAGAGAGGGAAGAGAAGACAGGAAAGGAGAGGAGAGAAGAGGGGAGGAGAGAAGAGGAAAGGAGGGGAGGGGAGGGAAGAGAAGGGAAGGGAAGAGAAGAGGAAATGAATGTACAGGAAGGTTGAAGAGAGGAAAAGAGAGAAAAGAGGAGAACAAGAAAGAAAGTTAAGAATTGAAATTGTCCAAAGGAACATAGGCTGTTTTGGGAATGGAGAAAAATTTGTTCATTTCTGAAGGCATTCAACAGAAAGTGGAATAATTATTCATTCATTTGTAATGTTGTTGAAGGGTTTCATACTAAAGTATGTGTTTAATTATGTATTCTCTGAGGTCCTTTCCAACTTATTCGCTAAGGTCTAGGGAACTGTATTCATGAGGCGTAGAGAGTTTAAATGGCCTGTCTGTGGTCACAAAGTTACTATATGTCAAAGGCAGTGCTTAAACCCCAGCTCTCCTGACTGCAAGTAAAGCACCCTGTACATTGCACCACATTGCCCCTATTTAAGCATTGGTATGAGAAATCTAGGTCCTAATCTGGCTTCTAACAACTACTACCCTTGTGACCTTAGACAACTCACTTACCTCCTTGTGCTTCAGTTTTGTAATCTGTAAAATGAAGGGGTTGGAAAACATGATTTTTAGGACTCCTTTTAGCTATAATCTTTGATAGAAGGCACAAAATTGCTCAAATATGTCATTGAGATGGGTTTTAAACTCAATATCGGCTAAAAGATGATTAAAGGTTAGTGTAATGGGCATTTGAAAATTATGCATTCGTAAATCTTTAGGCTCCCTCCTCTGCTTAGTGGGTGTGGGTTTCCTTTGACTGAGTAAAAGAATTGCATTGACATAGATGTTCTTTATTTCTGCTTAGTCAGTGCTGCTCATAGCTCTATTTCTCCTAGGCTTGTGGAACTCCCATTGAAATGTCAGGGAAATAAACACAAGGGGAGGATAGACAGAGGAAGCATAGAGGCAGCAGTTGACCCAAAGTTAATGGGATCTGTGTGAGGAGAAAGGAAAGAGACAGCAAGTGAACCCAGCCTCACCACTATTCGATAGACAGCTGTCTAGACTTTCTTTAGATGTTTGTTTCTCATTTCCTCACTGCAGACTTTTGGACAGGTAGCTGCTCCAATGCATAGAAAAGCAAGGCAATTTAGGAAGCGTATTAACTCTTTCAAGGCTCTGTTCATTGTGTGAATCTGCAAACTATGTTCATGGAGAATAAAGATATATGGAGGCCAGAGAGCCTTATCAGGTAACCTCATCCTTCATAGAAGATAATAGATAAGAAGTAATAGAGGACAGGGAGACTCTGCTGGTTCTAAAAAGCATATAACCATTCACATATAAGTTGTTCAGATTGTTTTAATTTTTAAAACTTTATTTCTGTATGTGATACCTGCTCTTCTGAATCTAGAGCATTAACATCTATACCACCCACGGAGTCCTAGAAGTGGAAAACACCTCTCAGATCATCCAGTTAAACTTATAACCTAAAAGAAGTCTCCTCTCCCCTTCAAAATATTTATTATGGGTCATCATCTAGGTTTTTCTTAAAGACCTCAAGAGAACTCAACCAAATACCTTCTAATGTAACCCATTCTATTTTGCGACAGCTCCAAATATTAGAAATTTTTTCCCCCCATGTTGAGCTAAAATCTGTCTCTACATCATCTGATTATTGGATCATTTTACCAGGCAAAACAATTTGAATTTATCTTCCCTACAAAGGAGCTCTTCAAATGCCTGAAAATACTTTAAAATGTAAGCCACTTGAGAGTGAGGATTGTTTCATTTTTTGTATTTTATCCCCAGCATCTTGCATATAATAGCTACAAAAATGTGTTAGGATTGATGACCATGTTCCACTCCCTCCAAAATTCTATTTTTTTTCAGGCTAAATATTCCAGTTTCTTTCAGTCAATCTTCATATGGCATGATCTCCTGGTCCC
Organism: Petaurus breviceps papuanus; assembly: GCF_028583685.1. Lineage (NCBI taxonomy): Eukaryota > Metazoa > Chordata > Mammalia > Diprotodontia > Petauridae > Petaurus > Petaurus breviceps. The sequence goes on along the minus strand of NW_027185761.1, from coordinate 29,826,984 downwards.
TCAACATCATTATTGTCCTCTTCTTAACATATTTCTATTTGTTATCTTTGAAGATGAGACTTCCACAAATGAACATGATCCTTTCAAGGTGGTCAGAAAAGTGGACAGTATAATCTTTTGTTCTGGAAACTGTGTATCTGTGAATGCAGTCTTTCTGGGTGCTCTAAGACAGTACTGCATCACTGAAATTGTATTTTATAAGGAACATCTGATCTTTTTTGTTTCATAAAAATTTCTAGTTATTCTTTTTTTTTGCCTTTTTACAGTGCAATTGGGGTCAAGTAACTTGCCCAAGGTTACACGACTATTTTTTTTTTTTGTGGGTGTTAATTGTCTGAGACCAAGAACCGAATTCCAGTCCTCCTGGCTCTGGGGCCGGCACTTTACTCACTGCGCCACCTAACCACCCCTCTAGTTATTCTTAACCCTTCATCTTATAGGATCTTAGATCTTGAGTTCAGAGTTCATCAGGATCAAGTCCTGATTTTACAGATGAAGAAAACGAGACCCAGGTACCTTAAGTGACTTGCCAACTGTCAAATGGGTAAAAGCAAAAGGCAGGATTTTCACCAAGCTTCTCTAACTCCAGGATAAGTGCTTTTTTTTCTCTTTGAATAGATCTCTTCCATTCTCTATTTCCAGGTTATCTTTTTTCTTTCTTTCTTTTTTAAATTTTTTAGTTTTTATCATTCATTCACAAGATTTTGAGTTACAAATTTTATCCCCATTTTTCCCCTACCCACTGCCCCACAACAGCGATCCCACTGAACTTCCCCTCCCCCAATCTGCTCTTTCCCATATCTTCCCACATCCCCCCTCCAAAATTCCGCATGGTAGATCTCTATGACCTAGTTCCTGTATATCTTATTTCCAAGTTACATGTAAAATACACTGGAGCCAATGCTCTTACTCACTGTGCTATCTGTCTGCCCCAAATGTATATATTTTTAAACATTTGATTTTAAAACTTTGAATTCCATATTCTTTCCCTTCCTCCCTCGTCACCCACCCTTACTGGCAAGATAAGCTATTGAATATAGGTTGTACGTGTAGCTATGCAAAATATTTCCGTAGTGGATATATTGTGAAAGACTGACTATATTTCTCTCCATCCTATCCCACTCTGCACTTCTTCTATTCTCTACTTTGATCCTGTCCCTTAAAAGTGGGTGCTTCCAACTTCCCCCCCCCAGCCTGCCCTCTCTTCCATCATCCCCCCTCTTATCCCTTTCTGCCTTATTCTCCTGGAGGGTAAGATACCCTATTAATGTGTGTGTCATTCCATCCCTAAGCCAAATTAATGGAGAATAATGTTGACTCATTCCCTTTTGCCTTCCTTTTCTTCCCCTCCATTATAACCATTTTCCCTTGCTTCTTCTATGAGATAGTTCACCCTATTTTGTCTCTCCCCATCTCATCTCATTATATTCCTCTCTCCTCTTAATTACACATTTTAAGTATTATCTCTTTCTATTAAATTTGGCTTGTGTCCTCTATATATACCTGTACACATATATACACACTCACATATGTATTCATATGCCCATATACCCTCCTATATGGATATATATGTATGCATACATGCATACATATATATGTACACATTTCTATTCCCTTCAATTATTCTCATACTGAGAAAAGTTTCATAATTTACAATTATTGTTTTATATATTTTTAAAAATTAATTTGTTTGTTTCCTTTTAGTTTATAGGATTCAATTCCACAATTCCTTGAGTTTCACATTTTGTCTCCCTCCCTCCCCTCCCCACCATGGCAGCATATGGTCAAGTATAGGATTTGTAAATACTTTCACATTATACATTAGTCAGGTTATAAAGATGGATTGTATCAGTTGGAATGAAAAATGGTAAAGAGGACATAAAACCAAACAAGAAAAGGAAAAAGATCAGGTATTTTGCTTTCATCTAGATATAAACTCAGATCTTTCTAATTCTTTCTCTAGATGCACACATTTCTCTCCATCATGAGTCTTGTGGGGATTGACTTATATCACTGCATTGCTGAGAAGAGAACAGTCTATCACAGTTGGTCATCACACATACGTTATGTCTGTAATTTTGCACAAATTTCTCCTGGTTCTACTCTTTTTCAATCAGCATCAGTTCGTATAAGCCTCTCCAGGTAAGTAAGAAGACCATCTGCTCCTCGTTTCTTACAGCACAATAGTGTTCCATAACATGCATATACCACAACTTGTTCAGCCATTCCCCGATTTATGGGAACCCCCTTAATTTCCAATTTTTGCCATCACAAAAAGAGCTGCTATAAACATTTTTGTACATATGGGTCTTCCTCCCACTTCTATGATCTCTTTGGGATATAACCCTAGGAGTGATATTGCTGGGACAAAGGATATGAAATTATTTATAGCCCTTTGGGCATAATTCCAGATTGCTCTACAGAAAGGCTGGATTACTTCACAACTCCACCAGCAATGCATTAGTGTTCTAATTTGCCCACATACTCTCGGGCATTTGTCATTTTCCTGTTTTGTCATCTTAACCAATCTGACTGGTGACATGTGGTACTCAGGGTTGTTTTCATTTGCATTTCTCTAATCAATAGTGATTTAGAGCATTTCTTCATGTGCTTATAGGTATCTTTAATTTCTTTCTCTGAAAATTGCCTTTTCATATCCTTTGGCCATTTATCAATTGGGGAATGATGTGTATTCTTATAAGTTTGACTCAATTCTCTGTATATTTTAGAAATAAGTCCTTTGTCAGAGACATAGGTTGTAAAGATTCTTTCCCAATTTCCCACCTCTCTCTTAATCTTGGTTACATCAGCTTTGTTTTTACAGAAGCTTTTCAATTTCATGTAGTCAAAATTATCCATTTTACATTTTATAATGTTCTCTAATTCTTGTTTAGTCATAAAGTCTTTCCCTCTCCACAAATGACAGGTAAACTATTTCTTGCTTTCCCAGATTGCTTACAGTATCAGCCTTTATACCTAGATCATTCACCCATTTAGACTTGATTTTGGTATACGGTGTTAGATAATGGACTATGCCCAGTTTCTGCCATACTATATTCCAGTTTTCCCAGCAGTTTTGTCAAATAGTGAGTTCTTATCCCAAAAACTAAGGTCTTGGGGTTTATCAAACAATATATTACAATAGTCGTTGACTTCTGAATCTTGTGTGCCTAATCTATTCCATTGATCCACTCCTGTATTCCTCAGCCAGTACCAAGTAGTTTTGATGACTGCTGCTTCATAATACAGATTGAAATCTGATATAGCTAGTCCACCTTCCCTAGCATTTCTTTTCATTGATTCCCTTGATATTCTGGACCATTTATTCTTCCATATGAATTTTGTTACTATTTTTTCTAGCTCTATAAAGTAGTTTTTTTTTTGGTAAATTAATTAGCATGGCACTAAATATATAATTTATTTAAGGTAAAATAGTCATTTTTATTATATTAGCTCAACCCAGCCATGAGCAACTGATATTTTTCCAATTAGTTAGATCTGACTTTGTGTGAAAAGCGTTTTGTACTTGTGGTCATATTGGTCCTGGGTTTGTTTTGGTAGGTAGATTCCCAAATATTTTATAATGTCTACAGTAACTTTAAATGCGATTTCTCTTTCTATCTCTTGCTCTTGAATTTCACTGGAAATATATAAGTATGCTGAGGATTTATGTGAGTTTATTTTATATCCTTCAACTTTGACAAATTTATTTATTGTCTTGCATAGTTTTTTTTACTTGATTCTCTAGGATTCTATAAGTATATCATCATATCACCTAAAAAGAGTGATAGCTTGGTCTCTTCTTTGCCTAATTTGATTCCTTTGATTTCTTTTTCTTCCATAATTGCTACTGCTAACATTTCTAGTACCAAATTGAATAAGAGGGGTGATAGTGGACACCCTTGTTTCACCCCCGATCTTATGGGAAATGCTTCTAGCTTTTCCCCATTACATATGATACTTGCTGATGGCTTTAAATAGATGCTACCTATTATTTTAAGGAAGGCTCCATTTATTCCTATACTTTCTAATGTTTTCCATAGTAATGGATGTTGTATTATGTCAAAAGCCTTTTCTGCATCTATTGAGATAATCATGTGGTTTCTGCTAGTTTTATTGTTGATATTATCAATTATACTGATGGCTTAACTAATATTAAACCATCCTTGAATTCCTGGAATAAATCCTACCTGATCAAAGTGTATTATTCTTGAGATAAGTTGCTGTAGTCTTTTTTCTAGTACTTTTTTTTTTTTTTTAGAATTTTTGTATCTATATTCATGAGGGAGATTGGTCTATAATTTTCTTTCTCTGTTTTATCTCTTCCTGATTTAGGTATAAGTAAAATATCTGTGTCATAAAAAGAATTTGGTAGGACAACTACTTCCCTAATTTTCCCAAATAGTTTGTGGAGTGTTGGAATCAATTGTTCTTTAAATGTGAGATAGAATTCACTAGTAAATCCATCTGGCCCTGGAGATTTTTTCCTAGTGAGTTGACTGATGGCTTGTTCAATTCTTTTTTTTTTTTTTCTGAGATGGGGTTATTTAAGTAATTTACTTCCTCTTCAGGTAATCTGGGCAACTTGTATTGTTGTAAATATTCATCAATTTCCCTAAGATTGTCAAATTTATGTGCATACAATTGGGAAAAGTAATTCCTAATTATTGTTTTGATTTCCTCTTCACTGGAGGTAGATTCACCCTTTTCATTTTTGATACTCATAATTTGGCTTTCTTCTTTCTTTTTTTTTTTATCATATTGACTAAGGGTCTATCAATTTTGTTGGTTTTTTCATAAAACTAGCTCTTAGTTTTATGTATTAATTCAATTATTTTCTTAATTTCAATTTTATTAATATTTCCTTTGGTTTTCAAACTTTTAATTCAGCATTTAATTGTGTATTTTGAATTTATTCTTTTTTCTAGGTTTTTCAATTGCATTCCCAAATCGTTGGCCTCCCTTTTCTCTAATTTAATCATGTATGTACTCAGGGATATAAAACTTCCCCTAAGAACTGCCTTTAATGCATCCACAAATTTTTGTATGTTATCTCATTATTATCATCCTCTTGAATGAAATTACTGATTGTTTCTGTAATTTATTGTTTGACCCACTCATCCTTTAGGATTAAACTGTTTAATTTCCAATTAGTTTTTAGTCTGTCTTTCCATGGCCCTCTATTGCATCATGATCTGAGAAGGGTGCATTTAATATTTCTGCCTTAATTCATAGAATTGTGAGGTTTTGATGCCCTAGAACGTGGTCAATTTTTGAGTATGTGCCATGAACCGCTGAGAAGAAGGTATATTCCTTATCTCCATTCAGTTTTCTCCAGAGATCTATCATACCTATCCTCTCTAAAATCCTGTTCACCTCCTTAACTTCTTTCTTGTTCATTTTGAAGTTAGATTTATCAAGTTCAGAGAGGGGAAGATTAAAGTCTCCCACTAATATAGTTTTGCTATCTATTTCTTCCTCTAATTCCTTTACCTTCTCTAAAAATTTAGATGCTATACCACTTGGTGCATATATGTTAAGTAATGATATTGATTCATTCTCGATGGTGCCTTTTAACAGGATATAGTTTCCTTCCTTATCTCTTTTAATTAGGTCAATTTTTGCTTTTGCTTTATCTGAGATAAGGATTGCTACCACTGCGTTTTTTACTTTAGCTGAGGCATGATATATTTTACTCCAGTTTTTTACCTTTACCCTGTGTGTATCCCTTTGTTTCAGAAGTGTTTCTTGTAAACAGCACATTGTAGGATTATGATTTCTAATCCATTCTGCTATCCGTCTCCATCTTATGGGAGAGTTCATTCCATTCACATTTACAGTTGTGGTTGTTATCTGTTTCTTTCCCTCCATCCTATCCCTGCCCCTGTTAATGCTCATATTTTCCCCCTTTTCCCTTCCCCCCTTAATAGTTTTCCTTTTGACCACCACCTCCTTCAGTATTCCCTTATCAGCCCCCCTCCCTTTTCCTACCCTTTCCCCTTACTTTTTCCTTCCCTTCTAACCCCCCGTTTCGTACTGCCTGTTGGATATTTTTATATTTAATGAAGTATATTATTTCTTCTTTGCATCAAGAGTGACAGGAACAAATCTCATGCGAAGCTCATCTCCCTCCCCTCTTTCCCTCTAAACTGATACTTTTTGCATTTTTTCTCCATAGAGTTCTGTGCTTAACTGGTTGTTATTCCTTCCTTACCCCAGAACCAATGAGGGAAAAGCTCATAAGATTCTCATCTCCCTCCCTTTTTTTCCTCTGTTATACTGTTTTTATGCCTCTTTGTGTGGCATAATTTACCCTTTTCTACTTCATTCATTCCTCTTCTTCCATTGCCATCCCTTTGTAGCCCTTAATAAGATTTTTTTTAAATCATCATTTTGTATATTTTATACTCATACCCTCTACTTGTATAAACAGTTTGCTCTTATTAAATAGCTGGGTGTATGTGTGTGTGTGTGTGTGTGTGTGTGTGTGTGTGTGTGTGTTTTCCTTGTTTACCTTCATACATCACTGTTGCATCTCGTAATTGGAGGTTGAATTTTCCAATGAGTTCTGGCCTTTTCCTCAGGAAGGTCTGGAACTCTGTTATATCTTTGAATGACCATCTCTTTGCCTGGAAGAATATGCTCAGTCTCGCTGGGTATGTGATCCTTGGTTGTAACCCGAGCTCTTTTGCCTTCCAGAAAATTGTATTCCACTGCCTCTGATCTTTCAGTATAGAGGCTGCCAAATCCTGTGTGATTCTCACTGGGGACCCTCAATATTTGAATTGTTTCTTTCTGGCCACTTGAAATATTTTCTCTTTTACCTGGTAGTTCTGGAGTTTGGCTACAACATTTCGAGGACTTTTCAGTTTGGAATCTCTTTCAGCAGGTGTCTGGTGGATTCTCTCGATTTCTATTTTACCCTCAGGTTCTAGTATCTCAGCAGAGTTTTTCTTAATGAGCTCTTAGAGAATTTTGTCCAGGTTAAGTTTTTCTTCATGATTTTCTGGTAATCCTATGATTCTCAGATTATCTGTCCTGGATCTGTTTTCCAGGTCAGTTATTTTTCCATGGAGGTATTTTACCTTTTTCTAATTTTTCATTCTTATTGTTTGTTTAACTAATTCTTGGTTCCTCATAAGTTATTTGTTTCAATTTGGTTGATTCTAGTTTTTAGCAAATCATTTTCCTTGGTTAATTTTTGGAGTTCCTTTTCCATATCATACACTTTTCTTTTTAGAGAGATGTTTTCTTCATTATAATGTTTTTCTAATTCTGCAATTTTTGTTTTGAGAGAATTATTCATTTTGTCTTCTATCTTTCTCATTTGGTTTTCAAAGTTTCTTTTGATCTCATCTAGGAGAGCTTTCTGTGCTTGGGTCCTGTTCCATGTTGATGTTTCTACTGTGGGTGTGCAGTCCACATTGTCTCCCTCTGAGGATAGTAAGACTTCAGAGTCTTTGTGGTCTGCTTTCTACCCATTTTGAGGCAGGGCCTTAGCCATACCTTTCCTCTAGGGATCCCAAGCCTTTACTGTAGAGGGTTTTGCCCTGGGGCAATAATTACTATTGTTTTCAGGGTCAGAGGTGGGGGGGTTGGAGAAGGGAAGGTTCACTCTGTCATCCTGGTCTTGGGAGGTCCTGATAGGGTTTTTTTTTTTAAATTTCTGGGCTATGAAGTGGTAGCCCCAGGAGTATTTGCTGTCCGGGACACAGGCCCCTGCATTTGGTTCTTACCTTGCTCTTTCCAGTCTCAGCCCTTTGGTGATAGGCCTGGTAGTGGCCCTTATGGTTGTTGGGACAACTTGCCCTCCGAGTTGATCAGGACTCTTCTGGGCCTGCCTCTGTGGGCTGCACTTTCCAGGCCTGCCTCCGAGCCTGCCTTTATGTCTGCATGCTGCCCCTTCTATGTAGGAATGTAAGTAGTTCAACTTTGATCAGTTAGTTCCTTGTGATTTCTTTTCCATGTTTGTCTTGTCATGCTTCTTGTATCTGAATGTCAAATTTTCTATTCACCTCTGATATTTTCATTAAGAATGCTTGAAAGTCCTCTATTCTATTGAATGACCATATTTTCCTCTGAAACATGATACTCAGTTTTGCTGGGTAGGCAATTCTTGGTTTTAATTCCAGCTCCTTTGCCCTCTGGAATATCATATTCCAAGCCCTTCATTCCCTCAATGTAGAAGTTGCCAGATCCTGTGTTATCCTGATTGTGTTTCTACAATATTCAAATTGTTTCTTTTTGGCTGCTTGTAATATTTTTTCCTTGATCTGGGAACTCTGGAACCTGGCTACAATATTCCCAGGAGTTTTCTTTTTGGGATGTTGTTTTCAGGTTATGATTGGTGTATTCTTTCAACCTCTATTTTGCCCTCTAGTTCTAAAACATTAGGGTAATTTTCCTTGAGAATTTATTTTTATTTTTTTATTTTTACCTTATGTCATTCATTTCCACAAGATTTTGAGTCACAAATTTTCTCCCCATTTTTCTCCTACCCACCACTCCAAAACAGCGATCCCACTGAATATCCCTTCCCCCACCTGTTCTCTCCTATATCTTCCCCCAGTCCCCCTCCAACTTTCCATTAGAACATGGTGGATCTCTATGCCCCAGTGCTTGATTATCTTATTTCTCAGTTACATGCAAAATAATAATAATAACATTTGATTTTAAATCTTGGAATTTCATATTCTTTCCCTACTGCCCTCATCACTCACACTTACTGGGAAGATAAGCAATTCATTATATGTTGTACATGTGTAGCTATGCAAAATATTTCCGTAGAGCATATGTTGTGAAAGACTGACTATATTTCTCTCCATCCCATCCCACCTCACACTTGTTCTATTCTCTACTTTGATCCTGTCCCTTTTTCAAAAGTGGGTGCTTCCAGTTTCATTTCCCCCAGGCTGCTCTCCCTTCCATCATCCCCCCTCTCATTCCCTTCCTCCCTACTATCCTGTAGGGTGAGATATCCTATTTAATGTGTATGTCATTCCCTCCCTAAGCCAAATTAATTGAGAATAATGTTGAATCATTCCCTTTTGCCTTCCTGTTCTTCCCTTCCATTGTAACAGTTATTCCTTGCCTCTTCTATATGAGATATTTACCCCATTCTATCTTGCCCCATATCCTCTCATTATATTACTCTCTCACCTCTTAATTTCATGTTTTAACTACCATCCCTTCCTATTCAACTGGTCTTGCACCCTCTGTCTACCTACACCTGTACATATATATAGATGGACTCACACATGTATGTATATGCCCATATACCCTCCCATATAGACATATATATATATATGTATACATTTCTATTACCTTCAACTATTCTCATACTGAGAAAAGTTTCATAATTTACAAAAATTGTTTTTCCATGTAGGAATGTAAGTAGTTCAACTTTGATAAGTTCCTTGTGATTTCTTTTCCCTGTTTACCTTCTCATGCTTCTTGAATCTGAATGTCAAATTTTCTATTTACCTCTGATATTTTCATCAAGAATGCTTGAAAGTCCTCTATTCTTTTGAATGGCCATGTTTTCCCCTGAAACATGATACTCAGTTTTGCTGGGTAGGGGATTCTTGGTTTTAATCCCAGCTCCTTTGATTTCCAGAATGTCATATTGAAAGACCTGCAAATCCTCAGTGTAGAAGCTGTCAGATCCTGTGTTTTCCTGATTGTGTTTCCACTATTCAAATTTTTCTTCCTGGGTACTTGTAATATTTTCTCCTTGATCTGGAAACTCCAGAACCTGGCTATAATATTCCTAATATTTTCTTTGGGGATCTTTTTCAGGAGGTAATTGGTATATTCTTTCAACCTCTATTTTGCCTTCTGATTCTAAAATATTAGGGAAATTTACCTTGAGATTTTCTTGAAGGATGATTTCTAGATACTTTTTGATCATGGCTTTCAGGTAGACCAATAATTTTAAAATTATCTCTCCTGGAGCTATTTTCCAGGTCAGTGGTGTTGACAACGAGATATTTCACAGGCCTTCTATTTTTTTTTTTTTGTTTAGATCTGTTTAATAGTATCTTGATTTCTCATAAAGTCACTAGCTTCCTTTTGCTCCAATCTAATTCTGAAGCAATGATTATCTTCAGTGAGCTTTTGAGATTCTTTTTTCCATGTGGCAAATTTGGCTTTTTAAGGTATTCTTCTCCTCATTGCCTTTTTAATCCTCTTTGGCATTTGAGTTAGTCTATATTTTAAGGTATTATTTTCTTCAGTCAGATTTTTGAATCTCATTTCATAATTTTCTTGCATTGTTCTCATTTCTCTTCCCAATTTTTCCTCCATTTCTCTTATTTAGTTTTCAAAATTCTTCTTAATGTCCTCTATGGCCTGTAACCAGCTTATAGTTTTCTTGGAAGCTTTTGGTGAAGGATTTCTGACTTTGCTGTCTTCCTCCTTTGTAATGCTTTGATGCTTTTTGTCCCCAAAATAAGAGTGTAAAGTTGGGTTCCTCTGTTGCTTTTCTTCCTTTACCTGCTCATGTTGCCACTCAATTACTTGACTTTTGGGCTTTTTTCCACAGTAGGGATCTGCCGCCAACATAAGTACAAAGATTGGGAATAATGAACTGTCATTGTTGAATTCAAGTCATCTTATTTGAAGAAACTATCTCATTGGGTCTTGAAAGAATTGGAAAGTATGAATAGTAGGCAACTGTCAATTAGTTTCAAAAGATAAGAGAAAATTGCAGAGTCAGCACAAGATTGAAGAAGTCCAACTCTGTCATTATTTTAAAAAGAAAGAAAGAAAGAGGCTTAAAACATAGTTCAATGAGCTTGACTAAGTTTCCTGGGAAAATTTTAGGAAAATCATTAAAATGATGACTGGCAAACTGGTGATTGCAAAGACCCAGTACAGTTTCATCAAGAAATGATAATGTCAGACAAACCTAATTTCCTTTTTTTGATAGGATTACTGAAGTAGTAGGTGAGAAGAATTTTGTGGATTTAGATTTTAGGAAATCTTTGCATAAAATATCTGCCTTCTGTGGAAACAATGCAGAGAGATTTATTGGAAAATAACAAAGGCAGAAAAATTCAAAATTGCATTGCCAGACTCAAAGAGAAGTAGCTGATAGTCTAATGTCAAAAAGATAGGAGGTGTTCATTGGAATATCTCAGATTTCTGCACAATTCAATTTTTATATTTTTGATCACTGACTCAGATAACAACATAGATTGTAAGCTTATCAAATTTGCCAATGATACAAAGCTGAGTGGGATAGCTTACACACTGAATGACAGAATCAGAAACTAGACAAATCTTGACAGCATTGAGCTTAACCTAAGGATGAACTTCCATAGGGATACATGTATTTTTGTCCTTGGGTTAAAAAAATCAGCTAAGTGCATATAACGTGGGCAAGGCATGGCAGCAGTTTTAAAATCACATAGAGGTTTTAGTGGATTTTCAGTTCAGTATAAATCAGTAGTGTGAGGTGGCATCCAAAAAACCTGATATAATCAAGGACTGTATAAGAGGGCTGCAAACTTCCTTGACAATCCATTGTACCCTGTCCTTTTCAGACCTAATATGAAATATTGTGTTTACTTCTGGACAGCATGGTATGAGATGAGCAAGCATAAACTGGGAATGCCTAGACTTAATAATCCTGGATATTGACAGATCTTGATCCCATGGTATATAAAGGAACTGGGAATATTTAGCATGAATGAAAGAAAACTATGGATGTATATTATAACTATCTTCAAAGGCTGTTGTCTGAGAAAGGAATTCCATTTCTTATGCCTTTCTTTGCATACTTAGTGCTTAGCAGAGTGCCTTGCAAATAGTAGGTGTTTCATGAATGTTTTTTAACTGAGGGCAGACCCAGGAGAAAGTGTTGGAAGTTACAAAGTAGACAAAAGTGGGCTGAATATGAAGAAAATATACTAAAAGTCAAAGCTCTATAAAAGAGGAATTGGCTATTTCCAGAGGTACACAGTCCTCTCAGCATGGAAGGTGTCAAAGAGAGGCATCACAACTATTTTTCAGGTGTTAAATTGGGGGGTTCTTATCTGCATGTGTTGGACTAAATGACTGCTGATATCTCATTCAAACCTAGAATTCAATTAACATAATTCTAACCTGTTGAGTATTTTCCCCCCTGATAATATAATTTGGTATATTCGCAATCCCTTATTTTTTTGTTATGAATAAATGAATTAGAAAGCATTTTAATGTTTTATGGTATAGTAGACATTGTGCTAAGTATGAGAGGTAGTAAAGGGTTAAGTTTCCACAGAACTGCAAAATTGCTAAAAGAAGGCTACTGATAAAAGTAAATTTAGCAGACCAGACAGTAGCCTCGGGGAGAAGTAGGATTCCCAGTTCCCATAGAACTCCTAGACAACACTAAAGTGAGATAAAAAGGAGCTTGCAACAGCAGTTGGGTTGAACCAATTAGAAAGCAGACAATGGTCTTGGGACATTCAAGAGCAGATAAGGACACATTTGAGTTAAGCCAGTGAGGGGTCAGTATTCCAGGGTTATTACTGCAGTTGCTTAATAAACCTCATATATTATGTATATTATCTAACACCAATCTAGAATTAGAGTCTCATTAGTAATAATGTATAATAATGAGAGAGGTATACTCTAAAGAGAATGAATCAATCAATCGTCTAAAGGGAGTGTCTACACCAAATTAATGCATAAGACCTGCTTGACATTTGTATACTCCACTCCTTCCAGAAGAAGGGAGGAGTCCACTTCTGGCCAGAGGTGTTCAATTCCTCTAGGATTTCTCCTTAATAAACTTCTTTTGATATCCAAATTTTTGGTATCAATTGTGTTTTGAGTGTCCAAGTTGACATTTCCAACATAAGTGACATGAATGCAAACTGAAGAAGCAAGACATCCATGCTTTAAGAAACTTACATTCTAATGAAGGAGCAAGATATATAGCGAAGTAGTGGCAAGGGAGGGGTCTTTTGGCCTGGTAAGTCAAAGATATGATGAACAAGTAACAGGCTGAGTTGACACATCTTTTCCAGTGATGTTGATTTGATTAGTGTTCCCAGAGCAAGAGGTAGAAAATGTTTAGTAAGCAGGAGGTGGAGATTGGTGGGAACACTTACATACTATCTATGTTTTCATTCAAGTCAGTGAAAAAAAAAAACAAAGATGAACAGTAAGGGGCCAAGAAATTATCTTGGACACCTCAGTAGGGACTTCTCTACAAGTAAATATCAACTTATTCATGGCTTACTTTTGTATGTGGGTTATTTGATCAGTTCTTAAGCCACCTACATTTTGCAGCGATATAATTTATTTTTCTGTATTATCCATAAAGATCACATTAGAGACTGTCAAAACTTTTGCTGAAATGTAGACTATAGACTTAAAACATACCTTTGATATATAGTCTTACATGTGTAAAGAAAGGAAAGAAGGTTAGACTGGTATGACACGTTTTTAATATACTTATACTATCTTTTGACAATCGCCACTTGACTTTTTAAAGGCTCACATACCATCCCTTAGTAATAGCTACCAGAAATTTGACAGACATCTAAGTCAACCATTCTGGCTCATTGTTCGAAGGCTCTGAAAACAAACCATTACCTTTTTTAATCAGGATATTTCACATGACTTCAGTGACACCTTTCTGACTCTTCTTGATTCTTTTTTGACTCCTGTCAATGAATCAATAATCTTATCTCCCTTTTACTTCTATATTTTGGAATGTAGGCCATCTGGCTCTGATGACATGAATTCATTAAAGAGGCTGTATGCTCAAATTATGTATTTTGCTTACTTTTTATAACTCATATCAATATTTATGTTTTCAGGCACTACAATCTAAATATCTTTCCCGTTATTAGAAAAAAAAACATGAACAATGTTCAAATTGGACAGATCTGTCTTCTCTCCTTCTGTTATTATCATTTTATCTCCTCCAAACAGGAGTCTAAACAATTATCCTATCTTTTTCTTGTCCCCAATATAGCTTAGAATGCCCATTATCTTTTCTCTAGGATGCATCCTCAGTCACAGCTCATTTTGCACTTTAACCCTCTTTACACTGCTCTTACAGAATTCAGTGAGTTGCTTATATTCTCTCAATATTTACTGGTATTCACCAGAGTCATCCTATCCTCCAAGAATTCATTATGCCTATATTTTTAGCTATAGGCTGAAAAGTCTAATTTTTAGAATTTTCTCCTAGACAATTATTCATTTCCTGAATTCTTCCTTTTTATTCTAAAACTCTTATCTTCAGAAAATTATAGAACCTTGGAGTTGGTAAAGACAAGAGGGACCATCTCTTCTAACCTATGCATAGCCCTTCTATCTCATAGATCATAATGGTTATTCAGCCTTGAGTAGCTAAAATTATTAGGAGGCCTTTTTATATCAAAACTTTCAAAGCAGCTTTGATGAAATTATCCTCAAGGCCTTCGTTTTCGTGTCCAGAGATCCTTAGCAATTCTTTCTAGGTTCTTTCTAAGGGTGTCCTTTCTGCTCACATAAATCCCGTGGAAGGGGCAGTAGTTTTCATGTTTGACAAGTCACTGGAAGGGATATGAAATATACAAGATATATTCCTCAGGGTTACTGCACAGCTCTCCATTATTCATGTCACATTGACCAATGGTTGCCATGGTTGCCCTCAGTAGGAAGTCATCAACCACCACTACTTGTCTCTAGTAGTACCTGTGAAACCACATTATTTGGAAAACAAGTCACTGTTTCTCTGCCAACCCTAGTTTGTGTGTCTCCCCTTGTAAATATCCACAGATTCTGTATTTTTGCATCCCAATTCACATAGTTTTTATCTATAGATTCACAGATGTATCTCTTCTCTTTTTAATCACACTGTGAGCTTTCTGAGGAGATTGGCTGTTTATTTGCATCCCCCACAACTCCTAAAATAGTGCCAAATTCATTGAAAAATGATGGTTTCATTTTATTCACTTATTTACAAGCTCAGAATGGGAAGCATACTGATACAGGTCAAATGTCCCAAATGCCTGTCCTTTTACATAGGACTGATTAATGCCCAAAGGGAGGTATGAGGTTGATTAGTTTAAAAAAAAAATAATTTGTATTTTGAGAAAACATCTATTTTTTTTCACTGAGACTTATAAAATAATGTAGCAGTTTGTATATTTACTGAACAACTATTTCCATTACAGCATACTAATCCTAAATAGTCTGATTTCCACCTCCACACATGACATCTGTAGACTTTATTTTATTTTTCACATTTTAAAAAATCTTCATTTCTCAACAAATCCTCCTGCTCTGTCTTACCCAGGGAACCATCCCTTATAACAAAGAATTAAATAGGGGAAGAAAAAAAAAACAAAATATTTTTCCAACTGAGTCTGACAGTATATCCAATGCGCCTGGAGTTGACCATTAATGTGATAATCAACAGTGTAATTCTACTGAATCATGAAAAAGAAATTTGATGCATCCCATTCGCATAATTTAAGGAGAAACAATAGGATCCAGGTGATAGCCTGATGCAGGCAGAGCTGGGTTTAATCCAGCCTCTGAGACATATAGTACTAACTGTGTGACCCTGAGTAAGTTACTGAAACTCTCAGTGCCCATGCCTATGGCAATTCTCTAGATGTCTTAATTTGTAGAAAAGGTGCTATTGATAGAAAGGGTGACTTCATACTAAATTTCCTTATATTTAATTTCCTTAAATCATATACCTAGTCCCAATTCTGTCCGTGGAGGAATTCAAACCATCGAGAGTGATGTAAGCCAAATAAATCTAATTTGGGACTTTAATTATCTGCTCTTCTTTTTTATAGTTATGGAGTTGCCATACTATTAGCAAACTTCCTTCACTTAACATATAGTCACAGACTCTTTAGAGCTATGGATGGCATACAATTGATGATATGCCCCTCACCTGACCAAGAAGAATTAATACCCCTCCCAAAAGAGATCACTGATTTCTTTCATTATTGGGCATTTGGAATGATCTGGCGGCATAACTATCTCATCTTTTCACAGGAATATGAATTGGTAAAGGCAGCACAATTCCCTTTCCACCTCTCTACAAATGTCAAAAGATTCTCTTTTTTCATTTTTAATCCTCTCCCTTCAAACTCATTCTCTTCCTCTTGCATCAGCCTCCCCCCTCCTCCCTCCACCCACCTAGACAATTGAGCTTGTTAAAAAGAATAGACAGTTTCTTAGGAAAATGAAAGCCCCCATGTACCTATACGAACATGTACTTTGCTGACTAAGAACTTCTCTCATTTAGTAAATTCTGCTATGTACTTTGAACCTGAGAAAACTCAAAAGCTCCAATTCCTCCTGGATTTAATAGTATGTGCATCATATGCACATTTAGTTTGGTTTTGCATCCTGTTCACTTAGTCAGCAAAATTTAAGGCTAACTGTGAGGTGAACTCTGGTTGTATTCCCCTGGGTTTCCTGCCCACTCAGAAAGAAAAACAAAAGATCCAATGAGCTCCCATCAATGTGCGTGCATAATAGAAGCATTATAATTCTAGAGAACACACGAATAGTTGCCTAGCATTGCTACAGTCAGTTTTCAGCATGTTCTAAGTATACAAAGAAATAGGGCTATTTCTTAGTTAGTGGACATGAGCTCCTTATAAATCATGGGCATGAAAATATTCCATTGAGAATCTCAAAGAAAAGCTGTTTTCCCACCTTGCCAGCCTTCATTTTCATTGTTGTTCAGTCATTTTTCAATCATGCTTGACTCTTTGTGATCCCATTGGTGTTTTCTTGGCAACGATAATGGAGTGGTTTGGCATTTTGTCCTCTAGTTCACTTCACAGATGAAATAAATAAGGCAAGGTTAGTGACTTACCCAGTGTCACATATAACTAGTACATATCTGACCCTGCATTTTAACTCACAAAGAGGAATCTTCTTGACTTTAGACTCAATACTCTATCTGCTGTACCACCTAGCCTCTCCTATCCCCAATACCTGAGATAGAATCAAAATCTTGTCATTTGACTAAATTTGAATTGTTTAGAAAACAAAGATCATATATCTCTTTTCTTAACATCACCACTGCATTTCAAATGGTTGACTATTGTCTTTTCAGAAATCCTTTCTCCTCTTTGGGTTTTTACAACATTATACTCACTGGGTTCTCTTTCCACCTGTGTGGCTGCTCCTTCTCAATCTCCTTTGTTGGCTCATCAACTATTTGATACCTCCTTAACTGTGCTGGGTATGCCAGAGTTACGTCCAGAATGTTATTTTTTTCAATTATCATCACTATTGTTTATTATTTTAAATATCCTTTTAATTTTATTTTTTCATTTGTTTGTTTTTAGTTTTCAACATTCATTTCCACAAGATTTTGAGTTACAGGTTTTCTCCCCATCTTTCCACTACCCTCATCCCAAAATAGCTATCCTACTGATTGCCCCTTCCCCCAATCTGCTCTCTCTTATATCCTCCCTCTTTTCTCTTATTTTCTAGTAGAGCAAGATGGATTTCTATACCCCAGGGCCTATATATCTTATTCCCCAGTTGCATGTAAAAAAAAATTTTTTTTAACATTTGTTTTGAAAATGTTGATTTCCAGATTTTTTCCCTTCTTCTCTCATCACCCACCCCTACAGGGAAGATAAGTGATTCAATATAGGTTGTACATGTGTAGTTATACAAAATGTTTCCAAAGTAGATATATTGTGAAAGACTAACTATATTTCCTTCTATCCTATGCTGCCCCTCAATTATTCTTTTCTACTTTAACCCTGTCCCTTTTCAAAAGTGTGTGCTTCTAACTACCCTTCTCCCAATCTGCCCTCCCTTCTATCATCCCTTCTCTTATCCCCATTCCCCCTACTTTCCTGTAGAGTAAGATACCAAATTGAGAGTGTACATTATTCCCGCCTTAAGCTAAATTCAACAAGAGTGAGGTTAACCCATTCCCTTCTGCCTTCCTTTTCTTACCCTCCATTTTAACAGTTTTCTCTTGCCTCTTATATGAGATAATTTACCCTATTCTATCCCTCCCTATCTCCTCTCATTTTATTCCTCTCTCACCTCTTAATTTTATTATTTACACATCATGCCTTCCTACTCAACTGATCCTGTGCCCTCCATGTATACATGTGCACATATGTACACACACTCACATTTATATACACATACACCCTCCTATATAAACATATATATGTATGAATGTACGTTCCCTTCAACTATCCTCATACTGAGAAAAGTCTCATAAATTACAATTATTGTTTTTCCACGTAGGAATGTAGATAGTTCAACTTTAATAAGTTTCTTATGATTTCTTTTTCCTGTTTACCTTCTCATGCTTCTCTTCCTTTTTGTATTTCAGAGTCAAATTTTCTCTTCAGCTCCAGTTTTTTTCACCAAGAATGCTTGAAAGTCCTCTATTTCATTGAATGACTATATTTTCTCCTGAAACATTATACTCAGTTTTTCTGAGTAAGTGATTCTTGGTTTTAATCCTAGCTCCTTTGACCTCCAGAATATCATATCCCAAGCCCTCCTATTCCTTAATGTAGAAACTATTAGATCTTGTGTTATCCTGACTGTGTTTCCACAATACTCAAATGGTTTCTTCCTGGCTGCTTGTAATATTTTCTCCTTGACCTGGAAACTCTGGAATTGGGCTATAATGTTCCTCGCATTTTTCTTTTTGGGATCATTTTCAAGAGGTTATTGGTGAATTCTGTCAATTTCCATTTTGCCCTCTGCTTCTAGAATATCAAGGCAATTTTCCTTAAGAATTTCTTGAAGGATAACTTCTAGGTTCTTTCTTTGATCATGGCTTTCAGGCAGTCCAAGAATTTTTAAATTTTCTCTCCTGGATCTATTTTCAGGTCTGTGTTTTTTCCAATGAGATATTTCATATTTCTTTCTATTTTTTCATTTGTTTGGATCTGTTTTATAGTATCGTGGTTTTCATAAAGTCATTAGCTTCCAATTGCTCCAATTTAATTTTGAAGGAGTTATTCTCTTCAGTGAGTTTTTTGAAATTCTTTTTCCATCTGGCAAATTCAGCTTTTTAAAGTATTCATCTCCTAATTGGCTTTTTGGACCTTTTTTGCCATTGAGTTAGTCTTTTTTTTAAGGTGTTATCTTCTTCACTGTGTTTTTGGGTCTCCTTTTTGCAGGCCATTGAGTTGTTTTTCATGATTTTCTTGCATCACTCCCATTTCTCTTCCCAATTTTCCTCCACTTCTCTTATTTGATTTTCAAAATCCTTCTTGAGCTCCTCCATGGCCTATGACCAGCTCATATTTTTCTTGGAAACTTTTGATGCAGGAGATTTGACTTTGTTGTCTTTCTCCCATTCCATGCTTTGATCCTTTTTGCCCCCAAAAAGGATTCTATGGGCTGATAGTACTTCCTCTGCTTGTTCATCTTGCCAGTCAATTACTTGACTTTTGAACTCCTTGCCATGGTAGACCTCTGCTTCCACAGTGGAGAGCTTTGTCCCAAATTGCTGGGGTTTTCAAAAATGTTGTCAGAGATCTGGGGAGGGTACCCTCTCTATAGACACCACATTGGCACACTGGTGTTTCTCACCCCAGGCCCACCCAAGACAGCAACCCAGGTCCAAGCAGATTAAACAAATGTGATTACCCTCTTAATGGTCACTGGGTTTCCCTAAGATTTGTAGGCCAGGATCTCCCAGTAGCTCCTCTGCCACCTCTCACCCCAGGGGCAGGAGCCAGACCCTCTCTTCAGTTAAAAAGTTCCAACAGAGTTCTCTACTGACCTACTTTTTCTTTGATGTTTATGGCTTGATAAGTCTGGAAATCGCCACAGCTGCTGGTAATTCACTCTCCTGAAGTCAGCTCCCCAGAATCTTCTTCCTTGCCTCTCTTTAGAGTTTCTCTCCTGTTAAGCTCATTGGCTAACATGGATTTAATTGGCATCTCTATGCATATACTGCCAAATATATATGCCCATCCTCATTCTCCATCCTGAGCTCTAGTTCCACACCACTATCTGCCTATTAGATATTGAGAAATGAGTGGTCAAGCAACATATAAAAAATATCATGTCTTAAACAGAACAAATTAATTACTCCCACAATCTCTTCTATTGCATGCTCTTGTGGGATTTTTTTGTGTTCAATAGTTTTCCAGTCTCACTGTTTCATAACTGCAATACCATCCCTGATTCCTCACTGTACCCAATCTCATGTATCTAATCAGTTTCTGTATCTTACTGTTTATAGCTCTATAATATTTTTCATGCTCAACCCCTTCTCCCAACACATAACTACCTCTTTAGTTCAGGTCAGCCTCACTTCTTACCTGGACAACTGCAAAAGTCTCATAATTAGTCTACCTACTTCATCTCTACCTGCTCCCATCTATCTTTCACATACCTGCCAAAGTGATTTTCTTTTAGGTCATACCTGACATGAAATCCCCTTAATCAAAAAAAAAATCCAATGACTCCCTGTGCTTCTAGAATAAAAGATAAATCCCCATTTGTTTTTTAAAGCCCTCTAACACTTGACCCCATCCTAACTTTGAGCCACATTATACATTATGACCCTTTCTACACTCTGTAGTCCAGTGAATTTGGACTCTCATTCCCTCATACATGACATTATATCTGTGCAAGTTCATGCATTGAGAGTGAGGATGTTCTTGGCCTTTCTCTATATTCCCAGAACTTACTACAGAGCTTGGAACATAGTTGGTGCTTAACAAATGTTTATTGACTGGCTAGCTAACTAATTGCATTTGCACTGGCTATGCCCCATATATTGAATGTAGTCCCTTCTCATTTCCACTTCATATAATTCTTCACTTCTTTTATGATTTAGATCAAGTACTACCTTCTGTATTAATCCTACCATCCTTCAAATTCTAATGCCCTTCCTCTCTATCTTACATTGTTTTAGCATTTTCTACATATATTTGGTTGTTCTCTCTCTCTCTCTCTCTCTCTCTCTCTCTCTTTCTCTCTCTCTTTCTCTCTCTCCACAGATACACACATTATTATTGTTAGTTATTTTATCCCCAGGTCATGCAAATTAAAATTTGGAGGATAACTGGACCTTTGAATTTATTGACTCAAAGGCATATAGTTTATAGATGATGATATTGAGACCCTATGATGCTAAGTGATTTGCCCAAGATTACAGAGGTAATGGGATGCAGAGTGGGGATTTGAATGCAAGTCTTCTGAGTCTGCACTTACCAGTCTTTATATTAATTCAAATTGCCAAGTACATCTATCTCTATATTTTGTTGATGGTAAAGGACCAAGGGATGGGTCATTATAAGCAGAGCTTTCTGCCTTGACATTACTTCATACACCACCATTAGTTTATGTCTTTCTTTTATTATTTAATATTTTATTTTCCCCAATTACATGTAAAAACAACTTTTCAGCATTTCTTTTTAAAATTGAATTTCAAATTATCTCCCTCTCCACCATAACAACCCCCCAATTGAGAAGGCAAACAATTAGATATAAGTTATACATGTGTAATCATGCAAAACATTTCCATAATCATTATGTTATAAAAGAAAATATATTTAAAAACTAAAGAAAAAAATTAAGTAAAAAAATGTATCCTTCAGTCTGTATCCAGACACCATCAGTTCTTTCTCTGGGGATACATAACATATTTCATCATAAATACTTCACAATTTTCTTGGATCCTTGTATTGTGGAGAATAGCTAAGTCATTCACAGTTGGCCATATTATGGTATTGCTGTTATTATGTACAATGTCCTCCTGGTTCTTCATTTCACTTTGCATCCGTTCATATAAGTCTCTCCAGGTTTTTCTGAGAGAATCTCACTCATTTCTTATACAGGCAATAGTATTCCATTGTAATCATACATCACAAAATGTTCAGTGATTCCCCAATTGATGAGTATCCCCTACATTTCTTTCTTTTTTTTTTTAAAGCAATTGGGGTTATGTAACTTGCTCAAGGTTACACTGCCAGGTGTTTCTGGGTGGGTGCTAAGTGTCTGAGCCCGGATTCTATCCCAGGTCATCCCGTCACTGGGACCAGTGCTCTTACTCACTGTGCTACCTGGCCACCCCTATCCCCTCCATTTCTAATTCTTTGCTACCAGAAAGGAGCTGCTATAAATATTTTGGCACCGTTCCAAATTGCTCTTCATAATAGTTGAATCAGTTCACAACTCCACCAAGAGTTCATTAGTGCCCCAATTTTCCCACATATTTATTTCCAATATTTATCCTTCTCCTTTTCTATTCTATTAGTCAATCTGATAGGTATGAGGAAGTACCTCATTGTTCTTTTAATTTGCATTTCTGATAAATAGTGATTTACAGCATTTTTCATATGGCAGTGGATAGCTTTGATTACTTTGTCTGAAAACTGACTTAATATTTTTTTAATCATTTGTAAACTGGGGAATGGCTCCTATTTTTATAAATTTGATTCATTCATATACATACATATACATGTATATATATATATATATATATATATGTATATGTGTGTGTGTGTGTATTAGAGGTGAGGCCTTTATCAGAGAAACTTTCTTCAAGCATTTTTTTCCACATCCTATATTTTCCCCTCCATCCTATTTCCCCCTGTTTATTATATTCTCTCTCTCTCTCCTTTCACCCTTTCCCTCCTCAAAAGTGTTTTGCTTCTGAATATTGCTTCCCCCAATCCACCTTCCCTTCTATGAACCACTCCACTTTTCCCACTTCCTTCCCCTCCTCCTTTCCTTAAGGGCAAGATAGATTTCTCTACCTGAGTGTGTTATTCCCTCTGTGAGGAAATTTTGATGAGAGTGAAGTTTAAGTATTCCCTACCATATCTTCCATTATCCCTCTACCATAATAGTTCTTTTTTGAATACTTTGTGTTCAGAACCAAGGCTGTAGCTACACAATGCAACATGGGCAAGTGCTGCCAGAAAAACATAGCTTTCATTATGCATTTGATTTTTCGTTAATTTTTTGGTTATTGTGCATTCAGAAACCTTTTATAGATGCCTAATTTTTCACAACCACATATGTGGTCATGACTCACAGTTTAAGAAGTGCTGGAGAGATGCTCTTTCTAAGTGCCACAATGATGAGAAAGTTCTTATGAGTTACAACTATCGTCTTCCCATGTAGAAATATAGATGGTTTAACCTTATTAAATCCCTGATTATTTCCCTTTCCTATTTGCCTTTTTATGCTCTTCTTGAGTCTTACATTTGGAAGTCAAATTTTCTATCCAGTTCTGACACTGGAGGGGGCAGAGTAAGGGCTATGAGGAACATTA
The DNA here is from genome assembly GCF_028583685.1 of Petaurus breviceps papuanus. NCBI lineage: Eukaryota > Metazoa > Chordata > Mammalia > Diprotodontia > Petauridae > Petaurus > Petaurus breviceps. The sequence continues at coordinate 29,803,739 of NW_027185761.1, read as the reverse complement.
TTTCTGGCCGTCTCAAGAGAGTAGCAGCCTTAGGAGTGGCATACTTTGCTATTGCAAGAGAATACAACCTTGAAGGTGAATAAAACTTGTGGGCACAAGGGAGGAGGAACATGATACCTTGTGGTCAAAAAGAGTACAAGCCCTGAGAAGCAGTAGCACAGATCACTACAAGGGATCAGGGACACTTGCTCCAAATGAACATACCCCTCCCAGACTTATACCATCTTGGAAACACCAAAATCTTCCAAACCTCAAGAATTGATTCTGAAAAAAATCATTGTGAAAAATCAGAAACCTGAGACAGTATTTTCTAATGCAACCTCGGAAAAAGAGCCCAACTTTAATATAAAGTTAAAAGTCAAGAAATATGCTGGAAAAATGAACAAATAACAACAAAAATAACCTCATCACAAAAATCTACTATGGTAATAGAGAAAATCAAATACAAACTCCAAAGATAATCATGTCAAAGCTACAACAAGAAAAGTCTCAAAGAAAAAAAGAGTAAATTGGACATGAGCCAAAAAAAACTTTCTATTGGAGGTAAAAACTATTTTAAAAATCAAATAAGAGTGGTAGGGGAACTTAACACCCACACAAAAAATCTAGCCATGTAAACTTGGGCAAGTTACAAAACAAAAAAAAAAAAGAGTTGTAGGGGAATATTTTGGAAAACAAATGGAAGTAATACAAGAAATTTATGAAAACACATTTAACAATTTGATAAATAAATGGCACAAAAATAGCAAAGAAAATAATTCCTTAAAAAAAGAATTGGCCAAGTAGAAAAAGAAGAACAAAAGATCACTTAAGAAATTAATTCCTTAAAAAATATAATTGGGCAAATGGAAGGCAATGACTTCATGAGAAATAAAGATACAATAAAACAAAGTCAGAAGAATGAGAAAAATTGAAAAAAATGCAAAATTTCTCAGCAGAAAAACAACTGACCTGAAAATTAGGTCTAGGAGAGATAATTCAATAATGATTGAACTGCCTGAAAGCCATGATGAAAGAAAGAGTGTAGTCATCATATTTAAAGGAGTTACCAAGGAAAAGTGCCCTGATATCCCAGAAATAGAGGGTAGGATAGAAATTGGAAGAGTAAACCAGTCACTTACTGAAAAAGATTACAGAGTGAAAATGCAATAATATGATAGCCAAATTACAGAGCTCCCAGCACAAAGAGAAAATATTTCAGTCAGAAAAAAAAGTCAAACACAGTAAAGCCACAGTCAGTATCACAGAAGATTTAGCAGTTACCATGTTGAAGTAATGAAGCATTGTAAATTTAATGTGCTGGAAGATAAAGAAGTTATAATCACAATCAGGAATTACCTCACGAACAAAATTGAATGTAATCATTTGGGGGTGGGGGATGGATATCTAATGAAGTAGAGAACTTTCAAGTATTCATGATGAAAAGACTACACCAGAATAGAAAAATTTGATTTTCAAGTACAAGTCTCAAAAGGGGCATAAAAATTTAGGCATAAAAGATATCATAAAGGATTCAATAATGGTAAGATGTTTATATTTCTATACAGGAAGATGATATATGTCACTTCTAAGGACTGTATCATTAAAGAGCTCTTAGTTTGAAAGAAAATGGAGGGTGTAGACAATACTTGAACCTCACTCTCATCTGAATTGGTTCAAATAAAGAATATATAAGTTGGGCAAAGAATAAGTTGGGTAAATAAATATATCTTTGAGGATAAATTAATAGCCTTCTCAATAAGATCAGGAGTAAAACAATGATGCCCGTTATTACCACTATTATTTAATATTGTGGTAGAAATGCAATAATAGCAATAAGAAAAGAAAAAGAAATAAAAATAAACAACAAAGAAAACTATAACATTTTGCAGATGTTATTTATGATACACTTACAGAATACCAGAAATTTAGCTAAAATTAATTAAAACAACATTTGCAACATTGCAGGATATAAAATAAATCTACATAAATCATCAGCATTGCTGCATATTACCAGTAACACTCAACATTAAGAAAAAGAAAGAAAAATTTCATTTAGAATAACTGCAGACAATATTAAATACTTGGGAGCCTACCTGCCAAGATGAAATCAGGGATTGTATGAGCATAAATACAAAATACCTTTCAAACATATACAGATAGAGCTAAATATTGGGAGAAATAGTAACTGCTCATGGGTAGGTCCAGGTAATATAATAAAAAAGACAATTCTATCTAAGTTAATTTACTTATTCAAAGCCATGCCAATACAACTACAAAGGAATTAATTTATAGAACTTGAAAAATTATTTCAAAAATCATCTGGATGAACACAAAATAAAAATATCACAGGAATAAATGAAAAAAAGAAATGTAAAGGAAGGCAGCCTAGCAGTATCAGATTTCCAGCTTTATTACGGAACAATAATCACCAAAATAATCTGATATCATCTACAAAATAGAGTGGTAGACTTATGGAATAGCTTAGGTACAAAATACATAGCAGTTAACAACCAAAACAAAGTAGTATTTGGGAAATCCAAAGGTTGAAGCTATTGGGAAAAGACCTCTGTATTTGACAAAAAAATTCTGGGAAAACTTAAGAGTAATTTGGCATAAAAGAGGAATAGAGTAACATTTCAAACTATATACCAAGATAAGATCAAAATGAATAATTTATTTAGATATCAAAGGTTATAAGTAAATTTTGGAAATGTGGGAAAACTTTGCCTGTCATATGTTTGGAAAAGGGAACAAGAGATAAAGGAACAAATAAGAGATAGAGAAGATCATAGAAAGTAGAATGGATAACTTTAATTATATGAAATTGATTTTCTCCCACAAAAAAACCAATACATATATAATTATAAGGAAATTAATTATATATAATTATAAGTGTAAGGAAAACAGGAACTGGTTTTTCTATATATTTTCTATATTTCTCTAATAAAAGCCTCATTTCTGAAATATAAATTTTACTGAATTAAATTTACAAAAAATAATAGCCATTCTCTGTTAATAAGTAGTAAAAGAAATAAAAGGCAGTTTTCAGAAGAAATCAAAGCTATAAATATCATGTGAAAAATTCTCTAAATCACTATTGTTATAGAAATGCAAATTAAAACAATTCTGAGGAACAACCACACAACTGTCTGATTAGCTAACATGACAGAAAAAAAAGGTAAAAAGTAATACTGGAAGGAATGTGGAAAAATAAGTACACTAACAGACTGCTGTTAGAGTTATGAACTAGGTCAACCATTCTGGCAAAAAATTTGGACCTATGCACAAAGGGCTATAAAACTGCACATACCTTTTCTCCTAACAATACTCATCCATACTGGTTCTATATCGCAAAGAGATCAAAGAAAAATGAAAAGTAACTCCATGTACAAAAATATTGATTGCAGCTTTTTTCTCTTAGCAAAGAATTGGAAATTGAGGGGCGCCCTTGAATTGAGGAATGGCTGAACAAGTTGAAGTATATGACTGTGATAGAATACCATTGTGCTATAAGAAATGATGAACTGGATGATTTCAGATGAAACTTGGGAAGATTTATATGAACTGATGCAAAGTGAAGTAAACAGAATAATGAATACATTGTATACATTAAAAGCACTATAATAAGAATGATCAAATGTGAAAGACTTAGCTACTCTGATCAAGACAATGATCTTGGAGAATTCCAAAGGCTCTGTGATGAAGTATGCTATCTATCTCCAAAAATCAAACTGAAGAACTCAGTGTATAGATTGAAACATACATTATCAGTTTGTTTCTATGGTTCTTTTTTTTCCAACATGGCTAACATAGAAATATTTTGTACAACCTTACATAGACAATTGATATCATATTGCTTACCTTCTCAATGAATAGGGGATGGTATGGAGAGCAGGACAAGGTTTGGAACTCAAAATTTTAAGAAATACATGCTAAAACTAATTAAATTAAATTAAAAATAAAAATAAATAAAATTTATTTTTAAATTTATTTATTTATAAATCTTAGAAAACTTGTCCTCTTAGAAAACAATGGCTGAGAGGTCAAGTTGTTGATGTATATTCCCATAGCTAGGGTGTGGCATAAGGAGAATTTTAATCCAAGTCTGCTGATTCCTAAGTGAGCACATTTTTCATTAGACTACATTTCTTTCATGATTACTAACTAATCCCTGACATAATTTGACCTTCTTTAGCTTTGGACATCAGAAGGCCCTGAAGAACAAAAAGTTCAGGTAATTCTTTGAACATCAGCAGTAATCTGTTTTGTTTAATGAGCTCTAGATGAATTTAGATTCTTTTGGATTTCAATTGGTCCCCTCAGAGGACACATCCCAAAGCTATTGCTCATTCTTATCTTCAACTTAACTCCTCTCTTTTCAACTGCAAGAGATAGTATCTGCCATCAGTCTCTCTTGTCAACAGCCTGCTTTGTTTTTGTATTTTGCTGTTCATTGGTTCCTTATCTTCCCATCTTCTATCGTACATCTGACTTGTAAAGCTGCAAGTCAGAGGTTTCTATTAGACCTTCTACATCTGTCTTTATGTCAGATTGAAAAACCTAAGTCCACAGTTCTGTCATATATAATACAAAATATATTCAATTTCTATAGTACCCAAATAATTCCTTGATTTACATTTTTTGTAAGTTGTTGTAAAACAATTTGCTGCAGAAATGTGACCTTCAATCAATACTCTTGCCTTTTAGTAATTTTTGAAGAGTTGGCTAAGTTGTCCAACTACTATTTCACACATATTACTTTTTTATGTCTCTTCAGGGGAGAAGATGTCTATATGTGAAAGGGGTAGTATCATATACACATATAATCATTAGCATCACCATCATCATCATCATATTAAGCACATAGATGGACAGAACTTCTTTGAAATCTGATACACTGGCCAAAAATAGATATTGAGGCATCATACAGATGCACACATATGTGCATATATACATGGATACATGCATATATAAATACTATTACTCAGGTTTGTTAGGTCAATATCTGATGGAGATTGAGAATAGGCTATATCACTTTTGAAAAGTTGTGCAATTCCTTTTTTTTAACCTCAAGCTTTTTTCCGAAAGAATGGTCAATCTTTTTAATTCTAACATAATTCTGGTGTTGCATGGCTGCAGCTGTTAGAACACAACACTCTTTGAGGAATTGAAATTGATTAAGGTATTTCTAGAGATCACTGTTAAAATAGATCCTGCTACCAGAAAAATATTTCCTCTATAGCTGTGCATTACTAATTCAGTGTCAGTGGTAAAGTGGGAGACCATATATTCATGTTTTTATTAAAAGAGTAAATAACAAATATTTGGTTATTTCCAGGTTTGCTCTGAATCCCCACCAAAACAGTAAGGATATCTCCTCCCCAAGAGAAGCATTAAGCTACATAACACTATTAAAATTTGAGATTTTTTTGCCACATTTGAAATTTTTTGTCAATGTCTTTTGTTCCAATTGTTGCATGGATAAGACCCTGGGATGATGAAGGCTTTGATTAAAGGGGACAAATTATAGTAGGCCCTCCTAAAATTAAAAAGCTTTGAGCATAGATCGTCATTAAAAGATGACCCTTGTCTGCAAAACAGTTGCAAGAATCATAGACATCAAGTGATATGAATTTGAAGAAGATGAAGATTAGCAACATAAATTCAAAAAGCTTATATTTAGAAGTTTATTAGAGTTGAATGTTTCCAAGGAGTAAATTGTACTCACATAAATAAAAAACAGGAATCCTTAGTGAGCAAGTATCTGAAATCTTCCTGGAATCACTCACTCTCCCTCTCTCCCTTCCTCTCTCTCTCTCTGTCTGTCTCTCTGTCTGTCTGTCTCTCTCTCTCTCCTGTAAGCAATTAGTTATTAATTTTCTTACTTCCTAATAAAATAGTAAATGATTTAGTAAAAACAAACACTTGTTAAAATAACAAACTTGCATAATAGTCCTAATATTCTTAGTCTAAATCAGTTGACAGTATATTGTAAGTAGGCTATGTGATATGCAAATGGTATTGCTGATCTCAGTGGTCTTTATCATATATGGTTTCTTAAATTCCTTTTAGCCTTGCCCTTCTGAAGTTGCTGAGTAATATAGAAGAATGTTTCTTTTCTTTTCTAAACTATTTCTTGATTTTTCATATCTCTGGCTAAAAGCTATGGGCCACTGGCTTTCTATGTATGTATAGGAACAAGTAACTTTAAGCCCAGAAATATAGGACTTAATGTTAAGAAAGATAATTGTTTCCCCTTTGCCATTACTATAATGCATGAAAGTGATAAGTTCTTGCATCTCTCTAAATGACATTCAGACTTGGATTCCAAATACTATATATTTTGATTATTCAATTCAATTCAGTTTCATTTAATGGTGTTTTATTAAGTGTTTGCTATGTGCCACACCCTGTGCTAGCTGCTGCGAATACAAAGACAACAAAAATCATCTCTGACCTCAAGAAGTTTTTATTTTGTTGATGTTTATACTCTTACTCCAATTTCTCCTGTCTTTTGAAGCAAATTCCTCCCCTCTCGCTCTCTAATTTTCAAATTTTCCCAATTTAATGGTTCCTTTCCTGCTGTCCATGACTAAATGTTCCTCATCCTGAAAAACATCCTCACAGTGCTCTACTTTTATCCTACAGCTGCTATCTCATTTACAACCAAACTCCTAAAAAAAGTACCTATGATAAATAATTCAATTTCCTCCCTTAATTTTCATTTCTAGGCTTTTTGCAATTTGGCTTCTGATCTCAACTTTTATGTGTAACTGCTCTCTCTGAAATAGCGAATGATCTTGTAATTGTCAAATTGGCTGGCCTTTCCTCCTTCTGAATGCTTCTTAATCTCTCTAAATCATTTGATAATATCTGTTAACATTTCCTGTACATTCTCTCCTCTCTGAATTTTCATGATATTCCTCTTTATGGGTTCTCCTCCTGCCTACCTGATGATCTTGCCTCTTCTGACTCATCTTCCACTTCACATCCTTTTATTCTCTGGGTGCACAAAGCTCTGTCAAAACCTATTCTCTCTTTACAAACTCACTTTGTGATCTCCTCAGCTTTGATGTATTTAAATCTTAAATTGATGTAAGTGACTCCTAAAGCCACGTCACTGGGCTTTGAATTAACTCTCCTAATTCATGCTAGCATTAGTAGGGCCAATTCCCAGTACAAGGCTAATGGTTTCCTCTGAGGCAGAAAGTGTCACACGAAGGACATTAAGGTTCTTTAGATGCTATCGGCTAATGCCCTCATTATTAATTGGCTACTCTTCAATGTCATCTAATCAGTGATAGTTGATATATTTACCAGGGGTTAGTGCCCTACTTTCATTTTAACCAGTTGATTTCTCCTCAGCATCAGTTAACAAATTAACGTCAATCTATTTTTGGCAGATGGATATCTACTGAAAAGCTATAGCAAGAATAGAAGCACAGACATTCTTCTCCCCCAACTGGGGACATGCTGGCTGTCCCTTTGATCATTTTTGTCCCTGGGGAGAGTGGGTTCAAACTTCAAACAATTTCTACAAAACATTCACTCCACCAAGATTACTTTCAAATGTATTGATGTCACTCCCTTGCTGTAGTATATGACTTTTCAGCTACAGAAGTGAACAATTGTTGGACTGGGTCAATCAGATGGCTGCACCAATGTACCATGGTTGATTGCAGGCAGATTCTGATGTGAACTCCCTTCGTCGGACCCTTTTTCCTCCAACTTTTTGAGGTCTCACAAGGACCAATAGTAAAGAAAAGGAAACAAAGAGGTGATGGCCCTATCTGAGGATGACCTCAAAGGTCATATGATCATTAGCGGTCCTTCTGTGGGTAGAAGGGACCTACCTTTTAGATGCCACTGAGTTGTTCTGATAGTTTATGGTCAGAAGGAAGTAAAGAAAGTAAAATTTCATATTGAGGACTTTTTAATGCACTCTTAATTTCATCTCAGTGACCAAGCAAAAAAATCTTTACTACTGAGTAATTGAACCGGAATCAGCCAGAGGTTATCCGCCTTTGCTCCAAAGTGGATAAGAGCCTCTTTTCCAAACCATCATGAACTTTCAGAATCAAGCTCACCAAATGTCTTCACAAGGTCCTTGCCTGTGTTCCCAGGACTAGGCCCTCATTTTATAGTTCCCAATTATATGCATACATCTGGTTCTATTGAAACAAAACAACTTATGTGTATCTCAAAATCAATTAGTTCAAAACTGAATGTAATATACCATCTACCACACTTTCAAATATCCCTGTTTCTGTTAATGCAAATACATCTTTCTAGTCACCCAGATTCACAATTTCACCATTATCCTTTACTTTTCTATCTTCTTGACTCTGCAATTCCAATTACATGTAAAATCTTTTCTTTTTTTACATAAAAATATATCTTGTATCTTCCACCTTTTATCCCCTTTCACAACCATTATACCTTTTCATACTGAAAACCTCTCTCCTCCACTTCTTCTATACCATCTAATTTGTCTCTCTGCCTTAAATCTCTTCCTTCTCCAATTTGCCCTCTACAAAAGTGGTAAAGTGTCCCCCTCTCACCCTGGCAGATAATAGATCTAACCATGTTACTCCCTTACCCAGTAAATTCATATGATTGCCTATGGCCTCCATATTCAAATATAAACTTTGCTATTTAGCTTTTATAATCTTTACAAATTATATTCAATCTATATTTTCTACCCTACATTACTTTGCTTACTATAATGTATGGTTCAGTCAAATTGAATTTCTCTTTATTTCTTACAAATGGCACTCTTATCTCTGTGCTTTTTCTCTGGCTGACCCCATGCCTGGAATACTCTTATTCCTAAATTTTGTCCCTTAGAATCTCTGAATTTCTTCACTATTTGACTCAGGTACTCCCTTTCTCCAATATGACCTTTCCAGAACTGCCCCCCCCCCAATATTAGTGTTCAACCCTAAGGTTACTTTGTACCTACTTTTATGTATCTTGGATAAATATATGTGCATATGGATTTATGTCTGTATATATTTAGCTCAATAATTAGAAAGTAAACCTCCTGAGGGCAAATTCTGCTTCTGCAGATCTTTGTATATCTTCAGTGTATAGCGCAGTGTTTGGTATGCAGTTAGAATTAATTAAATGTTTGTTTATTAGTAATCAGTTAATTAATAAATGAGACTTTATTATGAACTTACTATATGCCATGTACATTTTTAATGTATATTAATATAACATGAAGGAGACAAGAGTTACACATATAGATAAATTATATATATATATATATATATGCAAATGGAAAGCACTTTTGAAGGCTGAGAAGAGAGCTAGAAATGAATCCAGAAAGGCCCCTTAAGATCAGAGACTGAGATCTAGGAGGGACCTCAAAACTATTTTTCATAACCTTCTTATTTGACAGATGAAGAAACTGAGACCCTGAGAAGTGAAATTAATTATGCAAGGTTGTGACACAGTATGTGCACTCAGGTTGTATAACTCTAAAGTCAGAGCTCTGGGTGGGTGACCTTAAATTGAGATTTCAAGGTAACTATGGATTACAGGACATGAAGATTTAAGAAAGAGAATATTCCAAGCATGTCTGAGTGGAAGACACTGAACAGGCATAGAGATAGGAGATAAAATGGATTTCCCAGGGAACAAGTTGACAAATTTGAAACATAGTGGCATGCCTCTATAGATGTCAAGTACAAAGTCCGAGGGAATGAATTCTGCCACTAATCTGGTAGTGATTCTAACATGTTTATGTTTGTTAGCCTCAATTTCCCTCCTACTCAACCTTCATTTTTAATTAAAAAAAAAAAAACCTCCTTCTGCTTTCCCTTCTCTGGGTTAAGTAATAGGAATTATTTTAGCCTTTCTTTTATGGGTCTATTTCTAGTCTCTTCCCCTATTAATCATTTCTACCTTCTCCACCTTCTGAGTATCTCACGCATCTTAGAAAATAGCAACAGGGTTTATTGTATTTTCTTGTATAATCTCATCCTGTACCATATGAAATCACCCCATCATTTCAGCCGACTTTAACCAGTGATAGAACAATGTTCTGAGGAAAATTCAAACTTTCTTTGACATCTCTGGAAGCAAGATATATGTACTGTTTGCAAACAAGAAATGCTTACATTTGAGAATCTCTGAGGCCAATAATTTTTAAGCTTTGCAATATTTAATTTTATTTAGTTTATATTAAAATAATGAAATGATTAGCTTTCCTCATTAGAAGACTAGAATACATCAGGGTTATATCTTGTGAAAATTATGTTTCTGCTCCTTTGCCTCAAAATGTGAGTATCAATGCAGATCATATGTCCATCTGACAATTACATTTCATTTTTATCTTGTTTTATGAAAATTGCCAACCCAGAGTTTTTAAAGATTCCATTTTAAATTAATAACTGTCAGACACCAAAAGCAAGGTAAATATCTATGATGAAATTAGTAATAGGCTGGTGGAAAACACAACTACTGCTTTAGTTTTAGACATTTTCAGTTTTTACCTTTAATCAGCTGGTATTGATTATTAGATGAAATCAACAAAGTTCTCACCACCTCAATTGGAATAATTTTTAGTGTTCCATACAGGGTTAAATTAGATTTTGTCTTAATTTCTTCTTGGTTTTAAATTAAAAAACATAAACCTTATAAAAAGAATTATTAAAAAAGGAAATATAGACATATATGCATAAATATATGTATATAAAACATCAACACATACATGTACATAATATGTGCACATAATTGTGTGTATATATAATATGTAAATCCTTAGGTTTTTTTAAAAATTCATATTCATAGACTTACAAAATTTCAGAAGGGAAAGATATCTTGAGGAATTCTATCAGAAACCACATCTGAACATAGGTCTCCTCTAGAAAATACCCAGCAAAGTGTCATCCAGTCCTGCTGATGAAATCTAATGAGGTGGAACCTACCACTCATCAGTCATCAACTTTTTTCCTCATGATACCTGGTACCTTTACCAAAGAAGAAGTCACATGGTGTAGCAGCAAGCACCCCAAGCGTCCTCAGGGTTTGCTGCCAACATAGGTTCTTAGATCTGCTTTGTTAAAGGAAAGCAACTCAAAATGAGTTAACAAGCTTATTTTAATCAGTCAGATATATCATTTACCTTGTTCCGGAGAAAAGGTCAGCACCCCGAACTTCAAAGTATACAGGCAGAATTATCAAGACAGAAACAGATCAAGTAGACAGATTTCCAAACTGTCCGACCATTACATCCACACCCAGTCAACATCTGGGTTTCCACATCTGGGTTTTTCAAAGCCGGGGGGGGCCCTGGACAACGGCTTCCCAGAATCCAGATCAAATCACAGAACACTTCTCAAAGTGAGCCCCCAAAACAAAGCTACACATCAGGGCTTATATAGCCTTCTCCTGGCTCAGAGAATGTAACAACCTTATTGACTCACTGGCCAATCAAGAAGTATCTACTGAAAAACAAGCCTCCCACCCCAGGCTTCAGGTGCACTTTAGCCTAGGGGCAGGAAAGATCTTCCAAATTTGCATTCCCATTACACATGGTACGGTGGAAAAGAGTGGTTTTGGATCTGGGTCTGATAATGGATTATTTGGTATATCCCAAAAATTTAATGCAAATTTAAGGTACTAAATCTTAAAAATATTTTTACTACATACCCCATAGAATCCCTGAATCTTAGACTATGGATTCAGGGATCATCTTGTTCAATCCATACTTGAGAAAAATCCCTTTGACAAGATGCCTGATGTTCAGTCATCTTGCCTTTGCATTAAAGACTTTTCTGAGGGTCAACATATTACTTCCTGAAACAGAATGCTCCATTTTGCTATTTGGACATTCTTATATAAAGTCTAAATTTACTTCTTTGAAACTTCCACCCTTTGCTCCTAATTTTATCCTTTGTGACCAAGGCAGTGGAATCTAATACCCTCTGATAATAGAGTCCTTAAAATCTATCATGACCTTTATGTCATTTCTTCTCTGTGTTGGACATCATCAGTTTTTTCAACTGCTAATGACATTACATGACATGTTAACATCTTGGTTTCCCTTAAATATCCCTTCTTTGGACATTCTCCAGCTTATCCTTATCCTTCTTAAAATGTAACACCAAGAACAATACACCATCCTCAATATGTAGTCTGATCATGTCAGAGTACAGTGGAATTATCACTTCCCCTATCTTAAACATAATTTAACATTATTGAGGCCTGAGAGCACATTAGATTCTTGAGTAGTATTTGTGGTCTCAAATAATTGTCTTAAATTATATGGAAGAGAGATTTGATTTGTTCTAGTTGGACCCAGATAGCACAACTGGGATCATTGAGTGGAAGTTACAGAGATCCATTTAGCCTGGCTATAAGGACAAGAGTTCTATTATTCCTAGTAATGCTCTATCCCTAAAACACAATGAGCTGCTCCAGAAACAGTGTTTCTACTAACCAGAAGACACTGAGCATACTGAGACTACCTCTTGACAGTCAGGTTGTAGAGTGGATTCTCAATTTCAGCTTTGAGATCCTTCAATTGTGTGACTTAGCTGAAGACCAATGAGTTAAAACTCTAAATGCTACCAATCTATTCTAGATTAGGGGAAAAAGAGTAGGGGGAGGAGGTGCAGACCCTGGATTAGAGAACATTGGTGTTAATCCTTGTTTTGTTTCCTACTCTCAATGTTAAGTTGAATTCTTTGTGCCTTTGGTTCTTCACCTTTAGAATGAGCAGGTTGTACTAGATGCCTTCTAAAGATCCTGCAATTTGTAAATTAATGATTTAAAAAATGCTATTAATTTAGTATCTCTATTCTCCCCAGAGTTTTAGATCCTTCCTGATATACTATATACCCTAATGCTTCTATGTATTGACTGGGTGAAGATAGAATCACTTACTGATGGTGAAATGGACCATTTGAGTCAACCCAAATAGCCTGTCCAGTATGTACAAAGGACATCCTCCTACCCCTTCAGCTCCTTTCCTCCCCTGGTGAATTCTTCCCCAAATCTGCATTTTGAAGTTTGGAGTTAGCCATTTTTCATTTCTCTCCTGGCTCTTCTTCTGACTCTTCAGACTCCTCAATCATGCCTTCTCACCCCACTTACAACTCCATTTTATGTGTCACCATCCTCCAATAAAATACTTGTTCCATGAGGCAAGGGATTGTCTTTCTTTTTTTCTTGCATTTGCATACTACGAGAGTAGCACAGAACTGATACACAGTAAGTACTTCCTAAAGGTTAGTTAAACTGATTTCATTTCAAGCAGGGGTAGAGTACAAATTATGCCCTCAACTGTAAGTCAAAATTCCACAAATGTTTAATTCCTATTCAATATCATTTTTCTTTTGAGACACGATAAATTGGAAATTTAAAGTACTATTGCATAATGAATTCCTCGGTAGGAAAAAATAAACAGATATTTGGTACATTATGCAAAGACTGCAAAGCTTTGTTATTTCATCACCATGTATACTCCTTTTATAAGCATGAATTTCAATCTCTCAGTCCTTCAACAGATTTTTCTTTATGAATATCTCTGTCGAAAAAGTTTTTATCACCAAGTATGGGGCAGCCTTTTAGTGAAGACATTCTCTGAGTTTGGTAAGTATGACCCTTTTTTAATAGATATGAAATCTGTGGTGTCTGGACCTTACTCAAACACCTTCCAGTTTAATACTACCTTCTACCGCTTGCATTATATTGACAGTGCTCAAGAACTCAGAAAAAACTCCACAACACAATGAGGTGTTGGATTATGAATGAAGGATATAATAATAAAGAACAAGGACAGCAGCAGCAACAATAAGAATAATAATTAGCATTTATGTATGAGCATAAAGTTTGCAAAATGCTTTATTTATTTCATTTGATCTTCAAAATAAATCTGGAAGGTGGGTGTTATACTTAAGCCTATTATAGCCTAGGAAACTAAGACAGAGGCTAAATGATTTACTTAGGGTCACATAGCTAGTAAATGTGCAAGGCTGTATTTGAACTCAAGTCTTCCTTCCTCCAGGCCCAATATTATCCAGTGCATCCCCGGATGCCTCCTTAGATAACCTAACCTATGAATTTATTGGTTTACCTTTTATTGTAGATGAACAATTCGCAGAGAAAGATCCCACTTAACTCAGTATTCATTACATGAGTACAATGTCTCCTTGTAGTTATACTTGTTTCACTGCTCAAGTTATTACCAATTTCCCCTCTTTCTAGGTCTGCGAGAAGATTTTCTTTGATTTTCTTGGATTCGTAGCAGGTTGCTTGGATTTTCCTTTGCTTTTAAGTCAGGATAATACTCAGAGAACCAAGAAGAAAAGAAGCATATTTTTAATGTTCAGAGAAGAGAGAAGGATTACCAGGGCTTTTTTTTTCAGATCCACATTCACCATAATTCATAGCACTTCAGACTTACTTCTGGCTCTGGCTAGAATTGAAAATTCAGTGCAATTCTAAACAATGGATGCACCAGTGTAATCATTCATGAAGAATTTGTACACACAGACACACATATAGACACAGAGGCAGACACATACACACACACACAAAACACAGAATGAATGAAGAAAAGAAGGTAAATTGTTCTTCCAAATGTAGAGCCATACCTGTGGACAAGCTGTATAGGTGCTGTCTGAAAAAAAAAATCTTTGGATGTTAATCCCCTGGTTAAAATATGACTTAAAAGTTATTAAAAACATGTTTTGTGCACTGTAATCTTCCCAAATTATGTTGAAATAATGAAATTTTCTTCTTAAGAAGATGATTCTTAACTTTATAAGCCCATAGGTATATACAATAATGACATGCAAAAAGATAAACTAACTTTATCAGAGGAAATACTAGACATAAGAATCATAGTCCACTCCCACCCCTGGACTAATCCATCGCAAAATTTAAATTTAGCAATTGGTTGAAACAACCAGGAAGGTATACTGGATACAATTCACAGAATCTGCAAGATCTGGGTTCCAAGTGGCTTCTAGCATTATCTGGGGGACACTGAAGTTCCTTTGCCTTGAGGTGCTTCCAGTAAATTGTTTGATATTATTTAAGTTCATGGTACATTGTGAGTCTCTATCCACTCAAAGTTATAGCTCATAAGCCCCCACCAATGTGTTACTTTTACTAGTTTGCCATAAAGTACAATTTAGTTCAAACCCAAAGCATTTAACACAATAACATAAAGGAAAGTAGTAATGGAAAATTTTCCACATAGGCATGGATTTCACTATCCCATGAATACTTATACGATCAGTGTGGAAAGTAAGCACCAAGTTATGAAATATGTGTAGGGAACATTTGTTTCCAGGGCATATGCATAGAAATGTAATGGATACCTTCTGTTCATGTTTACAGGGGTGCTAATAACTTCCCATGGTGTAGTTACACTCCTCCTAAGGGGTATTTTTTTTCCTATTGATCTATCATTGTGGGCATTCTTTACTGCATGTGTTGGAATGTTGTGTGATCTCTGCTGATCATTGCTTCCTACTGATCTCTCATGTTACTGATGTTATGTAGTTATGTAGGTCTGATGGCTGCCTACCTTTTCTCTGCTGCCAGATCCTGTACTTCCTCTCTTCGATGCCCTCATCTTGAGTAGGCTCGGGAAAATTCCAATAGATACCATATGTGTGTGTGTGATACACACAGATATACATATTAAAGGTATGAAAATATATGCATGCTAGATGACATACTACATAGGTCGATTGGTGAACAAGCTTCTCTTGGGTTATTCTCTATTACACAACATAGTGGATAAAGTACAAGATAATAAGGATGAGTTCAAATCTTACCTTCATCACTTACTAAATTTGTGACCATGGGCAAGTCACGACCTATCTAAACCTCAGCTTCTTCATCTGTAAAAGGGGTATTATTATAATTCCTAATTTATAGGGTTGATTTGTGAGGATCAAATGAGATTTTACATGCACACACTCATAAATAAAAATATACATATACACATGGATATGTATATATATATATGTATGTGTGTATAGATACATATACACATACATGAATATGTTTATGTGTGTATGCTTGAGTGTGTAGAATTTTGTAAACCTTAAAGGACTATGTACATTTTTGTTGTTATTTTTTTCAAGATGACAGCTCTTCAATTACAGCTATGATCTTTATGAGGTTATGAGATACCACACATAGCTAAGGCCAAAGATAGAGTTCTTTGAATCTAAGATTGAGTCTATTTTGAAAATTCGTTGTCCTTCTCACCAAGGGCAGTCTCTGTTGCAAGATTGTATCTGATTCCAGTTTAGAAATTCCTTATAACTCCCATATAACGTGTCTGACAAACTGAATCCCATTTCAGGGGCTATCTTTTTAAAAACTTGACAAAGACTGCCTGTTCTTAGCTGAGAGACGACCTAGTTTTTTGGGTGTTTGCTTGTTTTCCCAAACCAGAGTTCTCTTTTGTTCTCTCATGCAAATAGAAAGAGGAATAGAAAGGCAAACAAACCAATTACTTCTACGTTCAGTCTGTGTGTAGCTGAAGAAGCCATTACTTTCTACTGTACTCTCTAGGTGACACCATGGATAGAACAGTGTGCCTAGTTAGGAAGATCTAAGTTTAAATCCCATTTTAACCAGATAGTAACTGTGTAACCCTGAACAAGTCACTTAACCCTTATCTGCCTCAGTTTCTTTAACTAAAAAATGGAAGTAATAGCATTTGCCTCCCAGGATTACTGTAAGGATCCAGTGAGATTCTATGTATACAGTATTTACAACAGTGCTTAGCACACAGTAGGTGCTTAATAAATACTTGTTTCCTTCTTTTCTTCTTCAAAATCTCTGTCTTTCTTAAATATATGTGGTTTACAACTAGCCTTTCAGTGTTTTCAGCTTACATGTAGAAGGTTTAGAGTTGGGAAGACTTGGGTAGTCATTTAATTCATTGACCTCATTTTATGAATAACAAAACTGAAGCCTGGTTAAGTGATTTACCCGAGGCAGCCCCTGTCAGAAATAGAAATTGAATTCAATTTCTTTACCTTCAAAAGCTACATTGTTGTTGTTTAAAATGATGCCTAGTTTATGAAGATTCAGGCTCAGAGCCATTATAATTTCCCCAGGTCACACAAAGTGCTGCTTTCCTGGGAATATGTCTGAGAGCTCATCCCTTTATGTCTCAACTGTTGCAATAGACTTCCGGTTGGTCTCATATTAAATCTCTTCTTTGGTCTATCCTTTACTCAGATGTGAAAGTGGTCATCCAAAAGTATAAGTATGACCATATCACCCCCTCTCCTATTCAGAAAGACCCCATTGACTTACTTCCAAGATCAACTGTAAAATCTTTGGGCTTTTGGAAGCCCTTCATTACCCTTCCTGCCTTTCCAGTCTTCCTTCACCTTAATCTTCTCCACGTAACGCCACACTCCAGTGACACAGGAAACCTAGTTTTCTTGTTGTTCATTGAACAATACTCAGATAACTTGTACTCCAATGGGGGAGACTGCATGCAAAAAAAAAGTGTGCACACTCAATGGCTCTCCAAGTGTAAGTGGAAAGATCATTTCAGAGCTTAGGTCAAGATTCTTCTTTAAGCAATTCTGTGCCAAATAATCTAACTTGCCCAGGAATGAACCTTGAAATTCAAGACATATTGGGGTATATGTGCAATTACATATGTGTGTCTTATTTGGGCAAGTCAGTGTGTATATGTTCATGTGTGTATGTCTCTATGTGAGTACCCATGCCTGTATACATATGTGTACTGTATGTGTTGATGGGTACACATGGGTGTGTATTTTTGCACACATGCACATGAATTATGTGTCTGTGTGTGTGTAGGGATAGGCCTGAATAGTGATCATGCAGGAGTAGCTATGAAAGGAAGTGTACCATAGTGGAAAGGAACCTGAGTTTATAGTGAGAAGGATAGGGTATGAATTGAGGCTTAGTCTTAATGGCCCTTAGGTTGATGTGGGCAAGCCACTTAGCTTCTCTCTGCCTCTGTTTCCTCATCTGAAAAATGAGAGTTTTACTAAATACTTCCAAGGTCTTTATCAGGTCTAAATCTAAGATTCTATGACTCATGGGACCTTGGACAAGACAGTAAACTTCTCTGGGTTTCAGTTCACCTTCATTTAAAAAAAAAGAGGTTGCTGTAGATGACCTCTCTGGTCCTTTTCAATTAGGGCCATTTGGCCACTTTTCCCTTCTCTATATATCCCTGGATCTTTTAATAAAGCTTATTCAAACAAACCTTTCTTAAGTAAATAACATTATTTCAACCCTCTGGAATCCTTTGACTCTGACATTAAGACATGCATGCTACCATTTCCCTATTTGTTTCAAACTTGTGAATGTTATGGCAGAAGGTGGGAGTGGGTGGCTCGGGAAATGACTGCCCCCATGTTGAGTTTCTTTCTTGTTGATGAGTTCTCATTTCCAGACTGAACTAATTTGAGCTTTCAATGCTGAAATTTCTTATGTGGTACTGGAGAAGAGAGATACTTTTTTTTTTTTATTTTAATGGTAAAAGGAAAAGATATTTTCGTGGTTGGGTTGGAGGAGCTATTACAGCTAGTTTGATAGATTGCTTTAAGGAACAGTCTAAAGACCATGACAGACTGAGAAACTGCAGGAAAACCCAGAAGTGGCTGAAATAAATAAGCATATTCTTGTGATTCCTTCATTTTCTCATCTTACAAAATAGAATGGCACTGTTCAGGTGACTGTGTGACTTGAAGTCATGGAAATCATTGTTTCTATTTTCCAGAAGAAATGTGGGCCCTGAAAAGAAATAAGAAAAGCTTCTTAATTTCTGTATTACCACTTATTCTTTCGCAGATGCTCAGATCTAGGCGTTTATTTCCAATCTCCTCTATCTCATCAAGTACTGCTCTCTAGATTTCATTGTTACAAGTGTGTCTCAAGATTTATCTCTGTCTGTCTGTCTCTCTCTGTCTCTCACACACGCATTATCTCAGAATCTCTGCAAGGCTGAGATTGAGAAGTAGAATTACATAGCTTTAGGTTTTGTCATACTTTAAACCAATTTTTTTTCTGTGAAAAAAAAACTTCAATGGCAATTGTCCTCTGATAATGTCTAAATCACCTGCCTATCACTTATTGTCAAAAGTCCAACTAGGCCATCTAAAGGTATCCAACTAAATTCAGCATTAACCAATGTTTATTTTGATCTCTGGAATTATTTGACCTGATAGTTCTGGTGGAAATGGTCAGTTTCTTACCTTTTTTTTTTGCATTTAAGGGGACTTTGTTTAAACAATTCCATTCACGACCTAACCACAGGCAAAAGGATAGAAAGATTTTGGACCCTTGTCTCATTCACATATTGTTGTCACTCTTCTTCCTTATGTAAATACTTTACAAACTGGAAACAGGTGTGCATGGTGATGGGCTTCATTATCTGTCATAGGATCTTAGACTGAGGAATTCAAGAGCCCGCAGAGAACATCTAATCCAGTAACCCTTATTTTGATAGATGAGGAAGCTAATACTTAGAGAAATAAGGCAAATTTTCAAAATCACAGAAGTAAAACATGATGGAGTTAACAATTAGCACTCAAGTTTTGGAGCAGAGTCAAGATGGTGGAGTAGAAACAGAACTTCTGCAGGGCTCCAGCTTCCACCTACCCCAGTTCATGTAAAAGGGGACTGTGAACAAACTTTGGCACTGTAGAACCCACTAAATGACACAGTGAATACAACCTCCTGCTTAGGACAGCCTGGCAGGCTGGCAGGAATTGGCCAGCACAGTGCTCTGAGAGCCAACCTTAGCCCTGCGGGAACCAGAGGTTTTAGCCACAGGGTGGGCTTCATCAGCCATCAGCTGGAGGGACTTCAGATCACCAGCAGTTGTGGTGTTTTCCAGAATTATCAACACATAGATGCTAAAGACAAAATGAGAGGTCAGTGAAGTGTGGACTTTGGGATCTGTTAGTTTGGGAGTGTGGTCAGCCTTTGTCCCGGGGCAAGAAGCCACTGAGGTGCTGCGGCTATGTGGCAGCTTCAACTCCTGGCCTGCAGATTGTAGGGGGACCAAGTGACCATTCTGAGGGGTAATATCTCTTACTTTAACCTGCTTGGATCTGGATTGCGGTCTAGAATGGAGGTCCTGTGGAGTACAACCAGCTTGCCATAGCATGTGCAGGCTTGAGAGAGGCCACCCAACTAATACCTTCAGCAGCTGAGGAAACCCCAGCATTTCAGACAAAGCTCCCCTGTTTGGTGGCAGAGTCCTACTGTGGCAAAAAGCCCAGGGTTTAAGTGATTGAGTGGTGACATGAGCAGACAAAGGACACAAAATAAACAGAGGAACCCAAGTTTACAATCCCATTTTGGTGACAAAAAGGATCAAAGCATGGAACAGGAGGAAAACAGTGAAGTCAGAATTCCTGCATTAAAAGGTTCAAAGAAAAATACAAGCTGGTTACAGGCCATAGAGGACCTTAAGAAGCAAATAAAAGAAGCAGAGGAAAAATGAGGAAGAGAAATGAGAACAATGCAAGAATTATGAAATGAGAGTCAACAGTCTGACTGAGGAAAATAACACCTTAAAAAAAGACTAACTTAAATGGCAAAAGAGGCTCAAAGAGGCAATGAGAATAAGAATGCCTTAAAAAGCCGAATTTGCCAGATGGAAAAAGAATCTCAAAAGCTCACTGAGGAGAATCATTCTTTCAGAATTAGTTTGGAGCAAATGGAAGCTAGTGACTTTATGAGAAATCAAGATGCTGTTAAACAGATCCAAACAAATGAAAGAATAGAAGGCAATGTGAAATATCTCATTGGAAAAACCACTGAACTGGAAAACAGATCCAGGAGAGATCATTTAAAAATTATTGGAGTAATAGGGAGGGTAATATAGTCAGTCTTCTACAATATAACTACAATGGTATGTTTTGCATAGTTATACATGTACAACCTATACTGAATTGCTTATCTTCCCAGTAAGGGTGAGTGACAAGGGAGGAAAGGAAGTTGCTCACTCTCAGTATATAATGTTACATCTGGGGATGTGTCATTTTTTTCCATTTGACTTAATGATGCAAATAGGATGGTTCCAGAGCAACAGTTTGGTATGGGAGGAGTAAACTGGTGGTGGTCTTGGTTGTAATCAGCAGACCTGAGTTTAAGCCTTTGATCTGACATTTATTTAGGTTGCACTTGGGTAAAATCACTTAAATTCTCTAGGTTCCAAATTCTTTTTTTGTAAAGCTACTAAAAATATGTACATTTTCTTTCCCTTCACAAGCCTGTTGTAAGGAAAATTTCATAGAAGAGAAAGTTATTGTCCCAGCACAGATACTTAATTAGATGTATAGACTTAAATAAGTCATATGAGTTCTCTGAGACTCAGTTTCCTCATCTACAAAATGGAAGCAATAATACTTGCATTTCTTCCTTCACATAGTTGTTTAGAGGAAAGAACTACAGAAATGTAAATTATTGACCTGTTTCTGGCAGTGGCTATTTCACTATTTACATATCCTATAAGCTTCTCCAGTCTCAGTTTCCTCATCTGTAATATCTTAATTATACTCTTACTATCTACATCACAAGGTTTTTTGAAGAAAGTTCTTGGTAAATTTTAAATTTCAATAAAAATGTGATCTATTGTTATGGTCTTACATTAGGAGTCTAGCACTTGTTACCAGGGTGAGCCTAGATAAATTGTTCCATCTATTTGCAAAATGAAAGGGCTGGTTTAAGTCAGAGGTTTTTAATACTTGTCCCATTTGGCAATATGGACCTCTTTTCAGCATGATGCTGTTAAATGCATAAAATAGAATACATAGACCTCTAAAAAGCACCAGTTTTGTTGAAATATAGTCATCCATCCATCCATCTATTTATCTTTTATTGTTGTTTAGTTGTTTTCAATCATGTCCCGCTCTCTGTGACTCCCTTTTGTTTTGGGGTTTTCTTGGCAAAGTTATTGGAGTGGTTTGATATATCCTTCTCCAGCTCATTTCACAGATGAGGAAACTGAGACAAATTGTATTAAGTGACTTACCCAGGTTAACACAGTTAATAAATGTCTGGGGCCAGATTTAAATTTGGGTCTTACTGATTCCAGGCAGAGTATCCACTGTGACACCTTAATACCCTATCAATTTGTCAAGTTATATCTAAATTGATGAGCAAATGAGATAATATTTGTAAAGGCACTTGGCACAGTGCCTGACACCTAGGACATGCCATCTAAATATTATCTATTGTTCATAGTATTATTAATATTGTATGTCTCTATCTATAGGTAGTTATGGATAGAGCCATATCTTGACAAATCTATAGAGGCAGCTAGATATTTATAGATATATTAAGATATCAATTCATCAATTAACATTTACTGTTTCCTAATTACCAGACACTGTGCTAAGTGCTGGGGATACAAAACAAGTCAAAGCATAATCGCTGTCCTGAAAGAACTTGTAATCAAACTCTGTGGTGTTTCTCAAAAAGGAGACAACATGCAAACAAATATATACAAAGCAAGCTATATACAAGATAATTAAATAATTAAATGAGGAAAACCACTGGACTTGTAGATACCTATAGATATATAGTTAAGGAAAGCTAATAGAAATATAGAGGAATATATTCACACATATTTCAAATATTTGGATATTTTTAATATATATTGAATTATTCACTATATTCAATATAGTTTGTGCCTTTTATACTCATATTTTTATACATTTAAATATTATCCACTATAGATATTGTTTCTATCTCTATATTAATGTAGATATATTTATACAGATGCCTATGTGGACTGTGAAAAAGAGAGACACACAGGGAGGGAGAGAGAGAGAGACAGAGAGACAGAGAGAGAGAGACAGAGAGAGACAGAGAGAGACAGAGAGAGAGACAGAGAGACAGAGAGAGACAGAGACAGAGACAGAGAGACAGAGACAGAGACAGAGACAGAGATACATAGACAGAGAATGGGAACATATGGAGGAAAGGAGGGAGGGAGGGAAAGTTTCATATTCTCAGATAAAGAACCCCTGGCACACAATCTCTAGTCTTTTGCAGTGCCAACTTCAGATAGTTCATTGATTATCATATACTGGCCATGCCATTCCCTTTTGGAAACTCTGTGGTGTTTCTCAAAAAGGAGTCAACAAGTTTGATTCATACCCACCTCTTCCATATTTCCCTGGTGGAGAATGAGCTCATAGCAGTGTACTAACTTGAAAATGCTGCAGAAACACATGGGGTCCATATTTGTGATGGATGGTCTTTTCTCTGAATACTTTTGAGACATTGTTGTGCCCTACTTTTGAGGTGATATGAACACTGTCTGAGTATTTCCTTGTCTTTTTTCTTATGGATGTGGAGGGGAATATTCAGTGAATGAAGGTGGAATATTAAAACCTAGAAACTAAAAACCATGAAATCAGAATTGCGTCATTTGTTGAAAAATAGGGCATGATTGTAGAAGTAGAGGAGTGCCCAACTGGCCCCAAGTGGACAACGTTAGACTTTGCTTAACGAAGTTCTGAGAAAAGAATCTTGATTCTTTAGGTAATAACATGGGAAGTTAGATGGTCTAGCCTAGAGAAAGTCAGATCCAAACCAGGCCTAAGGAACACTACCAAGACAACAGATTAAAAGATAAAAAATAATCAGAAATCATAATGGACTTTTTCTGGTGTATCACTTGATTTTATTTTACTATATAAATGTTTTGGAGAGTTCTGAACCTTGTTTCAATTGACAAAGAGAAATTCTAGTTGGGACACTCAATTTACCAGTCCATATATTACCTGTTGTAAAATATGTAACATATTTTCTTGGGACAAGAAAAGAGAAAATGTCTTGCACAGTCCACACATCTGGTACATTCCAAAAACCAGACTTGAACCCAGGTCTTTTGTTAATGTCTTAGAAAATGCCTATTTGGCTTTTGGAGGAGATTGTTATTTAGGTGTTTTGGTTGTCTCTAACTCTTCCTGACCCTGTTTGGGGTTTTCTTGGCAAAGATAGTAGAGCGGTTTGCCATTTCCTTCTCAAGCTCATTTTACAGAAGAGGAAACAGAGGCAAACCTAGTTAAGTGATTTGCCCAGGGTGACACAGCTAATAAGTGGTTAGGCTGGACTTGAACTCATGTCTTCCTGATTCTAGGACCAGTTCTCTATCCAAGGAGCCAGCTAGCTGCTTCATTGGAAGAGATAATATATAGAAATAAGAAGTCAAAAAGAAGGAATGCTAAAATTGGCTGTCTAGTGACAGTGATATGAACAAAACAGAGGAAAAGGGAAGAGAATCAGAAATTCTAGAACTCAATCCCTGGAGTCAAGGCAGCTCAGAGAAGAGGTAAGTAGATGAACTCAATGTTTTGTTTTGATATTCAGTGTTTTGTAAAGGTGCTGGTGCCAAGGTCCAGAGCTTTGCTGTTCCCATTGCAATAAATTTCTTTTCAGGGAGTTTAGTTGGAATGCTGTTTTTTTCCCCCACTACTTGTTCAAATTTCTCTGGCCTTGAACTAGCTCCCAGTGACTTTGTGGTCCCACATATTTACCAACTTTTCCCAACTAATCTTAATACTCTTCCTGGGCAAAGTCAGTCCTCTTAATCAAGAGCTATTTTCACACTTATTCTAAATTCTAAATTTGGTTGGTTGATATATGTTGTCCCCTGCTTAAGGGAACTGGATATTTAAATGTTACTTACTTAGGTAAGGTAGGATAATTTGAATTATTTATGTAATCAAGCCACACCCTTACCCCTACAGGCAAACTGTATAACAACCATGAGCAAATCCTGTAGCTTCTCTGTGCTCCAGTAAACTCCAACACTATTTCAGGTGAGTTGCCTATCTATCTATTCAATGGGATGTAGCTTACATATCTGGAGTTCTTCACACATGTTAAATCACAGAACCTACAGATTTGTGGGACCTAAATAAAACCTCCTCCTCCTCTAAATATTGCTAGGTGCTAATCACTTGCTTTGATTTATTGAAGGGATATAGGTGCTTTTAATACCCTCTAAATTTGATTGTCCTATGGCTATGCTTTGAAAGGCTCACCCTAGTTTCCCTAGTCAGAGATCTGTCTCTACCAAAAAGCTAATGCCTAAGGTCTCTGAGCAATAGAAGTAAAGTTGTTGGCTTAGGGTTGGGTTAATCAGAAAGGAAAAACAAAGATCTGTGCAGGGTTACAGAGTGTGTTGATGTGTTTCCCTAATAAATCTTCAGATATACAACCATAATTAAATGCATACACTATATAGCCCCATGGTGAAGTGTCTTTGTAGAGAGTATGTCTCCTCTCTGAAGGATGACTTATATGACTGTCTGGTCTGCAGCCCAAACTATTCTTCACTGACAAAATGGTTCCTGTCCCAATCTTCCTAATTCTTTTCTTACTGAATTTCAAAAGAATTATTATCAAGTAACTGCAAGTCATTCACTTTGAAATTTTGACACTCATCTTGTTCAAAAACAGTTAAACTTTTCCCCATCAGGGAGCTGAGTTGGAAAAAGTCTATGTACTTTTTTTTCTTCAGCATGACCTCCATGGGAAAATCTTCTAGGAAACATATAATTGTACTATAATAGAATATAGCAATCCTATAGTCATTTTAATTAACTCTTCAGTCCCGTAGGAGCCATCCACCTCCTCTGAGTCATCAGAAAATCCTATAATATGTTATTTCAGTGCCTTTGTAACATTGAGATTGGGTTGCTTCTCCCATGGGCCTTCGTGCACTGTACACGAGGGATAGAGAGAGCCATTTACAATTAATCATTCTGACATGTAAAATGTTCTATGAAATAGCACTATTGTATCCAAGATTTATTAACTGGTTGGAGCATAACCATTATGATTATAGCTGCATCGTATTTCTGTATTTGGCATTAAATATCCCTCAATTTAAAAAAAAATTTACTATCAGAGCATTGCTGGTGCTCAGTAAATGGTAAATTATAATAATGACAGAGAACATATTTGCTGTAGAGTGGTGACTATCATTTCTTATAGATCATATACTGTACAGATGGATAGGCTTATAGTGGAATCAAGGGAATAATATCATTATTTTATCTTTGTATTTATTCATCATTTATTAGATTTTGACAATGTCTTTCCCTAAGTAATTTGCTAAACTGAATTTTGCTGAAAATATCATATGGGCTGAAATAATTCTACTAAGTGGAATTATGAAATCAGTCAACTCTGAGAAGTCACTAGTGTGACTGATTCCCCCCCCCCATCGAATTGACCAGTTCTTTTATTGAATTAATAAAATCAGGTTGTATCAGATCTAGGTAGACATAGATTTCATCACCCAGGCAGGCTGATTGATTCTTTGTCTGAACCGATTGGCTTTCTGCCTAAAACGATTGGTCACTTGAGTTTGGGATGACCAAACAGATGTCCAGTTAAGTGTGCTATAGTGGAAAGTGCTAAATCATAAGTTCTAAATTCAAATCTGCAGTTGGTTCATCCATTTACAAACTGTGTGGACTTGGAGAAAGTTCCTCTTCTTTTCTGTGTCTCATTTCCTTTATCAAATGAGATAATGTATGGAAAGCAAGTTGCAAACCTCTAAACACTATAATTTTTAGCTATTTGCTTATCACTCATCATTATTTTTTCTAGAGTAGAGTTGAACTCAATCAATAAGCATTATTAAGCACTTACTAAGGAATTGGCCCTGTAATAATGGCTTGATATAAAAAGAACCAGTTCCTGATTCTTAGTAGCCTGACCCAATCAAGTCTTAAGGAGGGTTTCAGTACCTCTTGATAGAAAGAACTATTATAATCTGCAAAGAGTAGGGCTTTTGGAAAGCTTTCCTGGCCTCCATGGCAAAGCTCTAGGAAATACCTTAACTCTGTGATGTTGGACAAGTCAACAAACCTCCTAGTGTTAAGTAACTTTTTGAGAATAAGTTGAAAAGAGTTTTGCACCTGCATTGGGAAAAGGGAGTTTCTTATGAGGAGTTTAACATTCAGACAAAATCCCAATTGAAAGAAAAGTCCTTAATACCTGGCACATAGGAGATACTTAGAACATGTGTGGTGAGCTCTGTCTGTCTGTCTGTCTGTCTGTCTCTCTCCTACCCCTCCTCTGTCTCTGTCCTTATTAATATAGTATATATGTGTCTTTCCTCTGTCAAACCCTGAGCCCATGGCTTTCCCCAGGACTGCCTGGTAAGATGGAGGGGGAGGTATACACAGGCTGGAACATTCAGTAGCTGGAGAGTGTACAAAGGATGACAACCAGGATAGCCAAGCTCCTTGAGTCCAAGATATCAATAGAAGGATTGGACCTCCTAGGTTAAACCTAGGGGAAAAAGTATACTCAGAGAGGACATTATAACTATCTTCACATATTTGAAGGAAGACGAATTAAACTTCTACTTTTCCCCAGAGATATGAGTGGAAGTTGCAAAGAGGAAAATTTGGACTTGATTTCACAAGATATGGAACCAACTTTCTTGAGAAGTGTTGAATATTTTCTACGTGGAAGACTTCAATAAGAGACAAACTATCCACTTATCGTTGAATGTGGATTCAGTTAAAATATGAATTGGACTAGATGGTCACTAATGCCCTATCCGGCTTTCAAATTCTGGGATTCTGTAATTCATACATTGATTTACATTTGCAAGAAAATTAAGCAGATTATTCAAAGCTGTTTTTAAACCTATTCTTCTAAGTAGACATCATTGGCATATGCAATATAAAACCATATTCCTTTCTGCCAAGGAGATATTAAAGATCTTGAACTAATCTCTTTTCCAAAACAATCAAGCTGTTTTTTTAATCCTAACATCAAAGGACATTTTCCTTCCATTTCAGCTATGGTAAATTGTTATATTAAATACTAGCTTCACTTTAAAAGTTAATCCAGAAAAGGGGTTGATTAATTGTAGAAATTCTTTCTTTTCTGTTTCCAGACAGAATGTGTCAGACTAGATAGATTGCTAAAGTCAGGAAGCTGTGTGACTCCAGGTAAGTCCCTCAGCCTGTTTGTGCCTCAGGCAACAGAGGAATTATCTTCTAAGTCATAGATGGAATTTGGTTGGCACATTGTTGGAAAGACTTCTGACAGTAAGATATCTCCAGGCTTGAGAAACTACAGATTTCTTATGTGTTCACATTTCTATAATAACAGGACATTTATTTATACTGTAATAGTTAGAACACTGGACTTGGAATTGGTGTCAGAGACTACTGGGTTCAAATCTTTTCTTATGTGACTCATGGTGAAGTCCTCAGTTTCTTCATCTAAAAACTTAAGAATGTAAACTTCATGGCATCTAAGTGCCCTTCCAGGGTTAAATCTATGATCCTATGACTGAGCTAATACATAAAAAGGCAACCTCATTTCATTTTTCCAGATTTGATGTTGGACTGATGGAGAGCATGCTTTTGCAGAACCAGGGGAATTAAAGTGCTTTTTATATGTTCATTTTTTTAATAGAAATGTGGTAATGGGGAAGAGAAGCCTCTAGTTTTATTTTCTCTCTTGTGTGGAAGTGATGGGAAAGAAACTAAAATTGGAACTGTTTGAAGAGTTGGAATAGCTCATTCAACTTTGGCATGATCCTACTGGATTTTCTCTTCTGCATGTAGCTGGAGAATGGGGCAATCAAATTTAGTTTGCTTTCAGGAACAATTCAAATTCAAATAAAGATTAACTCATAATACTTCAGGAGTTGGCACTTTGGGGGAAATGCCTTTTTTGTATTGAAAGATGCAGTTAGAGGCAAATCTTGGAATTTACTAATAGTTCCCATAGACCTTTGGAAAAGAACCACTAATTAAATCATCCTTCCAACTCCTCAAAAATTAAAGAAGCCTGGGGCAGAACCAAGATGGTGGAGAAAAAGCAGGAACTTACTTCAGCTCCTATTTCAACCACCTCCAATACCTGTAAAAAAATGACTCTAAACAAATATTAGAGATACAGAACCCATAAAGTGAGAGAGAGAAACTAATCTCCCACTGAAGGCAGCCTGGAAGGCCAACAGGAAGGGTCTATCACACCAAGCTGGGAGCCAAGTGCAGTCCCACATGAGCCATTCTGTCGCAGACCAAGGGAGGGCCTGATCAGCTATTTTGACTGGCCAGGAGCAGGAATGTGAATCACCAGCAGCTATGCTGGTTTCCAGACTTCTCAACCCATAGTCATGAAAGAGAAAACAAAAGGTCAGTAGGAAACCCTGCTGACCCAGGGTGAGAGTAGAGTGTGGTCTGACTCCTGCCCCAGGGTGAGAGGTGTGCACAGCTATGCAGTAACTATAGCTTCTGCCACCTGCCTGCCTCCAGAGCTCCTAGATTGCAGATCATAGGGGGAACAAGCAACCATTTAGAGGGTAATTGCTCTTGCTTTGACCTGCTTAGATATGGGTTGCCGTTTTGGGTGGTGGTCCTGGGGTGAAGAATTCCAGTGTTTCAGAACTTGTGGTGGCTGTCTAGAGGGCATTCTCCTCATAGGTCTGAGAATACCTCTGGCAACACCCGGGAAAACCCCCAGCAATTTGGGACACAGCTCTCACCACTCTGGGAGCAGAGTTCTACCATGGCAAATAACTCAAAAGGCAAGTAATTGACTGGCAAGATGAACAAAAAAGGAAGTGCAATCGTATGATAGAATCCTTTTTTGGAGACAAAGGGGATTGAAACACAGAGCCAGAAGAAGCCAATAAAGTCAAAACTCCTGCACCAAAAGTTTCCAAGTAAAATATGAATTGGTCATGGGCCATAGAAGATCTCAAGAAGGATTTTGAAAATGAAGTAAGAGAAGGGGAAGAAAAGTTGGGAAGAGAAGTGAGAATGATGCAAGAAAATCGTGAAAAGTGCGGTTAACAGCCTGCTAAAGGAGACGCAAAAAATACTAGAGAAAATAACATCTTAAAAAATAAACTAACTCAAATGTCAAAAGAGCCCCAAAAAGCCAATGAGGAGAAGAATGCCTTAGAAAGCCAAATTGACCAGATGGAAAAGAATTTCAAAAACTCACGGAAGAGATTAATTCCTCCAAAATTAGATTGGAGCAAATGGAAGCTTACGACATTATGAGAAGTCAAGATAATATAAAACAAATCCAAATAAATGAAAAAATAGAAGGCAATGTGAAGTATCTTACAGGAAAAAATCACTGACCTGGAAAATAGATCTAGGACAGATACTTTTGAATTTATTGGACAACCTGAAAGCTATGTTAAATTAAAAAAAAGAGTCTAGAAATCATCCTTCAAGAAATTTTCAAGGAAAATTGCCATGATATTCTAGAACCAGAGGGGAAAATAGAAATTGAATGAATTCACCAATCACCTCCTGAAAAGGATGCCAAAAACAAAACTCCCAGGAATATCATAGCCAAATTCTATAATTCCCAGATAAAGGAGAAAATACTACAAGCAACCAGGAAGAAACAATTTGAGTTTTGCTGAAACACAATCAGGATAACACAAGATCTAGGAGCTTCTACCTTAAGTGATTGAAGAACTTGGAATATGATATTCAGGAGGTCAATGGAGCTAGGATTAAAACCAAGAATCACCTACCCAGCAAAACTGAGTTTAATGTTTCATATAAATTATGGTCATTCAACGAAAGAGAGGATTTTCAAGCATTCTTGATGAAAAAACCAGAGCTAAACAGAAAATCTGACTATCAAATACAAGAAACAAAAAAAGCATGCGAAGGTAAACTGGAAAGAGAAATCATAAGAATCTTATTAAAATTGAACTGTTTACATTTCTCTATATATACACATACAAATGCATGTATAGGAGGGTGTATGTGTGTGTAAATATATATGAATGTGTTTTTATGTGTGTACATGTACGCATTGACAGAGGGTACAGTATCAGAATATGAAGGGATGATATCTAAAACATAAAATTAAGAGGTGAGAGAGGAATATATTGGAAGAAGGAGAATGGGAGAGATAGAATAGTGTAAATTATCTCCTATATAAGAGGCAAGAGAAAACTGTTACAGTGGAAGGGAAGATCACAAAGGTGAAATGGAATGGGTCAACCTTACTTTCATTGAATTTGGCTTAAGGAAGGAAGAACATACACATTCAATTGGGTATTTTATCCTACAGGAAAGTAGGGGGGAAGGGAATAAGAGGGGGGAATGATAGAAGAGAGGGCAGATTGGAGGAGAGGGTAGTTAGAAGCAACAACTTTTGAAAAGAGAGAGGGTCAAAGTAGAAAACAGAATGAGTGGGATGCAGGATAGGATGGAGGGAAATATAGTTAGTCTTTCACAATATAACTACTATGGAAATGTTTTTCTTAACTACACATGTACAACCTATATTGAATTGCTTGCCTTCCCAGTAGAGGTGGGTGAGGAGTGAAGAAGGGAAAGAGTCTGGAAATAAAAGTTTTAAAAAACAAATGTTAATAAAATTTTTTTTTCTTACATGCATCTGAGAAATCAGATATATAGGTCCTGGGGTATAGAAATCCATCTTGCCTTAATAGAAAGCTTGGTGGGGGGGAAGATATAAGAGAGAATAGATTGGGGAACATGTATTCAGAAGGCTTGCTCTCTTGGGATGGGGGTTAGGGGAAAGAGGGGAAGAAAATTTTTAACTCAAAATCTTGTGGAAATGAATGTTGAAAATTCAAAATAAATAAATAATTAAAGAAGCCTTCTAGAGCTAACTTGATCTGATTCAATGCAGTAAGCACTCAATAAGTACCAATAGTTATTAAGTAGAAGGTACTGTGACAAATGGTGGAGACAATAAAGATAAAAAGGAAATTGTCCCTATAATGTAATGCCCTAAATATATTTACTATTTATGCTTTCATAATAGATTACTATATTTTTTGGGAAGGGGAGAAAATCTGAGATTTAATTCGTATAAGGAACACAGTGAAAAAAACACAAAACTGCTTCACAATGTAGATTGCCACATTCTTTGCAATTTATAGTCTTAAATAATTTCCTAGAGCACTCAGAGGTTGAATGACTTGGGTTGGGTCACCTAACCAATATGAGTACCAGATAATATTTTAACCTAGGACTTTCTGGCTACAAACCAGATCTCTACCAGTTAATTATATCATAGTGACTCTATTTTTATAAATAGTTTTGATTAGTAGATAAAATAGTTTTCATATATGTGTGTGTATCTATCTATCCATCTATCTATATTAGATCCTCCATTGATGCAATTTTTTCCCAAATATCTGTCATCTATCAAAGTCCAAAAGTTTGAAAGTAATTACCTGAAAAGTAGCTTCCTTAATCTATATTTAAATTTAACATCTTTTAAAACAGCTTTTACTTATAACTTTTGCTGTTTTTATATCACTTACATTTCTTCTTGAACTTCTCTCCTCTCTTTTCATGGAATAATTTTTTATAACAAAGAATTCAATAATAACATTGATGTTCCCCTACATCCTCATTCTGTACTCCCCAGGGTCTCCCCCACCATTCCATCTTAATCGCATGCTGAGATGATCACCTTGGATCTTTCCACCGTTCACAATTGTTCCATTACTTTGATCAAGATCTCAGAACTCCCTTTATGTGCTAATAACCTCCCATTGCTCAAGCTCAGTTTCTCCTTAACCCTTAGACTTAGGGTTTAAGTGAACATAGTGTTCATTCTAGAACTTAAATTCCTCCATCCCTCAATATTTTTAGGTTCTCACCTCTGCTTTGACTTCACTTTTCTCCCTTTCAATTTTACCACTGATTCGACTGAACTTTTGTCTTTTTTTCTTGAATATTTCCCCTTTTAAACTATTGTCAATTATACCTTACTATACTCAAAATTCCTCTATTCATACTACTGAGCAGAGCAAGAGGACCCTGCAGCTTTCTCTAAAAGGGCTTCTTTCAAAATAGTAAAAGTATTTGGTTTCTTCCCCTAAACTACTGAACATGCCACAAACAGGGCGTATTTTCTTATTCTGAAGATCTACTTTGCTTGGTGAATTTCAGAACTCCTCCTTTCTTCTCTGATTGATCCTTCTTTACATTGAGCTTTCCCATGGAATTCTTTACTTTTCTAACATATTACCATAGAATGCAGCTAATTGACTATGGTACTCGAATCAGGCCTTACAGGTTATATAAACCAATTTTGAATCAGCTCTCATTGACAGGGGATTCTGTTGCATGCTAATCAATCTCTTTACTTTTAGTTAAGTCCTTTATCTTTTATTCAGTGGTCAGATTCCTGCTCATGGGTATACCTTTGACAAAAGTTTGAGAAAATTACCTCCTCATGAGTGGATTTTATGATTCTGCCCTTTCCCTCTTCTCTTTTTATACTATCCTACTCAGAGACCTCATCAATATAAAAATGACTCCCAGATTCACACTGATATTTACATTTCTGTCTATTTGTCTGTCTGTCTGTCTGTCTGTCTGTCTATCTATCTATCTATCTATCTATCTATCTATCTATCTATCTATCTATCTATCTAT
>NW_027185761.1:29735139-29770313 GCF_028583685.1 Petaurus breviceps papuanus | reverse complement strand
TATCTATCTATCTATCTATCTATCTATCTATCTATCTATCTATCTATGTAGTTCTAATATCTCCTCCTGAGCTCCTGTTTCTCATCACCAACTGCTCACTGGACAGTTCAAACTGGATTCCGTATTAAGGATCACAAACTAAATGTGTCTAAAATAGAGCTCACCATCTTTGACCCCGATCCAACTTTTGTAAATATTTTTATTTCTGTTGAAGGAAAAATAATCATTCTTTCATTTATTCAAGTTTGTAGTCTTGGTTCTGTCCTCTACTTATCAATCTTCTTCACTCCCATATCCAATTAGTTGTCAAGTCATGTCAATTGTATCTCCATAATATTTCTTGTGTCTGAACCCTTTGATTTACTCGAAAAGTGACCACCCTTGAAAAAGCTGTCTTTACCTCTTGCCTGGTCCATTGCAAGAATCTTTACTATCTACTATTCATTCTCCATGTGGCTACCAAGGTGATTGTCCTAAAAGTCTGACCATGCCACTCTCATACTCAATAAACTTCATTGACTCAATAAACTTCTTAGGATCAAATAAAAAAATCTTTTGACATTTTAAAGCCCTTTCCAAACTGAGTTTAACCTCTCTTTCTAGCCATCATACCTAGTTATATCTCCATTTCATTGCACAGTGCCTGGCCTAAGGTATGTGTGTAAAATAAATGCTTATTGATTATCTTGTCTTCACAGCAAGAAGGAAAATGATGAACATCATTCCATTAAAGAAAGCATTTGGTTTTTGATTACATCTACATGGCCTGGGATACTTATAATTTTAGATTTTCATCCCAAGTATTTAGATATGATAATGATTTTAAAATGCTTATTGAATTGAATTGACATAGTTTCCACATATCTCTATACCATTCCCGTTCCTTTAGGCACATAGCAGTTTGCTGATATGCCTCTTAAAATCACAATAGTATTCCAGCCATAACTTGATTAGCACAAAAGAAAGGGTCATTACTATTTCTTGTCAACATAGAATTTAGAGCTGAAATTTACCTTAGAGACTATCTATTCAGTCCTCTCTGCTTTATAGATGAGGAAGGATGATGACCAGGATAATTAAGTGACCTGCCCAAGCTCTCACATTGAGTAAGGAGACAAACTGGAATTCACACTTGGATTTCTTTTTCCTTCATAAGGAATGCTTTTGTTACTATGTCAGAGTGTCATCACATTAATCTTGGGAATGTCTCAATATTGGCAGGTGGCCTTCTGGTTTACTAAGTGCCTGCTTAACTTTGCTACAGTTTCTTTCAAATATGACTGGCCTTTGAAGACTCTCACCTCTTTTGTATTAGACACCCTCAAGAGGCTAGTAATGTCTTCAATAGTAGTACATAGGTGAATATTGATGGCATCCTACATATTTCATTTATCATAGGTTTAATGGTACTTGTATGTTTAAGTTACTTTGAACATTATGCACTGTCTCTTGTGAACCTTGTGATTTATGAGACAGGTGATGAGGATGTAGCTGTTGTTATATACTGTCTTCTTGAACATTTGGCCTCTTTTCCCTTCAAAAACTTGATGTTAGGTTTAAAAACTGACTCCCTGATGTAGTTATGATCCTTTAAACTAAAGATTTCAAGGAACAGTAAGTTTTTATGTGAAGGCTAAAAATGAACAGAAGAAAATTGGTTCTGGATTTGTCCACCATTCTCCAGAAATATTTTCCTTATGAAATATCCTTCCATATCTGCAGACCTTTGCAAACTATTGTTGAATTCTTCTCGTAATCTTTATTTGAAGGTAGTTCCCAAAACATCCATGCTTAACCATCATTCGTCTTCTGACTCTGCTCATGATTTTCCAGATTTCTCCTTCATGTATATCCCTGCAGGTACTTCCTCTGCCCCCATTCCCATCTTCAGGGCCCTGCAGTCTTTCTCCATTAGAATATAAGCTCATCAGGGACAGTGACTTTCTTTCTCCTTGTCCCTTAGTACAGTGCCTGGCATATAGTAAGCTCTTAATATATGTTTTTTTTTTGTTTTGCTTTTTGGAGGGCAATTGGCGTTAAGTGACATGCCCAAGGTCACATGGCTATTTGTTGTGTTAAGTATCTGAGGCCAGGTCTGAACACAGGTCCTCCTGACTCCAGGGCTGGTGCTCTATTCACTGCTCCACCTAGCTGCCCCGACGTTTGTTGTTTTTGTTTTCCTAATTAAAAAATGGCACATAATAAGGTTTTAATATATGCTTATTAACTGACTAAATTAATTTGTTAGATTCTTCCCAATGTTGGAGAAACGAGAATATCTCTTAAGTAATGAGTCCTACAACTGACATAAGGAAACAAAGAGGTCCATAGTTGTTTTACATAGTAGTCTAGTGAAGGGGTATGGGTATAATGCCATCTTGGAAATCAAAGGGCAATTGAAGCATTTATTATCAAGAATCAAGAGTACCATGATAGGAGGAAGAGTAAAAGGGTCAGGAGAGAGGATGTCAGAGATAAATTTTACTTATTTCATTTTGCCTAGGGCTGGCTCCAGGCGTGGTGGTGGGGAGATTGGAGGAAAGCAAAAAGACTATAGAACACACACACACACACACACACACTCACACACAAACATACACACACACAGGCTATATTTCTACCTGTTTTATTTACCACCTTTCCTTTCTTTAACAGTGAGTATAAAACTCACTTCAAGGGGGAAGAGATGAAACTGAAACTGTCTAGGCTATTGTCAGTGATTAGGCCCAGAAAATGTGTTTCACAATATCTGTCTGATTCTTAATCGATTATCATTCCCAATGACCATTCCACTAATGAACCGTGAAATGCACCATTTCCTGTGCAGTGCCATGAAAAGAATTTCTAAAAAAGAAGAACATTTGTTACATTCAATTGCTAGATTCAAACCATCAACCACATCACTGTGGAAAGTTCAAAGAGGGATTCACATTTTTAACTGAATATGGGAAGCCTTCGGCATTGTTGAAAAGTTATTGTTTCTGTGGCAACATAACTTTGAATGTGAAACTTAGGCACATTTTCTGCACTGACATGACATAAATTTTTGTTACTGGAGAAAATGAGACTCAATCAGTAAAGTGAACACATGTTCACTTGGAAATAATGAAAAATTTAGTGATGACATATGGGAAGGATGGCTGTAATAAACACAGACCTAAATTCCCACTGCCTAAAAGTCACCAGGTCAGGGAAATGAGAATCCATTGTGGAGATAAATAATGTCTACATGACACAAAAATAGTAGATCCAAGTGGTATGAAACACTTTAAATGTTATCAACCTTAAAACTGATTTATTGTCTATAATTCAACAATGTCAAACTCATAGCCTGTGTCTGCAAAACTCCAGAGAGTGATCTGAACCTGATTAAAATGTAATTGAGAAATGTTTACAAAAATAAATCAAAATACAGTATGATAAAGTTCATGTTAATTTGTATTTTTCTAAGTCAAAATAGACCCCACAGGAATACATGTCCATTTGAGTTTGACAACACTTCTACATAATATAACATCATTTGTTTATTTTTTTAGTTTTTGTGGTTATTGTGCACCTTTCATATTTAACCACAAGGTGCCAGTGTTAGCCACTAACCTGATTCTGCTCAGTAGGAAAGATCATAGCAGGGCAAGTCTCATTAGCACTCTAGGCATTATGATGCTCCACAATGTTGTTTGGATGGATTATGGTGTTCCATCATGTTGTTTGGACTAGAGAGAGATGTAGAAAACTTTCTATGTTTCTCAAAGAGGGAGTAATCTTTTATCCTTAAATTTATCTCTCTCCAGGCAGGCATACTGATTGATTATTTGGAGGCATAGGTCATTGTAGATTTTACCCAATAGAAAACTCTTTTAAATTTTCACTTATGGCAACCAACCTCTTCTCTGAACTTAAAAGTATTTCAATGAATCCTAGTCATTTGACCTTTCTACATTGGACTTGGTTTCTCATAGGAACAGATACATATACTTGGATCCTGTACCGTGTTTTGCTTTCTGCAATGATCTAATAAAAGCAATACAACAATATATATGACTATAAAGTGATACATAATAAAGTATTAAATGTGCAGTGATGTGCACTTACCAACTTCCATATGCAGCAGCGTCTTCTTGACAGCACCAAGGTCTCTACAAACCAAGAGGTTCTAGGAAATGTAAAGCCTAATGCACATAAGGAGCATAAATAATGTTACTCTGTTTTCAAGCAATTTATGACTCATATATGCTGCATTAATGGTTATTATACAGATTCAGGAACTCTGGGGTCCTCATGCGGGACCATGAATTTGGAGTCTGGATCATACTGATGATGACTGGTGATTTTTAAATATTCAGTATATTGCCATTTGGAGGATTTTCTGATGACTTTTCAAAATGAGTTCATCCTCACAGGACAAGTGTTTTAGTCAATAACAGACCAAACAGAGGTATTCACCCTGCTATACTGACCAGTGTCCTCTGCTTTCATATCTGATCCTGAACCATTCAATATGGGGTATCTGAGAGGTATTAACTATTCCCTCTTAGTTTGTCTACTCACTTTGGTCATGAAACCTATACTTTGCTGCTGTGGTTTTCAATTTTTACTTGACATCACTCTTTTACTCTTACAAAGAATAGCTGATTTAACATTTTAAGACAATACACAGAAGATAACTGACAGAAGTTCAAAGGAAAAACATAAACCACCAGGACAGATGTGAAATTAAATCATTGAATTTAGTATACTTAAAAAAACATTAAAAAGTTGGATTGATAGGTGCATGCTTTCATGTATATCTTTTCCCCCACTTTATAAACAGAGGCATTCTTGTTCATTCAAGCTCAGAGCAAAAAAAAAAAAAAAAGAGAGAGACTTAAAATCCAAAGCGATTGTGGATAAGAGTCATTCAATATGGGGCAGCTAGGTGGTGCAGTGAATAGAGCCCCGTCCCTGGAGTCAGGAGTACCTGAGTTCAGGTTCGGCCTCAGACACTTAACACAAGAAAAAAATAACCTAGCCATGTGACCTTGGTCAAGTCGCTTGATCCCATTTGCCCTCCAAAAAGCAGAAAAAAAAGAATCATTCAATATGTTATTATTTCATAATTGTTATATAATTTGTGATATTGCCTAACTTTGGGTGAGGTTTTGTGAAATAGCAGATTGTAAATACTGTATTTTCAGAATCAGAATTCCAGAATTCAAAAGCAGC
Organism: Petaurus breviceps papuanus; assembly: GCF_028583685.1. Lineage (NCBI taxonomy): Eukaryota > Metazoa > Chordata > Mammalia > Diprotodontia > Petauridae > Petaurus > Petaurus breviceps. The sequence continues at coordinate 29,765,111 of NW_027185761.1, read as the reverse complement.
TATTGAGTCTAGCCAGCATCTAAGTAAGAAATAGGTGTACAATGTAACTGAAAAGGCTGGATTGAGAATCAATGGTTCTTAACCTTTTGGTGGGAGCAGAGTCATAGATACACATAGCAGTCTGCTGAAACCTATGAACTGCTTCTCAGAATGCCTAAATGCATAGAATAAAATACATAGGATTATAAAGAAAATCAAATATATTAAAATAAAGGTGTCAAAAAATTTATCACAAAACCAATTCATGGACTCCCGGGTAAGGACCTTTGATTGAGGTGATTACTTACCATTTAGACTGTAGAAATAATTTTTGTTGAGTTCTCCTCTAAATCTTCCCTTCTATCAGCTTAATGTTTTCAATTCCTTCAAATGATCCTCACATATCATTAACTAGTGCTATGCCTTTTCCATCATGATTGCCTGCCTCATGCTACTTTCCATCTTAACAGTGTCCATTCCAAAATATAGTTGATAGAACTAACTGAAGTATTCCAATTGTATTTTGACAAGTGATGTCAAGATCAATACTGCTTTAGTCAGCACATTATGCCTCTCTTACTAGGGCTAGAAATTGTTGTTTTTTTTTTGTTGCCATATCACATATATTGAGTTTTAGTTAGGGCAAGTCAAGACGTATGTATTAATTGCCTATTGTTTAGAAAGCATTGTGCTCAGCACTGGGTATACAATGGAAGACAAAAAGTTGCAAGGAAATCACAGCACAATGGAGACAACAACACACAAGCAACTCTATACAAATGAGACACTCAAGATAAATTAAAGATAATATGAGGGGAGAAAAGGGAAGCAGGAAAGGGAACATAAAATGTTCCAGCATGGGTGACAGCCAATGAAAATGCTTAGAATTGTGAGATAGAGTATTGTTTGCAAGGAACAGCAAGGAAGCCCATTGTCACTACATCTCAAAATATTCAAAGGAGAATAACATAGAAGTAGATTAGAAAGTTAGAGGGGAACAGGTTACGAAAAGCTTTAAAAGTCATAAAGACTATTTTATATTTGATCTTGAAAACAGATCCCTAAAACCCTTAAATCCTTTTTTTTATTACCTAATATCTAGCTATTCATCTCCTATTATGCAAATACAAAATTGGTCTTTTATTCACTTTCCCTATAAGTTTACACCAAATGTTCTAAATGATGATGTATTTGGATACTGACTCATCTAACATGTTAGCCAAGTCTTCCAGCTTTGTGTCATCTACAAGTCTGAGAAGCTTGTATCTATGTTATGCTCCAAAGTATTGATAAAAATGTTAAAAACAACACCTTGTCAAATATGGAGACAGTGGTATTCTATTGGAGAAATATTTCCAAGCTGATATTTAATACTAAATGAGGAAATCTTTGGGTCCAGTAATTTAGCCAATTTCAAGTTCAGCTAACTTCCATTACCTCAGGAATATACAACTAGGTTTTGAATCCTGCCTCGGATTCTTTCAATGACTCAATTGCATATCTGAAAAATGGAGATAATATTTGCACTACCTAACTTGCAGGATTTTGTGAGAAATGCAATAACAAGAGCGTGATACTAATAGTTCATATTCATATACCACTTTAATAAGGTGTTCAGAAAACTTTACATATATTAGCACATTTTAACCCTACTACAAACTCTTGAGCTCAGTATTACAGATATTATTTCCCACATTTTATAGATGAGAAAACTAAAGAGCAGAGACTAATGGGTTAAGCGTATAGTCACACTCACAGCTAGTAAGTATCAGAGGTGAAATTCAGACCTAGGTCTTCCTCCTAAGGTAAGAACTCTAGGCATCACACCATGTTTTCTCTCTTAAAAACACCATCTCTTTACAGAATGATTATAATGAGGTCCATTAAAATCCAATTTATAATATATCAAGTGGTAATACTGATTCCTCTGATGTGACTTCATTGAATCAAAGCTTAATAACATGGGAGTCTTTTATATAAGGGCTAGCTCTCTCAATCAAGAAGACTTAATGGATGGACTTGTTTGGATTATACCACATAACAACACATGCTAATTGTAAGGCAATGCTACTGAGTCAGAGGTGTATGTTTACATATTAACGATGATGATGATGATGATGTTTATTATTATGTAACACTGTCTAACTACCTTGGCCCCTAATCCCAAAAGGCTAGGTAGGTCATACTTCACTCTTCCCCCAGGGTTCTTTTATATGCTTAAGGGCATATAGGGGTGTCTAGTCTCTCTATAAATAGTTTCAGCCCCCACTGATGGATCATTATTATTCCTCCAACATAAATGTTCTATTTAAAAACCTAATCATGGTCTATAGAGAATCCTGGGTTCTTGAATGCTAGGCCTATAGACCGCAATCTCTAACACTTTCTATCCACCTGGAAAGACTTTGATACCATCCCTATGAAAGATGGGATCTGTTACCTTTGAATCATCTTAAGGTTGTAGAAGCTCATCGACAAAAATTGGATCACATATTGATAGATAATGAATTCTGTGACTTTGAAAACCCCTTAAAAAAAGAAAAATGCATAATGAATTTTCCCCCTTGCTGGTCATTTCCAACTTTGTTACAGAGGTCATGGATGGCAGAGTGGGAGAAAGAAGGCACATAAAGATCTTTACTTTTAGACTGTCAGGAAATGCAGATGTCATTGGGATGCTAACTATTAGGCCATTGTTGAATGAACAAGAAGTAGATATACTACTGGAGGAGGCAAACCAGATCAATATTCGCATGCTCATTTTACATGAATTTAAAGGAAATAAGAAAATTGCAGAAAAATGGTTCATAGATTACTACTGGGAAAGTGAATTAAGGAGATGGCAGAGGCTGCTTCATCCAATATCTAGAGAAAACAAATGATTTCATCTCTAGAGAAGAAGTGATTGATCATCATACATTTAGGTGTTTATAATGAGAATAATAAAAATGTTATCACAAAAATAATGGAAGCATATGGGACAACACATGTTTCAGAGGCCAGAAATTTTATGAACTTGAGAAGATTCTTCAAATTATATCAATTTATATGTTGATAGTAAGTGAATTATGCAAAGGTGAGCATAAAATTATGAAAATTATATTGGAAAATAACATTAAGAATAAAGAAAAAAAGAGAAACCTAGTCTTTTATTACCAAGAATCCTCATGACTCTCTACATTGGAAAACTTCTTTAGAAAGAGAATCACAACATGCTACATACAACAGTCTTTGAATAGCACCACAGAAAATATTATATATTAATAGAAAAGAAAAAAATACTGACATAGGAGCCATTTCTGAATTATTTGCTTGTGTACAATTAGGTCATCAACTTATTAACAGAAGGCTCAAAATCAATATCTAAGTAGAAGAAAGGGTAGAGATATGAAGATACTATGAACCTAGCTTTCAACATTCAAAGGTGTTGTAAATTCTGAGAAGTAGAAAATGTCTAAACTTTTGCCATTTGTTACAGAAGCAGAAGTGACATAAATTGCTACCATAGAGCAAAAAAACTTAGAAATTAAAGTCTGGACCAACTTTATAACTCTTAAAAACATGTTCTATACTATAACCCTTACATACTAATGCTTAGCACAATGCCTGCAACATGGTAGGGGCTTAATAAATACTTATTATGTTTATAGTAGTAGTCAAAACCACAACTAATCTAGAGTATGAACTTATCTGTGATGTATTAAAGAGGAATGTAGTAGACAATGAGTAGTTACATTACTTCTTAATAAAAAAGAGTAGAAGATGATTCTGGAGAAAATATGATATGAAAATAAGGAAGAAGGAGAATACAAAATCTTTATAGATGAAACCTGAAAATATAAGTAGACCAAAAGCACACAAAAGCAATGTTATAATTTCTACAAGGATCTCTTCTCATAATTAATGGTCATGGAACTACATTTGGATCCAAACTCTATAGGAATAGGGAACTATGGCACTAGGTTCATAAACACAAAATTATTTCCCTGTAGAAAATAAAAAAACACAAACTAACTGAAAACCCCAATTCAGATTATACTACATATCAATAAAAAGCTAATGATTTTATTATAATATATATACAAAACAATTGTATTTATAGCTCCTTATCAGAAAAAAAGAGAGTCATCCCTATTCCCTGAGTTTAGGTAACTGCTTTGATTAATTAATATTCTCTCCTGACATTTGTGCTATAATGGCCTGTCTCTAGAGTTCCTTGCTCAATTTCAGTCATGAATGCAGGTTCAGACCACAGTAGAATATTATGTGCTGCTTGTGAGAAGACTAGTATTCATTATAACCCGTTATCTGTTGTCTAGCAAATTGCCTTAAGTGACTGAAATTCTGTGAATGTAATTTTTTTTGTATATACCATTTGAACTTGAATGCATACTATAGAGTAAATCATATGTTTTATCATGCTTAATGTATGAAGGATGAATAAATTGATGAAGGAAAAATCCCATTACCTTTTTAATACTTGATTAATGTGCTGGTGTCATTTATAGTAATTAACCCTATCTTGCTCATGAAAATATATCTGGTTGTGGGGAGACCCATTTTTGCCTAATTGGTGAGTACATGCCATGTCTATTAGGAGGTACTTGGGAGTCGGAAGTTGTCTGTGCTTACTAGATTCTTCTATACTTCTAATCTACCTTCCATAGTAGATAAACAGTAATTTGTTTTGATAAGATGTGTGGTTTTGTTAAATATCTATTTGGAGGACCAATATGGTGGAGCGAAAGCAGAAACTCACCTGAACTAGGCCATGAATTTCTTCAGTTACCTCTAAAAAGTGAATCTGAATGGATTTTAGAGTGGCACGATCTGTTGGGACATGGAGTGAAGCCGATTTCCAGCCCAGAAAAGTGCGGAAGAGTAGGATTTGTTGCACCAGGTAGGGGGAGCTTGGAGTGTGGAGCATGGGGGCTGCCCCAGCATGGACCCAACCATAGTGGCCTGGAGCAAGCCTGGGAGAACTGCCTCCACTTCTGCAGAGATGATTCCGAAACTTCTCACAGCCGGAAGGGGATCTGTTGGAGTTGGGTAAGAGACAAGCACAGGACCTGCAGCAGGGACTACAGCTACTGTTGGGCTGTCAGCCCACAGTTTGATGTTTCTACTTCACCTGCCTGAACTTCCAGAAGCCAAGATGGTGGAGTAAACCATAACTGCTCTAATCTCCCTTGCTTACTTGAAAAAAACTGAGAGAATATTGAACCAGGGTAAAATTCTGAAATACTGGAACCAGATGGAGGCTTGAGGGTACTAGAAGAAGGGCATGGCTGTGACTGTGCTGAGACTAAAGTGTAAGACAGGAGGCAACCCAACGAGTCCCTTCTCAGTCGACCAGCAGGAGATACTGAACCCTGGAAGGGGGTGTAGAACCAGCAAGCACTAACATTAGAACCCCAGGTGGACCTTTGCACAACCAGGTGAATTAGAAGACACCAGTGTAGCCCTGGCCACCAGCAACTGAGCCTACCTAAGCTCTAGCTCAGGGGTGTGGAGGCAGAATCCTGAAGTGGTCAGACTACCCTTCCCCCACACCTCACACTGGGAGCTGTATTGTAACCCTGGGGAAATGCTGAAAGTACTGGCCTTGGCCTCAGTCTAGGCTCTCAGAGGCCACAGCACACAAAACCAATAATCAGGCCCCTAACTCCCAGCATAAAAAGCATGGGTCAGAGCCCTGTCTACCCCAGAAGCAGAGATCCACTCTGAAAGTAATGAAATAGGCAATAGCAATGGGCAAAAAGCAGATGGGAAAAACAAGGACATTATAATCCTATTATGGAGAGTGAGAAGAACCAAATTCAAAAGAGGACAGCATTGACCCTATACTTCACATCTGAAAAATCAAAAGGGAATATTAATTTCTCTCAAGCCCACAAATAACTGTTGGAAGAGCTTAAGAGGGATTTTTAAAGCCAAATTAGAGAGGTAGAAGATAGATTGACTAATTATTTTATTTTATTTTGGAGGGGGGGAGGGAAGGCAAGACAATTGAGGTTAAGTTATTTTCCCAAGGTCACACAATTAGCAAGTGTGATCAAGTGTCTGAGCGCAGATTTAATTCAGGTCCTCTTGACTCCAAGACCAGTGCTTTATACACTGCACCACCTAACTGCCCCAACCAATTATTTTAGAAATAAAATCGACAAAATGGGAAAAATAATTCAATGAAGAAAACAACTTAAAAAGTAAAATTTGTCAAATGCAAAAAGAGGTACAAAATCTAAGTGGAGAAAATAACACCTTAAAAGTAAAAGCTGAACAAATGGAAAAGCAGGTTCAAAAACTAACTGAGGAAACCAATTCATTAAAAATTAGAATTAGACAAATTCAAGGTAATAACTCTATGAGGCATCAAGAATCAGTCAAACAAAATCTAAAGAATAGAAAAAATAGAAGTCAATGTAAAAGATCTCTTTGGAAAAACAACTAACCTAGATAACAGAACAAGGAGGGATAACCTAAGAATTATCGGTCTACTGGAAAGCAATGAAGAAAGAAAGAGCCTGGTCAATATCTTTCAAGAAACCAACAAGGAAAACTACACTGAGGTCCTAGAACCAGAGGGTAAAATAGTTATTGTAAAAATAAACCAAAACATCTCTTGAAAGAGATCCCAAAGTGAAAACTCCAAGGAATATTGTAGCCAAATTTCAGAGCTATCAGGACAAGGAGAAAATACTCCAAGCAGCTAGAAAGAAACAATTCACATATCAGGGAACTACAGTCAGGATCACATATGACCTAACATCTTCTACATTAAAAAATCAGAGGGATTGGAATATGATATACTGTAAGGCAAAGGAGCTTGATTTACAACCAAGGATCAACTCCCCAGTAAAACTGAGCATAGTCTTCCAGGAAAGGAGAGGGTCATTCAATAAAATAAGGGACTTTCAGACCTTCCTGATTAAAAGTCCAGAGCTCAATGGAAAATTTGACCTCCACAAACAAGATTCAAGAGAGACATAAAAAAGTAAAGAGGGAAAACACATACACACAACTTGCTATTCCAGAAAAGCAAACTGTATATATTCCTATATGGGAGGATTCTATCTGTCAATATTGAGAATTGTATAATTACCTTGACATTTAAAAGGGATAAACATAGATACAGGGTGTGGTTATAAATTAAGTAATGTGATGAATAAAATAAACCTTATTAAGGGGTGCAAAAGGATTGTAATGGGAGAAGAGGAAAGGAGGATAAAGAAAAGAGTAATTATCCCACATGAAGAGATATTATATATATTAGAGGAAAAGAAGGGAAGAGATGAACATTTTATGAGCTTTACTCTCATTGGTTTTGGTTCAAGGAGGGAATAGCATATTCAGTTAAATATAGGAATGTAGTGTGAAGAGACAAAAATACTAATTATACTAGAGGGAAAGAAGGGAGGGAGAGGAATATTGTTTGAGATTTATTCTCATTGAATTTGGTTCAAGGAGGGAATAACATACTTTGTTAAGTATAAAAAATCTAATGTGCCTTACAGGCAGTAGGAGGAGAAAGGGGGGGAAAAAAGCAGAGGAGGGTGTTTAGAAGGAAGAGAAGAAGTAGTAAGGGAAAAGAAGAGGAAAAGAGAGGGGTGCTGATGGGAAGGGAATATTGAGGGAAGTGGTGGCTTAAAGGAAAACTCTTATGGAGGGGAAGGTAGAAATAAAAGCAAAAACAGGGGAGGGAATAAGATAGAAAGACAAAGACAGTAATCATAACTGTGAATGTGAATGGAATGAACTCTCCCATAAAACAGAGGCAGATAGCAGAAGGGCAGAAGGGACTAAAAACCATAATCCTACAATATGCTATCTACCAGAAACATATTTGAAAAAAGGGGATACACACTGGAGTAAGGGGGGGGGGGGCGAAGTCAAGATGGTGGAGTAGAAGCAGGACCTTCACTGGGATCTGGGTTCCACCTTCCTCAATCCATGTAAAAGGGGACTCTAAACAAACTTTGGAGCTGCAGAACCCACAAATGACACAGAGAAGCTAACCTCTCATTGAGGACAGACAGGCAGGCTGGCAGGAATTGGCGAGCTCAGCGCTCTGGGAGCCGAGCCCAGCCCCATGCCAAGGTTTTAACCCCGGGGCGTGCCTCACCAGCTGCCGGCCAGAGGGACCCCAGATCAGCAGCGGCTGTGGCCATTTCCATATTTGTCAACACATAGATTCGAAGGACAAAGTGAGAGGTCAGTGCAGTCTGGACTTTGGGACCCAGTAAGTGGGAGTACATGGCTTTTTCCCCCAGGGTGAGAAGCCACTGAAACGCTGGCACAGCCAGCCAGCTCCATGTAGCAGCTTCAGATCCTGGCCTGCAGAGTGTAGGGAAAACAAGCACCAGTCTGAGGGGTAATCACTCTTGCTATAACCTTCTTGGATCTGGATTGCAGTCTAGGGTGGATGTCCTTGGGTGTGTGTCCAGCCTGCCAGAGTGAGTGGAGACCTCAGAGAGGGCACCCATCTAATATCTCTGGCAGCTGAGAAAACCCCAGAATTTGGGATGAAATCTCCCCTGTCTGGTGGCAGAGTCCTACTGTGGCAAAAAGCGCAGGTTCAAGTGACTGAGGGAGAAATGATCAGGTAAAGGAAACAAAGCAGACAGAAGATTTCAAAATTAGACTCCTATTTTGGGGACAAAAAGGAGCAAAGCAAGGAACAGAAGGAAGAGAGCAAAATCAGAACTCCTGCACCAAAAGCTTCTAAGGAAAATATTAGCTGGTTATGGGCAATAGAGGACCTTAAGAAGCAGATAAGAGAAATGGAGGAAAAATTGGGAAGATAAATGAGAACAATGCAAGAAAATTATGAAATGAGAGTCAACAGCCTGACTGAGGAAAATGCTACCTTAAAAAATAGACTAACTCAAATGGAAAAAGAGACTCAAAAAGGCAATGAGGAGAAGAATGCCTTAAAAAGCCGAATTTCCCAGATAGAAAAAGAATCTCAAAAGTTCAATGAGGAGAATCATTGCTTCAGAAGTAGATTGGAGCAAATGAAAGTCAATGACTTTATGAGAAATCAAGATGCTGTTAAATAGATCCAAACAAATGAAAGAATAAGGCAATGTGAAATATCTCACTGGGAAAACCACTCACCTGGAAAATAGATCCAGGAGAGATAATTTAAAAATTATTGGGCTACCTGAAAGCCATGATCAAAGTAAGAACCTAGAAACCATCCTCCAGGAAGTTCTCAAAGAAAGCTTCCTTGATGTTTTAGAACCAGAGGACAAAATAGAGGTTGAAAAAGATCCCAAAAAGAAAACTCCTGGGGATATTATAGCCAGGTTCTGGAATTCCCATTAAGGAGAGAATATTACAAGCAGCCAGGAAGATGGAATTTGAATATTGTGGAAACACAATCAGGATAACCCAGGATCTGGCAGCTTCTACACTGAGGGATCGAAGGGCTTGGAATATCATATTCCGGAGGTCCAAGGAGCAGGGACTAAATCCAAGAGTCACCTACCCAGCAAAACTGAGTACTATGTTTCAGGGGAAAATAAGGTTATTCAGTGGAAGAGAGGACTTTCAAGCATTCTTGCTGAAAAAGCCACAGTTGAATAGAAAATTTTATATTCAGATACAAGAAGCAAGAGAAACATGAGAAGGTAAACAGGGAAAAGAAATCATAAGGAACTTATCAAAGTTGAACTATTAACATTCCTACACGGAAAAACAATAATTGTAACTTATGAAACTTTTCTCAGTAGTTGAAGGGAATATATATATGAGGGTATATGGGCATATGAATACATATGTGAATGTGTGTATATATGTTTACAGGTATACATAGATTGAGGGCACAGGACCAATTTAACAGGAAGGGATGATAATTAAAATGTGAAATTAAGAGGTGAGAGAGGAATATAATGAGAGGAGATGGGCAGAGACATAATGGGGTAAACTATCTCATATAGAAGAGGCAAGGGAAAATGGTTACAATGGAGGGGAAGAATAGGAAGGCAAAAGGGAATGGGTCAACCTTAATCTCATCGAATTTTGCTTGAGGAGAGAATGAAATACACACTAAATAGGGTGTCTCACCCTCCAGGAGAGTAGGGGGGAAGGAGTTGAGAGGGGGGATGATGGAAGGGAGGGCAGTCTGGGGGAGAGGTAAGTTGGGAGCACCTACTTTTGAAAAGGGGCAGGATCAAATTTGAGAATATAACAGGTGGGAAGTGGATAGGAGGGAGGGAAATATAGTCAGTCTTTTACAATATATCTACTATGTTATTGTTTTGCATTAGCCAGACATGTACATCCTATACTGAACTGCTTATCTTCCCAGTAATGGTGGGAGACAAGGAAGGAAGGGAATGAATCTGGAATTCAAAATTTTAAAATCAAATACCCAAATATATGTTAATACCATTTTACAAGTAATTGGGAAATAAGATTTACAGGCACTGGGGCATAGAGATCCACTGGAAAAGTCTAAAGGGGTAAGGGAGAAATTATGGGAGAGAGCAGATTGGAGGAGGGGATATCCTGTGGGACTGCTATTTTGGGGCAGTGGGTAGGGGAAACATGGGGAGAATATTTGTAACTCAAAATCTGGCAGAAATGAATGATGTAAATCAGAAGTCAATAAAGCATTTGAAAAAAAATTAAAAGCTGGAGTAGAACTTATAATGTTTCAGTTAAAGTAAAAAAGTAAGGGTAGCATTCACAATCTCAGAAAAATAAAAGCAAAAATAGATTTAATGAAAAGAGATAAGGAAGGAAAGTATAACCTGCTAAAAGGAACCATTGACAATGAAGCAATATCATTACTAAACATATATGCACCAAGTGATATAGCATCCAGATCTTTAGAGGAGAAGTTAAGTGACTTAGAGAAAGAAATAGATAGCAAAATTATACTAGTGGAGGACCTGCACACCTCCTACTATGAACTTGATAAATCTAACCTCAAAATAAACAAGAAAGAAGTTAAGGTTGTGAATAGAATTTTAGAGTAGGTAGATATGATAGACCCCTGGAGAAAATTGAATGGCAATAAAAAGGAATAGACCTTCTCAGCAGTACATGGCACATACACAAAAATTCACAATGTACTTGGGCATAAAAACTTCACAATCCATTGCAGAAAGGCAAAAATATGAAATGCATCCTTTTCAGATCATAATGCAATAAAAGTTATATGTAATAAAGGGTCATGGAAAAATACACTAAAAACTAATCAGAAACTAAATAACCTAATCCTAAAGCATGGATGGGTCAAAAATAAATTGTAGAAATAATTGGTTACTTCATTCAAGAGAGTGACAATAACGAAACAAAATACCAAAACTTATGGGATGCATTGATAGCGATTCTTAGGTTTTATATCTCAGGATGCTTACATGAAAAGGCTAGAGAAAAGGGAGACCAATGAATAGGGCATGCTACTGAAAAAGCTAGAAAAAGAACAAATTGAAAATCTCCAATTAAATGCCAAATTAGAAATACTGAAAAGCAAAGGAGAGATTAATAAAATTGAAATTATGAAAACTATTGAACTAATAAATAAATCTAAGAGCTGGTTATATTAAAAAAGAATACAATTGATAAACTTTTATTCAATCTGATTTTTTAAAAAAAGAAAAAAGAAGCAAATTACCACTATCAAAAAAGAAAAGGGTGAATTTACCTCCAATGTAGAGGTAAATAAAACAATACTTAGGAAGAATTTTGCCCAATTGTATGCCCATAAATTTGACAATCTTAGTGAAATTGATGAATATTTCCAAAAATATAAATTGCCCAGATTAACTGAAGAGGAAGTAAATTATTTGAATAACCCCATCTCAGAAAAAGAAATTGAGCAATCCATCAATGAACTTTCTAGGAAAAAATCTCCAGGGCTAGATGAATTTACAAGTAAATTCTATCAAACTTTTAAAGAACAATTTATCCCAATACTTTAGATACTTTTTGGGAAAATTGGTGAGGAAGGAGTCTTTCCAAAGAAATTTATAATTTCCCTAATGAATATAGATAAAAAATAAATAAAATATTAGCAAAAATATTACAACAATATCATATGATAATAACACATTATAACTGGTAGGATTTATACCAGGAATGCAGAGCTGATTCACAATTAGGAAAGCTATCAGCACAAAACAATTCACCACATCAACAACAAACTAGTAGAAACCATGTGATTATATCAATAGATGAAGAAAAATTTTTGACAAAATACAACAACCATTAATATTTAAAACACTAAAAAGCATAGGAATAAATGGAGTCTTTCTTAAAATGACAAGTAGGATCTATCTAAAACCATCAACAATATTATATGTAATGGTGATAAGCTAGAAGCATTTCCAATAAGATCAGGAGTGAAACAAAGATGTCCATTATCACCCCTGTTATTCACTTTGGTACAAGAAATGTTAGCTGTAGCAATTAAAGAAGAAAAAGAAATTGAAGGAATATGCAAAGAGGCTAAGTTACCACTCTTTGCAAATTATATGATGATATACTTAGAGAATCCTAGAGAATCAAGTAAAATACTATTTGAGATAATAAATAAATTTAGTAAAGTTGCAGGATATAAAATAAGCCCACATAAATCCTCGACAATTCTATATAGTTCCATTTTTAAATCAAATGCTTTATTAATGTCTAGTTTACATCATTCATTTCTGCAAGATATCGAGTTACAAATTTTCCTCCCATTTTTCCCCTACCCACCATACCAAAATAGCGATCCAACTGGATATCCCCTCCTCCAATCTGCTATCTCCCATATCTTCCCCCATACCCTCTCCAACTTTCCAGTAGGGCATGGTGGACCTCTATGGCCCAGTGCCTGTATATTATATTTCCCAGCTACATATCAAATAATATTAATAATAGCATATATATATATATATATATACATTTGATTAAAAACTTTGAGTTCCAAATTCATTCCCTTCCTCCATTGTCACACACCTTTACTGGAAAGAACTATGAGGTACCGCATCTCATCTGTCAGATTGGCTAATAAGACAAAACAAGAAAATAATATATGCTGGAGAGGTTGTGGGAAAATTGGAACACTAATGCATTGTTGGTGTATTTGTAAACTGATTCAACCACTCTGGAGGGTAATTCGGAATTATACCCAAAGGGCTATAGAAATGTGACCCAACAATACCTCTTCTAGGACTGTATACAAAAGAGATCATACAAGTGGGAGGAGGATCAATATTTAAAAAAAATTATAGAAACTTTTTTTGCAGTGTCAAAGAATTGGGAATTAAGGGGATGCCCATCAATTGGGGAATGGCTGAACAAGTTGTGGTATATGAATGTAATGGAATACTATTGTACTCTAAGAAATGAAGAGCAGATGGGATTTCATAAAAACCTGTAGAGACTTATATAAATTGATGCTGAGTGAGGGGAGCATAACCAGGAGAACATTGTTCACAATTACAGACACATCATATCTGTGGTGACTAACTTTGATAGACTGGGTTCCTCTCAGCAATACAAAGATATAAGTCAACTCTAAAAGACTCATGATGGAAAGGGCTGTCCACATCCAGAGAAAGAATTACAGAGTCTGAATGCAGATTGAAGCAAACAACTTGCTCTCTTTTTTCCCTTCTTTTTTGTTGTTCATTCCATTGATTGTAATCATTCTTTACAACTTCACTAATATTTAATGTGAAGGTATTTGTAGAACCTATATTCAATTGCATGTGACCATGGGGATAGGGGAATGGGGAGGAGAGGAAGTGGGAAAAAATTGGAACTCCAGGGATTGTGGAACTGAATGTTGTAAGCTAAAAGTAAATAAATAAATTTTTAAAAATATCCCTTTGAAACTTAGCTCTGTGCTCTAGTCTGCTGGTCAACACATATCTCCCTTTGGCTTGCTATATTTGAAGGAGAATGCTCAAGTGCTTGTTGATGTTGGCTCTCCACAGAAAGAGATACATGTGCTCGGATCCTGTAAGCAATATTTCTCTTCACCATAGAACTCATGGACAAATAAATTTTACACTACAACAAGTGGATAATACATACTAATAAAATATTTACCAATCAGCTGAAAGATCACCACTCTCCAAGCTCTTGGAATTTCCCCCACACATAACATTAATTAAAAAAAGAGTTCTAGGAAATGTACTATTTAAAATTATTTAATTCCTCATACTGGACATCTGCAAGTGGGAAAAGAAATGTAAACAACATTTCCCACAGTACTTACTTCAACTTAAACTTTCAGTAGGTCTAATCATTAACTGCCAGTAACAAAATCATAAATAAACTCTGGACCTGGATATCATGAAACAGAAAATGGACTCAGGATCTGGGTGGATTCTTAAAGATACAGGAGGCTTTCTCAGTGGCATTATATTTCATCTCAGTTTCCTAAACTTGGGAAAAGATTTCTCACTTTGTCTGATTGTATCACTATCACAGATTGTATGACTATCACAGAGCAGAGAAAGTAGTTAAAGTGTCTGAACCTCACCAAGGAGAAGCCTATGACTGCCACTATGGATGCTACCATTCATCTACAATCTCAATCTGGCATGTAGTATCCATCCATCACTGTTGAATCTCTTTCCTAACTTCCTGTCAGCACCATCAAGCCAATTTCCAATACTTCAAATGTAGGGTTCCATTCTTCAAAACTTCAAGGATCCATATTCAAGCATACCCACCAGTGGTACATATCACAATACCTCCATACCTTGACAATTTCATGTGTTTCTGTCATCAGAATATCACCTAGCATCTAATTTTATGGTACTGAGATTCTCTAGATCTGGTTAGGCTAGTCCTTAAATAATAATCTGTTGCTTAAGTTGTATTTGAAACTTTTGCATTTTTTAGGACCTGCTTCAAATTGCATGACATTGTCATAGTCATCAGGAAACTTCATCTATTTACATTTTATAATAGCACAGTAAACTATTTTATTTCTTGCTTTATATTTATATGATACCTTAATGAGCAGAATTAAATCTCAGATCAAGGCCTTTTCTGCTAAATATGAATATTAAGAATATTTATTCAGAAAACCCATACATTTCTGACAATCCCTGTATCTTTAAAGACAGAATCTTTTGTGCCAGGTTGGACAAGAAAAACTTTTCAAATTATTGAGGTGGTGCATTTATTCTCATGACCTCAAAAATCTTTCTACTTCTGATGATCTTCTTTTCTTCACTCTCTTAGTATCACTAGATACAGTGTGCTCTGCACTCTGTGTAGTAATTACAAGAATAAGGGCACATCTCATTAATTATTGGCAATGATACTCACCAAAATCTCTACAATTTGAAAAGAAAAGAAACCTCACAGGATCTGCAAATTCTCCTTAAGCAGAGTGAAGGTCATGCTTCCTGATTATTTTGAAAAGATTTCTTCTATATTTGAGGCTCTTTGTTGACTGTTAACTTGCTGGAGTTGTTATTTCTGTTTCTCAAAGTATGGTTTTAATATATGAAATGTAACATTTGATTTCTTTTTGCTTGGCCTTCATCTGACTTAGAAAGAGACAATAAATAAAAATGAAATTCTCCATGGCTGAGAACTTATTCTATATTTCAACCCAGAATAAGACTGTTCAATTGAAAGATGAGCGTTGAAAATAGGAATCTTACCAGATAGTACATTAACCCTGGCAGTTCAGTGAGCAAAATTCCACTTCCTAAGAACTTTCAACCACTTGGGTTTCATTTATGTACATGTAGCATCCTGTGCCTCTAATAGATTTCTTTTTGGATTGCTGTAAGTCCATGGTTTTAATGAGTGATCACTTATGTCAATATGCAACTCACAAGCCCCCATTTTAACTAAGTTTCCCCTGAGTCAGTATGAATTATTTGACATCAAAATAATGCAAGGGAAATTGACTGAAAAAAGGATAATATTACAGATTGCAATTTATTTTGGACTTAGTCAATAGCTTCTAGAGAGTTTCCCAAGGCATGTATAACTTAAACAATTTCTTCAGGTGCACATAATTATGAAATTTCTATGGCAGAATTTGAACTCTGGTCTTCTTGATCATAGACTCTGCTAATCCATGTTGATGTTTAAAAAATTGGTCTTTATTAATTTGTTTGTTCACTTTTAGTTTACAAGATTCAATTCCACAATTCCTTGAGTTTCAAATTTTCTCTTCCTTTCCCCTACCCCCCTTCCATGGTGGCATACAATTAAGTATATGATCTGCAAATACTTTCCCATTAGACATTAGTCAGGTTATAAAGAATTATTGTATCAGATGGAATGAACAGTGGGAAAGAGGAAACAAAACCAAAGAAGAAAAAGACAGAGAGCAGGTAGTTTGTTTCAATCTGCATTCAAACTCTGTTCTTTCTAGTTCTTCCTCTAAATGTAGACATCTCTCTCCACCATGAGTCTTTTGGAGTTGACTTATAACCCTGCATTGCTGAGAAGAGTCCAGTCTATCAAAGTTGGTCATCACACATATGTTGTGTCTGTAATTGTGTACAAATTCTTCCTGGTTCTGCTCTTCTCAGCTAGTATCGGTTCTCATAAGCCTCTCCAGGTAAATATGAATTGCATATGCTCCTCATTTCTTATAACACAATAGTATTCCATTACATGCATATAGCACAACTTGTTCAGCCATTCCCCAATTAATGGACATCCCCTTAAATTCCCAATTCTTTGCCACCACAAAAAGAGCTGCAATAAATATTTTTGTAATTAAGGGTCTTCCTCCCACTTCTATGATCTCTTTGGGATGCAACCCTAGAAGTGGTATTGCTGGGTCAAAGGGTATGGAATTACTTACAGCACTTTGGGCATAGTTCCAGATAGTTCTCCAGAATGGTTGAATCAGTTCACAACTCAACCATCAATTCATTAATGTTCTAATTTGTCCACATCCTCTCCAGCATTTGTCATTTTCCTGTTTTGTCATCTTAGCCAATCTGACTGGTGAGATGTAGTACCTCATAGTTGTTTTCATTCACATTTCTCTAATAAATAGTGATTTAGAAAATTTTCATATGCTTATAGATATCTTTAATTTCTTCCTCTGAAAACTGCCTGTTCATATCCTTTGACCATTTATCAATTGGGGAATGACTTGTGTTCTTATAGATTTGACACAATTCTCTGTATATTTTAGATATGAGGCCTTTATCAGAGACATTGGACATAAAAATTCTTTCCTGATTTTCCACTTCTCTCTTAATCTTAGTTACATTGGCTTTGCTTATACAGAAGCTTTTCAATTTCATGTAATCAAAATTATCCATTTTATAATGCTCTCTGATTCTTTTTTGGTCATAAAGTCTTCCCCTCTCCATAAATCTGACAGGCAAACTATTCCTTGCTTTCCCAGGTTGCTTAGAGTATCAGACTTTATACCTAGATCATGCACCCATTAAGACTTAATTTTCATATATGGTGTTAAATAATGTTTTATGCCCAGTTTCTGGCATACCATATTCCAGTTTTCCCAGTAGTTTTTGTCAAATAGTGAGTTCTTATCCCCAAAACTGGTGTATTTGGGTTTTACACAGTAGATTACTATAGCCATTCACTGCTGAGTCTCATGTACCAAATCTATTCCATTGATCCACTGCTCTATTCTTCAGCCAGTACCAAGTAGTTTTGATGACTGCAGCATTATAATACTGACTAAAATCTGGATTAGCTAGGACACCTTCCCTAGCATTTCTTTTCAATAATTTCCTTGATATTCTGGACCTTATGCTCTTCCTAATGAATTTTGTTACTATTTTTTCAAGTTCTATGAAGTAATTTCTTGGTAAATTGGTATGGCACTAAAAATGTAATTTAATTTAGGTGAAATTGTCATTTTTATTATATTAGCTCAACCAAGCCATGAACAATTGATGTTTTTCCAATTAGTTAGATCTGTCTTTATTTGTATGAAAAGTGTTTTGTAGGTGTGTTCATATAGGTCCTGGCTTTGTTTTGGCAGGTAGATACCCAAATATTTTATAATGTCTACAGTAACTTTAACTGGGATTTCTCTTTCTTTCTCTTGCTGTTGGATTTCATTAGAAATATACAGGAATGCTGAGGATTTATGTGGGTTTGTTTTATATCCTTCAACTTTGCCAAATTTATTTATTGTCTCAAGTAGTTTTTTACTTGATTCTCTAGGATTCTATAAGTATATCATCATGTCATCTGCAAAGAGTGATCGCTTTGTCTCTTCTTTGCCTAATTTGATTCCTTTGAATTCTTTTTCTTCTCTAATTGCTATAGATAAAATTTCTAGTACCAGATTGAATAAGAAGGGTGATAGTGGACACCCTTGTTTCACCCCTGTTCTCCTTGTAAATGCTTCTACCTTCTTCCCATTACATATAATACTTGCTGATGGTTTTAAATAGATGCTACCTATTATTTTAAGGAAGGTTCCATTTATTCCTATACTTTCTAGAGTTTTTAATAGGAAGGGATATTGTATTTTGTGAAAAACCTTTTCTGCACCTATTGAGATAATCATGTGGTTTCTGCTAGTCTTTTTGTTGATATGATCAATTGTACAGATGGTTTTCCTAATATTAAACCATCCTTGCATTCCTGAAATAAATCCTACATGATCAAAGTGTATTATTCTTGTGATGCGTTTCTGTAGTCTTTTTGCTAATATTTTACTTAAAAATGTTGCATCTCTATTCGTGAGGGAAATTGGCCTATAATTTTCTTTCTCCTTTTTATCTCTTTCTGATTTAGATATCAATACCATATTTGTCATAAAAAGAATTTGGTAGGACTCCTTCTTCACTAATTTTCCCAAATAGTTTGTAGAGTATTGGATCAATTTTCTTTAAATGTTTAATAGAATTCACTAGTAAATACACCTGGCCCTGGAGATTTTTTCCTAGGGAGTTCACTGATGGCTTGTTGGATTTCTTTTTCTGAAATGGGGTTAAGTAATTTACTTCCTCTTCAGTTAATCTGGTCAACTTATATTTTTGTAAATATTCATTCATTTCCATAAGATTGTCAAATTTATGTTCATACAATTTGGCAAAATAATTCCTAAGTATTATTTTAATTTCTTCTTCATTGGAGATAGATTCATCCTTTCCATTTTTGATACTCATAATTTGGTTTTCTTCTTTTTTTATCATATAGATTAAGGGCCTATAAATTTTATTGTTTTTTTCATAAAACCAACTCAGTGTTATTTATTAATTCAATAGTTTTCTTAATTTCAATTTTATTAATCTCTCCTTTTGTTTTCATTATTCCTAATTTAGTATTTAATTGGGGATTTGCAATTTGTACATTTTCTAGCTTTTTCACTTGCATGCCCGATTCATTGACCTCCCTTTTCTTTACTTTATTAATGTATGCACTCAGAGATATAAAATTTCCCCTAAGAATTGCCTTTGTTGCATCCCACAAATTTTGGTATGTTGTCTCATTATTGTAATTCTCTTCAATGGAGTTACTTATTGTTTCTATTTTTTCTTGTTTGACCCACTCATTCTTTAGGATTAAGTTGTTTAGTTTCCAATTAGTTTTTAGTCTATCTTTAAATGATCCTTTATTGCATATGATGTTTATTGCAACATGATCTGAGAATGACACATTTGGTATTTCTGCCTTCACTGAATTGTGAGTTTTTATGTTCTAGTACATGGTCAGTTTTTGTGTATGTGCCATATACCTCTGAAAGTAAGGTATATTAGTTTTTATCCCCATTCAGGTTTCTCCAGAAATCTATCATATCTAGCCTCTCTAAAATTCTATTAACCTCCTTAACTTCTTTTTTGTTTACTTTGAGGTTAGATTTATCAAGTTCAGAGAGGGGTAAATTGAGGTGCCCCACTAGTATAGTTTTGTTATGTATTTCTTTCTTTAATTCCCTTAATTTCTCCTCTTGGAATCTGGACACATACCACTTGGTGCATATATGTCAAGTAATGATATTGCTTCATTCTCCATGGTGCATTTTAGCAGGATATAGTTTTCTTCCTTATCTCTTTTCATTAGATATATTTTTGTTTTTGCTTTATCTGCGATAAAGCTACCTTTATCTGAGATAAAGCTGCTACACCTGCTTGTTTTTACTTTAGCTGAAGCATAATATATTCTACTCCAGCCTTTTACCTTTACCCTGTATGTATCCCCTTGTTCCAAATGTGTCTTGTAGACAGCATATTGTAGGATTATGTTTTTTAATCCATTGTTCTATCCACCTACATTTTATGGGAGAGTTCATGCCATTCACATTCACAGTAATGATTACTGTCTCTTTCCCTCCATCTTATTCCCTCCTCTATTTATGTTTTTGTTTCTTCCTTCTCCCTTTTCTTGCTTAAGACTTTGTCTTTTGACCACTGCCTCCCTCAGTATTCCCTCCCTGTGACCCCCCCCCTTCTTTGCCTACTCTTTCCTCTTACTACTATTCCCTCCTTTCTGACCTCCCCCCCTTCTCATCCCTCCCTTATTTCTCCTACTACCTATAGGGTCCAATGGATTTTTATACTTATCAGAGTATGTTATTCCCTCTTTGACCCCCCAAACAATTAGAGTAAATTTCATACAGTGCTCTTCTCCCTCCCTCCTTTCCCACTGTTATAATGAGTTTTTGTATCTTTTCATATTAGAGTCTTAAACTTAATTGACTATGTTGATCCCTCTTTGAACCAGAACCAGTGAGAATAATGTTCAAATGATGTTCATCTCCCTCTCTCCTTCCCCTCTACTAAAGTATATCTTTATGCCTCTTCGTATGGCATAATTCATCTTTTTATGCCTCATCATTTCTTTTTATCCCATTACTGTCCCTTTGAACCCCTTAATAAGGTTTTTTTTATCATCAGATTAGGTCATTTACACCTTCTGTGTGTGTATATTCCTTTTAATGGTCGTGATAATCATATAAATTTTAATATTGACAAGTATAAGCTTCTCATATAAGGATGTAAACAGTTTATTCTTATTGCATCCCACCTTATGTTCATGTGTGCAGGAGTGTGCATGCGTGTTTTCCTTGTTTACCTTTTTATGTCTTTCTTGACTCTTGTAATTGGAGATCAGGTTTTCCATCGAGCTCTGGCTTTTTCATCAGGAAAGTCTGCAAGTCCCTTTTTCATTAAAAGACCTTCTCCTTGCCTGAAAGATTATGCTCAATTTTGTCAGGTAGTTGATCCTTTGTTGCAGTCCTAGCTCTTTTGGCTTATGAAATATCAAATTCCAATCCCTCTGATCTTTTAATGTAGAAGCTTCTAGGTCATGTGTAATCCTGACTGTAGCTCCACAATATTTGAATTGTTTCTTTTTGGCAGCTTGCAGTATTTTCTCCTTGACCTTGTAATTCTGGAATTTGGCTACAATATTTCTGAGTTTTCAATTTGGGATCTCTTTCAGGAGGCGTACGGTGAATTCTTTCGATAACTATTTTACCTTCTGATTCTAGGAGTTCAGGACAGTTTTCTTTGACAATCTCTTGGAGGATGTTGTCCAGGCTACTTTTTGCATCATTGCTTTCTGGTAGACCAATACTTCTTATGTTATCTCTTGGATCTGTTCTGCAGGTCAGTTGTTTTTCCAGTGAGATATTTTGCACTTTCTTCTACTTTTTCAATCTTCATGTTTTGCTTGATTGACTCTTGGTGCATCATAGATTCCTGAGCTTTGATTTGGCTGATTCTAATGTTTAGTGAATTATTTTCTTTAGTTAGTTTTTGAAGGTCCTTTATTTTAGGGAGGTATTTTCTCCAGTTATATTTTGAACCTCCTGTCCCAGTTCACAAATTTTACTTTTTAAGGATTTGTTTTCTTCAGTGAGACTTTTTTCCCCCCAACATTTGGTCACTGTAGATTTAAATTTATCTCATACCTCTCTAATTTGGGTTTTAAAATCTTTCTTGAGCTCCTCCAAGAATGTTTTTTGGGCTTGAGACCAGTTCATATTTCCTTCTGTGGTCTCAGGTGTGAGTACAGAGTCCATGTTGTCCTCTGTATTAGGTTGTTCTTGCTCACTATAATAAGCTGTAATCGGTTTTCTTGCCTTCCCCTTCTCCTTCTCAGCTTCCTTCCCATTGTAATTTCTTATTTCCTAATTTCTCAGGCTGGGAGCCAAGGGCCTGGTTGTTGACTTTTTGTGCTGTAGCTTCTGGGTGTCTAGACTGAGGCCAAGGCCAGGATTCTCAGTGTTTCCCCTGTGTTACCCTGAGGCTTATAGAGTAACCTGTGGGGGAGGGCTGGTCTGGCCACTTCAGATTTCTGCCTTTATGCCCCTGGGTTATAGCTCAGGAAGACTCAGCAGCTGGTCTCTGGTAGTGTTGGTGTCTGCAGATTCCCCTGGTAGTGCTGAGGTTCACCTGGGTTTGTGTTGTCAGTGCTTGCTGGCTCCAAACCCTGGGCTTTGGCAGCTCTTGCTGGTCAGGTGAGGTGGGGCTTGTTGGGATGCCTTCCTCCCTTCACTTCAGACTCATTACTGCATCAGTTACACCCTTTCTCCATGGCTCTTAAGCCTGAGGCTATTTCCACTATTTCAGGATTTTACTCTGGGTGGGACTTTCATCTCTGGGTTTTCTAGGTCATGGAGGGAGAATTTGAGGAGCTAGAGTTTACTTTGCCATCTTGGCCTCTGGAAAATCAGGTAGGTGATTTTTAAACTTCTAGGCTGGAGGCTGATAGCCCCAGGAGAAGCTGCTGTCTCTGCTGTGGGCCCTGTGCTTTCTCTTACCCAGCTCTGATGGATCCTCCCATCCCATAATGAGAACCTTGTGAGGTGGTGGCAAATTGTCCTTGGGGTGGATTAGTCTGCTGGCTGGGGCTCCTTCTCATTCTGCTGCAGTTTGCTGTCAGATCTGTGCTGGTGCAGCTCCCACGTGCTCCATGGGTGTTTTTCTAGGCTGGATTCTGCCATGCTATGTTTCCCAGTGGATTCTGTCACCTTCAAATCCATTCAGATTCACTTTTTAAAAACTTAGTGAAGTGTGTGTGTGGGGGGTGCTATGTGGCGAAGTGAATAGATCACTGGCCCTGGAGTCAGGAAGAGCTGGGTTTGGTTCCAGCCTCAGACACTTAACACAAAAACTAGCCATATGACCTTGGGCAAGTCACTTAACCCCAATTGCCCTCCAAAGAAAGGTAAAATTTAGTGACAAGAATCTCAGAGGACCTTGGAAAAGGTACTGCTTCCATTCCGCCACCTTGGCTCCACCTCTCATCTATTTTTTAATTTTAAAAAAAAAAAAAGGCAAATATCAAGGAATTAAGTCAAGTAGCTAGTATGCCCACCATCTATTTTTCTAACTTCCCATTCCCTGACATATATCTTTGGTGGACAGTCCTATACTGTACCTTTCTATCTTGCTATCTTCTCTAGGAATTTGCTGTTGATTCTATAAAATCATGGACACATGTAGGCCTGGAAAAGAGGGAGAGTTACAGAGACCCAGTAGTATAATCAGACGAACACAACATGAATGTTATGTTGTATCTGCTATAGCTTCCCCATATTTCTGCCTTTCTCTGCACCCTTTACTTTCTTAGAATTATTTCTGCTCACCCCAAATTCTTAACTCCCATTAAAACTGTGCCATAAGTTTCTGAGGAGATAAACAGTTTTCTAAGACATGTAATTCTTTAAAGGAGCAGATACCACCTTTTCCATGGATACACACACATCATTTTAATACTTTTGATTAAATGGATTAATTATGATATATTTTAAAGTGGTATTAATCACATAAATTTTCAATTCAAAGAACTGGTTAGTGCCCAGTGAGTCACTACTCAGTGTCACCAAAACTGTAAACTAGTTGCTTTTTCTCTTATGCCAATCTATCAAGTTAAAGTCTCCAGACATTTTCAAAGGTATAGACATTCAATTGTAGACACATATGGGATTCATCTAATTGACATAAAGACATGATTGGAACTAACTAGGGTTTATCGTTGGAGTTCCAAGTAGCAATGACTATTGGTACTTCTTTGGTTCTCATGGACTGTGTAAGAGCTTTTACAGGGGAGCAAAAAATGGGAGCTTTGCTGATTCTTCTACAGAGTTATAACTAGAAGCTTTGGTACCTTAGGTAAGGGGAGAAGGAAAAGAGAGTTAGAATGAGTTTGCCTTTCATGAAGGGGGGAGAGGTGAGAATGGAAGCTGACAAAGGAAGTATAACCTGGGATACTATGAGGAGTCTATGCTTCTAAAGAAAAGACAGTTGCTTTGGAGGGCAATAGAATGGTAGGGGATCAGGGCCAGGAATGGAGCTGCCAGGTAATGATCATCAAGAGTGAGACTAGGCAGGGCAATGTTCACTAAAGTTTTACTTAGGAGGCCTAAGATATATATTCCAATATGGAGGTCCTGGTGCTCTCTAAAAGTTGGCACCCAGGGGCGGGGGGCAGGAGTGGGAAATCTTCATTGCCCCACCCCAGGTATAATTCTGTTCTTTGGTATGAAAGATTCTCAAGAGAGAGTACATTGTGGTTTTATTCTAGTTCTCCTCCAGCTGCTAATAAGTTAACTTTTGAGGAAAGGACAAATTTGGCAATATAATCTTTCATCAACATGGATTTATCCACTCAAATGGCGGTCTGTAGGAAGATTTGTCCAAGTGATACATTTTTATTTTTGAAGGGGGAAGATCACTTACTATACTATACCTGAAAGAGTATAATTGGTAGAGAGACTGAATACCCAGCTGGAATCTGGCAGGAGGCCAGGGCTGATACATTGCTTAGTGAGTAGGGTGGTAGCTTCAATGTTTGCAGGTTTAAATTTCATCAAGAAAATATATATTAACTTTAACACAGAAATCTCTTTGGAGCTATTATGGGTCATTGTTCCTGACCTGACTCAATGGAATATGTCTCACTTACTTAGTCATAAGGTTAATTTACCTTTGAACTCTTTATTTCTTTTCTTCTATGGATACACACAAAGCATTTTAATATTTTTCTTTCTGAGAATCAACAACTTACAACTTGTTGCTTTATTTATGTGGCATTTGTTTTGCCCAACTAAATTCTCTTTGGAATTTTACTACTTACTACTCCTACTTTACTAATAATGATAGGTAGTATTTATATAAGTTTTTTTAAGATTTGAAAATAATTTTACATGTTATCTCATTTGACCCATCTAACACATCCCAGTGTTCTAAAGTCTGGTTTATGGAAAACAATATAACATCCTGAAGATGATTCCTTGGCCTGAGGAGAAAAGAATTATCTTCAGGAGTACCTTTCAAGTCCTCAGGTCAGATCCAACAAGTCATGTTTCATCTGGATATAAACTTGATGGAACCAGTGGTATATAGGAACTGACCTAGGTCATGAACTTAATATCCTCCCTGTCCATTCTATCTAACCCCTCAGGCAGAGTAAATGTAGGTGAGATAATGCCCATAAGTTTCTACGGGAAAAGTTTGTACTTTGTTTTTATTATACTTTCCAAGCAAATATATCTTCGTAAAAACTAATCTATGTTAAATAGTGAGTACAACTAGGTCAGTAATCACAGGCTCCTAAATGATGGTTGTGCAGACAGTTGGAGCTCAAAATAAGGGTAGTAAAGAAGAGGTACTTCCCAAACCCCTCAGAGCACCCTGCAATTCTGGGGGTATTGTAGTAGGCCTGATTCTATAAGAGAGAGACAATGCAAACTCACTACGCCTCAATGCCAGGTAACTCATGCTTCTCTGAGACATCAAAGTGGATGTAATAAATAGAAACTTATGAAAATAGGCTGAATCTGGGACACAAGTCATCATCATCTCCCAGCTTTCCCAGTAATGTGATAGTTTCTTTTTTTAGGTTCTATTAGATTGCCACACAGTCACGAATAGGCAGTTGGGGGACCTTATGTACCTGGTTGCCTCTTCCAGAGAGCCTGTGTCATACATGTGTCATACCTGCAGACACACAGAGAAAAGGGGGGTGGTTTTAAGAAACTATAAATCTCTGACGTGGGCTCTAATCCACCCATGAAAACAAAAGTTCATTTTTTTTCAATATGAACATAATATCCATATTACTATTTACAATTAAGGAACATCACCATCTCTGAAGATCTAAACATGGATGGAATGGTGGAAGTGAACATTTGATGGGTCAAGAGCTGTATATAATGAAAAAATATGGAAAGATGGGTTGCAATCTTCAAGTTGAAGGGAACTCCCAAATCTATGAGGTCATAGGTCCCTTTGAGTATAACTAGCATATACCCATGCTTAGCACAGTAGCTAATAATTCATGTTTTTGTATTACTTCATTGAATTGTTATATAAACCATGACATAAATGTACAAGACATCTAAATAAAGTAATTTCTCAAGACTGAGTTGGAAATATCATGACCAACTGGATTTTATAGGAAAGGTTTCTTGGAGGAAGATGTGGTGGTCAGCTATGAATAGTGCACTCAGAGATAAAGATAAAATGACTACATTCTCAAATTTGCTGTTGGCTCATACCCTTGTAAATTTTGTCTTACCAGGTTCCAAGGCACATGCATTCATTTGCTTGGGTTTCTCTTTTGTATCTCCATATTATTATATCTAT
The DNA here is from genome assembly GCF_028583685.1 of Petaurus breviceps papuanus. Lineage (NCBI taxonomy): Eukaryota > Metazoa > Chordata > Mammalia > Diprotodontia > Petauridae > Petaurus > Petaurus breviceps. The sequence goes on along the minus strand of NW_027185761.1, from coordinate 29,738,619 downwards.
CACTTCTTTTTTAAATTTTTTTTAAAATTAATTTGTTTGTTTCCTTTTAGTTTATAGGATTCAATTCCACAACATTTGAGTTTCAAATTTTGTCCCCATCCCTCTCCTGCCCTCCATGTTGGCATAGAGTCAAGTATAGGATCTGTAAATAATTTCATATTATACATTAGTCATGTTATAAAGATGGATTGTATCAGATGGAATGAAAAATGGTAAAGAGGACATAAAACCAAACAAGAAAAGGAAAAAGATCAGGTATTGTGCTTCCATCTGGATATAAAATCAGTTCTTTTTAGTTCTTTCTCTGGATGCACACATTTCTCTCCATCATGAGCCTTTGGGATTGACTTATATCACTGCATTGCTGAGAAGAGTCCAGTCTATCCAAGTTGCATATGTTGTGTCTGCAATTGTGTACAAATTTCTCCTGGTTCTACTCTTCTCACTCAGCATCAGTTTGTGTATATATATATATATGACTGTTTGCTCCTTATTTTTTATAGCAAAATAGTATTCCATAACATGCATAAGCCACAACTTGTTCAGCCATCCCTCAATTGATGGGCACCCCCTTAATTTCCAATGCTTTGCCACCACAAAAAGAGGTGCTAAAACATTTTTGTATATATGGGTCTTTCTCCCACTATTATGATCTCTTTGGGATATAACCCTAGGCGTGGTATTGCTGGTTCAAAGGATATGAAAGTATTTATAGCCCTTTGGGCATAATTCCAGATTTCTCTTCAGAAAGGCTGGATCACTTCACAACTCCACCAGCAATGCATTAGTGTTCCAATTTGCCCACATCCTCTCCAGCATTTGTCATTTTCCTGTTTTGTCATCTTAGCCCATCTGACTGGTGAGATGTGGTACCTCAGAGTTGTTTTGATTTGCATTTCTCTAATCAATAGTGATTTAGAGCATTTCTTCATGTGCCTATAGATATCTTTAATTTCTTTCTCTGAAAATTGCCTGTTCATATCCTTTGACCATTTATCAATTGGAGAATGACTTGTATTCTTATAAATTTGACTCAATTCTCTGTATATTTTAGAAATGAGTCCTTTGTCAGAGACATAGGTTGTAAGATTCTTTCTCAATTTCCCACTTCCCTCTTAATCTTGGTTACATTGGCTTTGTTTGTACAGAAGCTTTTCAATTTCATCTAGTCAAAATTATCCATTTTACATTTTATAATGTCCTCTAATTCTTGTTTAGTCATAAAGTCTTTCCCTCTCCACAAATCTGACAGGTCAACTATTCCTTGTTTTCCAAGACTGCTTACAGTATCAACCTTTATACCTAGATCATGCACTCCTTTAGACTTGATTTTGGTATATGGTGCTAGATAATGGTCTATGCCCAGTTTCTTCCATACTATATTCCAGTTTTCCAAGCAGTTTTTGTCAAATAGTGAGTTTTATCCCAAAAACTAGGGTCTTGGGGTTTATCAAACCATGGATTACTAAAGTCGTTGACTTCTGAATCTCGTGTGCCCAATCTATTCCATTGATCCACTCCTGTATTCCTCAGCCAGTACCAAGTAGTTTTGATGACTGCTGCTATATAATACAGATTGAAATCTGGTATAGCTAATCCACTTTCACTAGCATTTCTTTTTATTAATTCCCTTGACATTCTGGACTGTTTATTCTTCCAAATGAATTTTGTTACTATTTTTTCTAGCTCTATAAAGTAGTTTTTTTGGTAAATTAATTGGTATGGCACTAAATATATAATTTAATTTAGATAAAATTTTCATTTTTATTATATTAGCTCGACCAAGCTATGAACAATTGATGTTTTTCCAATTAGTTAGATCTGACTATATTTGTGTGAAAAGTGTTTAGTAGTTGTGGTCATATAGGTCCTGGGTTTGTTTTGGTAGGTAGATTCCCAAATATTTTATAATGTCTACAGTAACTTTAACTGATATTTCTCTTTCTATCTCTTGCTGTTGAAATTAATTGGAAATATATAGGAATGCCGAGGATTTATGTGGGTTTATTTTATATCCTGCAACGTTGCCAAATTTATTTCTTGTCTCAAATAGTTTTTTACTTGATTCTCTAGGATTCTCTAAGTATATCATCATATCATCTGCAAAGAGTGATAGCTTGGTCTCTTCTTTGCGTAGTTTTATTCCTTTTTCTTCTCTAATTGCTACTGCTAACATTTATAGTACCAGATTCAATAAGAGGGGTGATAGTGGACACCCTTGTTTCACCCCTGATCTTATTGTAAATGCTTCTAGCTTCTCCCCATTACATATAATACTTGCTGATGGATTTAAATAGATGCTACCTATTATATTAAGTAAGGCTCCATTTATTCCTATACATTCTAATGTTTTTAATAGGAATGGATGTTGTATTTTGTCAAAAGCCTTTTCTGCATCTATTGAGATGATCATGTGGTTTCTGCTAGTTTTCTTGTTGATATGATCAATTATAATGATGGTTTTCCTAAGATTAAACAATCCTTGCATTCCTGGAATAAATCCCACCTGATCAAAGTGTATTATTTTTGAGATACGTTTCTGTAGTCTTTTTGCTAGTATTTAGAATTTTTGCATCTATATTAATGAGGGAGATGGGTCTATAATTTTCTTTCTCTGTTTTATCTCTTCCTGATTTAGGTATCAGTACCATATTTGTGTCATAAAAAAGAATTTGGTACTACTCCTCCTTCACTAATTTTCCCAAATAGTTTGTAGAGTATTTGGAATCAATTTTTCTGTAAATGTTTGATAGAATTCACTAGTAAATCCATCTGGCCCTGGAGATTATTTCCTAGGGGGTTGCCTGATGGCTTGTTCAATTTCTTTTTCTGAGATGGAGTTATTTAAGTAATTTATGTCCTCTTCAGTTAATCTGGCCAACTTGTATTTTTGTAAATATTCAACCATTTCCCTAAGATTGTCAAATTTATGTGCATACAATTGGGAAAAATAATTGCTAATCATTGTTTTGATTTCCTCTTCATTGGAGGTAGATTCACCCTTTTCATTTTTGATACTTATAATTTTTTTTCTTCTTATTTTTTATCATGTTGACTAAGGGTCTATCAATTTTGTTGTTTTTTTCATAAAACCAGCTTTCATTTTTATTTATTAATTCAATAGTTTTCTTAATTTCAATTTTATTAAACTCTCCTTTGGTTTTCAGTATTTCTAATTTAGTATTTAATTGGGGATTTTGAATTTGTTCTTTTACTAGGTTTTTCAATAGCATGCCTAATTCATTAACCTCTTTTTTCTATAATTCAATTATGTATGCACTCAGGGATATAAAACTTCCCCTAAGAACTGCCATTAATGCATCCCACAAATTTTGTTGTGTTGTCTCATTATTATCACTTTCTTGAATGAAATTACTGATTTTTTCTATAATTTCTTGTTTGACCCACTCATTCTTTAGGACTAAATTGTTTAATTTCCAATTAGTTTTTAGTCTGTCTTTCCATGATCCTTTATTGCAT
>NW_027185761.1:29732790-29735039 GCF_028583685.1 Petaurus breviceps papuanus | reverse complement strand
GTCTCCCACTAGTATAGTTTTGCTATCTATTTCTTCCTCTAATTCCTTTACCTTTTCCTCTAGAAATTTGGATGCTATACCACTTGGTACATATATGTTTAGTAATGATATTTATTCATCTTTGATGGTGCCTTTTAACAGGATATAGTTTTCTTTTTTATCTCTTTTAATTAGGTCAATTTTTCTTTTGCTTTATCTGAGATAAGGATTGCTACCCCTGCTTTTTCTACTTCAACTGAGGCATGATATATTTTACTCCAGCCTTTTATCTTTAAACTATGTGTATCACTGTTTCAGATGTGTTTCTTGTAAACAGCATATTGTAGGATTATGATTTCTTATCCATTTTGCTATCCATCTCTGTTTTATGGGACAGTTAATTCCATTCACATTTACAGTTATGATTCTTATCTGTTTCTTTCCCTCCATCCTATTCCTGCCCCTGTTAATGTTCATATTTTTCCCCCTTCTCCCTTCCCTCCCTTAATAGTTTTCCTTTTGACCAATGTCTCCCTCACTATTCCCTAATCAGCCCCCCTCCCTTTTCCTCCCCTTTCCCCTTACTTCCTCCCTCCCTACTAACCATCACCTGCTTTCATAGCCCTTTCCCACTCCTACTCCCTGTAGAATAATTTTATACTCAATGCAGTATGTTATTTTTTCTTCGCACAAAGAGTGGCAGGAACAAATATCATGTAAAGCTCCTCTCCCTCCCCTCTTTCCCTCTAAAATTATACTTTTTGCACTTTTTCCCCATAGAGTCCTATGCTTAAATGGTTGTTATTCCCTCCTTGCACCAGAACCAAAGAGGGAAAAGCACATATGATTCCCATCTCCCTCCCTTCTTTTCCTCTGCTATACAGTTTTTATGCCTCTTTGTGTGGCATAATTTACCCTTTTCCACTCATTCTTTTCCTTTCTTTCATTGCAGTCCCTTTGTAGCCCTTAGGGAGATTTTTTTAATCGTTATTTTGTGTATTTTATACTCATAACCTCTACTTGTCTATAACCAGTTTGATCTTATCAAATAGGAGGGTGAGTGTGTGTGTGTGTGTTTTCCCGGTTTACCTTTCTACATCAGTGTTGCATCTTGTAATTGGAGGTTGAATTTTCCATTGAGTTCTGGCTTTTTTATCAGCAAGGTCTGGAACTGTGTTATATCATTGAATGATCATCTCTTTGCCTGGAAGAATATGCTCAGTCTCGCTGGGTATGTGATCCTTGGTTGCAACCCAAGCTCTTTTGCCTTCCGGAAAATTGTATTCCCCTGCCTCTGATCTTTTAGTGTAGAGGCTGCCAAATCCTGTGCGATCCTCACTGTGGTCCCTCAACATTTGAATTGTTTCTTTCTGGCCGCTTAAAGTATTTTCTCTTTTAACTGGTAGTTCTGGAGTTTGGCCACAACATTTCGAGGGCTTTTCAATTTGGGATCTCTTTCAGCAGGTGTCCTGTGGATTCTCTCGATTTCTATTTTACCCTCAGGTTCTAGTACCTGAGGGCAGTTTTCCTTAATGAACTCTTGGAGAATGTTGTCCAGGCTCATTTTTTCCTCATGATTTTCTGGTAGGCCTATGATTCTCAGAATATCTCTCCTGGATCTGTTTTCCAGGTCAGTTATTTTTCCTTTGAGGCATTTTACCTCTTTTTCAAATTTTTCATTCTTGTTGTTTTGTTTGACTAACTCTTGGTTTCTCATAGAGTTATTTGTTTCAATTTGGTTGATTCTAGTTTTTAGCAAATCATTTTCCTTGGTTAATTTTTGGAACTCCTTTTCCATATCATACATTTTTCTTTTTAGAGAGATGTTTTCTTCATTGTAGTGTTTTTCTAATTCTGTTATTTTGTTTTTTAGAGAATTATTAATTTTGTCTTCTATCTCTCATTTGGTTTTCAAAGTTCCTTTTGATCTCATCTAGGAGAGCTTTCATTGCTTGGGTCCCATTCCCTCTTGATGTTTCAGGTGTGGAGTCCACATTGTCTCCCTCTGAGTTTGGTTCCTCCCTCTGAGGATAGTAGGACTCCAGAGTCTTTGTCTTTGTAGTCTGCTTTTTACCCATTTTGAGGCAGGGCCCTAGCTAAGCCCTTTCTCTAGGGATCCCAAGCCTTTACTGTAGAGGCTTTTGTCCTGGGGCAATAGTTACTCTGTTTTCGGGGGGGGGGGGTTTGGGGCAGGGGGGGTTTCCCTTTTAATCCTTGGTTTTGGGAGGTCCTATTTGGGCTTTTTTTTTTTTAGTTTCTCGGCTATGACG
>NW_027185761.1:29721394-29732390 GCF_028583685.1 Petaurus breviceps papuanus | reverse complement strand
CTAAAACATTTTTGTATATATGGGTCTTTCTCCCACTATTATGATCTTTTTGGGATATAACCTTAGGTGTGGTATTGCTGGTTCAAAGGATATGAAAATATTTATAGCCCTTTGGGCATAATTCCAGATTTCTCTTCAGAAAGGCTGGATCACTTCACAACTCCACCAGCAATGCATTAGTGTTCCAATTTGCCCACATCCTCTCCAGCATTTGTCATTTTCCTGTTTTGTCATCTTAGCCCATCTGACTGGTGAGATGTGGTACCTCAGAGTTGTTTTGATTTGCATTTCTCTAATCAATAGTGATTTAGAGCATTTCTTCATGTGCCTATAGATATCTTTAATTTATTTCTCTGAAAATTGCCTGTTCATATCCTTTGACCATTTATCAATTGGAGAATGACTTGTATTCTTATAAATTTGACTCAATTCTCTGTATATTTTAGAAATGAGTCCTTTGTCAGAGACATAGGTTGTAAGATTCTTTCTCAATTTCCCACTTCCCTCTTAATCTTGGTTACATTGGCTTTGTTTGTACAGAAGCTTTTCAATTTCATCTAGTCAAAATTATCCATTTTACATTTTATAATGTCCTCTAATTCTTGTTTAGTCATAAAGTCTTTCCCTCTCCACAAATCTGACAGGTCAACTATTCCTTGTTTTCCAAGACTGCTTACAGTATCAACCTTTATACCAAGATCATGCACTCCTTTAGACTTGATTTTGGTATATGGTGCTAGATAATGGTCTATGCCCAGTTTCTTCCATACTATATTCCAGTTTTCCGAGCAGTTTTTGTCAAATAGTGAGTTTTATCCCAAAAACTAGGGTCTTGGGGTTTATCAAACCATGGATTACTAAAGTCGTTGACTTCTGAATCTCGTGTGCCCAATCTATTCCATTGATCCACTCCTGTATTCCTCAGCCAGTACCAAGTAGTTTTGATGACTGCTGCTATATAATACAGATTGAAATCTGGTATAGCTAATCCACTTTCACTAGCATTTCTTTTTATTAATTCCCTTGACATTCTGGACTGTTTATTCTTCCAAATGAATTTTGTTACTATTTTTTCTAGCTCTATAAAGTAGTTTTTTTGGTAAATTAATTGGTATGACACTAAATATATAATTTAATTTAGATAAAATTTTCATTTTTATTATATTAGCTCGACCAAGCTATGAACAATTGATGTTTTTCCAATTAGTTAGATCTGACTATATTTGTGTGAAAAGTGTTTAGTAGTTGTGGTCATATAGGTCCTGGGTTTGTTTTGGTAGGTAGATTCCCAAATATTTTATAATGTCTACAGTAACTTTAACTGATATTTCTCTTTCTATCTCTTGCTGTTGAAATTAATTGGAAATATATAGGAATGCCGAGGATTTATGTGGGTTTATTTTATATCCTGCAACGTTGCCAAATTTATTTCTTGTCTCAAATAGTTTTTTACTTGATTCTCTAGGATTCTCTAAGTATATCATCATATCATCTGCAAAGAGTGATAGCTTGGTCTCTTCTTTGCGTAGTTTTATTCCTTTTTCTTCTCTAATTGCTACTGCTAACATTTATAGTACCAGATTCAATAAGAGGGGTGATAGTGGACACCCTTGTTTCACCCCTGATCTTATTGTAAATGCTTCTAGCTTCTCCCCATTACATATAATACTTGCTGATGGATTTAAATAGATGCTACCTATTATATTAAGTAAGGCTCCATTTATTCCTATACATTCTAATGTTTTTAATAGGAATGGATGTTGTATTTTGTCAAAAGCCTTTTCTGCATCTATTGAGATGATCATGTGGTTTCTGCTAGTTTTCTTGTTGATATGATCAATTATAATGATGGTTTTCCTAAGATTAAACCATCCTTGCATTCCTGGAATAAATCCCACCTGATCAAAGTGTATTATTTTTGAGATAAGTTTCTGTAGTCTTTTTGCTAGTATTTTATTTAGAATTTTTGCATCTATATTAATGAGGGAGATGGGTCTATAATTTTCTTTCTCTGTTTTATCTCTTCCTGATTTAGGTATCAGTACCATATTTGTGTCATAAAAAAGAATTTGGTACTACTCCTCCTTCACTAATTTTCCCAAATAGTTTGTAGAGTATTTGGAATCAATTTTTCTGTAAATGTTTGATAGAATTCACTAGTAAATCCATCTGGCCCTGGAGATTATTTCCTAGGGGGTTGCCTGATGGCTTGTTCAATTTCTTTTTCTGAGATGGGGTTATTTAAGTAATTTATGTCCTCTTCAGTTAATCTGGCCAACTTGTATTTTTGTAAATATTCAACCATTTCCCTAAGATTGTCAAATTTATGTGCATACAATTGGGAAAAATAATTGCTAATCAATGTTTTGATTTCCTCTTCATTGGAGGTAGATTCACTCTTTTCATTTTTGATACTTATAATTTTTTTTCTTATTATTTTTTATCATGTTGACTAAGGGTCTATCAATTTTGTTGTTTTTTTCATAAAACCAGCTTTTATTTTTATTTATTAATTCAATAGTTTTCTTAATTTCAATTTTATTAAACTCTCCTTTGGTTTTCAGTATTTCTAATTTAGTATTTAATTGGGGGTTTTGAATTTGTTCTTTTACTAGGTTTTTCAATAGCATGCCTAATTCATTAACCTCTTTTTTCTATAATTCAATTATGTATGCACTCAGGGATATAAAACTTCCCCTAAGAACTGCTATTAATGCATCCCACAAATTTTGTTGTGTTGTCTCATTATTATCACTTTCTTGAATGAAATTACTGATTTTTTCTATAATTTCTTGTTTGACCCACTCATTCTTTAGGACTAAATTGTTTAATTTCCAATTAGTTTTTAGTCTGTCTTTCCATGATCCTTTATTGCATATAATTTTTATTGCATCATTATCTGAGAAGGATGCATTTAATATTTCTACCTTAATGCATATAATTGTGAGGTTTTTATGCCCTAGAACATGGTCAATTTTTGAGTATGTGCCATGAACCGCTGAGCAGAAAGTATATTCCTTTTTATCCCCATTCAGTTTTCTCCAGAGATCTAACATACCTATCCTCTCTCAAATCCTGTTCACCTCCTTAACTTCTTTCTTGTTTTTTTTTTTTTTGAGGTTGGATTTATCAAGTTCAGCGAGGGGGAGATTAATGTCTCCCACTAGTATAGTTTTGCTATCTATTTCTTCCTCTAATTCCTTTACCTTTTCCTCTAGAAATTTGGATGCTATACCACTTGGTACATATATGTTTAGTAATGATATTTATTCATCTTTGATGGTGCCTTTTAACAGGATATAGTTTTCTTTTTTATCTCTTTTAATTAGGTCAATTTTTCTTTTGCTTTATCTGAGATAAGGATTGCTACCCCTGCTTTTTCTACTTCAACTGAGGCATGATATATTTTACTCCAGCCTTTTATCTTTAAACTATGTGTATCACTGTTTCAGATGTGTTTCTTGTAAACAGCATATTTTAGGATTATGATTTATTATCCATTCTGCTATCCATCTCTGTTTTATGGGACAGTTAATTCCATTCACATTTACAGTTATTATTCTTATCTGTTTCTTTCCCTCCATCCTATTCCTGCCCCTGTTAATGTTCATATTTTTCCCCCTTCTCCCTTCCCTCCCTTAATAGTTTTCCTTTTGACCAATGTCTCCCTCACTATTCCCTAATCAGCCCCCCTCCCTTTTCCTCCCCTTTCCCCTTACTTCCTCCCTCCCTACTAACCATCACCTGCTTTCATAGCCCTTTCCCACTCCTACTCCCTGTAGAATAATTTTATACTCAATGCAGTATGTTATTTTTTCTTCGCACAAAGAGTGGCAGGAACAAATATCATGTAAAGCTCCTCTCCCTCCCCTCTTTCCCTCTAAAATTATACTTTTTGCACTTTTTCCCCATAGAGTCCTATGCTTAAATGGTTGTTATTCCCTCCTTGCACCAGAACCAAAGAGGGAAAAGCACATATGATTTCCATCTCCCTCCCTTCTTTTCCTCTGCTATACAGTTTTTATGCCTCTTTGTGTGGCATAATTTACCCTTTTCCACTCATTCTTTTCCTTTCTTTCATTGCAGTCCCTTTGTAGCCCTTAGGGAGATTTTTTTAATCGTTATTTTGTGTATTTTATACTCATAACCTCTACTTGTCTATAACCAGTTTGATCTTATCAAATAGGAGGGTGAGTGTGTGTGTGTGTGTGTTTTCCCGGTTTACCTTTCTACATCAGTGTTGCATCTTGTAATTGGAGGTTGAATTTTCCATTGAGTTCTGGCTTTTTTATCAGCAAGGTCTGGAACTGTGTTATATCATTGAATGATCATCTCTTTGCCTGGAAGAATATGCTCAGTCTCACTGGGTATGTGATCCTTGGTTGCAACCCAAGCTCTTTTGCCTTCTGGAAAATTGTATTCCCCTGCCTCTGATCTTTTAGTATAGAGGCTGCCAAATCCTGTGCGATCCTCACTGTGGTCCCTCAACATTTTAATTGTTTCTTTCTGGCCGCTTGAAGTATTTTCTCTTTTAACTGGTAGTTCTGGAGTTTGGCCACAACATTTCGAGGGCTTTTCAGTTTGGGATCTCTTTCAGCAGGTGTCCTGTGGATTCTCTCGATTTCTATTTTACCCTCAGGTTCTAGTACCTGAAGGCAGTTTTCCTTAATGAACTCTTGGAGAATGTTGTCCAGGCTCATTTTTTCCTCATGATTTTCTGGTAGGCCTATGATTCTCAGAATATCTCTCCTGGATCTGTTTTCCAAGTCAGTTATTTTTCCTTTGAGGCATTTTACCTCTTTTTCAAATTTTTCATTCTTGTTGTTTTGTTTGACTAACTCTTGGTTTCTCATAGAGTTATTTGTTTCAATTTGGTTGATTCTAGTTTTTAGCAAATCATTTTCCTTGGTTAATTTTTGGAACTCCTTTTCCATATCATACATTTTTCTTTTTAGAGAGATGTTTTCTTCATTGTAGTGTTTTTCTAATTCTGTTATTTTGTTTTTTAGAGAATTATTAATTTTGTCTTCTATCTCTCATTTGGTTTTCAAAGTTCCTTTTCATCTCATCTAGGAGAGCTTTCATTGCTTGGGTCCCATTCCCTCTTGATGTTTCAGGTGTGGAGTCCACATTGTCTCCCTCTGAGTTTGGTTCCTCCCTCTGAGGATAGTAGGACTCCAGAGTCTTTGTCTTTGTAGTCTGCTTTTTACCCATTTTGAGGCAGGGCCCTAGCTAAGCCCTTTCTCTAGGGATCCCAAGCCTTTACTGTAGAGGCTTTTGTCCTGGGGCAATAGTTACTCTGTTTTCGGGGGGGGGGGATTGGAGCAGGTGAGGTTCACTCTGTAATCCTGGTCTTTGGAGGTCCTGATATGGGCTTTTTTTTTTTTAGTTTCTCGGCTATGACGTGGTATCCCCAGGAATATTTCTGTCCAGGACAGGGGCCCCTGAATGTGGTTCTTACCTTGCTCTTTCCAGTCCCAGCACTTTGGTGATAGGCCTGGCGGTGGCCCTTTTGGTTGTTGGGTTGACTTGCCCCTCTGTGCTGATGAGGCTCCTTCTAGGCCTGCCTCTGCCAGCCACACCTTCCGGGCCTGCCTCTGCTTCTGCTGGCTGGGCCTTATGTCTATCACTTCTAGATTTGAACAAAAGCTGTCTTTCTCAGAATTACCAGAACTACAACATAAACTTGGTTCTCTTTGACACACTCATCTGTTCTCAGAGTATCTGGGTCTATTTACGGAGGTATTGCAGGTTATTGAGCAAAGAAGAGTGAGATTAATTGATTGAGAGTAAAGTTCCTGATTCCAATAGGTACAGAAGTAAAATGAATTTTTCAGTGCTTTCCCTGCAGAGATTGTTTGCTAGATGTTTATGTTTCTTCCATCACTTAAAAATAAATAATTAAGGGTGTCTAGGTGACACAGTGAATAGAGCACTGGACTTAGAGTCAGGAGGACCTGACTTCAAATCTGGCCTCAGAAGCTTAACACAAAAACTAGCTGTGTGACCTTGGGCAAGCCACTTAATCCCAACTGTCCTCCAAAAAGGAAAAAAAAATCAGAGAGAGTATTTTTCTATGTTTAGCACAGGAGGTAACATAAAAAGATAGGTCACTACCAACAGGTAGAGTGAAAAATTTTATGGAGGAAATGGCATTTGCATAGCGCTTTAAGGAATGAGTAGAATTTCGACAGTAATGAGGGTATTTCAGAAATAGGAAACAATGTGAATAAAATCCCTCTGGATGGTGTATGCATGATGATCATAGAGATGATTAACATGTCATTTTCATCCATAAAAATACAACAAACACCTCGCCACATTCTGGAATCATAGGTATAACCCCAAAGTTAAGAGATATCTGTGTCAGGGAATTAATAGAGCTGAAATAAAGAAGGAAAGTTATAAAAAAGTGGTTTTGAAGATAAATATATAGAATTATAAAATGACAGACCTCAATGGCATATTATTTTACACATAGCATAGGCATTGAATGACATTGGTGTGAACACCCAACTCTCCCAAGTCTTCTCTCTTTTCTTTCTCTGAACAACCTCACTCACCCTAAATTGAATTGATTCTGGCATGTCAGGGATTCCAGAATAGTTCCTGCCACAACTGATTCAAAGGGCCCTAGGCATACTTCTGATAGTAGGGGACTATGTGTTTACTACTCACAATGGTAGTTCCAAAGTCTCAACTCTTGTTATTTCCATTTAAACAAAGAGTCAATGAAGCAACATTAAATATAAATAATAAATAAATTTAATAAATAGAATGTAAAGCATGAATAAAAAGAGGATAACAATCCACCATAAACTTGGGTAATACTATCTCAGTCATGTATCCAGTATGCATCACAGACAATAGATAGAATATTTTTGAAACTTAATAAAGAGATACATATGTAGGAAAAACTATTTCCCCTGGACAATTCAAAACTGGATTGTAAGGACTGATGGTGATCTTCCTACAGAACTGAACATTAATTTTCTGGGAGAAGCTACTACTCCACTGATTACTCCATTTGAATTCTTCCTTGGCTGGGTTCTAAAGCAGTATTATTCACATTTTGCAAAATAAGTTCCTCTAAACTCAGGATCTACAGAGCTTTTCAAGTCTTCTCTGTTAAAGTTTTCTCCTTCACAAGCTGTAGATAGCAATAAAAGACAAAGTGGACAATTTTCTCCTTTCCCCAATAAAATCTGTTAAATAGCATTGATCTCCAAGCAGGAACACTTCTTTAAAATCAGATCTTCCAAACAAAACTCTTTTTCCAATCAGTCCCCAAAAGAAAAGCTTTTGCTTTTGTCAGTTGGGGAAGGTCTTGCAATTCAAGATCAAATTTTTTCTTTGGGTTCAACAGCTTTCCTCTTAGCCACAAACTCAACTGTTATGACCTGGGTTTGATTTCTGTCAAATATTGAATAAATTTCTGAACTGCTGTTTTATCTTATGACTTCTTCCCCTGAGTCTTATCTCCTTCCTGTTCTTCCACTGTTGACACCTGCCTCAAAGCAAAATCTCTTTGTGTGAAATGACTCTCCTCTCTCTTAAGGTGAGTAACAGAAATTCATATTTTAGTTATGTTAAACAAATAAGACAACACACAATTGTCTCCTAATCACCAAAGTATTTCTCAGATCTCAGTCTCAAATTCTGAATAACAGTCAGATAAAAATTAACTTCTGTGAAGCAATATACTTCAATTTCCTTTACCTTTAGTAAGTGCATCTTTTATGAGGTCTCTTTTCTTTTGCATCCTTTTGAATTGTCTGTGTTTCACAACAAGAAGTTTTCTCTGAGGAGATCCTTTCTCAAAAGTTTCTTCAGGATTTTTCTTATTTATGCCTTTTTTAATAAAAGTCAACAATTAAAAGAAGCAGCCCCTTGCATATAGGTAAGGAGACTGAGGCCAAGAAGAGTTAAGTGACTTGTCCATAATCACTTATTTCAAGGATATTTTTGTTCACTTATATTGGTATTCTTTTCCTTCATGCAGGGTGCAAGCCAATGGTTTAGCAGATGGATTATAATAATTGTTGGGATCAAAAAGTCCATCACATTGTCTCCACATTTAGTATGGGCCTCTATGAACTGAATTAAGCTTGTCTTCATACAGCAGATATGCTAGCAGGGTCCAGTGCCCAAACCTTTTCCAGATTGATAAAACTTGCCAAAATTGTGTAACATTAAAATATTCTTTCTTTCCTTTTTCACTTCCTCCTTCCTTCATTCCATCCCTTCTTTTCTCTCTTCCTACTTCCCTTCTTCCCCAATGTGATTGAAAACATAAACACTTCGAACAGCAGAAAAAGCTTCTTATATGAAGGGGCCCTTGAGGTGAGTCCTATAGGAAGCTCAAGAATTGCCGTGGTAGAGTTAAAGTGGAGGTGCATTCCAGACATTGAGGATAGGCTATGCGTATACAGGAGGAGAAGTAGAATATAGGCTATTGAGTATGAAGAGCAGGTTGTTCAATATGGCTACAAAATGGAATGCTTGAGGGTAACCAATGTGTGATCAGTTTCTAAAGACACATTGGAACTGGGCTGTGAAGAAATACAGATACCCATTGGAGAAGTTAGCTTTTTATTCTAGGCAGAGGCCAAACTGTGGTTAGATAAGAAAAAAGAAAAAAAAAAGAAAGAGTTATTGCCCTCAAGGAGCTTGCATAAATTAAATTAAGCCATAATGATGGAACTTTATTTACATGACTTTGGGAGAAATTTGGAGGGGTATTTAGATCTTTTCCCCAGAAACGTTTGCAGAGCTACAGTGTTGGATAGAGGACAGACAGGGTCACAGCCTGTGCCTCCTGTCTCTTACATTCCAGGTTACATATTTGCCCCTAGAATCCCTGAAGAGAATTAATTCCCAGGTAAACTTATATCTCCTTTGATAACAAAGGAATTAACAGAATTGGCCAAAAATTAACTTTGCCTTAAGATTGGTCTTGTTCAGTAACTTTGTTAGTGAGCAGAGTTTCAGTCTGCTTCCTGTAAAAAAACTGTTCACAGAAAGCTTGGCTCCTCCCCTCTCAGGATACTGCTTTCCAAAAGCTTAAGGAAAGATTCCTCATACTCCTAAAAAAATAAAGACTCTTCTCCATAATTTTTCTGTGTATTACGTCTAACAGTGGATCTAAGGCTCACATTGCAACAGAATCCCTGATGTGCACTACTCTAATATCATGGGAGATTGGACTGAAAGCATACCCCCAGTGGAGGGAGTTGGGCACAGTATTGACAGAAGATGAATGCTTTGAGCCTCAAATATCAATGGAAGACATCAAACAGGGTCAGGCATGCCACTGGGTAATAAATATTTAAAAGCCTATGCTTAGTAATGTGGATCCCATAGATAGCAAATCTAATAGGCATTGGGTGAGCTTTTGTGTCTTGAGATTCGTACAATTTAAGAAAACTAGAAGAACAAAGTCATTTTCATTCTGTTTTCAAAAAATGATTGAAATCTTTAAAAATACCATGGGCTTCCAGGATTTATTTTTCCCTATTCTTTTTTTTTTATTGAGCTTTGGGTTTTGTTTTAAAGCTAAATTGTCTTGACTGTGAATGAGAATTTTACTCTGCCTGTGCCTGTACACTCAAACAATTTTGAAAGATTAAAAACCTGAAAGATTGAATTTGGTTTTTAAAGAAATCTAAGTATTAAAAAAATGTTACCCTGTCTTTTTTAAATATTATAGTCACTTCCCAATCTATTTATGCCTCTCAACTGCTTTAGAACTTCCCTTCTAGGAAGTCCTATAGACATCATAGGGAAGCTAGGTGGCACAATGGATAGAGTGCCCGGCCTAGAATCAAGAAGTTCATCTTCTTGAATTCAAGTCTGACCTTTAGACTTTTCCAAATTGTGGTAAATCCCTTAAGTCAGCCTCCCTCAATTTTCTTCATCTGTAAATTGAGCTGGAGAAGGAAGCAGCAAATCACTCTTGAGAAAAGCCCAAACAGAGTCAGAGTCAGATATGACTGAAAATGACTGAACAACAACATATATATCTGAAATGGGATGCCCTTTAGGGATTTCAGTTTCAATATGTCTGAAAGACCATTCATTGTTTTTCCTCAAACTCCCTTTTCTAAACTGCCTTATTTCTATTGAGAGTACTATCACTAATTTCAGTCACTGACTATAGTTAACAAATTCCATGCCATCTTCAGCTCTTCATTATCATTCATCCCCACAATTAAATCAGTTGTGAAATGAAAGCATTTCTATCACTATATTTTTCATAGTCTTTTTTTTTGCATTTACACTTTCAACATCCCCCTTATGACCTTCATTACCTTTTTCTTGGACGATTGAAAGAACATCCCATTTCACTTACATGCCTTACTCTAATCACCAGGGAAATTAGAAGGATTATACTCAGACAGAGGACATGGGTGTGAATCTACATTGTTGGGATGATAGCAAAAAAAGCAAGGGTGGGAAAGATGGATATACTGGGGTAAGGGAAGAAGAAGAGGGAAACATGAAAAATTATTTCATATAAAAGTGGTGAACAAGGAATTGTAAAACAAGGAAGTGTTGGTTTAATGGAAAAAGGGACAGATGATGCTTGAACCTCACTTTCATCTAAACTGCTTAAAAGATGGAAGAATTTACATTTACACAGCTGGATACAGAAATACATCTTTCCCAATAGTGAAATATGAAAGGAAGGGACTGAGAGAAAGGGTGGGGATAAGGAAAAAGGAAGATTGAGTGTAGTAGTGGTCAGACTCTTGAGGAGGGAACAGGGAGAAAGAAAGAAAGAAAGAAAGAAAGAAAGAAAGAAAGAAAGAAAGAAAGAAAGAAAGAAAGAAAGAAAGAAAGAAAGAAAGAAAGAAAGAAAGAAAGAAAGAAAGAAAAGGAAAGGAAGATAGATAGATAGATAGATAGATAGATAGATAGATAGATAGATAGAAAGGAAGGAAGGAAGGAAGGAAGGAAGGAAGGAAGGAAGGAAGGAAGGAAGGAAGGAAGGAAG
>NW_027185761.1:29704183-29720758 GCF_028583685.1 Petaurus breviceps papuanus | reverse complement strand
GAAAGAAAGAAAGAAAGAAAGAAAGAAAGAAAGAAAGAAAGAAAGAAAGAAAGGGAGGAAGGAAGGAAGGAAGGATGGAAGAAAGAAAGGAAGGAAGAAAGGAAGGAAGAAAGAAAGAAAGAAAGGAAGGAAGGAAGAAAGGAAGGAAGGAAGACAGACAGAAAGAAAGAAAAATAAGGAGAGAAAGGAAGGAATAAAGAAAGGAAGAAAGAAAGATAATAGGATAGGGGAAATACAGAATTTGCAATCATAACTGTGAATTTTTATGTGATGATTTAATGCCATGCACAGAAGATTTCCAGAAGAACTGCTACTGTGAACAGCTTTTCTTTTGGTTCTGATTACTCAGCATAGTGATCACTCTATTTATTCCATAACAAAAGCAAAACATCCATGGAAAATCAAGGTACAGCATAATTCAAAATACAGCATTCACCATATTTCAACCTATCACAGAAAATCACAATATAATATTCACAACATAGTCTCAAAGTACAATAGTCAGTCTTAAGTTAATTCAGTCAGTCACTTATCAGTAGTATCAAAGTACACAGTGGAAGTCTTCCACTCTTGGGGCAAAGTCTTGATTAACTCAATCAGTCACTAATCAGTAACAATAGTCACAGTACTCAAAGTACATCAGTCACTTATTCAGTAAAGTCTTACTAAGTATTATACACAAAATCCTCCACACCTTAGGTCCCTAGTAAACTATAATTCCATAATTACTCAGTCCCCAAGGAGAGGTCTTTTCTTCATCTTGACTTGGGGCCTGTTCTCAGATTCCCTGGATCCCCTTCCTTGGCCTCAGATTCTTCTTGGATTCAATGGCAGACAGCTCTCAGTTTCTTGACCAGCTTTCTGGGAAGATCTTGCTCCACACTGGCATTCACAGGTTCTGGCCCATGTCAGCTCCTTCACCATTTCTGCTCCAAGGAATTCAAGGCTCAACCAAGTCACAAACAAACAAAGTCTCAGCATTTGGTCATGCTTCAGTCACCTGGGCTCCTGGCTCCAGGGCTCCTGGCTCCAGATTCTGGGCTCCTGGGTTCCTGGCTCCTGGGCTTCTGGCCTCTTGGCTCTGGGCTTC
The DNA here is from genome assembly GCF_028583685.1 of Petaurus breviceps papuanus. Taxonomy (NCBI): domain Eukaryota; kingdom Metazoa; phylum Chordata; class Mammalia; order Diprotodontia; family Petauridae; genus Petaurus; species Petaurus breviceps. The sequence continues at coordinate 29,719,668 of NW_027185761.1, read as the reverse complement.
TGGGATCCTGTTCAGAAGAAGCTCCACCAAGACAAGTTTGCAGGACTCAGTTCTCCATTCTTCTGTAGTTGTTCTGCCACCAGATCTCAGTCTCAAGGAAATTCTGACTGTGCCTCTCTGGGGCTTTTCTTATATACACAGTATTACCTACATTACTTCCTTCAGCCAACTTCCTGTAATGTCAGTAACAAGGGACAGTAGTTCATACCTTCTGTTCCCCCAATCAGAGGCTTGATCAGTTACTAAGTGTTAAGTACCTGCTAATTTTCCCAACACAAAGGGATCTTCAAATTCAAAATTTCATTACCATGACAGATGAATTTACCCATAAAATGGAAGAGGATGGCAGAATGTATTAGAAAGCAGAATCCAACAGTATATTGTTTACAAGACACAGATGACACAGAAACACACAAATTTAAAATAAGGAGTTGGAACAGCAATTTTTATCCTTCAGTTGAAGTTAAGACAAAAGTGAGGGCTAGCAATCCTATCTCAGACAAAGCAGAAACAAAAATAGAACAAATTAAAACAAATCAATAGGAAAATTGCATTTTGCTAAAAGTTTGTGCAAACATGGAGAAAATGGTTAGGGGAGCAGACCTAATTCTCTTGTGGGGACCATCTTCACCTACCATAATTCTACTTGTCTGACCCATCCTACTGCATCTATTTCTTACCGTTTAATGGGAACCTCAGACACTTTTACCTTAAACACCTTTCCTTCTCCACTTATAAAATGAGTTTTTTTTTTTACAGATACCACAACTCCAGGTTATGGCTCTCTCTAGAATGACAGTGGAAGAATTACAAGGTGCTTCAGTTTGGTTTTTTGCCAAACTCAACAAGAATCCTTTCCATTCCACACTCAATAAGTTGTCATTCACTTTTTCTTAAAGAACTCCAATGAGTAGATTCCCACCATCTCCTAAGACAGTCTGTTCCACATTTGGATGGCTCCAATTTGTAGGAAGATTTTATTTTTTTGCTATAAGCCTTTGTCCTTCTTCTAACTTCTACCCACTGCTCTTAATTCTGCCTTCTGTTGTACAGAAGGGCAAAGCTTGACCCTCACTTGTAGGATAGCTTTTTAAGTACTTAAAGATGATTCAATTAAATAAATTTTAATTACCTACCATGCATGAGGTTTAGTGGATACCAAGACAAAGAGAAATTGTCTTTGACCTCTATGAGCTAGACTTAGTGGGATGGTTTAATAATAATACCTCCCTTTCCCCCCAAAAAACCTGACTTTTTATTAAAATATTTCTTTTGGTTTCTGATTTTTATTGTTGTTATTGTTGTACAGATAATTACAAATAATGAAAAGTAAAGGGAAGTGATTAAAGGAAATTAAGAACAACAACAAGGGAACGAAGAAAATTTTAATTTAGAGAATGGTACCTGATTTATGACTTGAAAGAAAACCAGGATTTTTAATAGCCAGAAGTGAGAAGAATATCCATATCCCCTTCTCCCACTCCCCAAGTTGAAGGCATCTGCCTCTTTTAATTTGAGTTTTTCAGGCTTAATGTTCCAGCCTTTTTCCTCAAGAGTCAAAAGCACCTGCCTTTTAAAGTTATTAAGTATTGATGCTTCTTGGCCCTTGTGATAGTAATGGCATTTAAAGATTCCCCCTGTATTGGCTTGGTTTTCAAATTGATTGTGTTAAAACCCAAAGCTTGTTAATCCCACCTGTGGGATGGACTTGTTGATGTGAAAAGAAAGTCCTGAACTGGGAGGAGCTGGTGACGTAGATTTGGAGAGACAAGAGAGAGGCAGAAGAACTTTTTGGAAGCAGCACCTCGTAGAGGCAGAGAGAGAGAGAGAGAGGATTGTTGAGTGCCACTTTGAATCGCCCTGGACTTTTGAGACCTGCCCCGGAGCTGCCAAGGACTGAGGAGACATGGCTGTTTTGCTGGTACTTTGTCTGTCTGTTTTGATGTTGTTTTGCCAGATTTGTTCACTGGTGAAAGACAGTCCTTTTGTTGAAGAAGTCCTGGAACCTGGCTTTTGGTTAAGAAGCCCTGAGACTGTCCTGCAGACAGAGAGTGAATACTGTCCACTGGTGAAGGACAGTGCTGTTGTTGCAGGGGTCTGGAGACTGTCCTGCAGACAGAGTGAATACTGTCCACTGGTGAAGGACAGTGCTGTTGTTGCAGGGGTCTGGGAACCTTTCTGTTGGTTCAGAAGCCCTGAAGAAGGATTGTCTTGTTATATGTTTACAGAAATCCTGGAAGAGGGTTTTGCTAATGTTTTCAGGGGTTCTAGGACTGTTCTACAGACAGAGGATGAATTAATGAAGGGACTGGCAATGTATCTTGTGGCCTTGCTAAGCCTTGTCTCCCCAGGAACTAAGATTGCTGAGAACTTGCCTCATGTCAAGATGAAGAAAAGACCTCCATTTGGGCATTAAGTGCTGTGCTTAAACTTGATGTAACTCTTGGGTAGATTCAATTGTGATCCAGGGGTGGGGAACTTTTGACATTTTTGTGTTCTATGGTTGAACAAGTGAATGTACTTTACTTATGTTTGGAAACTAATCTTCATTTGAGAAGAGGGGCTTTGTGGTGGACTAAATGAAGGCATAGCCTAGGGGTGGAGAATACTTAGAACAGGGACTTTGTAATTGATTGAATGAATGGAAGATCCTGGGGTGGGGTAGTACTTGGAGATTATTTAATCACACTTAGTAAATGCTGTATTTTGAATGATGTCATGTTTTGATCTTCTCTGTTCTTGGTTTGTCACTGAATAAAATGGAGAGCACCTATGCTGGTATTTTGAACCTTGGGAAGTTGCCTTTCCTTGGCATTATATTACAGCCCTTTAAATAGTGTATAGTACTGAAAGTGAGACCATTGCAGAATAATTAATTTCATAATTTTGCTATTTATTATCATATCTCTGCTTAAATGTGGAGCTCTCTAATTAAGATTTATCTTTCAGGGTGTTTTTTTTCAAGTCAAAAGAAAAAATGTTATATGGAAGAAGGGAAAATTAACTTTAAACATATATAGGACTATTTCAGATGATCCTCAGTTTTTAATTTACAAGTGACACTATCTGTTTTATTCAGAAACCATGAAGAGAAATCCAAAAGCATGAAGATTTGGCTAATTATGATAAAAATTTCTTAGAATTGTGTCAAAAAGAGAACTGAAGTCATTAAAAAGCAAAGGCTGATATTTGCTTGCTCCCTGTAGTTTGTTGGATTTCTCAGTTTGACAAAACAGTCAGATAGAGAGACAGGCATGCACACACATGTTCATCAATTTGCTAGAGGAAGAAAATTAGAACACTTTTGGGGTGGGAGCAGAACCAAGATGGCAGAGTGAAAGCAGGGACTCACCTGAGATCTCCCCAAAACTCCTTCAAATAGCTTTAAAATGCTACTCTTAACAAATTTTAGAGTGGTAGAACCCACAAAAGAGAAACAGTGAGGTATTTCCAGCCCAAGACAACCTGAAAGTTCAACAGGAAGATCCTGTTGCACCAAATTGAGAGAGAAGGTCAGTCTAGCACAGGTGCAGACTAGCCCCAGAAAAGCTGGTGTGGACCTCAGGAGACTGAATCACTGTTAGCAGTGGTAGTTTCTAGATTTCTCAGCCCATAGATGCCAGAGACAACTTAGAAGTTCAGTGGGAGGGGTCTGTAAGAACTGCGTGAGAGAGAAACCCAACCCAAGCACATGGTGTGCCAATATAGCCCAGGCCCCAGCAAACCAAGAACAGGACTTGGGAGTGACTGAATAGGTGGCAGCAACAGCAGTGGCAGCACCAGTGGCATCTGCTCCTGGAGCTATCAGGTCACAGACTGAATGTGTGAAAGGTTCCTATTTTGATTCCCAAGAACCAAAATAGCAGAGTAAGCAGTAAGCCACTCTCACCCTCCCTTATTGATCCTGAAAAATCCAGAGAATATTGCCTTAGGAAACATCCTGAAAGAGTGGATCCAGGAGAAAGATAACCACAGGCAGGATTATGCAGGGCTTTGTAGCTTCTATATAAAAAAAAAAATTGGAGGGCTTGGAATATGATATTCCATAAAGCAAAGCAACTTGGATTACAACCAAGGATCAACTACTGAGAGAAGTTGAGCATAATCTTTCAGGGGAGGAGATAAACATTCAATGAAATAGGGGACTTGCAGACTTTCCTGTTGAAAAGATGAGAGATCAATAGATAACTTTATCTTCAAATATTAGACTCAAGAGAAGCATACAAAAGTAAACAGAAAAGGGAAAAAAAGGCATGTTATTGAAGAAGGGCAAACTGTTTATATCCCTGCATGGGAAGATGACACTTTTAACTCTTGAAAACTATATCTTTATTACAATATTTAGAAGGGATATACATAGATGAGGGGGGGTGGTTTAAGGTGACTTTGATGTGTTGATAAAACACCTAATTAAGTGGTAAAAACACATTGTAATGGGAGAAGAGGAAAGGAGGAGTTAAAAAAGGGTAAATTACATTACATGAAGAGGCAGAAAGACATATTGCAGCAAATGGAAAAAAGGGAGGGAAATGAATAGTGTTTGAACTTTACTCTCATAGGATTTGGCTCAAGGAGGGAATAACATGCTCAGGTAGAGAAATCTAATTTGCCCTATAGGCAATAGGAAAGGAAAAAGGAAAGAAAAAGGATGAGTGATAGAAGTGAGGGCAGATTCAGGGTAATGGTGGTGGTCAAAAGCAAATCTCAAGTGCAAAGGCAAAGGGAGAAGTGAGGAAAAAAACATTTATGGGGGGATAGAATGAAGAAAAAAACACAGATAGTAATCATAACTGTGAATGTGAATGGGAAGAACTCTCCCATAAAACAGAAGTAGATAACAGAATGTATTAAAAACCATAATCCTACAATATGTTGTTTACAGAAACAAATTTGAAACAGAAGGATACACAGAGGGTAAAGCTAAAAAGCTGGGGTAGAATATATTATGCTTCAGCTGAAGTAGAAAAAAAAAATCAGTGGTAGCAATATGGATCTCAGACAAAAGAAAAGCAAAAATAGACCTAAGGTAAAGAAATAAAGAAGGAAACTACATCCTGCTAAAAAGCACCATAAATAATGAAGTAATATCACTAAACATACATCCACCAGATGGTATAGCATTCAAATTCTTAGAGAAGTTAAGAGAGTTAGAAGAAGAAATTCACAGCAAAACTATACTACTGAGGACCCTCAAACTCCCCCTCTCTGAACTATATAAATCTAACCACAAACTAAAAAAGAAATAAATTAAGAAGGTGAATAGAATATTGGAAAAGTTAGATATGGCAGACCTCTGGGGAAAATTGAATGTGGATAAAAATAAATATACACCTTTTTCTCAGTGGTACAAAGCACCATTGTATTTTTATATAAATATAAAAAAAATTGACCATGTACTAGGGCATAAAAACCTCACCATACAATATAGAAAAGCAGAATTATTAAATACATACTTTTCATATTGTAATGCAATAAAAAACTATATGCAATAAAGGGCCATAGAAATATAGATTCAAAATTATTTGGAAACTAAATAATCTAATTTTAAAGAATGAGTGAGTCAAATAGCAAATCATAGAAACATTCAATAACTTCATCCAAAAAAATGACAATAATGAGACAACATACTAAAACTTACGGGATGCAGTGAAAGCAGTTCTTAGGGGGAAGTTTTATATCTCTAAATGCTTATCTGAATAAAACAGAGAAAGAGGAAATCAATGAATTGCACATGCAACTAAAAAGCTAGAAAAAGAATATAAAAGTCCCCAATTAAATTACAAATTAAAAATTCTCAAAACCAAAGGAGAGATTAGTAAAATTCAAATTAAGAAAACTATTTAACTGGTTAATAAGACCAAGAGCTGGTTTTATGAAAAAAAAAAAACAATAAAATAGATAAACCTTTGGTTAATTTGATTTAAAATAAAAAAAAGAAAGCCAAATTACCTATATGAAAAATGAAAAGGGGGTGCTCCCCACCAATGAAGAGAAAATTTAAACAATACTTAGGAACTATTTTGCCAAAATGTATGCCAATAAATTTGACATTCTTAATAAAATGGATGAATATTTACAAAAATATAAATTATCCAGATTAACAGAAGTGAAAATAAAGTACTCAGACAATCCTATCTCAGAAAAAGAAATTGAACAAGTCAGCAATCAACTCCCTTTGAAAAAATCTCCAGGGTCCAACCAATTTACGAGTGAATTCTATCAAACATTTAAAGAACAATTGATTCTAATACTATATAGAATATTTGGGGAAAAAGGCAAAGAAGGAGTCCTACCAAGTTCTTTTTATGATATAAATATGGTACTGATACCTAAAACTGGAAGAGTCAAAGTAGAGAAAGAAAATTATGGACCAATTTCCCTATGAATATAGATGAAAAAATTTTAAATAAAATATTAGCAAAAAGATCACAGCAGCTTATTATGAGAATAATACACTATAACTTTTAGGATTTCTAACAGGAATGCAGGGCTAGTTCACTATTAGGAAAACTATCAGCACGATTGACCATATCAACAACAAAACTAACAACATGTGATTATCTCAATAGATGCAGGAAAAGTTTTTGACAAAATACAACACCCATTCCTATTAACAAAACTAGAGAGCATAGGATTACATGGAGTATTCCTTAAAATGATAAGCAGCATCTACCTTAAATCATCAGCAACTATTATATATAATGGGGATATGCTAGAAAAATTTCAAATAAGATCAGGGGTCACACAAGGATGTCTACTATCTGTTATTAAATATGGTGCTAGAAACATTAGCTATATCAATAAGAGAAGAAAAAGAAATTGGAGGAATTAGAACAGACAAAGAAGAAATTAAGCTTTCACTCTTTGCAGATATGAGGATATACTTAGAGAATCCTAGAGAATCAAGTAAAAATCTACTTTAAGGAGTGGCTAGATGTCTCAGTAAATAGAGCACCAGCCCTGGAGTGAGGAAGACTTGAGTTCAAATCTGACCTTAGACACTTAATACTTATGAGCTGTGTGACCTTGGGCAAGTCACTTAATCCCAATCACCCTGCCTTCCCCCTCCAAAAAAAAAGCAGATAAAAAAATCTACTTTAAGTAATAATTTTAGCAAATTTGAATGATATAAATGAACCTGCATGTCATCAGCATTTCTACATATTACTAACAAAGTCCAACAGCAAGAGACAGAAAGAGAAATTTCATTTAAAGTTACTGTAAGAGAGGATTCAGGGAAGAAGGAGGAGTTGGTCAGAAAATTTCAAACTCTCAAGATTTTTCTCTACAGAAGAGAAAAAATGGCACCTCTGGACCAATATAGAGCCATGAAAATAAATAAGAGTGGAGCAGAACAAGAGTCTTATTGGGTCAATCTGAGAAGACTGGAAGAAAAATTCAAGGACTAAATTTCCTTTCTGTGAAGAGTAAACACCTCCAAGCTAGGGTCCACTATAGTAATAAGTGGGAAACTGCTTAAATAACAAATGGCAAGTCTTGGGGTTAGCTGTATTGGGAGGCTGCCTGGGTCATCCACAGAAACTTTTTCCCCAGGGATTGTGAGGGGAATTGTGCATCTTATCTGGAGAAGATAGAGGGAACCTCTGGTCACAAGGAACCCTAGATCCTCTGTTATATGGAGAGCTGCAGGAGTGAGAAGGAACCAGCACACACTGGATGAGTGCAGAAGCAGTGGGGTGGAGACTCAGCTGACTGTGGGCCCTTACAGGAGGCTGGAGGCTTTGGTTTGAGTTCATGATCAGAGGGGAGAACTGAAGAAGATCAGAGGCCAGGGGCACCATTCCCCCATCCCTGAGGACTAGAGGTCATTATAAAAACTAAATTATTACCAAAAAAAGCACAGGTAAAGGAGAAAGAATCCAACTATAGGGAGCTACTATGGGAAAAGAGAAAACTGGGGCTCATCTTTGGAGATGGATACTGAATCAAAGAAACCAAAGAATATGTCAAATGGTCACCTGCCCAAAAATAATTATGGAAGAACTTTAAAAAGATTTAAAAATTATTTGAAAGCAATTGAGGAAAAGTTAAAAGGAAAAATAAGAATAATACAAGAAAATTTTATCAAGAAAGTCACCCAATTTGAAAAGGAGATCCAGAATATTAAGAAAGAAAATGGCTCCTTGAAAATCAGAATTGGGCAAGGGTAAGTCAGCAAAGTTATAAGGGATGAAGAAAAAAATATATAAAGAATGTAAAAATAGAAGAGAAGGTGAAACATCTCATAAGAAAAACAACAGATCAAGAAGAGGAAACATAAGAATAATTGGACTACCTGATAATTAATTAATTCTTCTTTACAGTATATAATGTGAAAATAGGTTAAATATGAATGTATATGTAAAGCCTGTATCCAATTCCATGCCTTCTTCTTGTGGACCAAAGGGAGAGATGGGAACAAAATGTGGAACTCAAAATCTTATGGAAGTGAATGTGGGAAACTAAAAAAAAAATAAACAAATTACAAAAAAATCCCCCAAACAAAACAAAACTGTATCAATTAATTCTTTTCCAAGGACCTGGGTTTTGAATTCTGGCTTTGCCTCTTCCTTCTTATATGACCATGTGCAGATCACTTAATTTCGGTGAGTCTCATTTCCCCATTTATAAAATGAGAGAGTGGCATTAGATTATTGATTTCATATTAGATTCAGTGGTGTGAAAGAGTCAGCTCCTATTAGTTCACAGATACTTAAAATTTTTGGCAAATGCTACAAATCAGGGCTAGATTTATTGTTTCATTGGTTACTTGGACTATGTAAAAGTATATGTGACTTTTGTTTCTCATGTATTTTTTTCAGAGAGCCAAATGTTCAACATTTATCAACACAAGTCTGACTTAATAGAACATCAAAGGTCTTGGAGTTAACGCCATTATTTTATAGGTAGGAAAACTAAGGATCCTAGTGTTTAAATAATTTGCCCTAGGTTAGAAAGGCAATAAGGGACAGTAGGCAACAATAGGATTCAAATCCAGGACCTTTGATTTATAGGTCAAGTGCTCCTTCCTCTGCACAGGGATCATCTCTAAGTTCTGTTCTACTTGTAAATTGTATGGTCCTAATGATATTAAGATCTTAGAGCATGTATCTAGTTTCCTCTAGCACAGGGGTGGGGAACTTTCAGCTTCAATGCTGCAACCTCCCTATCCTGGTCTAGCATTAATAAACATATTTTAGAAAAGGACTCCACAGATTCCAATTTCATAAGATTGGAATTGGTAGATTTTATAATTCCTACCACTGCCTAGGATCTAGGCCCTAGATATTAGCCATGCTTGTATAAACAGCCTTTTCAAAGATTTAGGGACTCTATTCTACTCCTCAGCTCGCTCCCTTCTCCCCCACCCTCACAGACAAATTGCTCACATCAAGATTATAATTGGTTGAAAATTATTATTGACTTGATTGGCTAATTGTAATTGAATGATTCATAGGGTAATTATCCATTCCTCCCTTGCTCATTCTAAAATCTACAATGTTTAATGACTCTTTAGCTTCAGTAGAATAACATTCTAGTTTAAAGTTAGTCCTGTAGTGACAAAAAGTCAACTTTTGCAGACCTGTGCACAGCATAACATAATATCTGTCAGAGCACCACAAATATAGTTTTAGGTACTATATAGAGGTTATTGTACAGCACACTCATTTTTTAAATGAAGAAACTGAGATGGGAAGTGTCTTGCCCAAAGTCACATAGGTAATATGTTGTCGTTGTGATAACAGATTGGTGACCTCATTGGTGTGGGAGTACTCTCCAACAAGTCAAATTACAATTCATTCTTGTTAGCTCATTCCGTGCTACTGTTGGCCATGTTCTCCCTTAACTTGGTCACAGGGGAAGCCATTTAATGTCCTTCAGACTTTCCTCAAATTTTACTGACATTTCCAAGGTACCAGTGGAGTACACTGTCTACCTGTCATTCCACTCTATCAATATATAGCTAACATAGGGTCTCTTCCCATAATATATTTCCTTGATGTCCTTTAGTTCAGTTCCTCTTCATTCCTTCTAGGTTATTTGTCACTGCCCTTTCACATACACCATGGCCCTGTCCATGGCTCTCTGTGTGATATTAATTTTTCTTTCTAAGGACATTGTTAATTCCATATCTCATATTCACATAGCAACACCTGTAGAATGTCATCCTTAAAGGAGCTTTGCAATTTCTTGGAGACAGCCAAGAAATAGTGGAGTAAACAACAGAAAAATTATTAGTTGAGATTAACAGAAGACATCTAAAGAGAAATTATGCTCTTTCTTAATTTAGGCATACCATTGACCTTGAGAAGAGGTACCTGGCAGTGAGATTATATGCCACTTTCTATAGACTCAGGAAAGCATCAGTTCAGGTTCTCCCTTTAGCATCTACTAGTGTTCATAGCATCTTCACTTAAATTCTAAGTATCCCCAGGCAACTCTATGACTATATTACATTTAAGTTGTCAATTTTTATTGTTGGAAGTAGTTTCAACTCTGGAATTTTCCCTGCTATCTCCCATGATGGAGTCACAGGTTATAGAATCACAGATTTAGAGCACAAAGGGCTTGAGTGGTTATGTAGTCAGACCTATTCAAACTCCTTTGTTTTGCAAATGAAGAAAAAGAGACCAGGGAAAACAACTTATCTAAAGTAAGTATAGAGTAGGGATCTGAACTCAGATCCTGGGATTCCATGTACAAAACACAATATGATAAGCAACTCCAGTCTCCCCTTAACAAAAAAGAAAAAAAAATCTAACATTGGACATATGAAGTAATTAAAAATTTTTGTTGAATGAATAACCAATATAATTTCATCTTTTCTCTGAAAATATAAATGCAGGCCAAATATTTTTATGTATTTTAAATACATCAGGGAAAAAAAAACAAAACTTTTTGGAATAGTTTATGCTCAATTATTTCCCAGTGGGTGAAAATGTCTATAGAAGATCAATAAATATTTATTCGTAGAGGATCCTTTATTTTTGTGGTCCCTAACTTGATCATCTAAACTTCTCTTTAGCAAAGTGCTATCCCTTCCTGCAACATCAATGTTGTTCCACTGATATCTCTTCTGAGAGTACCCCTGATGGCTATGAAATCTCAGTTCTCTTACCAAAGCTATTTGTTGGGATGTTACTGGCAAGAAGAGAAGTTAAAATAAGATGACAAAATTAGGATTCTAACTAATCATGAGTAAAATCATGAAAACTCGGTAGAAACAGGACCTCTGCGTGGCTCTGACTTCCACCTTCCCCAATCCATGTAAAAGGGTCTCTGAACAAATTTTGGAGCTCCAGAACCCACAAAATGACACAGAGAAGCTAACCTCCTGCTGAGGACAGCCCTGCAGGCTGGCAACAAGCGGCCAGCACGGCACTCTGGGAGCCTAGCACAGGCCCCGATGAGCCGGAGGTTTTAGCCCCAGGGTGGTTCTGAGCAACCACTGGCCAGAGGGACTCTAGATCACCAGCAGCTATGGCACCATGCTGGTGCCAAAGTGCAGCTTCAGTTCCTGGCCTGCAGACGGTAGGGGGACCAAGCGACCAGTCTGAGGGGTAATTGCTCTTGCTTTAACCTGCTTGGATCTGGATTGCAGTCTAGGGTAGTGGTCCTGGGGTGTGTGTCCAGCTTGCCAGTGTGTGCAGAGGCCTCAGAGAGGGCACTCAACCAATATTCTGGCAGCTGAGAAAACCTCAGAATTTGGGACAAAAGCTCCCCTTTCTGTTGACAGAGTGCTACTGTGGCAAAAAGTCCAGGGGTAAAGTAACTGAGGGGAGACATGACAAGGCAAAGGAAGCAAAACAAATATAAGATTTCAACATTAGACTCCTATTTTGGGGACAAAAAGGATAAAAGCATGGAACAGCAGGAAGACAGTGAAGTCAGAATTCCTGCACCAAAAGCTTCCAAGGAAAATATGAGCTAATTACAGGCCATAGAGGACCTTAAGAAGCAGATAAGAGAAATGGAGGAAAAATTGGGAAGAAAAATGAGAATGATGCAAGAAAATTATGAAATGAGAGTGAACAGCCTGACTGAGGAAAATCATACCTTAGAAAACAGACTAACTCAATTGGCAAAAGAATCTCAAAAAGGTAATGAGGAGAGAAACACTTTAAAAAGCCAAATTTGCCAGATGGAAAAAGAATCTCAAAAGCTCAATGAGGAGAATCATTCCCTCAGAATGGACCAAAGGGAAGCTAGTGACTTTATGAGAAATCAAGATGCTGTTAAACATATCCAAACAAATGAAAGAATAGAAGGCAATGTGATATATCTCATGGGAAAAACCACTGACCTGGAAAATAGATCCAGGAGAGATCATTTAAAAATTATTGGACTACCTGAAATCCATGATCAAAGAAAGAACCTAGAAATTATCCTCCAAGAAATTCTCAAGGAAAACTGCACTGATGTTTTAGAAGCAGAAGGCAAAATAGAGGTTGAAAAAATCCACTGATCACCTCCTGAAAAAGATCCCAAAAAGAAAACTCCTAGGAATATTATAGCCAGGTTCTGGAATTCCCAGATTAAGGAGAGGATATTACAAGCAACTAGGGAAAAACAACTTGAATATTGTGGAAACACAATCAGGATAACCCAGGATCTGGCAGCTTCTACACTGAGGGATTGAAGGGTTTGGAATATGATATTCTGGAGGTCAAAAGAGATGGGATTAAAACCAAGAATCACCTACCCAGCAAAACTGAGTATCATGTTTCAGGGGAAAATATGGTCATTTAGTGGAATAGAGAACTTTCAAGCATTCTTGCTGAAAAACCAGCATTGAATAGAAAATTTGACATTCAGATACAAGAAGCAAGAGGAGCTTGAGAAGGAAAAAAGGGAAAGGAATTCATAAGGAAATTATCAAAGTTGAACTATTAACAGTCCTACATGGAAAAACAATAATTCTAAATGATGAAACTTTTCCCTGTATGATAATAGTTGAAGGAAATATATGTATCAGAGGGTTTATGGGCATATGCATACATATGTGAATGTGTGTATATATGTTTACGGTATACATAGATAGAGGGCTCAGGACCAATTTAACAGGAAGGGATGATACTTATAAGGTGAAATTAAGAGGTGAGAGGGAATATAATGAGAGGAGATGGAGAGAGACCGAATGGGGTAAGCTATCTCATATAGAAGAGGTAAGGGAAAATGCTTACAATGAAGGGGAAGAATAGGAAGGCAAAAGGGAATGAGTCAACCATATTCTCATTGAATCTGGCTCAGCGAGGGAATGACATACACACTAAATAGGGCATCTCACTCTACAGGAGAGTAAGGGGGAAGGGGATGAGAGGGGGGATGATGGAGGGGAGGGCGGGGGGGGGGGGAGGGAATTTGGAAACACTCTCTTTTGAAAAGGGATGGGATCAAAATAGAGAATAGAAAAAGTGGGTGGTGGGATAGGAGGGGGGGAAATATAGTCAGTCTTTTACATTATATATCCTATGTTAATGTTTTGCATTAGCTACACATGTACAATCTATACTGAATTGCTTATCTTCCCAGTAAGGGTGGGTGACAAGGGAGGAAGGGTTTGAATCTGGAATTCAAAGTTTTAAAATCAAATGTTTAAAATAATATATATTTTATACTATTATTAATACTATTTTACATGTAATTGGACATAAGGTATACAGGCACCGGGTCAAAGAGATCCACCATGCCATACTGGAAAAGACTAAGGGGGTATGGGAGAAGATATGGGAGGGAGCAGATTGGAGGAGGGGATATCCTGTGGGATTGCTACTTTGGGGTGGAGGGTATGGGAAAAATTGGAAGAAAATTTATAATTTAAAATATTGTGGAAATTAATGATGTAAATCAGAAGTTAATAAAGCATTTGAAAAATGAAAAAAAGGAATTGTACTGTTGGGGAAAAATGATGAATGGGTCAAGAAGCTGTGAAATCAACCCATTTGAACAAGTGCTATAATTTGGTTGTGCTATCACTTATGAAAATGGCGAGATTGCTAAGAGTTTGTAAAATCTTCTCATTTAATTTTTGTCACATATGAAAATGGTTTTGTGAGCAGAAAATTTGGGAGTTTTTGTTAATTGGGACTTAATAATATCAAAATAAATTGTAAACTGTTTTTAAAAGAAGGGGAAATGCTTTGAGAAAAAATGTTTTGTAAGATAATTTGTTGTAACAAATTGATACTAAAGTTTATATTAAAAAAAAATTGTGAAAACTCGACTTTATTTTTTACCTGCCCTCTTCTGGGACATTGCCTCTTTTCCAGGGTACTCAGTCAGTAAGTTCATGTTTGCCTTTGCATGCTTGAAAATTAACTGTGTCAGCTCAAGTTTGCCCTTCTAAGAAATGACCTTAGTGCAGGCCTTTCCTTGCTCTCTTTCCCTCTATCTAAACTTTTTTGTTCTGTTTTCCTTATTAAAAGATTAAGGTTCTAGGTGCATTCCTCTCATTAATATAATAATTAATTGTGATATTTGCTATTTGCGTGGCACCTATCATGTGCATGGCATTATACTAAGCACTTTACAAGTGGTATCTCTTTTCATCCTCACAATGACTCAGGGAGGTATGTACTAATATTATCTTCATTTTGTTGTTTAGGAAACTGTGTCAAATAGAGATTGAGAGAACTGTCCATGGTTACACAACGAGAAATGTTTGAGGCTATGTGTGAACTCAGGTCTTCCTGATTCCAGTACTACTGCTCTATCTATTGTGCTACTAGGTGCCTAATAATACTTGCTATTTGGTGTTCAGACTCCCTTTACTTCTCTGGCTCCTACTTTTATCTATAAATGCACATTGGATGTGGTGATCTCTAAAGACATTTTATGTATAAAAACCTGTGACAGGCAAGCATTTATAATGGTCAAGAATGTACAAGGTCTTTTTTCCCTGCCTTAACGTATTAGTTGGTACTTACTAAAGCAAGTTACTTTTAGGTTAGTTCAAAGCACATGCGTCAAGAGGCTATATTTGGGGTGTGGCTGACTGAAATACTTTTTTTCTTCTGAAAGTAAGACTTCCTCAAAGCATAAAGCAAGCAGTTTCCGCACAATTTGACTCGTGGAAGAGAAGTTTTAAACTTCTTAGGTTATAGAAGAAGCCATTTGGAATGGTTGATTGGTGTTAGACTTGAATTCAAATCTTTCCTTTTATACTTACTAGTTGTGTTATATGGTTATGCAGGATTGATTTTAGTATTTCAGTCTTGATGTCTTATAAATAAATCCAAAAGCTAAATGAGGCAGTAAATATCAGTTTCAGAGTTTATCTCACCCTGCTGTAGAATGCAGAATGATATGCTTCCTAAATACCTCATTCTATAAATTATCGGAGGAGGTGAGTGGCAGAGACCAGAATCATTATTGCAATACAAAATTTGCAAAGTGATAGGATAGCATTATAAATATAGTATAATATATATATATATGTATATATATATATATATATATATATATATATATATATATATATATAT
>NW_027185761.1:29672738-29704173 GCF_028583685.1 Petaurus breviceps papuanus | reverse complement strand
CCACCTAGCCACCCAATATATTTTAATAATGTACCATCATATGTACCATCATAAAACAATGCTAATTATTGCAAGAAAAATAAAACTGCAATAAGGAATGCTAATATTTGAGGAGTAAAGGATAATTAATTGGTGACCATGGCAAGTTGTTTAAACTCTGAGGTTCAATTTTCTTCTGATATAAAGCCTTATTGGTGATGCCTGTATTACTATACAGGTATGTGTATGTGCATGTATTATCTATATAACACCAAGAGTATTATATAGCATCCTGAGAAGAGAATGGAGGTAGAAGTGCCCATGAATGATTCACTAACCCTTCAGTGCCTCAGGTCAGTCCAAATTAAGACATTGCTAATTTGCAAGTATAATTTCTGCAGGAGGAACTCCCACATGAACATAAACCCAGGCTAGGACCAAAATACCTTTAATACCCACCTCATAAGGTTGCTGTGAATTTTTAATTAGAGGGGACTAGGGAGGAAAGGGAATAAGCATTTATGTAGTACCTATTGTATGCCAGACACTGTGCTGAATGTTTTAAAACAATATTAGCTTATGTAAAGCACTTTACAACTTTAACAAATTATGTAAATTGCAGTAGGTTATCTCTCAGCACTCAAAACAGTGACTTGGACAAGATGGGTGCTTAATAAATTATACCTGATAAAAATTAAGCCTATGAAGGATGAACATTGAAAACACAAGACCTACTATGGTCTAAGATAGGGGTGCTTAGCCTTTTACACATTATAGGACCTTTTGGTAGTCTGGTGAAGTTTATGTCTTTTTCAGAAAAAAAAAAGAGTTAAAAGCATACCATAAAACACAATTCTCTTCTCCAATAGATTGTGAGCTCCCTTCTGGAAAATATTGTCTTGGTTCTTTCATCCCCGCACTCAACACAGTGCTTGGAACATAGAAGACACTTAATAAATGCCTGGATTGACTACCTAATGGTTTAAGTTGTTTAGGGGGATTCAAACACACACATTTCCAAGTAGCAAAGTAGAAGACATGGCTTAAATTAGGCTTTGGTTTGCTACCAAAGTAGCAAAATGGCCTTTGCATTGAAGGTTCATTTTTACAGGAAATTGAACACTAAAAAAATTCCTGAAGGGCAATCTTATATGGTCTTATGTGACCCAAGCTTAAAATGACCTGACATGGCCAAGTTGAGCAATAACCTTGGGAGAAACAGAAAAGAGCAGAGCAGTGGGGTAAATGATAGCCGATCAAAAAAGTAAATTACAATATTAACTACTAGCAATTCATGCAATGTCCAGCCATTTGTATCATAGGGCAAAATGAAGCTACCCTATTATGCTTGAGGTGTGTTTTTGAATATTGGTTTCTCTCCTAGACAACTCTTGATTTTCAGTTAAAGCATATCCTCTGTTTTGGATGCTTATATGTCTTTATATACACATATGAGGCCACACAATCATACAAATATTTCCCAGATCTTTAAATTCATCAATATAAGGAGCTCCCACTGAGGAAAGTACTCTTCCAAATTCTCTGTACCTCTGTAATTCTTAGCCATAGAGAATTCTGCTGCATCCCAGAGAGAATAAATGACTTGCCAACCTGACACATTCATTGGGTGTCACAGGTAGCAATTCAATCCATGTATTCCTTCCACTGATGTGGGCCTCTCTAGTCTATTCTCAATCTCTCCATTTATCTCTCTCTCTCTGCCTCTCCCTGGATTCATATCTGCAGTAGAACCTCCCACAACACTCCTAGAAGCAGGCTTATATTCAGCCTTTGATTGTACATTTCTACGAAGAAGGAACTGTCTCCTATAAGTTATACATTTCACAGACATTAAAGGCATAGATTTTGTGTTGGAAGGGAGCTTGGAAGCATAATAGTCCAACCCCTTCCTTTTATAAATGGAGAAATTGGGGCTTAGAGAAGTTAAATGGCTTACCCAGCATCACACAATTGGATCAGAATGTTCTGGGCTTTATTAATTAGAAAATATCTCTTTCTATAACCGGGACTTGTCTGAGCATGCCCAGTTTGCCTACCATAGAGGCATTCTTGAGAAGCCTTTAGAGCATGTACAGATTGCCTAACATGGAGGCCTCTGCATCCTGTACCAGGAAGGGATGCCTTCTTTCATCAGTTGCAATTAATTTTGAAACTAGTTTAACTGAGCTAGTTACTATTTTCCTACCACCTTCTGCTTTTTTTCTTCTGCACCCTTTTCAGCCACTCCTAAGTGTTGCATTAGAGAGTAAAAATGATAGTTCAGCCACAGCAGCAGTGCCATAAGCTGACCCAGTGAGAGGGGAAAGATTTCCTTGCCCAGTTCTGTTCCTTGCTTTACCTCATTACTCTTAGAAATTTGTGTGTGGGCATTTGTTTTTGTTCTTCCTTGTTTCTTCTCAATTTTAGGTGCTGGAGGTGATCCTTGTGAGTTCTATTAGTTTGAACCTTCATGACCTTGCAGCCATATTTTAGGTGGGATGATGTATCCAAGCAGATTAACAGGGAATACTAGAGAAAACCGGGCACCTGGGACTTAAGCCTAAGAGGGGTGGGGTGGGTGGTTTGTTCTTGGTGCTGGGCCTGAGCTCTTTAGGAGTCAAGCTAAACTGTGAACTTAATCCCTTTCCTCTCCCCAGACACTGAGGTGGTACAAAGGAAGGGAAGTTTATGCCTCTCATGTGTTAGAGGAATAAGTTAGTGTATTTGTGATTTTATCTTTGACTAAATAATTCCTTATAAAAGTGAATCTGCCTGTTAGGGGCTAAATAGAACTGTGGTTCAGGAGATTACAGCACTTGGAGGAATAGCAATAGTGTGAGTTGGACATTCCCAAATGATATCAAAGGTGATGGAGAACCCTGGAAGAGTGGTGAAATATAACGTATCTGGCATTCAGGCTGTGTGGGCCAGGGTAGTCTGTGTTCCATTTACATCAAGCTTAAATCTTCCTTTTTTAGAAAAACTGCCATGGTTCTTAATTATGCCATTGGCACCCAGAACAAATCTAATTGTTCTTCCCTAATATTGCATTTTAAAATGTGTAGATAGCTATCAAGTCCTATCTAAGTCTAAATCTTCAGGCTAATCAGCCAAGTTCATTTTATACTGATCCAGATTAACCTCAAGACTACTTATTATCTTAGTAGCCTATTTCTTTGGGATTTCATCCAGCATAGAAATGTCTTTAATATGATACGACACATAGATTCTTTTATGGGATCTGACCAGGTTAGAGTACAATGGAACCATCACCTCTGTTCCCAGTACCCTGCCTTTTTTAGCATCACATATAATCACATTATATTGGCTACCATGTTGCTCCATTGATTTGCATTGAGCTTGCAGTCTAAAACTCCTCCATATTTTTTCACTTGTACTTCTTTTATTTAATTTCACATCATATTTCCCTATATTGATGTGTAAAAAAATAGTATACTTCTTGCACATTGTTTGGTTTTCATTTCCTTTTCTCCATATTTTTTAATATTTTAAAAATGTTTGCTCAAGTAAATGAATTATTTTAACAAAATCTTGTGTAAATATTTTAGTTTATGCATAACTGTCTTATTTTCCCCCTGGGAATTCTTAGTTACAGGTTCTGGAGCTCAAATCTATAATGCCACACTAACTAAATCTCCTTACTCAGTAGCACCAATTTGCCACGGACAGCATGGACAAACAGAAAAAGTGTGTCCCAGGAAGAACAAGCAGTGGACAAGGGGCCAGCTAAGGACTTAGATCTAAATAGAGTTAGGTCAAATAGTGTGATTCTCAAAAAATAAGTTATTAGGAAAAGAGAGTGGATTTCTATTTCCAAACCAACCCTTTTAGTGGTTGGGCAAGACAACTCAATGGGGAAATTCATATACTTTTTTCATTTAGTGGCATTATGCTATAGCATTCATGTGGGGAAAAAATGCTATTCTCTCTCATTAATTTGGTGCCTGCTGAGAGTTACCTGGTGAATATGAGGAGATCAATTGCACTGAATAACTGTGCTCAGTCAAGGGAATCAGTGTCTGGGTCTACTGGGAATGTCTCTATTTCTGGGGGACTTTTGAAATTCAAAAAACCACCAGACTAACAAAGAACTAGAGCATAAGAGGACTCCAGGGACTATAATGAGAAAATACCACTGAAGAAACATCGTCCATATTGAAGTAATTGAATTATTTTAGCTACTGCTGGAAGCTTTGAGAAAAGTTTTTGGTGTTAAACTTGGGAATTTTTAGACCTTAATGATGAAAGTACACATACATACATACTCACATGCATACATACACACATGTATATGTATACATACATATATGTAAATATACATTTATTTATGTGTAGATATATACAGAGAGAGAGGAGAAGAAGAAGGAGGAAGAGGAGGAGGAGGAAGAGGAGGAGGAGGAAGAGGAGGAGGAGAAGAAGAGGAAGAAGAAGAAGAAGAAGAAGAAGAAGAAGAAGAAGAAGAAGAAGAAGAAGATGACAACAACAACAACAATGACTTGGGTTCAAATTTTTCCTTAGGCTCTTAAGCTTTGAGACACTGAAAGAGTTATAAACATCTCTGAAACTCACCAGTTTTTATCTGTAAAATGGAGGCAATAGCATTTATTTCATAGGGTCATTGTGAGGTTCAAATTATATAATGTTTATAAAATGATAATCAAACCATGAAAGAAAACATTTAAAAATGTACCTAAAAAAGGGAAGAGACTAATTTGGGAGAAAATATGGATCACCAAAGTAGTTTGAATTCAAACACTGAGTGACTTTGAAAACCACTACATGCTCTCTAATTGCTATGTTGAGATTGAATTCAACTAGCTGTATAGATGTTTTTTAAAAATGGGTATTTTGCATGAATTTAAATTATTAAATTTTCCCTCATCTCCTCCAAAAAACAGAAAGGGTTTGATTGTGTATCTGTAACTCTGGCAACACAAAGTTATCCAAATCTGTGAAAATATATTTATTTAAAATTTTTGAATTGATGAAATGCTAATTTTTTTTTAAGCAATTGGGGTTAAGTAACTTGCTCAAGGTTACACGGCCAGGTGTTTCTGGGTGGGTGCTAAGTGTCTGAGCCCGGGATTCGATATCCAGGTCATCCTGACACTGGAGCCGGTGCTCTTACTCGCTGTGCTACCTGGCTGCCCAAAATGCTAAATTTTTAATACCCTAGTGATCTCATTACTGGACACATAATCCTGAAAGGTCAAAGACCGAAAGTAAAACTCTAAATATACCAAAAATTTTAACAGCATTTTTTGGAGTAGCACAAACAACTGGGATAAAAGTGAGAGATCATGAAGGAAAGGCTGAACCATTTGTTATATGCTTGTTGTCAGCTAGGTAATGGAATGGATAAAATCCTGGACCTGGAGTCACTAAAATCTGAGTTCAAATTTAACCTCAGACTCATATTAGTTCTGTGATCCTGGGTAAGTCAGTTAACCTCTGTCTTACCCAGTTCCTCATCTACAAAATGGGGATAATAAAAGCCCCTACCTTATGGTATTGTTGAGGGCTTAAAATGAGATAATATTTATAAAGTGCTGTACAAACCATAAAGCCCTGCATAAATATCAGCTTGCTGTTGATGACATCAACCCTCTCTTTAATAACTCCTCTCCCTAAATCCCTTGCCTCCATTTGGATCATATTATATTGCAGTCAATATGACATGCTATGACATCACATTATGTTTTACTATTAAACATGATTGTAATGGGACAATATTGTGCCATGTGAAATTACAAAGGTGCAAGAACACATAATACATCAACCTTGGATTCAGAAATACCTTTTCATACTAAGTATGTAACTGACCATGGGCAAGATTCTTAAACTCTAAATGCCTCAAGCAATATTTAAAATTTCTATAGATGTGTTACTACTCTTCATTGTGAGAAAATGCCAATATCAGGAGTTCTTTAGTTCAATATCAGGAACTCCATACTTCTCCCCTACCCTTACTACCCCTAAAACAAACAAAAATAAGAAGAATTCAGAGAAAATAGAGGAAATTGGAAATTGGGGGGGGGAGTACAGAGTTAAGTAAGCAGAACTATGAGAATATAAACAATGATGAAAATACTAATAATAAGATCTAGCATTTAAATAATGCTTTAAGGTTTGTAAGACACTTTGTAGATATTATCTCATTTGATCTTCATGGTAGCTCTGGGAGGTGAGGTGGGTACAATTTTATCCTTATTTTGCCAGTAAGGAAATGGAAGCAAAGAAAGTTTAAATGACTCACACAGGTAGTGGGGCTGGATTTAAACTCAGGCTTTCCTGACTCCAAATCTAGAGATCTAGCCACTGTGCCATGCTGGTGCTTTATCATTAAATTAAGTGAAAAAGCATCCAAATTCTAATGAAAGGAAGACATCATCTTTTTTGTTTGTTTGTTTTGCTTTTTGTAGGGCAATTTGGGTTAAATGACTTGCCCTAGGTCACACAGCTTGTTTTTGTGTTAAGTGTCTGAGGCCGGATTTGAACTCAGGTCCTCTTGACTGCAGGGCCAGTTCTCTGTTCACTGTGCCACCTAGCCACCTCTAGTCATCATCTTTTGATGCAGAGAAAAGATAATGAATAAAGGGGTCAGGGGATAGAAACAACAGGTGTCAAATACTGCATTTCTGCTTTACAAAGTCAGTTTGCTTAAAGGTTTTCCTTTGTTACATGCAAAGGTGGGAGAATTATATATATTAGGAAATGATTGTGATGAAAATAAAAAAAAAACAAAACAAAAGACATCAATAAAATTTTAGAAAAGGAAAAAGAGGTTAATTTTTTTCTTATCTTTGGGGAATATAGTGCCTATTTTAGTTCTATGTTTAAGTAACTTTTTGAGAGGGGGGAATTAATTCTTAAGAGAGATTATCCCTGCTCTGGACACAACACTACTCTCTGTTTGGCACCCTTCATTTCTGGAATTTTCTACGTTAGAACCACTAATGCCAGAAAGCTCTGTTTTCCTATCCAACCTCCATAATTGGTGCTTCTCTGCCTGAAATATTACAGGTGAGAAACCAGTCAGAGGTGCCTGTAGTCATTCATCTGTTTAAAATACCTGGCTCTCTTTAGCCTCCTTTATTCATGGAGACAGAGGACCTAAAAATGCCATCCACTATACCATTTGTAGTTACAAAAATTAGTTTAATGATTTGTCAAGTGTAGGGAGAAGCCTCTCAAGGATGATATTACCCAAGGTTCTGTCAAAATCTCAGTTTTATCAATTACCTGTCTTTCCATAGCCTTCTTTGGAGGTATCAGATGCTGCCCCTGTGTGAGTTAGCTCTTACTGCCTCTGGTTCCCCTTCCATACCCTAAGTCTTAGATATTTTTGAGTAAACCATAGAGCTTTACCTTAAATGTATGAAATAATGGAATGTCTCAAAAGTCTTGTCTATTCCA
This sequence comes from Petaurus breviceps papuanus, assembly GCF_028583685.1. Lineage (NCBI taxonomy): Eukaryota > Metazoa > Chordata > Mammalia > Diprotodontia > Petauridae > Petaurus > Petaurus breviceps. The sequence goes on along the minus strand of NW_027185761.1, from coordinate 29,696,757 downwards.
ACATGAAAGTAACATTAATTTCCAAACTCACTGATACACTCACTAATAGAAAGACCTTTCATCTCCAAGGTCAGGGGTGGGGAATTTATGTCCTGGAGGTCATATGTGCCCTTCTCGGTCCTTGGTTGTGGCCTTTAGGTATAGTTCAAATTTCAGGGAACAAATCTTTTTATTAAGCAAATTTCTTCTGTGAAATTTGAATTCAGTCAAAGGGCCACACTTGAGGACCTAGAGCATCACATGTGACCTTGAGGCCCTAGATTCCCCACTCCTGTCCTATGTCTTTCTGTTTTGTCAGATCCTGCATGCATATTGGATCCCTAAAGAAATTTGTATTCTCTTTCCCTGCCTCACTACTCCAGAATTTATAATGATAAGTTTATGGCAGTCAACATCATGGCAAATCAATACAACTTCATTAACATTATAGCCCAATTATTGAGCTAGACTAGTGGCAACCCCAGGCATAAATTACATGAAATAACAGATTCAGAGAACATTGAACTTCTTGTTAAATACAATATTAATGCTTCACAATATTAATGGAGCATGGAGCAATCTAGTACTAAGAAAGTTACAATGACAGAAATATTGTTTTTTTTAATCCATTTCCTGAACCTCTGTGGGCTATAGTGTCCAGTTTATTATAATTCAGAAAGTGAGAAGGATCAGGAGATAAGGTTTCCATTTCACTGGTATCTTGACATATTGGCACCACATGAGATTATCTTCCCTGGGCTACTATCTCCTTTTGCTAGGTTATTCCCTTATAGTAGATTGAAGCAACAGGGCATTTTTTTCCTTCATTACACATGTATCCCTTAACATAGGAAATAGATACATAGTAGAAAATTGGCAAAAAACCCCACATTTCCTATAATTAATCCCATTTCTCTACTTTTTTTACATTACATAATAAAATTATGAAGGGAAAAATACTTCAGGATAGTCAGATGGAGTTGGGAAATTTTCCATAGGGAATTGTACCCAGGATCCAAATGAACAAGGCAGACTTAACATATAGATGGCATAGAATCATGTTCCATTTTACTTCATGTCTAAATCTGAATTTATTTATTTATTTATTTATTTATTTTTTAACAAGCAATCCCGGTTAAGTAACTTGCTCAAGGTTACATGGCCAGTTATTTCTGGGTTTGGTGCTGAGTATCTGAGCCCGGATTTGATCCAGGTCATCCTGACACTGGAATGGGTGCTCTTACTTGCTGAGCCACTTGGCCGCCCCTAAGCAATTGGGGTTAAGTAACTTGCTCAAGGTTACACAGCCAGGTGTTTCTGGGTGGGTGCTAAGTGTCTGAGCCTGGGATTCGATTTCCCAGTCTTTTCAACACCGGAGCCAGTGCTCTTCCTTGCTGTGCTACCTGGCCACCCCTAAATCTGAATTTATAACAACAGTAACAGCAACTACTATTTCTATAATTCCTTGAAGTTTTTGCAGCATTTTATGTATGTTAGCTCATTTTATCCTTACAACGCTGTGAGGAAGGTTATATTATTTTCCTCATTTTGCAGGTGAAGAAAGGCACTGAGAGTTTAGATGACTTTCTCATTATCACATAACTAGTAAAGATGTGAGGCATGGGTTGAATTGGGACCTTCTTGACTCCTAGTCCTTCAATCTATTCAATCCACTAAGCCACCTAGATGAAATAATATTCTTTCTCTCTTTCCTGGAAACATTTTCTATTAAAGTTGGCTCCATTCTCCTAGTCCTCCAGGCTCATCATCTTGGAATCATCTTGGATACTTTCAGTCCTATAGTTCCTTATACTAGATCTCCAGTGTCCTCTTCTGCGCTGCTATTGAAACCAGTGCTTCAGGTCCTCATTTCTTCTTGCTTAGACCGTTGCAAAAGTTTCCCATATATTCTTTCTGCCTGTAGTCTCCCATTTCTCAGATCAATTCTCTATGCCACTACCCTAATCATCTTCTTAATGAAACACTAGGATCATGTAACTCATTTTACTCAACTTCCCTTGGCTATGTATTGCCTATGCAATCAAGCCTAAATTCTGAGTCTGGAACTGAAAATTATTCAAAGTATAGCTACAACCTTTTCCACAGCGATGAGAGAGAGTAGCTGAACATGTGATTTTATTGGTATAAGGAACTCCCAGACAATGAAAATTTATCTACTTATGCAGATCAGCACTGTCCCTGTGACCTATATAATCTTACACACCTGCATAGAAAACTGAGAAGTCAATGAACTTACTCAAGGTGGCATAGTCAGTATATATCAGAGCCACAAATAGTACAACTTACATTTTAATTCTTTTTTTTTCATGATCTGCCCCTTCTATGTTTTATATTCCAGTCAGATTGGATTATTCTTTGTATCCCATTTTCATCTCATCTCCTTCTAATGACATGGCTTCATCTAAGTTGCAGAAAAAAGTCATCTTCTATAAGATGCCTTCCCCAATGCCTCTTAATTTCAATACTTTTCTAGGTTAATTATTTCTTATTTATCCTATATGTAAATTGCTCTGTGTGTGCAAGTGTGTGTCTATTTGTGTCTGTGCGTATTTGCAAATTCTCTCCTCCATTTGATTGTAAGCTCCTTGAAGTATGGTACAGATAATCCTTTGCCTCTCTTTGTATCCCCCATGCTTAGCACAGTGTCTGGAAAATAGTAGGAACTTAATAAATGTTTATTTATTGATTGATTACTCCTCCTATATCCAGAATTGACTTTCCTCCATTGTTTCTGCACCCACTATCAGCTGCTTCTTATCCCAATATTTATATTTTCCTTCAAAACTTGATTCAGATGTGTCATTCAAGAAACTACTTTTGACCTACTCACCCCCATTCTCTTTTTGAAAATAGTCCCTTATGCTGTTAAAATTTTCATTATACTTACTATGGACCTCTCCTTCGCAATCTTCCTGCTCTTAACATCATAGTTATTAATGTATTTTTCCTTACCTTCAGTAAGTTGCAAACTTGGGAGAAGGATCTTCTTTTTGGTATCTCTGTTAGGTAGCACAGTATGCAACCCACTATAATTAACCAGTCCCAAGGCATGCCAGTCAACCATCCAGTCTGGGGTCCTAATGTCTGCCCTGCTACCCTGCATATTACTTCCCCCTGGAAAACAGCTAATTGAGGGAAGTGTGGTGAAAGTTACATGTAGGGAAGCATGCTGGGAACATGGAAGTAAAAGGTTGTTCAAATGACAAAAAATGAATGAGGGAGTGAAAAATCTGGGCCACATCTCTATGATTCTCAATGACAATCCCTATCTCTAGGTCTCCCTTGTGAGACCATGTTTAGTTCTTTTAGTACTGAAAACCATATTTGTCAATGAGCTTACAAAATGAAGCTCATCAAGATGATGGTAACTAAGATGGTGAAGAGATTGGAAACAAAGACTTAGGATGATTAGTTGATGGAGCTGGAGATGTTCACCTAGAGAAGAGAAGTCTCAGGGAAGGATGATAACTTTTTTTGAAGGTCCACATGTAGAATACAGAAAATGAACTCCTTAGGGGCGGCTAGGTGGCACAGTGAGTAAAGCACCAGACCCAGAGTCAGGAGGACCCAAGTTCGCTTCGGCCTCAGACACTTAAGACCAACACAAAAAAAATAGCCATGTAAACTTTGGCAAGTTACTTAACCCCAATTGCCCCCCAAAAGGCAAAAATAAAATAAAATTAATTCCTTAAATGCTGCTTGGTCTATGTCTCCCCAGAAGTGACACAGTGGTTCAAACACAGTAGATTCTTTTACATATTTGTTGAATTGAAAAAAATACAGTTCTATTAACTCTAGAGAGTAGCACTAAAAATAAAAAAAAAAAGATTGGGAAATAATGGAGAGTTGTGGGTTAGAGTATAAGAACAGGGTTATACAGATGATAATGCAGACAAATTTGGAACTTGTTGAATATCTATATTCAAGGAATAGTAATTAATGGTTTAATGTATACATGACTGGAAAATTCCAGAGAAATCTCTCTGGAATAAGTCTTTGGTGGTCTGTGGTTTAACAGCTTTTTTTTAAATTTAGATAAAGGCATAGGTATGTTGATCAAATTTGCATGTGGCACAAAGCTGACTGGGATAGTTGACACACTGAATGGTTCAGAAGATTCTGCACAAGCCAGACCATTGTTTAGAAAACAAGAAGAATTTCAGTAGGAGTAAATGTAATGTTGTTTACATTTTTGAATACCAAATAAAAGAACTTTACAAATCTAGGATGGGTGGTCATGGTTAGACATCATTCTTTTCCCTCCCTCCAAAAAGATTTGAGGTTTTTAGAGAACCACAACTTCAATATGAGTTACTAGTGTGCTGAGGCATCCAGAAATCTAGTGTTAGCTTGGCCTGAGCTGAAAAAGGGATAGTTTCCAGAACTGAGAAAGTGAGAGTACCACTGAACTCACCCTTGGTCAGGCTACCTCTGGAATATTGTGTTCAGTCCTGAGCTTTGCACTTTAGAAAATATTTTTATAAGATGGAAAAGTGTACAGGGAAGGAAAAGTGTAGGGTCTGGATTCCATGCCTTGGAATTTAGCTGAATTCCATGTTCAGTTAGAGGAACTGGATTTGTTTAACCTGGGTATGAAAAGACTTGATAGGGGTGGGTAGGCACATGATAGTTGTGTTGACAGATTGGCAGTCCTGTCACCTGAAAGAGGTATCAAGCATGTTACATTTGACTGTTAAAGACAGAAGCAGGAGAAATGGAAAGAAGTGGCAGAGACATAAATTTAGTTTTAATATCAGAAAAAAAACTTTTATGATGTACACAGATATAAAGCCAACAGTCCATGAGTAAGCATTAGAACATAAAAAAATATCTTTGAGGTCATCTATTCCAATCCCCTCATTTCAGATGAGGAAACTGAGGCCCAGAGAGCATATATGTTGTGTTCAAGGTAGAAAAAGGCAGGAAAGGGATGTTACCTCAGGTTCTCTGACCCCAAATCCAATGTTCCTTCCACTCTACCAGGCTGGGACCAACACAAAAGGCTAGCTTGGAGTGGAATGAGCTTCCTGCTGAGGTGGTGAATACCCTTTTAGAGGTCTTCAAGGAAAGGATGGAGGAGCATTTGTTGAGAATGTTCTAGTAGAAATTCTTTCTGGGATCTGAGTTGGCCTAGATGACTGGTTAGTTTTCTTTGAAGTTTAAAATTGATGGCTCCAATTCTCCAATGGTTCTCTGATCTCATTGATATTAGTATCAATGATGCTAAGGGCAACAAATCTATGCTGTTGTACTCTCATTTATATATCATCTCTTATATTCATTAGGGGGAGTGAATCCAACACATTGGGGTCCATCCCCATTTATTCTTCACATTTTGTGAACACAAATGGAAAACACGAGGGTCACATCAATTGCCTTTTCTTTTTGTATTGCGAAAGATTCACTGTTTTTTCTCCTCATCCTTTTCTCTGAAGACATTCTTCATACTCATTCTGTGTAATTCCTTATCTGTAATGTATTGTAGTTTATATTAATTCACACAGCATTCTTCATTGCCTTTTGGATAATTCTCTTTAGGGAATGCAGTTTTACATGATTTGTAAGCTTTATAACGTTTTCAAAATAATATTAGGAAAAATAGGTCTTTGTTTTGAGAAGGTTGGAGTAATTTAAATAACTGCATTTTTAATCTAAATTCAAACCGTCTCCTTCTGGTCAATTCTGGGTCAAGAACATAGCCTATTTGTAGTATATCTCCTGGATTTAAGTACCAATGAATGAGTAAGGGATAGTCAGACTTTCACAAGTAGCACAGTAGTAGTGGCATATATTTTTGTCATCAGATAACTGAATAATATAGAGAATCTGAAACCCCACTGTGATTATTGCTAGTTGATGGCAAAAATAATTTTTGAGGAGAATTAATGCCTTAGAAGAAGGTTTCTTCTAAAATATTTTACAAGCATATATCAAATCCGTACATTTTCCCCCTATGCTTCAATTAAGAAACTTTGATCAATATCCCATTCCTATTAAGATAGGCATTGGTAAAGGAGTGACATTCTCCCTGATGGATTTGCATTCTCTTGAAGGCAGTCTAGCAGAGACTCAAAGTTAAAGAGGAATTCCCTATAGATGATCAGTTCCTCCAGATGCTCTAGTTTCCACACAACCCTGAGAAGTAGGTGCTATTATTGTGCCCATTTTACCATTGAAAACACTGAGGAAAATAAAAGTTGAGTGATTTGCCCAAGATCATATAACTAGTAAGTTTCTGAGGCAGGACTTAAACTCAGGTCTTTCTGACTCCAGGTGCAGAAGTTTAACTACTGTACCTCCTAACTCTTATTTGTGATAAAGGTAGATGACCCAGAAAATTGTTGGTGAAATCAGGTACATATAAACTTCTGATCAAACCTCTCAAGGAAAAAGTAAAATCATAATAACATTAAAATGATAACTTTTAAATAGATATATAATGAATTTGCAATATTAAATACTTTGGGACCTTCTAGAACAGGAAGAAAATAAGACTGACCAATAGATAACAAGTTCAGGAATTTTCCAACACTTGTTGAATTACTGCAAACAGATACTGAGTGCTTTATGGAATTTAACTGGAGATTGGAATGCTTTATGATTTATTTATTTGACTAGCTTGCTTTTCACAGAGATATGACAAATAAAACATCTAATGACTGAAATCAATGCATAACAGAAATGTCATTAAAATGTTCTCTTTTCTATAAAGAAGATTGTCAATAGAGTCCTATGTTAGCATCATGGCACATCAAATACCCTTAACCACTGTTATATTTACCTTATTATTACTAAATTCTTAACTCATGGAGCACCTAAGAATACACTTGATGTACAATGAGGTGTAGTGTTGATGAGAGTGTGACACTGAATAAAAAGTCAGACAACCTTTGGTAACAAGACAGAGCAAAGAGGGGGGAAATTAATTAATACTCACCAGCTGTTAAGTCTACCATACTTTGAAAACTGTTGGGGGTGCCATGCCACACCTCTAAGATCTTTTGACCTTATTTTTATTGTGCTTACAAAGCCAAACCACAGAAAATAAATGCAGAATATTGCTGTAGAAAGAAGTTTCATCAGGGATCATCAGCATATGTACGGCAACACAGGGAAATTCTTCACTCAGTGACAAGCATACCAAAGTAGTGTTAAATAAATTATGTGGCCCACATAAGTAAGAACAGCTGCCATCAGGAGAATCTTAAAATCAACATCATGCAGATTTATCTATTATAACTTCTATATAATAAAATAGAATCATTAACATAACCCAATGCACTTAAGTAATACAATTATTGCTTTAAAGGGAATAACAATGCATCACAATTGGTGCCTGCCCTGGTTAGAGCAGTTTGAACTTGAGAACACTAGTAGAAAGAGAGTGAGAAGTAAAACAGAGAGATGGAGAGGGAATAGAATGATGGAATGCGGGTATTAACATTGTACAAACTACAATAAAAGAAACTGAGGCAGAGCTCTGCGCTTGTGGCACTTTATTAAAGGGTCCATGGTTCCTTCCGGTGAAGTGAACCTCAAATTGTCCTCATGATCTGAGATGACCCTTTCTTCTTGGACCTTGTATTTATAGAATTTGATACCTAAATACGCAAAAGAGGCTTGACAAAATATAGAATATGACATATGACACAGAAGCTAAAATAAGCAAAAACAATCTGTCAGAAGGGTCATGAGTTGGGTGAAGCAAGGAGTATCTCCTCTTACTAGATAATCATAAGATAGATGAATCCTCCTTAGATTAGGTAAGAGGATATGGAACAAGCTATACATATGCTCCAAAAACATATCGAGGGGATATGGGGAGAGCTTTCTATACCATGCCATTACCCATGCTTGATTTGGTCATGGAATTTGAGCAAAATAGGTTGGAGATATCTTTGTTAGCAGTCTTGTTGTTGTGTAAGTGAGCGCCATAGCTGTTAAACAAGTAATGAAAATTACATTAAAATTTGAGGCCTATTACATAGCCCTTCTCTTACAATCTATATTCCTATGTGACTTATACAAAGTATGAATTAATGCATTACCTATTCTTTTACCAATTATCAGATAACTGACTAAATATATATTACTAGATGAATGTGTTAAAATAATTGCTAACAATATTTATCCCTTATAAAATCATAATGTACTGACTAATAATGATCAGCATTTGAGAAGGGGTCCTCAATGAATCATTTGTCTCAGGAGAGTAGAGGAGAAACAGCGAGAGAATGAGAAGAAATGCAGACATAGGGAAGTGTTATGGGTTATCCTTAGTTCTTCCCCCACTTTATAATGTGGTGGCATGCATGAGCATAGTATCATCAGTCCACCGATAAGTATAATTTTACAAGTTGTCTTTGATTTTTCCTACTTTCCTTGATAATGTCATAGTCGCCAAATAATAAAGCTCTATTTCCACATCTGCAGTACTTGGTATTATCTTTATTTGACAAATGGTACATTGTAGTGATTAGAATGAGGTGCAGGTGGTAAAAGTGGCCCCTCTTTCCTCCTAGGTCCTCTCACAGGACTAATGGGAAGGCTTTCTGTCATAGATGGGGGGATGATATTTATTTAGTACTGTAGATGCCATGAAGGTAGATGAACCTCCAATTTCAGACTCTCATCCTTCCCAACAACTTATTTCTAGTAGCAAAACTTTCTAACTAATCAGATCTGTCTCATCCCAGGAATTGAATGACACAATCTAATTTGATAACAAGTATAACCCTGGGAGTACTAGGTAGGAGATTCTTTAATTCTCAGAGACAGATGAGTGGAAACAATGTTACTTTGATCATTGTATGAGGAAGCAGGGTATAAAATAGTGGAAAGTAACATACACTTATACAAAGAAAAAGAATGGATGCGAAATCAGATTATCTTTAAGCAGCTATGTGATCTTGGATGTGTAATTTCACCTTCCTTGCTTCAGTCTCTTAATCTGAAAAAAACAAAACAAAATTAACTATGCATCATGGAATCACACATCTGAAGTTGGAAGAGAGCTAAGAGGCTATTTAGCCTAAATCCTTCATTTCACAAATAAAGAATTGAGATTCAGAGAGGTTGACCCAAGTCACATGGGTTCTAATTGGCAGATATGAAATTTGGATCTAAGTCATCGGACTTTACATCTATTGTTCTTCCAACCTTCTGCTGAATCCAGTTTGGACTGAACAGACACTGGGACTATCTATTTAAGAGCTAGAAGAGACATTATTAGACAAACCATTAGAGTCCAGTTCTTCAATTTTGCAGATGAGGAACAGAGGCCAGGAGAGGTTAAATGATTTGCTCAAGGTTCCATAAGTAGATTGCAGACAAGCGGGGATTTAATCTCACATGTAATGCTATTGCCACTGCATGGATTTCAAGATACCTTCCTTCTCTAAAAAAAATAGAATTTCTCATTCACTGGACAAGTGACAGACTGACTGTGAGCTAAGGCTAGAAGGGTTCTGTGGCCGCTGATACTATTGGAAAAGAATTACTGGAAGAAATATGAATAATTCAATGACAGAATCCCTTTGTGGTAATGAAGATATTCAAATGGATCTTGGAGTCACATATCAGTATAATAGGGCTTTTTATTTTTCTTTGTTCAAGTGACACAAGTAGGAACCATCAGCATGTTTCCTTCTCTCCCTTCTTTCTGCCTCTACCCCTCAATGCTGGCATGGTTGCAAAGGGATTTGTGGTGCTGTGTAAAGGAAAAAATGAGTGACTGGTACATTTAATTTATTACTTTTATTGACTTCTGCAGCAACAGAGCAGTTGTCCTCAGAAGGCCCATACTAGCTAATAAAATAAGACTTTAGAATTGATGTAGCAAATAAAATGCCAAATAAGAATGTCATTGTTATTAAAATGTAGTGACACTATCGATTCAAAATAAATATATTAGCCAGTTTGCCCTGCATTTGGAACTGGACCTAGCAGTTAGAGAGACCATTTGGGTTACAGGTTTACATGACAAATGAATGGTCTCCTACTAGTGGCAGTAGTGCAGGTTTATGGGACAAGATCACCATGGAAACCAGAATAAATCCAGAGGCTAAATGGAGCAGTGAATATCATTTTCAGAGTTAGTCTCTCTGTGTTGCAAAGACAAAATCCAAGAGACATTTAACATTATTTCCCTTTTATATGTGAAATTATAGACTTGGAATTTTTCAACTCATATGATTATTGAAAGTTTTCCCTGTGTTCTACTCAGCATCAAAACTTCAGATCTATATCAAATAGACCTAGTACTGTCTTCTGCATCAGATGCATTCCCATCCTCTTTTTCCTCTTTCCAAAGAGTCTTAATGATAATGTATCAATTTAATATTTGTTTATGATTCTGTTATAAAAAGGGACTTTAGGAATCAACTGTTTTATTCCTCTCCCCTCCACTTTTTATAGATCAAGAAAACAATTAACAAAAAGTCCCATGTGTAATGTATGTCAGAATCAAGATTTGAACTTAAATTCCCTGACTCCAACCCTATCATTTTTCCTCAGTGCCCAAGAGTGTCTCAACTCTATTGATGCTAAGAAAATGAGATTCTCCTTATGACCCTAACTCTTTTGTAGAAGTCCCTGGGCCCTGGTGGACGTGGGGCCAATTTGCTCAAGTAATTACTGACAATAAACAGGCATTGATAGAAGCTCCTTCCTGGGGGGAAAAAAGAGGCCAGGAACAGAAACAGTGAATGAGAGAAAGTATAGGCTTCAGTCACTCAGTCTCTAATGGATTGTAATTTTAAAGAATTTGACCTGGAAGAGACATAGGAGATCATTAAGAAGAAACCTCTCATTTTATAGATAAGGAAACTGAGGTGCAGGGAGTATAATTGACTTGTCCAGGGCTATGTGTTTGAGATAAGATTTGAACCTGGGCCTCTTTGACTCTTCCCACTTTACCTTGCTGCTTTCCATATATAGCAAGATGGAGGGGAAAATTGGAATTAGTAGCAGGGTTTCAAAATTAGAGCAGTCAGCCCATTGAAGAAGATAGACTGTGATCCAACACAGAGGCTAGCCAAGATATGACTCTTTTAGTCTGTAATATTCTAACAATGTTTTTCACTGGGAGACATGGGCCTTGCTTTGCTTTTGAACACATGGATAAACATCCTTAGAGTGGGTCATGGTCTTTGCCCCTCTTCATGGAGACACTGTCTTGACTTTTCATTTGCTTGAGCTCATTTTTGTGAGCTTCTATAGTTTTGTCTGCTTGAAATATTGCTGTCTGAGCCAATATCATGCCTTTCTTTGGCAGAAAGGCTCTTTAAATTCTCCAGTATATCAGTTACCAGCTCTATTCACTGAGGAATATTGGCGTATTCCTCCATTTTCTTTTGTGCTTCCTGGTGAAATTTTCTTGCCCGTATCCCTTCACTATGTAGTCACACCAACTACCTTGGCATGCATGTAATAAACTGGCACTTCATCTCTACTTCTAAAATCCTTTATCTTTCTTGATAGCACAGTCTAGATGTTGCCTCCTTCATGAAATCTTCTTCTATGACCACAGATGCTAGAAATCTCTCTTCCTCAAATTACTTTGTATCTATGGATTCATGTATCTGTTATATTTCCTAGGATAATGCAAGCTCTTGGAGAATGGGGATTATTGAAAAAAAGCTACCATTTACATGGTACTTTAAAGTCTGCAAAAATGTTTTACAAATATATAGCTATAGGGCATCTTCATATAAAACTATTTACTACTACAATTACTATCATCATCAACAACAACAGTTAAAATAACCAACATAAAATACCAGGAATGTATGTAATATTTCAGTATTTGTAAAGCATTTTAAAATGCTTGATCACATTTGATCCTTGAAAGAAACATGACAGCCAGGAGTTATTACTATTCTTATTTTTCAGATAAAGAAACTAAGGTGGACAGAGATTAAGTGACTTGCTCAGAGTCACACAGTTAGTAAGTATCTGAAGCTGTATTTGAACATGAGTTTTCTCTATTCCAGGCCTAACACTATGCCACTTACCTGCCTTTCATTATTTTATTTTACAGAATATTGACTAATTAGGTACAAAATATATATTTTTAGAATTGAATTAAACTGAATAGTATGGACAGATAAGTACTGACAGTACTCAGAGAACTAAAATTTATATTTTCCCTTTTCTCTTGAAAGTACCTGCAAAACCATGGACGATTCATTTAACTTCTCTTTACGTATTTCTTCATCGATGAAACAGAGTGGAGCAGGGTACACTGATTAGTGCTGAGGTTTCTTCCTGCTCTATATCTCAGATTCTATTGCCAATTGTGTGATTACCAGAATTAGGTTGTGATTTCCAAAGGCATCACCTCCTGTAGGCAGCCACAGATGTCACTTTTCCCTTGAGACCAGATTGTCATAGTTTCCAGAGGAGTTAAAGTTGGATCTTAGATATAAAGCTAGTCCAATACCTTCTTTTAAGATGAGAAAATGAGTTCTGACTAGTTTTTGTGACTAGGTCAAGGCTACATAGATAAGTAATATTTGAATCCAGGTTGTCTGGCTTAACATTGAGTATCTACTTGTCAAAACTTCTCCTTGGTGAGTTTAAAGAAAGATTTTGAATTCTTTGAGAGTTGGTGCTGAGAAGCAACAGTTTAATAGCTGAAAAAAAATATGGACTTCCCAGTGACTTGGATCACTGTGGAGAATGACATCAGCTGGATAGAATTTTGCTTCCTTTATATCAGTGATTTGGCCAGTCTGAGTTAATAAGTGTGTCTCCATATTCAACCAATGTCTCAGTGGATTGATTCTGTTCACATATTGCAATGAAGTAACGAAGAAAAGGAAATGAAAAGAAACTGTCCATTTGCAATAATTGTGTTGCTTAAAATGTACTTAAACTATAATGAACAAATTTACCCACATAGGTAGAGATAAAACAGAATGTATCTATCTCATTTCTTTGCAGATTTGACAGACTGTGAATATTGGTGATAAATTGGTTCTTTTCTTCTCTTTTAAAAATATGCTTTGTTAAAAGTAATGACTCATTGGGTAGGGGCTAGGGGAATGTGATGTCAGGAAGTGAAGGGAACAAAAATAAAAGAAGACATCAATGATAATTTAGAAAAACAGAAATATTGACTATGTATAATACAGAACATTTTCTAGATGTTTCTAGCACTTTACGAGAAAAAAAATTGTCTCAGTTGTCTATATATTTAAGTGACGCTGTTTCAGGGGCCTGAGGAATCTAGAAAATTACCTTACTTTTCCAATTTGCTATGAATGAATAAGTAAAAGTTTAAATAAAGCAAACGGCTTTGGTGTCCTATATTTCCATGGCTTGTAAGGGATTTTAAAAAGCAGTTTTACATGATATAGTAGGAGAAGCACTAAGTTCTGAGTCAAAGGGCATAGCTTTGAATCATTCCCCTCATATTTAGTAGTGCTTTGACCTTGGGCTAGTCATTTAAAATTTCTGAGCCTACAGTTCTTTATCAATAAAATGAAATGATTGTTTTAGACCAGAAATTCTTAACTTGGATCCCACAAATTCATTTAAAATACTTAATGTATATTTTAATATAATTGGTTTCTATTGTGATCCTATACATTTTATTTTATGCATTTGAAACTTTCTGAGATTTAAAGCTGAAAATGAGATATTATTATCTCCATGTAGAATAATAGGTCATTGAAAGAAGAAACTGTTCCTTATTCATTCTTGTACCAGCATGGCACCTAGTCCAGGGTCTTCTCTGTAGTCGGAGATCAATATATGCTTCTTATTTAACTGAATTTCACACACCAGTTACAAAGGATATGAGAAAGGAAGGAAGGTGGTTTACCAATACAGAATTTCTCCTGTTTGGGAGTACAGATTTTCCTATGAACGAATATTTGGTTATTCATGATCCCCAATAGATTTCTCCACGGTGTCTGTCTTCTAAAATGTTCACTGCTTTGTAGGTGAGAGAAATCTTTCCATTTATCAGAGATTAAATCCATCTCATGCTCGCTTGTTTCCCTTACAAGCTAAGGCTAGGCACTATCATGGATCTAACATCCTATAATGAGCTACTGGCAGGAGATTTGAACTGAAGTCCCAGAGTCATGTCTAAGCTCCCTTGGATAAGCAAGAACAGTTACTGAGCATCACTTTCAGGCTATACATGAAAAACAAACCTGCCTTTGGGGAGCAGGGTCTGAGGCCAATCTGAACACATGAGCATTTGCTCGTCTTTGCTTTGGTCCCTGTAGGACAAGCACTTCCATTTAAAGTCATACATAATTCAGTTCACTTGGCAGTGTCTGCTCAGGATGTGTCAAGGCCGCGAGATGATCTAGAGCCTCTAAGCTGCTCCTGCTTTTCAGGAAGAGTGAGAAAATGAAAACATTCCTTGTCAATATCCAGTGGATGATGACACTTCATTAAAGAACATCTGTTTCCTTCATTCACATATTCATTCTACAAACATTTACTGAAAACTACGAAGAATGAACTAATGTCAAAATAAAGTCCATTGTTTTTGAAGAGTTTACAATGTGCTTAAGGACAGAAGACATACATGGAATAAATGCTAAATAGCAATAAAAATAATTTAGTGCTAGTATAAGAAAAATATGACTGTTTTCCCAATATCACTAAGATAGAATGTTGGTTATTCTTGATAAGTGTGATGCTTCAATTTAGCCAAATGAATATGAATGCATTTTGTATGTGAGACTGCATTAGGATCCACTTTGGATAAAAAACAAACCCTTTACTTATTAAATATAATTACTTTCTTTCTCCTCATTTGATGATTTTTAAATTGGTTACAATAAGAAAAGAGTTTAAACTTTGTCAAGTCCACTAGATGTCAGAATGAATAGAGCAATGTACCTGCATTCAAAAAGAATTTAGTTCAAATCCAACCTCAGAAATGAATCAGCCATGTGACTCTGGACAAATCACTTAATCTATGACTACCTTAATTTATTCATCTGTAAAATTGGGATAATAATAGTACACATTTTCTCAAATCTTTGTGATACTAAAATGAGATAATATTTATTGTGTTTTGCAAACCTCAATTAACTTTATAAATACTTGATTTTTTAAAAAATTAATTTTTACCACCAGGAGGTACTATCACCAATTTTGCAACCCCATTAGATTATTAGGGCCAAGGGTTGGAAATTCTAAAATCTCCCCGCATGCTCCACCCAAGAAATTAAATCTCTAAGGTTCTCAGGGAACTGAGACCTCTTTTTAGCCAATGTTGCCTTTCTGTGGATGTAGGTGACTGTATCCATAGTCTAAGGACATTTTCTGTGTGGATGTAAAATTAAACTTAATTCTTCAATGATGTCAAAGATTCGTTTGCATTCTGAACTATGATGCTCTGCATGCTCACTGATTGCATCTTATTTTACTTTGGCTCTTGTGTCAGCTGAAATTGAACGAGCCTCTCCCACCTTTGGAAGTTTTAGGGAAAGTATTGGACCTTCATCCTAGGGATGGAGACTAGTAAACTGGTTCATATATACAACCTATGATGCGTTAGGAAAATGAGGATTTGTTTAAAGTATAAATTCATCAAATCTTATTTTTTATTTATCAAGTTCAAATAATTAAAAAAATAACTTCAACAAACACATTAAGTATTCAACCTAATTAAAGGATGATAAGGGCACAAATAATGGAGTTAAATGGGACTAGGGATACAAAGAGATTTGAGACTAGGTCTTTGACAAAAAGCATCTTATAATCCAGTAGTGGAGATAAGAGAGACACATAAAAATATAAATAATAATTAAAGATGTAAAATGATGTAAATGAGAGAAATAGATAATAACTAATAGTTTAAGTTAGCATTTGTTTGTGCTTTAACATTTTAAAAAGATGTGGAAATATCGAATTTTATCCTCATAACAACCATTTTATAAATGAGGAATTTGGGTCAGACACAGGTTTGAGCCCAGTCTCCCTTTCTTGTCTCCATCTCTAATGTTTTCTCCACTATTCCACATGGCTGTCTCTGAGAGTGGTGCAGTGAAAAGAAGGTAAGACTCTATTTCTTCATCTCTTAAATGATAGGGGTATGCTAAATGAAGACTGACCCAGATCCTATGATTATGAGTATAAATTAAGTCATTTCAGTTCTTGTCTTAGCTCTGATACTAATTGAACCTTTCTGAGTTTCACTTCTCTCCTCTGTAATATGAATGGTTTGGATGAGAAGATCTCTAGGATTCCTTTTAACTCTACAATTGTATAATTCTGAGTTCAGAATAGGGAAAATTCTCTTGGTAGTAAAGAATATGAAATAAATTAAGCATTCAAGATATGATTTGAACTGGACTTCAAATAACCAGTTTTATTGAATGTTTCAAAATTATATCACCAAGTTTAGTCATTTTAAAAAATTGTTTAGTCACAATAGAACTTAAATATTTAATGAAACTCATAGCCTTTCAAGTACAGATTCATTCTGATGCACATTTATCAAGTACTTGTTTCACACAAGGTATTGTATTAGATTCTGGAGATGCAAAGACAAAAGAAATTCTCTGTCCTTTTGTCCTGCTGGGAGAATCCAACATGTACACAGAAAAGTAAATACAAAGTATATTCAAGATAAAGCGAAATTATGTCCACAGACAAGCAGATTAACAACTGGGAAAAAGGGAGAAATAGAATCAAGGAAGTCTTCATAAAAGAGGTGGCATGTGAGCTATGTTTGAAGGGAGCTAAATATGCTTTGAAAGAGGGGCCCCAATATTAAATTAGTTATTATTATGTGAAGTTTTCCAAATAGTAAGCTGTACTTTTCACTTTTCCAGTGCTTCCCCATCTATCTTCCACTTTAAAGATATGACCTGTAGAATAGTAATCCTGATATTCCATCCCTTCTGTCCTCTCTCCATTTCTCACATCCATGAGTCATCACATTTCTCCTGTAATTAGTCACTTTGATGTTTGTACTAACAATGAATCCATGAATTTAGATAATATATGTTAGGATTTCTAAAGTCATTTAAAAAGGTGACATTATTCTTCTTCTTTTGACTGAAGAAGGGCTTGAATTTATTTTTTCCAGTAGTGGAATCGGGATTCATAATGAGAATATTAAACATACAATGGAAAGACCACTGACTCTGGAATCTGAGAAACTGAGTTCAAATACTATTGCTGAGGCTTACTACCTACATGACCTTGGGCAAGTCATTCAATCTCCTAGGACTTCAGTTTCTTCATCTCAAAAAGGACCATGTTAGAGCAAATGACCTCCAGTACCCTCCTTCTTGGTCTATCAACCTATGACCACACCTCCTTGGTAGACTCCTTTTGTGAACCATGGCTCACACTTTCAAGGTAGTAGGATATGGATGGCTACAGAACAAAGCAAATCTGATTCTTATAGGAATTTGATTCATGAGTTGGCTTTATTAGCACCACACTCTAAATAATAGAGGTGACTATCTTTCTTCATATTGGTAGTAAGGCAAATTGCTAAGACAACCACATTAGTATTTTTCCTCTTTTCCCATGTCTTTCTGGTGCCAGCATGAACAATGCTGTTTTCAGAGAGGAGCTACTGAGTGTGTCTCATCAAGCAGATATCCAGTTATTACAAAGGAACTTTTCCACTCAACCTGAGTATAAACAGGATGAAGGAAGATTCCACAGGAACAATAAGTGATCCCTAAGACTTACTTCTCCTGTACCCAGAACAGTGCCCTCAACCTGAGTGATATTGATATTCCTTTCTATTTCAAATTTATTTAACATTCTCTTCTAAAATATTGTTTCAAATTCTTTCTGTCCCTAAAGCCCCATCCTCCACTCATTGAGAAAGCAAGCAAGCAATATGATATCAATTAGACATGTGAAATCATGGAAAACACATTATCCTATTAGCTTTGTCTCCCTCCAAAAAGGCAAGAAAATGTAAAAAGTGAGAAAATACATACTTCAATTTGCATTCAAAATTCATCAGTTTTCTCTTTAGAGGTGAAAAGCATTTTTCATAATAAGTCCTTCAGAATATCTTAGATCATCTTGTTGATTACAGTAGCTAAGTCTTTCATGGTTAATCATCATTACAAATTGCTTTTACAACATATAATGACCTCCTGGTTCTGATCACTTCATTCTCCTTCAATTCATATAGGTTTCCTAAGTTTTGCTGAAGTCTTCCTCCTTATCATTTCTTAAAGTACTATAGTATTTTTTCCAAAATCCTACACCAAAACTTTTTCAGTCATTCCTCAATTGATGGATATCCACTCAAATTGTAGTTCTTTTTTTAACCACAAAAATAGCTGCTATAAACATTTTCATACATATAGATGCTTTTCTTTTTTTCTTTAATCTTCTTGGAATATATATACAGTAATGGTATGGCTGAGTCAAAAGTATGCACAATTTGACAGCCCTTTGGACATAGTTCCAAATTGGTCTTCACAGTGGTTGGACCACTTTACAACTCCACCAACAATGCATTAATATCCCTATTTTTCCACATTCTCTAACACCAGCATTTGATGTTTTCCTTATCTCTCATGTTAGCCAATCTGATAGGTTTGAGGTTGCACCTTAGAGTTATTTTAATTTGCATTTCTTTAATCAATAGTTATTTAGAGCATTTTTCATATATTTCTAGGAATTTTCATTTGGGGATCTTTTCCAACAGGTGATCAGTGAATTCTTTCAATTTCTCTTTTGCTCTTTGGTTCTAAAACATCAGGGCAATTTTCCTAAAGAAGTTATTGAAAGTTGTTTTCTAGGTTATTTTTTTTTCATCATGACTTTCAGGTAGTACAATAATTTTTAAATTATCTCTCCTGGATCTATTTTCCATGTCAGTTTTTTTTCCAATGAGATATTTCACATTGCCTTCTATTTTCCATTTGTTTAGATTTGTTTAATAGTATCTTGATTCCTCATAAAGTCACTAGCTTCCATTTGCTCCAATCTAATTCTTAAGGAATTATTCTCTTCAGCAAGCTTTTGAGATTCTTTTTCCATCAGGCATATTCAACTTTCTAAGGCATTCTGCTTTTCATTGGCTTTTTGGGCCTCTTTTGCCATTTGAGTTAGTTTATTTATTTATTTTATTTTATTTATTTATTAATTTATTGTAAGCAATCAGGGTAACTTGCTCAAGGTTACAGGGCCAGTTATTTCTGGGTGTGGTGCTAAGTATCTGAGCCTGGATTTGATCCCCAGGTCATCCCGACACTGGAGCTCATGCTCTTACTTGCTGAGCCACCTGGCCACCCCTAAGCAATTGGGGTTAAGTAACATGCTCAAGGTTACACGGCCAGGTGTTTCTGCATGGGTCCTAAGTGTCTGAGCCCGGATTCGATCCCCAGGTCGTCCCGCCACTGGAGCCAGCGCTCTTACTCGCTGTGCTACCTGGCCACCCCATTAGTTTATTTTTTAAGGTGTATTTTCTTCAGTCAGGTTGTTGACTGTCTTTTCATGATTTCCTTGCATCATTCTCATTTTCTTCCCAATTTTTCCTCCACTTCTCTTACTTTTTCTTCCTAGAAAAAAAATTTTTTATTGAAATTTCTCTATATTACATCAGGAAACACTTCTTATTTCATTTCTTCAAGTAGTGAGATAAACAAAAGATGACATTTTCCCTTTGACAGTAAATGATGACCAAATTAGTGTCTCAAAATAATATCTCCTTGGGAGGATTGGGGTTTCTGTGATGCAGATGATACTGTCCATAAGGGTACCAGCAGTGTTTGGTAGTGAAGAACAGTTTATTCAGCTCTTCTATCATTGGTCCTTGCTGAGTAGTGTTACCATCTGCTTTCAATATGCTTTTCAGAATGTGATCATATGCTTCTTCTTAGTAATCCACAGGGTATGGTCTAACTATAGGTTTGGTGTGCTCATAAGGCATGTCCACAGAAGGATGGTAACAGATGATAGTTCTGCCATCTGACAACAGTGCGAGTTCCACCTTGCAATTGTAGTCTTCTGGAAAAGGTGTGTATGTTGACTTATGAAAAACACAGCATGGAGCTCTCTGCAGTGTCATTTGCCAGCTGGAGGCAGCTGCCTGTGCCAGCAGAACTCTGGAAAAGGCCGACCTCACTGCTGCCTGGGCCATAGTGCAGAGGGTGCAGATGTCTGGAAAGCAAAGTGCCTTTTTTTAATCTTCTCAAGACACACACTTCCCTTTAACTAAGGACACTAGCTGGGGCTGTCCCAGCCACTCAATCCATGTTCCCCGTGGTGCTTTTACTTGGTTTTCAAAATCCTTCTTGAGTTCCTCTTGGAAGCTTTTGATTCTCGAGTTTGGAATTTGTTGTTTTCCTCCCATTCCATGCTTTGATCTTTTTTTGTCCTCAAAAAAGGAATCTAGGGTTTGACTGCTGTGCTTGCTTTGCTCCCTTTGCTTGCTCATGTTGCCACTCAATTACTTGACTTTTGAGCTGTTTGCCACAGTAGAACTTTGCTTCTATAGAACAGAGCTTTGTCCCAAATCACTGGGCTTTTTGCAGCTGCTGGGGCTATTAGCTCAGTGCGCTCTCTGATGTCTCCACAAGCTCTGGTGCCTGGTCACACACCCCAGGACCTCCACCCAAGACAGCAATCCAGATCCAAGCAGGTTAAAGCAAGAGTGATTACTCCTCTGAATGGTTCCTTGGTCCCCCTATGATCTTCAGGCCAGGAGCTCTGAAGCAGCCCCAGGCAGCAGCTGCATGGTCATGGTGCCTCCGCTGCTTCTTTCCTTCTCCCCCTGGGGGCAGAGGCTGGATCACACTCTCAGTCCCCATGTACCCGCAAAGTCCATACTGACCTTTTACTTTGCCTTTGGCATTTGTGGGTTGATACTTCTTGCAACTGCCATAGCTGCTGATGATCCACTCTCCTGTTGTCCCTCAAGCTGCTGCTAGTAAGGGCCAACCTGAGGCTGAAACCATGGGCCATTTGGTGTTGGGCTTGGCTCCCAGCATGCTGTTATGGGCCCTTCCTGCCTGTCTGGCTGCCTTTAGCTGGAGATTTGTTTCTCTCTGTCACTTTTTGGATTCTGTAGCTCTAAAGTTAGTTTATAGTAATATTTTGTAGGTATTTGAGGTGGTTATGGGGGGAGATCATGGAGTTTTCCTGCTTCTATGTTGCCATCTTGACTCCACTCCCAGATAGTTGTGATTTCTTCTTCTGAAATTTGACTGTTCATATCATTTAACCATTTATCAATTGGGAAATGTTTTATTTATTTTTTTATAAACATGGCTCAGTTCATTGTATGTTTGAGAAACTTGCTGTAAAAAAGTTTTGACATTCTTTATTGTCTGTAATGTCTTTTAGCAAAATGTAGTTTTCCTGACTATATATTTTAATTGTGTCTATTTTGTTTCTGCTTTGTCTGAGAACATGTTTGCTACCCATCATTTATTACCTTAGCCAAAGCATAATAGATTCTGCTCCAGCTCCTTATATTAACTATTTGTATATTTCTCTTTCAAGTGTCTTTCTTCTGAACAACTTATTGATGGGTTTCTAGCCCATTTGTTATCCATTCTCTTTTTCCCATGTTACATAAATTATTACACAAAGGAGGGGTCCTACCAATTTCCTTTTATGTAATAATATGCTATTGAAATACTTAAACCAGGAAGAGAAAAAAACAGAGAGAGAAAATCATAAATCTATCTTATTAATGAACATTAATGCAAAAATCCTAAATAAAATACTAGTAAGGTGACTACAACAATATGTTTAAAAGATTATACATTGTGACTAAGAAGGATTTATACCAGGAATTCAGCGATAGTTTAGCATGAGGAAAACTATTAACATAAATGATTGTATCAATAATAAAAGTAACAGAAATGTGTGATTATATTAATAGATGTTGAAAAGGCATTTGACAAATACAACTCATTTCTTTTTAAAAAACTCAAAAGCATAGGTATCAAAGATTTTTTCCATCGTTCGATAAAAAATCATTTACTAATAAAACACCAGTAAACATTATTTATAATGGGGAGAAGCTAGACACATTCCCACTAAGTTCAGATGTGAAGCAAAGATGCCCTCTGTCACCAATATTATTAAATATTTTTTTGAAAATCCTAGAGATACCAATAAAAGAAGAAAAAGAAATACATGATACGATAACATACTTGGAAAATTCCAAACATTTAACTAAAAATTTACTTGAATCAATAATAATTTTAGAAAAATGCAAGCATATAAAGTAAATCTACATAAATCATCAGCATTCCTCCATATCACCAAGAAAACCCTATAAGAAGAGACAGTAAGAAATATCCTCATTTAAAATAACTTTAGACAGTAAAAATATATCTTACAATACATCTGCCAAAACCAACTCAAGAACTATGTGAAGAATATTATTTAATAAAATATATACATGTTAGATGAGATTTAAACAACTGGGGAAATATTAATTGCTCATGGGTAGGAAAGGCAAATATAATAACAAATGAAAATTTTACCTAAACCAATTTATATATTCAATGCCATCTCAATTAAATTACCAAAAAAATTCTACTGGGTTAGAAAAAAATACAAAATTCACTTGGAAGAACAAAACATCAAGAATATAAAAAAATGGATGAAAAATCATATAAAGGAAGGCAGTTTAGAAATATCATATCTTTAACTATATATTAAGCAAGTAAATATCAAAACTATCTGATTCTACTAAGAAATAAAAAGTTAGATCAGTGGAACAGAGTAGATTTATAATTTAGAGCATCAAATGACTATAGTAACTTAAAGTTTGACAAGTGTAAAGACAAGTTTGTGGGATAAGAATTCACTATTTCATAAAAAATTCTAGGGAAAACTGGAAAACAGTATGGTAGAAATCATACACAGGCCAATATCTTATACCATTTACTACGATAAGGTAAAAATGGATGTATGACCTATATGTAAAAAGAGATATTACATGAAAATTTGAAGAACATGGAGCACATTACCTATCAGACTTATGGATGGGTGAACAATTTAAAAATAAACAACATAGAACAGTGTGAGATGTAAAGTAGAAAATTTCAATTATGTTAAATTAAAAAAAATGTACAAATGTAATGAATGTAGCCAAAACCAGAAGGAAAGCAGAAAATAAGATGGGGGAGGGAATCTTTAGGCTATTTCTCATATAAAAGCCTTGTATCTCAGATATACAAAGAAATTTTCAAAATATACAAGAACATGTTATTCTCCAATTGATAAATGATCAAAGGATATGAATTGTCAATTTTCTGATGAAGAATTCAAAATAATTTATAGTCATATGAAAAAAAACTTTAAATCATTTTTGATTAGAGGAAAGGAAAATAAAACAACCTTGAGATATCATTTTACATTAGATTGGTTTAAATGATTGAAGAGTATTGGCTTAAATGATTGAAGAGGAAAGTGACAAATGTTGGAAGGGATGTGGAAAAAGTGGGCCAATAATTTACTATTGACAGAGCTGTGAACTGATCCAACTATTTTGGAGAGACATCTGGA
Source organism: Petaurus breviceps papuanus (assembly GCF_028583685.1). Classification (NCBI taxonomy): domain Eukaryota; kingdom Metazoa; phylum Chordata; class Mammalia; order Diprotodontia; family Petauridae; genus Petaurus; species Petaurus breviceps. Next base: position 29,673,273 of record NW_027185761.1, on the reverse strand, counting down.
ATTAGGTTCTAAGAGTTATTAAACTGCTTATACTCTTTGACCCAAAAATGCAATTACTAGGTCTATTTCCAAAGATGATTAGGGAAAAAGAAAAAGAACCTATATGTTCTAAAATATTTATAGCAGTTCTCTTTGTGGTGGAAAATAGCTGAAAATTGCTAGGATGTCTGTCAATAAGGGAATGGTTGAACATGTTATAGCTTATAGTTGGGATAAATACTATTTTTAATAAGAAATCATGGGCTCATTGATCTTAGAAAAGTATACATAGATTTGCATGAAATAACAAAGAGTGAAATGAGTAGAACCAAGAGAACACTTTATCCAATAACAACAATGTTGTTTTAAGAATAACTTTGACTGACTAAGTCATTTTGACTATTATGATTACCCAAATTACTACAAAGTACCAAAGAAAGAAGAAGCTATTTAAATCCAGAGAAAGAACTGATGAAGAGAATTATGTTTGGGATTATTTGTGTGTGTGTGTGTGTATACTCTCTCTCTCTCTCTCTCTCTCTCTCTCTCTCTCTCT
>NW_027185761.1:29650680-29672638 GCF_028583685.1 Petaurus breviceps papuanus | reverse complement strand
CTCTCTCTCTCTCTCTCTCTCTCTCTCTCTCTCTCTCTCTCTCTCTTAATATTTGCATGTAATGATAGTCATCCCTAGATCCCTAGTGTGGAGGGGGGGAGAAAACAGGAAAAAAAGAGAAAAGAGTTACATGAAAATTTTATGATATATTTAAAAGGAGTAGCAAGTTGGACATAATAGATTTGCAATGTCATGTGAAGTCATTTTTTTTTCTATTCTTCTATGCTATGGAAATGTTTCTTTTATTTAAGTTCAGAATAAAATAAAATTTAAAAAGAATGAAGTGAAAAAAAGGTATATACACCATCTTTTTGTATAGGAATGTAAACAGCTTAACATTATTGAGTCCTGTATGTTTTTATTTTTATATTTACTTTTTTATGTTACTCTTTAGACTTGTGTTTAAATATCAGATTTTCTATTCAGTTCTGATCTTTTCATTAGTAATGTTTGAAAGTCCTCTATTTCATTAAATATTCATTCCCCCTGAAAGATTTTACTTAATTTTTCTGGGTAGATTTTTTTTTTTGCTAATCCTAAGTTCTTTGCTTCCTAGAATATTATATCCCAAGTCATCAGCTCCTTTAAGATGGAAGTGACTAAATGCTGTGTGATCTTGACTTTGGGTCAATGAGATTTTCATTGTTTCCTTCTGATTGTTTAGAATTTTTTCTCTATCACCTTGGAGCTTTTGAATTTGGCTGTTTTATCCCTGTGGATTTTCTTTTTGTATCTGTTTCAGGGGTGTTTGGTTGATTCTTTCAATTTCTACTTTAACCTTTGAATCTAAACTATTATAGCAGATTTCCTTTATAGTTTATTGGCATATGTCTATACTGTTTTGTTGACCATGGCTTCCAGGAAGTTCAATAATTTTAAAGTTAATTCTCCTTGATTTTATTTCCAGGTGATTTTATTTTTCTGATAATATATTTCACACTTTCTTCTTTTTATTCGTTTGCCTTTGTTTTATTGTTTCTTGATGTCTCATGGTGTCATTAACTTACCTATGCCAGTACTAATTTCTAAGTGAATTCTTCAGAGAAATTTATTACCTCTTTTTACATTTCACCCATTCTAATTTTTATGTAATTCTTTCCTTCAGTTAATATTTTTGCCTCTTTTACCATTTTGGACAATTTTAAAGTGTTTTCTTCAGTGTTTTTGTGCCTTTTTAAGCCAAGCTTTTGATACGCTATAATTTTCTTATTTTTTTAAATTTAAAATTTATTTATTTATTTTTTCAAAATTATTATTTATTAATTAAATAAATTATTCATTTCAAATAATTAAATTAAATAACTAATTATTAAATTATTATTTAAAATTAAATAATATTTAAATTTTTTAAATTAAAATTTAAAATAAAAAATAAATTTAAAAAAGTATAATTTTCTTTTCCCAATTTTCCCCTGCCACTCTTAATTGCTTTTTAAACTCCTTTGAGAATTCTAGTGTTTGTGTCCAATTTTCTTTTTATTTTCTTTTGAGGTTTTGCTTACATATGTTTTCATGTTGTTGTGTTTTTCTGAGTTTCTGACTTGATCTTCCTTGCCATCATAGCTGACTTTATGGTTAAGCTCTTCTTTATTGTTGTTTGCTCATTTTTTCAAACTTATTATTTTACTTTGAACTTTGTGTTAAAGTTGTGTTCTTTTTACCTAGACCCGGGAAGGTGCTATTTCAAGCATCAAGTTTTTGTATGCTGCTGTTTTCAGAGCTAGTTCAGAAGGTCTACATATTTTGATGCCTCCATAGTAGTGTTATCCAGGGAGAGGTGTGGTCATTGCTCTTCTGGTCTTTGTCCTCGACTTTATCCAGGTAGGGCTGATGCTTCCCTGCAGCCACAACTATCAGTGCTCCTCTTTGCCTTGGAACTGCAACTAGCACCCATGCTCTTTTGTAACCAACACAATCTGTTCTCCCCACCTTGGAACTGCAACCTAGAACTCTGTATGGTCAATGGAGTTGCCAAACAGTGCCCAGTCTTGCAATCAGTGTCAGCACAGGGTTCATTGTAACTTCTTTCTGACCAGTTGTCCAATGTAGCTTGATTGAGAATTCTCAAGACAGTTGCTATCTCCAAGGTTCGCAGGTGAGGTTGCCATATTTTATGTGCTCTGGGCTAGCCACTCTCTCTTGTGTTATAGAAATCTTCTGCTGGCCTCCGATGGTACCTTGGGCTGGAGAAATGTCTCACCTTTGCATTTTGTTGGTATAGAATTTGATTTGACACTTTATCTTAAAGTTTCTTGGAAAAAAAATGTTGTGAGAGTTCAGATGGGTTGCTGCCTCCTCTCTACCCTCCTGGCTCTGCTCCAGCATTTACTGTTTTTTATATGAATGGATGACTCAATTTATAGTTAGTCATAGTTTGCATCATGGTATGTTTTCATTGACCTAATTTAGCTGAGCAGAGAACACAACTATGGAGATTCAACGAGCATTCAAAGACATTTGCAAGCAAAAAAAGAGCAAACCAGAGCTTTGTTCCTATAATGCCAAAATGAAAGTGGTATTAATAGAACTTTTATCCTTAACAGGTAGAAACAACTCTGCTTAGAAAGTAATTAACAAGAATAACTAGATAAAATATTTAATGGCTAGATAACACTTGCCTTCTACAGAAGTGAATTGTGCCGTCCCAGTGTTTTTCCTCATAAGGGCCATGAGTCTTGAGTTTCTGAGGTCTTTCCCTGATAACTCTTCTTCAACATGAACTTTAATTAAGATGCTATTATGTTTGTGTGAAATACATTATGTGTCTTAGAGATCATTCAATTTATCAATTTCCTTATGCTGTAGATCTGAAAATGGAGGTAAGAAAAACTTATAAATTATCCAAGGTCACACAGTTAGTGTCAGAAAGAAGAGGACAAGCTGGGTGCCCTGCCTTTATTCCTAATGCTCTTCCCATGCCATCAAGCCATCTGTTGGTTATTGAGGATTTTGGGTCTCTTTCTCCTAGTTGCTAGAAAGGATCATGTAGTTACCTCACTGAGATTTGATGAAATATATTATTAATTATAGTTAGAATTTTGGAACTGATGATTTCTTACCCTAACTAAAATATAGCAGCAGCTGATCTATCTGTCATCACCAGGGAATGAGTTCTTCCATAGCTCAGATAAGGAAATTATCCAAATAATTGAAATTTAAAAAGTGAAGCACCTAATGTTTTGGAATTTCATTTTTTTTTAACGGAAACCATCATCACCAACTAAAAATGTTTGACTTTATATTATTGACTCAGGATCATTATAACAAAAATATATTGATCATACAATAATAAAATATAACAATTAAAAAGAATCAGAGTATTCCATTAGATTGAAATCTTCATGTAACCAGAGATTATTTTATTCTTCATCTTTGTATTATCAGAACCTAGCACAATGTGTAACATTGATGCTTAGTAATTTCTCTTTTGACATACAATAAAATAGAGGTTGCAAAATGGTGATTCCCCTCAAGGTCAATGAAGGTATATAAAGGTGGTTGCCTTAAATAATTGGTCCCATATTTATGTATTTTTAGAATTTTTTTGTTGTCTTTTTATAGCTCCACCTTTTTCAAAGTTCCCAGGTATCAATGTTATTGTTACTTTTTCTGCCTATAGAAATAATCATCAATTAAAAATTCTTTTCTATTGTGGCAAGGGAAACCATGTAAACTATCTTGTGAGAATTATTCATAAAGTAAGAATAAATAGGCTCTGAGAGAGACCTACAGGTCTTCCTTGAAAGTAAAACAAGTATATTTTTAGGAAATTGACTTTGTGGTTTCTATTTGGGTTACCCAGCACATATTTTTGAGAAGGTCATATTAAGAATCATGGGTTTTAGAATGGGAAACAAGTAATCATCTGACCTATCTGTATTTTAAAGGGATGTCCACTGAGACACATTGGCAAGTAGGCATCCAGCCACTCTTTAAAGGCCTCCAGAGGAAAAGTCCTTTTGATCTTTCAACAGTTTTAATAGATAGGATTTATTTTGCCTGATATCAAGCCTAATTATGCCTTTTTCTATGTTTTGAGGGTCTCAGGGAATTTAAAAGAATCACAGTACTTCAGAAAGAGAATGAAGCTCTGTGAACATCTATTACAGGGATGGAGAACCTGTGGCCTCAAGGCCACATGTGATCTTCTAGGTTCTCAAGTATGTCCCTTTGACTGAATCCAATCTGGTGTCTAGGCCAGCTGTAGCCCTTTAGATTTGCAGGTGTGGTCCTTTCATTCAAAGAAAATCACATATGGCCTCAAGGCTACAGGTTCCCCACCCCAAAATCCAATTTAAGAGTAAAACAACAATAACAAAAATATCCCAACAGTACCATACATGACAAGCTCAATTCAATTCCTTCCCTTTGCAGGATACATTTTCTTCTTCACCCCTGAAATGGAGGGAACCGTTTCTTTCTAAAGCTGTCTTCCCTCTCCTCGGTGCTTATTTTGGGTGTACCAATGGATATAGCTGGTATCTCCTGCATCTGACTATGAGTTCCTTTAGGGTGGGGTACAATTTTTTTTATACCTTTCTTCATTCAAAGTAAGTAGTTGTTCAGTGGATAGAGCACTGAACCTTGAGTCAGGAATTGCTGAATTTAAATATGACCTTAGACACTTCGTAGCTGTGTGACTCTGGGCAAATTATTTAACCTCTGTTATTTTCAGTTTCCTCAACTGTAAAATTGGGGCTATAATAGCACCAAACTCAGTATTATTATGAGGATCAGATGAGATAAAATTTATAAGAAGCATTTAGCACAGTGCTTGGCACAAAATAATAAATGCTTTTTGAGAGAATAGTTGGTAATCCAGTCTCCTCTGATAGTATGCTAATGAGGGACATCCGTAATTGCACAGTTAATAAATGGCAGAACTGTAACTAAAACCTAAGATATTAGACTCAACATCCAGCTTTCTCTCCATTATGTCATACTGTTGCCCCTACCTAAACATCACCTAGTTTTGAGAATTACTAAACCATATTACTCACCCAGAAAGCACTCAGGAAGCATGGGATGAAATTTTGAAAGGCTTCAGTAGTGTGATCAAAGCAGTAACCAAGCATGTCTCCAGAGGAGTGACAATGAAGCATGCAATTCGCCTCATCAAAGAGGGTTGATGGTGAAGATAAAAGCATATATTTTTGTACATGGGAAATATTCAGGTTTAATTTATTAGCTATTTTTGATATAAGGTTTTGGTTTCTGTCTTCTTTTTTAGATAGGGATCTGTGGAGCAGAGAAAATTCAGGGTTAGTGTCAAATAAAAAAAAGAACAAAAATTTGCTCAATGACATTTTAACAATGCACAGAAAAGGAAGGAAACAAGCATTTATTAAAAATCTACTATGCATTACACACTGTACTAAGTGATTTGCAAATATGTAATTTGATCCTCACAATAACTTTAGTAGGTGCTGTTATGATTTTCATTTTGCAGTTGAAGAAATTGAGGCAGGAAGAATTCCAGTGGCTTGCTAAGACTTACACAGCTAGTGTCTAAGGCTGGATTTGAACTCAGGTTTTCCTGACTACAGAACAAGAACTCTAATCACTGTACCACCTAGCTGCTTAGGTAGTTCAAAAAGAAAAACAGGATAGCTTTGAAAACAACACTGCATCTTTTATGTAGTCAAAAGAAAATGCTGTTATGTAATAGGGATTGACAGTTTCATATATTGGCCACTTTTATTTTTTACTTTGTATACGAAATATTCTTTGTATTTCGTGTTTCATTAAATCCAGTTCCCAATTAGTACAAATAATGAATCCCTAGAACTGGTCATATTTATTCAGTCGACACCATGGAATTTATAATTATGTAAAATATAAGGATTGGTTCCAGCTCAATGAAAATATGCTGTAAAGCAAATTCAAATAATGTGACAATTCCATGAGTTTCATTATTCACACTAATAAGGATTAAACTGTTATATATGTGTAATTTTAAAGGAATACCTAATTTCTGCTAAAAAATCTGGCTACCTGTACCTTAAGAAGCCATGATCACAGAGATGGAAATATTTTGGAAGAGGGAATTCATATTTTGTTTTCCATTCTCTCTGGGAAAAACACTGGGTCAGGTCAATGTTTGCTAATGAGTACCTTCATCTATAAAGCCACAGAAAGCTCACCGGGGGTTTTCTCAATGTTTTTAGGGTTGGGTTGGAAAGTGACCATGATAAACAGTCGACACTGACAACATGACAAGGAGAATTAATCAGTGCCTCCCATAATGTCTCCTCAGAGAACATGTTACTAGCTTTTTAAATACTCAGATTGCAAAAACGGGGGTTAATCAATATTCAAAAGAAGCAGCAAGCCATATGTCTCTGTCTTACTGTAACAGCTAAGCCAGGATGAATTAAATCTTGCATGATGAACTGTAAAAATGCCAATTCCATTTAGCACCATAGCTCTGGTAAAGGCAGTCCAAACAGAAATAACTCTGTGGACTCCTTTCATTTTCTATCTTGAACCTCTCTATCTTATTTTTTTTGTGTGTCTTGGTCAACTAAGGATCACATTGGTCCTGCATAATTCTATTTCTACTTTCTTTGGGCATATCTTAAATTGATCTGCACATTTAGTCCTATGGTTCATTAATTAATTCGTTTATTTACTTGTTTTTTAATCAATCTGTTAATTTGATTGAGTTCTCATTCACTCATTTATCTATCTATTATCCATCCATCTCAGTTTTTTTTAATATCTTTCCTTGTGCTTCCTACAAACCTACATGAGTAGGTTACTCTTCATCTGAGAAGTCCAATTTTTCAAATGATCTTTTTTAACTGAATTGGACCATGGGAAAGAGTACAAAAAATGTTGAACATCATCTGAAATTATGATGATAGTGATGTTTATGCTGATGCAAAAGAAGATAAGAACAGTAACTTGTACTTCTGTAGAACTTCATTGTCTTATCTGAGGGCACATAAAAATGTTCAAAAAATTTTTGTTTAATGTTTTATTGATTGACAATTCAGAACACCATCCTGCATTCAAATCCAGTTTCTGACACACTTAAAGTCTCTGTGACTCAGTTTTCCCCTGTATAGAACTCGGATATTTATACCTGTAGTCCTCAATTCACAGAATTTCTGAGACTCACAAATGAGTTTATGTATTTAAAAATTATATCTATGTCAGTTAGAGAGGCAGTTTGTATAATTGGGAGAGGGCTGGCATTGCATACAGCAAGACCTGATTTCAATATTTACCTCTGACATAGGATGGCTGTGTGACCCTGGGCAAGTAACTTACACACACACACACACACACACACACACACATCTCTTTCTCTTTCTGAGTATGCATGTGTATATGTGTGTATGAATATAATCTAGTTAGAAGTAGGTATATTATGTGCCTAGCTATGTATATGTTATATTTCCCATTCCTTTTTAAACTCTTTGAGGAGAAGGATCTTTCCCCCCTCCCCTTTTTTGAATGCCAGCCTTTAGCACAGTTCCTGAAAAATAGTATGCATTTAATAAAAACTTGTTCACTGGCTGACTAGACAACTTTAACAGGTAGCAAATTTAAGAAACAGTATTGACTTTCACTGGTAAAATTTTTTCTAATGGGGAGTTACATGTAACAGTGAAATTTTGGTATGTATCCTTATCAGTATGTATAAGTATGTATGTATATATATATATATATATATATATATATATCAGTATTCAGTATGTATCCTTATCCATACCAGTTATTATAACTAATTTCTTTCCCTTTTATATTTGATAGCCTCAGAGCAGAGAAACAAGAAGAGAAATACATTCCTTTTATTTATAGGTTTTGGGTTAAGGACACTGTCAATAATCCTAGCAGAGTCCTGGCACAAAACCTCTATTAAAAATCAGAGAAAATCCCCTGGTATAAGATCTCAAGATAGGAGAGACTTTTGGGAGCCAAGATGGGGGGGTAAGCATTAAATTGCTATAACTCTCCCATATTCACCTCCAAACAACCATAAAATAGCACCCCAAAGCAACTCCTAAAACAACAGAAGCAGCAAAAAGATGGAAAGAAACAATTTTTAGCCCAAGAGACTTGGAAGATTAGTAAAAAAAAAAAAGTCTGTCTCACTTAGGCAAAAGGGGAGCACAGTCTAGGATGGGAAGCATGCCAGCAAGCCCAACTTTAGCAAACCACCAGGAGATCCTGAGCTCCAGTGCAGTGGAGTAGGCAAATGCCATCACCAGGACCCTCCAAATGCTTCAGAATAGTCAGGGGAACAGACAGACTCTAGCTCTGAAGACCACCACATGTTTAAATGTTACCCCTAGGCAAACAGGCAGGCAGGTAGTGGCCAGATCAACATGTACTTCAGCATAGCCCTGAGAAACACAGAAACACCCTACTGGACTTCAGCATGTGCCAAACACCAGAATTAGGACCCCAGTTCAGCACCAGGCAAGCTGCCCGGCCCCTACAGCCTCTAGCAGCATCAAAAATAAGGGTCCCCCTGGGGTCTCAGGGCAACATAGATATAGCACTAGGTAAACATCCAGGTCCTGCACTGGCATAAGAAGCAAGAGACAGTGTCCCTTCTACCCAGGGAGCTAAGCTCAAATTTAAAAGAAAAGAAAAAGGTAAAAAAAAAAGAGCAAACAACAACAAAATCAAAAATCTGACTGTAAAAATTATTATGGTGATAGGCGAGACCAAGAGAGAGACTCAGAATAGGACAACACTATCTAAACCCATTTGGAAAAAACCCCAAAAGAAATGGGAAGTGGTATCAAGCCCAGAAAGAACTCATGGAAGGACTCAAAAAGGAGCTTGAAAATCATATAAGAGAGGTAGAAGAAAAATTGGGAAGAGAAATAAGAGTGATTCAAGAGAATTATTTTAAAAAGAGTCAACAGATTAGTATGGAAAAAGAAAATAACTGCTTAAAAAGTGGAACCAGCCAAATAGAAAAGAAGATATAAAAATCCACTGAAGAAATCAACTCCCTAAAAATACAACTGATCAAATGTGAAAGGAAGTACAAAAGTTAACAGAGGAAAACAACTCTTTAAAAGTTAAAACTGGACAAATGGAAGCTTGTCTTTGAAACTTCAAGTAAAGTTACAATTATTCTTTTTCCATGTAGGAATGTAAATAGTTCAACTTTGATAAGTTCCTTATGATATGTTTTCCCTGTTTATCTTCTCATGCTTCTCTTGTTTCTTGCATCTGAAAGTCAAATTACCTATTCAACTCTGGTATTTTCATCAAGAATGCTTGAAAATCATAGGAGGGAGGGAAATATAGTCAGTCTTTTGCAATATATCCACTATGGAAATTGTTGCATTGCTACACATGTACAACCTACTGAATTGCTTATCTTTCCAATAAGGGTGAGTGACAAGGGAGGAAGGAAATGAATAATAAAATGTAATACATACATACATATACACATATATATTTATCTTATTATTGTTATTTTACATGTAACTGGGAAATAAGACATACAGGCACTGGGGCAAAGATATCCACCATGCCTTACTGGAAAGTTGGAGGGGGTATGGGAGAAGATATGGGAGAGAGCATATTGGAGGAGGGGATATTTTTAGGTGGGGCAGGGGAAAATGGGGAGAAAATTTGTAACTCAAAATCTTGTAGAAATGAATGATGGAAAAATAGAAGTTAATATATTATTTGATTAAAAAAAAAGAAAAAAGAAGAAGATAAAAGAATGCTTGAAAGTCTGTTATTCCACAGAATGACCATGTTTTTCCCCTGAAACATGATACTCTGTTTGCTGGGTAGGTGATTCTTGGTTTCAATACCAGCTCCTTTGCCCACCAGAATATCATATTCCAAGCCCTCCAATCCCTCAATGTAGAAGCTGTCAGATACTGTGTTATGCTGATTGTGTTTCCACAATATTCAAATTGTTTCTTCCTAGCTGCTTCTAATATTTTCTCCTTGATCCGGGAATTCTGGAATCTGGCTATAATATTCCTAGGAGTTTTCTTTTTGGGATCTTTTCCAGGAGGTGATCAGTGGATTCGTTCAAACTCTATTTTGCCCTCTGGTTCTAAAACATCAGGGCAATTTTCCTTGAGAAATTCTTGAAGGATGTTTTCAAGGCTCTTTTTTTGTTTGTGGCTTTCAGGCAGGCCAATAAATTTTAAATTATCTCTCCTGGATCTCTTCTCCAGGTCAGTGGTTTTCCCAATGAGATATTTCACATTGCCTTCTAGTTTTTATTTGTTTGCATCTGTTTAATATTATCTCGATTTCTCATAAAGGCACTACCTTCCATTTGCTCCATTCTAATTATGAAGAAATGATTATCATCAGTGAGCTTTTGAGATTCCTTTTCCATCTGGCAAATTTGGCTTTTTAAGGCATTCTTCTCCTCATTGCCTTTTTGAGCCTCTTTTGACATTTGATTTAGTCTATTTATTAAGGTATTATTTTCTCCAGTCAGTTTGTTGACTCTCATTTCATAATTTTTTTTGCATCATTCTCATTTCTCTTCCCAATTTTTCTCCCACTTTTCTTATTTGGTTTTTAAAATCCTTCTTAAGGTCCTACATGGCCTGTAACTAGCTCCTATTTTTCTTGGAAGCTTTTGGTGCATGTATTCTGACTTCACTGTTTCCCCCTGGTTGATACTTTGGTCCTTCCCCCCCACCCCCCAAAAAAAGGAGTGTAAAGTTGGATTGCTCTGCTTGTTTTGCTTCCTTTGCTTGTTAGTGTTGCCACACAATTACTTGGCTTTTGGGCTTTTTTCCACAGTAGGGATCTGCCACCAAACAGGGGAGCTTTTTCCCAAATTCTGGGGTTTTCTCCTCTAATGAAGGTAATAGTTGGGTGCCCTCTCTGAAGCCGACACACACTCTGGCAAGCTGGTAACACACCCCAAGACCTCCACCCTAGACTGCAATCCAGATCCAAGCAGGTCAAAGCAAGAGCAATTACTGCTCACACTGGTCGCTTGGTCCCCATATACTCTGCAGACCAGGAGCTGAAGCTGCCATGCGTTGGTGGTTGCACAGCTGCACACCTCAGGGGCTTCTTGCCCCATTGACAAAGGCAACTACACTCCCAATTACTGGACCCCAAAGTCCACACTGCACTCTCCTCTCACTTTGACCTTAGCATCTATGTGTTGATAATTCTGGAAACTGCCACAGCTTCTGGTGATCTGAAGTCCCTCCAGCCAGCAGCTGGTCAGGCCACCCTGGGGCTAAAACCTCTGGATTGCATGGGGCTGTGGTTGGCTCCCAGAGTGCTGTGCTGGCCGATTCCTGCTGGACTGCTGGGCTGTCCTTGGCAGAAGGTTAGCTTCTCTGTGTCATTTTGTGGGTTCTGTAACTCCAAAGTTTGTTCAGAGAAATAGTTTACATGAATTGGAGGGGGTGGGAGCTGGAGCCAGGCAGAGGTCCTGTTTCTATTCCTCATCTTGACTCCCAAAGCTTTAAGAATTAATCAAACACATTCAAAAAAATGAAAACAATAGAAGAAAATGTAAAATACCTTATTGGAAAAACAATTCAACTGGAAAATAGATCCAGGAGAGACAACATCAGAATCATTGGACTTCCTGAAACACATAATCAAAAGGAGGATATGGACATAATCTTTCAAGAAAATATCAATGAGGGGCAGAGTCAAGATGGTGGAGTAGAAACAGGACTTCCACTGTGCTCCACCTCTCACCTCCTCCAATTTATGTAAAAGGTGACCCTGAAGAAACTTTGGAGCTACATTACCCACAAAATGACACAGAGAAGCTAACCTCCACCTGAGGACAGCATGGAAGGCTGGCAGGAATCAGCTGTTGCAGTGCTCTGGGAGCCTAGCCTGGCCCTGGCTCAAACCCAATATTTTAGCCCCAGGGCAGGTCTAATTATCTGCCAGCTGGAGGGACTTCAGATCACCAGTAGCTGTGGCTGTTTCCTGAATTATCAACACATAGATGCTAAGGACACAGTGAGAGGTCAGTGCAATGTGGACTTTGGGATCCAGTAGTTAGGAGTGTGGTTGGCCTTTGCCCCCATGGCAAGTAGCCACTGAGGAGGTGCCTGCAGCTGCTGGCACGTGGCAGCTTCAGCTCCTGGTCTTCAGTTTGCAGGGGGACCAAGCAGCAAGTCTGAGGGATAATTGCTCTTGCTTTAACCTGCTTGGATTTGGATTGTGGTCTAGGTTGGAGGTCCTGGGGTGTTCAACCAGGTTGCCAGAGTGTGTGGAGGCTTCAGTGAAGGCACACAACTAAAACCTTTGGTAGCTGAGAAAACCCCAGCATTTGGTACAAAGCTCCCCTTTCTGGTAGCAGAGTCCTACTGTGCCAAAAACCCAAAAGTCTAGTAATTAAGTGGCAACATGAGCAAATAAGTGAAGCAAACTAAACAGAGCAACCCAATTTTACCCTCCTATTTTGGGGACAAAAGGATGAAAGCATGGAACAGGAGGAAGACAGTGAAGTCAGAACTCCTGCACCAAAAACTTGCAAGAAAATATGAGCTGGTTGCAAGCCAGAGAGGATCTTAAGATGGATTTTGAAAATCAAATCAGAGAAGTGGGGGAAAAATTGGGAAGAGAAATGAGAATGATGCAAGAAAATTATGAAATGAGAATCAACAACCTGACTGAAGAAAATACACCTTAAGAAGTAGATTAACTCAAATGGCAAAAGAGGCTCAAAAAGGGAATGAGAAGAACACTTTGAAAAGCTGAATTTGACAGATAGAAATGGAATCTCAAAAGCTCACTGGAGAGAATCATTCCTTCAGAATTAGATTGGAGCAAATGGAAGCTAGTGACTTTATGAGAAATCAAGATACTATTAAACAGATCCCAAAAAAATGATAAAATAGAAGGCAATATGAAATATCTCATTGGGGAAACCACTGACCTGGAAAATTTATCCATGAGAGATAATCCAAAAATCATTGGATGGGGTGGCTAGGTGGAGCAGTGATTAGAGCACTGGTTCTGGAGTCAGGAGGATCTGAGTTTGAATACAGGCTCAGACACTTAACAGTTACTAGTTGTGTAACCTTGGGCAAGTCACTTAACCCCAATTGCCCGCCAAAATGCCAAAAAAAAAAATATATTGAACTACCTGAAATCCATGATCAAAAAAAGAACCTAGAAATCATCCTTCAAGAAATTATCAAGGAAAATTGTTCTGATGTTTTAGAACCAGAGGGCAAATAGAGGTTGAATCAATCAATCACCTCCTGAAAAAGATCCCAAAAAGAAAACTCCTAGGAATGTTATAGCCAGGTTCTGGAATTCCCAGATCAAGGAGAAAATATTACAAGCAGCCAAGAAGAATCAATTTGAATATTGTGAAAACTCAATCAGGATAACACAGGATCTAGCAGCTTCTACACTGAGGGATTGAAGGGCCTGAATTATGACATTCCAGAGGTCAAAGGAACTGGGATTAAAACCAAGAATCACGTACCCAGTAAAACTGAGTATCATGTTTCAGGGGAAAATATGGTCATTCGCTGGAATAGAGGACTTTCAAGCAATCTTGATGATATAACCAGAGTTGAATAGAAAATCTGACATTCAGATACAAGAAGCAAGAGAAGTATGAGGAGGTAAACAGGAAAAATAAATCATAAGGAACTTATCAATGTTGAACTATTTATATACTGACGTGGAAAAATGACATTTGTAACTTATGAAACTTTTCTCAGTATGAGAATATATGTCTATACAGGAGGGGATATGGGCGTATGAATACATACGTGAATGTGTGTATATATGTGTACAGGTATACATAGGTAGAGGGTACAGGACCAATTGAATAGGAAGGGATGATACTTATAAGGTGAAATTAAGAGATGAGAGGAATATAATGAGATGTGATAGGGAAAGCCAGTATGGGGTAACCTATTTCATATAGAAGAGGTAAGGGAAAATGGTTACAATGGAGGGGAAGAACCAGAAGGCCAAAGGGAATGGGAATATGGTTGACAACCTTATTCTCATTGAATTTGGCTTAGGGAGGGAATGCCATAAACACTAAATAGGGTATGTCACCCTACAGGAGAATAGGGGGGAAGGCAATGAGAGGGGAGATAATGGAAGGGAGGGCAGCCTGGGGGGGGAGGAAAGTTGGAAGCATCCACTTTTGAAAAGGGACAGGATAAAATAGAGAATAAAACAAGTGGGAGGTGGGATAGGAGGGAGGGAAATACCGTCTGTCTTTTGCAATACATCCACTATGGAAATGTTTGCATAGCTACACTTGTACAACCTATACTGAATTGCTTATCTTCCCAGTAAGGGTGGGTGTCAAGGGAGGAAGGGAATGAATCTGGAATTAAAAGTTTTAAAATCAAATGTTTTATATATATATATACTATTATTAGTATTATTTTATATGTAACTGGGAAACAAGACATACAGGCACTGGGCATGGAGATCCATTGTGCCCTACTGGAAAGTCGGAAGTGCTATGGGAGAAGATATGGAAGAGAGAAGATTGGAGAAGGGAATATTTTGGGGTCATGGGTAGGGGGAAAATGGCGAGAAAATTTGTAACATCTTGCAGAAATGAATGATGTAAACTGGAAGTTAATAAAGCATTTGATTAAAAAAAAGAACGAAAATATCAAGGAAAAGTATCCTAATATCCTACAACCAGAGGGCAACACAGACATTGAAATAATCCACCGGTCCCCTCAGGGAAGTGAATTGAGCTTAACTAAAAAAGTATTGCATACAATACCAGCAATATTGTGTTATGATCAACTATGAATGACTCAGTTCTTATTAGGAACACAATGATCCAAGACAAGTACAAAGAACTAACAAAGGAAAATGTTATCTACATCCAGATAAAGAGCTGATGGACTCTGAATGTAGATTGAAGCATACATTTTTCACTTAATTATCTTTTGTATTTTTTCTTCTGATCTCTTTCTTCCTTCATAACTGTGACTAATATAGAAATATATTTTACATGATATATATAACCTGTTTCATATTTCCTACATTTTTGGAGCAATGGAGGGGAAGAACAGGGCGAGAAAATTTTGGAACTCAAAATCTTGTGCAAATGAATATTAAAATTGTCTTCACATGCAATTGTTTAAAAATAATATTAAAAAGCAAAAAAAAAAATCTAACATACCAATCCACCCCTAATGAACGCTAAAATTTTTCTTGACATATAAAAAGCAAAAATAACAATCTCAAGGTAGGCATTTCATAGTCAAGTGGCTTGATGTGGTACAGATCATGTCCATCTCACCATAGGTAAAACAATCCAAATCTATTAAAGTTCAGTTTCTTGAAGATTGTCTTTAGATTATTAGAGTGATCTTTGTGTTCTTTTCTCCGACACCTTAGCTTAGAGAAAAACAGTTAGACACATCAAGAAATTTTTTTTCAGTATAATCTTGTTTGTATACAATGAAAGATACATATAAAGAATAACCATATTTTTCAATATTTCCATACTTTACATTTGGTAAAATGTGAGAGCTGAAAAATAATTTTGCAATGATCTAATCTACCTCCTTAATTTTACAATTAAGGAAACAGAAACTTATGGAGGAGACATGATTGATTCAAAGTCATATAGTTTTAATATCAGATTTAGGACTAGAAATAATTTCTCTTGCCAAGTGTTTTTCATTGCAACTAAACTAAACCTAAAATTATGAATTGATGTCAGAAAAAAGATAGTATACAAAACAATATTACTAAGGGCATAGTTAGTTCTTGAAGAAAATTTTTACATATGCAAATTTAGCAGAATGGAATTATGTAAGATTTCTGTAATTTTAGGTAGTGTTGCATTATATTTATTACTCCCCAAATTCCTAATCTGATGCTTTTTTCACAAAATAGAGGGGGCAGGTGGTTTCCTAAAGACTGTGTCAAAAAAGCACAAACTGTACAACTTTATACCATGCAAGAAAGATAGTCAAGTGACAGTTTCAGGAATTACCTATTTTCTGAGGAAAATTCTAGCCAAGTTTGAAGAGATTCATTAATAATAGAATGATCACTTGGTGATTTTTTTTTTACTATGGTCACTAAAAAAACCAAGAAAAGTATGTAATGGCACAAAATCTTACTAGACGTCTTCTTTCTTTCTTAGTGGAGAGAGAAGAGAAAAGGAATATATTTGCTGATTTTAAAAAAATCAAGAATAAATAGAAGAAAAAAGGCAATTCGGCAAACTAAAAAGTCTGATGTTGTGTGTAGTATTTCATACCCATGGTTCCTTATATCTCCAAGGGAGGCAGAGTAGTGCTTTCTCATAGCCCCTTTTTTGGGGAAAACTGTTATCATTAAATTAAACAGCATTCAGTTTTAATTATGGCAATTGTTATTCTTTCAATTTATATTATTTTGGCCCTTTTGTAATTTCTTTTTACTGACTCTGAGTCCAAATATCTGTGCTGTTTGTAGTGGGGAGAGGATTAGCCTTGGAGTCATGACATGTTCAAGGCCTGTTTTGGACCCATCCCGGTTTTTGTTCTCCTTGAGCAAGTCAGTTAATCTCTCAGACAACTTTTATGACTTTAAGTTACATGTGATTTCCAAATATATATTGGTCAGGGGAATTCTCATGCTGAGCTTCCCATACCAATTAAATTGTATTTCCAAGCCACATATAACAAAAGAAAAATCAATGATAATATACTAAATTATGATCAAATGGACTCTAAGATAATTTCCAGAAGGAGTACGGAAGACTGGATAGAGAGATAGCCATCAAGCCAGAACCCTGGATTTATGACCTCATTGTGACATATAATAGCTATGTGACTCATGTGACACAATGTAACTCAGGGTAGGTCACTAGAATTCTCAGCACCAAGAAAATACGTTTTTAAATTGCAAATCTGATGCCGATTTCCTGATAGAAGAAATTGTCTCATCGGGAGTCCCCTATACTGTTAAAATCATTGACCCAGATCAAAATCTAAATAATAAGAAAGATGAGCATCTGAGAGGGCAAGTGATTTTTCTAAAGTTTAAAAAAGTTATTATACAACAACAATAATAAATACCTTATGCCAAATATTTCACTGAACTATTTACTTGTTTTGCCCCAAGTTATTGATGTACAAATTGGTGGCAAAATGCTTCAACATAGTTATCCACTCAATTTCGCATTAATAAAATCATAGCTTAGCCCTGCTTCATTTTATTAATTACTTGATTACCTAGGAACTCAATAAAAAAGGCAACATTCAAGTAAGTATATGTCAGAAGAAAATAGGAATATTTATAAACAATGTCTAAAGCTGTGCTTTTCTTAAACAACTTGGGCATCCATTCAGGATGATTGTTGCTTTATGGGATATTAATTTATCATTCCCATGCCTTGCTCCATGAGAATGCATAATGGTTTATAGGAATTGGTAGTTGTGAATTACAGCATTAGTCAGGCAAATGACATGCATTTATCACCTCACTCTCTCTTGACTTCAACAGCAGGAAACATAAAGGGGACTGATAAGGTCTCTTCATACATTTGCCCTGATATAAGCAATTTTTTTAATGAGTTTTCAGTAATAGACATGCCATTTGACTATTTGGAGATTGCCACAGTGAATTTCTGCATAAGCATTTTTTTTTCCTGGTGGCATTGAGAGGTTCTGTAACTAAATAAATGTAAAAGGCTTTGAGACTGAAATCCAATTACATGGCCAAATGGAAAGGATCATCTAAGATTGTAGGAACGGTTTTTCCTTCCTCCTTTAAAAAAATCATTATTTAAGGCATAGCATGTTTTATAGAACAATAATGTTCCAGAGGGTAGGAAATGAAAGTTTTGGGTTGATTGAACAAGTGAATGCAATTAATGAGATAAACAAGAGAGCATGGAAAAGAGAGAAGCCCAGGGATACAAGGAACCTAAATTCTACTCCCAGTTAAGCCACTAATTGGATGTTTAGTCATTAGTCTTATCTCTAGTCCTCAGTTTCTTCACACTATAAGGAAACTATGGTCCAAAGAGATTAAATAATTTGCTTAAAGTCACACTGATAGCCAGAGGTGGGATTTGAACCCATGTCCTTTATCTCCAAATGTAGCCTTCATTCACCTTCACTTCACTGGTTTCTAATTCATTTAATTTTCATTAAATCATTAAAATATAGAGGATACCAAGCACATTTTGTTATTGCTGTTGATCTTTTATTTCAGTTGACTCTGACTCACCATGACCCTGACCCCATTTGGGGTTTTCTTGGCAAAGATACTATGGCGGTTTGTCATTTCCTTCTGCAGCTCATTGCAGACACTTAATACATATTTGTTTATGGACTGATATCCAACAGCAGTTGCTTAAAAAAAATCTGCTCTTGTCCTATTACATCTAATGTATTGTGTACAGTTCTGGATCTTATGTAGAAGGATATTATTTATCCTTTCTCTGAACCCTTTGAAATCTGCTTTTCCAAAATCTAGTGTGCATTTCAGACAATAAATTTCAGCCTAAAAGGGATGCTATCAGACATGGAATTCAATCCCCTTAGTTGTCCAGAGCTGTGGATGTTAGGAAATGAAAGTTATGGGGAGATTGAATAAGTGAATACAATTAATGATATGGAAAAGATCATGGCACAGGAGCCAAAGACCTAGGCTTTGATCTCACTGTGACTGCTAACTAAATGGCAACTCATTAGTTTCTCTTTTAGGCCTTAGTTTCTTGGCATACATAAAGAAACTGAAGACAATACCAGAGTGGGGGGGGGGGAAGATTTGGTTTTCCTTTATATATTCACAGACTATAGGGAGAGGTGAACACATACTTTACCCCTACCTACAGTTCCTATAATTTTCACTTAAAGCACCAGATTTTTTTTTAGTGAGAATAATATTCAGAATAGATATCCCCTTTGTTTTTTCTACACCTTTTGCAGTACTAAGATATAGTTAAAGTGACTCACGAAATTGTTAAATGCTTTGCTTTCAGCAGAAAGAGAGCTCCTGCCCATCTCTGGATTATTTAATTTCTGCTATTATATCATTATATATAGTATATATATATATATACTATATTATATCATATTCCTGAACCAGAATTGGGATTTTCCTAAACTCTTCATCTATTAAATCCTCTTCATTGATGATCATGCATTATTAAAGAAACAGATAGCAAATTTACTCCATTTTTTTCTATTTAATATCATTTTAATTTCATTCATAAATTCATTGGTTCTAATACCAAGCTTAACGGATATTTGTTTTTCCCTTCATTATTTTTCACTGTTTTATAAGGTGGTAACTTTATTATTACTAATTTCCCACCATGCTTTGTTACTTCATTTGGAGAATTTATTTTCTAAAATTTTGTACTTATGTGCTCTGTCTTTGTGTTTGGCAAGAAGATCAAATGTTTACTTTCTGAATTATTTGATCTGTTTTAACCTACTTGCTGTTACAATTACTTTTCTTCAGTTAAACTTGCATAAGAAATACTGACAGTCCACATCAGTGTATGTGCCTTTAATTAATTTCTCAATTTGAGGCTTCCAGTGCTTTTGAACAGGTTAGGTTAACCCTTTCTTGCATTAAATTTAGGCTTTTTAAAAACAAGTTGATAGTCTTACTGAATATAGCTCTCTCTCTCTCTCTCTCTCTCTCTCTCTCTCTCTCTCTCTCTCTCTCTCTCTCTCTCTTTCTCAGAAGCCCAGTTTTCTGATGAAATTCAGACAGTTTTGGACTAGGAGTGATCTATGGAGTAATGTGAGAATTAAATCTCTTTGTCAACAGTGTAGAGTTAAGCATTGTTTGTGTGGGAATATTTTGAAGATATAAAAGTCAGATAATATCTTTGATTTACTAAAAATAAAAACAACTTGAGAAATGTGAGTGTAAAGAAATCTTTTTAAGGATACCAAAGAGATGGAAGTCCATGGTGAAGCCTTCACAACTGCAGTTTGATCATATATCAGTTAACTTATATATACAAATTTTTATAACTACGTAGTGTAAAATGTAAAATATAAATAATACAAATATTTAGAAATGCAGTATGACTTTAAATGGACTATTGATTTGATAGGGGATGGTTTGAGAGTTGTGAATTTTTAGATGAAAAAGTGAGTAGCACTCTGAAATGAGCCTCTCAGTTAAGACATTGAAGGTGAGAATTGCACAAAAGAACTAGGAGAGAAGAACTTAAGAAACAGCAGGAGAGCTGCAGAGCTACTCTGCAGAGTCATGAGAGAAAATTGACTTCATTGGCCGAGTTCCAATGGAAATTTTCTCTTCCTTTTCCTTCTTTCTTATTCTTCTGATGATGTTATAAACATTATTATATATCATTGGAATCACCTGAGTTTGGAATTCAAGAGAAACTTTTTTACAAATTACTAATTACTCTCTTCTGCTACTACTGCTGGCATAAGAAGGAAAGGGAGAGAGAGCTTTTCATCTGCCTTGGTATCCTGGTCAACTAACTTGTTGTTAGTGCCAATGTACAGATTTGAACTGTGATTCTGAGCACTCCATTTTGATTGGTCAACAGAGCACCCAGGTGAGTGAATAACCCATTGGCTTGGTGGCTAAAGGACATAGATAATCACTTTGATGAACCTTGCACTGCTTTAGCTTAAAGAGAGACACTGTTCATTAAAAGTTAGTACTTTTTATGTATCTATATAATTGTGATGGTTAATTCACAGATCTTGTAGAGCTGCTATTTGAGTAGAGGGAAGATTTAGTTAACAGAAGAGTGATGAGAATCAACAGTCAAACAGTGAGGTGAGAAGCAGTTTTTCTGTGGTTTATATATTATTCAAGGGACCAATAACATCAAAGCTTATAGTTATGAATTGTAAGTTATTAGTGAGCCCATGAATTTTTCTTCTACATGCGTTTCCTTCCCAAGTATCTGTTAAATGTGTGCTCATTTTTAACAAAAATATTGAGTGCATTAGGGTGAAAATGTGATTCAGGTTTACATGTGTAATGCGATATACTTTATTATTTATTAATTTACTTTACTAGCATTAATACAATTTTTGTTACTTTGTTGCAAATGATTTTGTTTAAGATCTTAACATGTAATTACTTTGAGATGCTGGTTGTGTAGAGGGAAAAAATATTGTATGGGGACTCAAGAGTCACACTGGTAAGTAGGAGAAGTATATTTCCCTTCAAGAGAGTCACATGTAGGACCCCACAAGATTCTGAATCTAATCATGTGGTGCTGGTCTATTTTCGGGAACTTAGATCTTCAAAAGTGGGAATATTGGAGCAAGCAAGCTTAACCTAGAGAAACAGTGAGCAGTTTATATTACCCATGAGAGATGAGGATAGAGAGGGAGAGGTAGCAAGAGACAGACAGAGAGGAAAAAGAAACAGAGATAAAGAGAGAGGGAGGGACAGAAGCAAAGATCTGTATCTATGGATATACATGTATTTATAGATATTTAGATAGATACAGATAAATGTGTGTGTCTCTCTCTATAATTCCTGTATATATATTTTTGCATATACAGAGTTAAATGTTTGTGTATATATTTCCTGTTCCATTTTTTCACTCTAGTCCAATTCTTTGTAATTCATTTTTTGGGTTTTCTTAGGAAAGATACCGGAGGGACTTGCCATATCTTTTTCTAGCTCATTTTACAGATGAGAAAAGTGATCCAGAGGGAGGTGATTTGCCCAGGGTCACAAAGCTAACAAGTGTCTGAGGCCTGATTTGACTCATCTGTCTGACTCTAGGCCTAGTGCTCATAAATGGTGACACTTAGCTGACCAAGTATATATGCACACATATATTTGTATACTTGTGCTTATGTGTGTGTGTATGTGGAGAGACGGAAATATTTTACATCATGGGGAAATACATAAAGTGGCATCCCTACCTCATAATCCTCTATGATATTTGCCATGTTCTATCCATCTATATCTGTCTGTCTATCTGTCTATCCATCCATCCGTCTATCCATCTATCTACCTATCTATCTATCTATCTATCTATCTATCTATCTATCTATCTATC
>NW_027185761.1:29647042-29650670 GCF_028583685.1 Petaurus breviceps papuanus | reverse complement strand
CTATCTATCTATCTATCTATGCATATATCATTATAGTTTGATTCTATAGACAAAAATATTGGTTAACACTCCCGACTAGATGGTTTTTTGTACCCTTCAGATAAGCCTTGCAATGTTAGCTCCCAGCTTTTTTTATTATAGTAAGAAAGTCATCAAGCTTAGTTATCTAAAGAAACGATAACTTATGCCAACATATTTCATTGTTTGATACAAATATTAACAATCACCATCTTTCAGTTCTCCCCCCCCACAACTGTATCGTTCATATTCTATTGTGTTGAATGAATTAGATTCACTTGAACATAGGACCTTAATCATGAGCTGAAGTCTGCTTCTGTACCTTGTCATTGGGAAGCTAATGTTCATGAATGTTCAGAGGTGACAGTGCTAAGATATCGATTCCTTTCCTGCCAATGGTAGATGTAGTTTAAATTGGAAAGGAAGGTGAGCAAAAAAAAACAAAATAAAACAAAACCATTGGTCAGCATGGTAGAAGGTTTCTTAGTGTTTCATCTGTCATTGAAAATATGTCCTCAGAAATAACACATTACAAAGGAATTATTAGAACATTCTTATCTCATATAATTGAGGGTAAGGAAGGTGGTATTTATAGAGCAGTTTTATACTGAACCTTCCTGTGTAGCTTGGAAAACATTGTATCCTACAAATGTGCTATTCTTTATTGAAAATTCAGTTTTATATAATATTGGAAATATCTCTGTATATAAACATATACACACATACAGACACATATACATCTCTCTATATGTACACACATATACATATATAAATATCTGTTTATATATATATACATATCACATATATGAGATATAGAATGATATCAACAAAGAAAAATGAATGAGGTATAAATATATCTGGCAATACTGTTATATATGCGATATGTTATATATATTATATATAAACTATTATGTTCATATATTTTATATAATTTGACAGATGTATTTATGAAGCAGTACATGTACCTACATGTCTGTATACACACATACATCTATCTGTCAATGTACACATGCATACACATACATATACATACTATAGGGGTGGGCATATACACACATACACATGCATATATATGTTTGGTTATATATGTACACATACATTTGCATACATGTGTGAATGTAGCCCTATCTATTGATTTATCAATCTATCGATCTATATGCTTTGTGCCACTTTCCATGTTTCCTCAGCAGGAGTTTCCTGTTGTCCAGATGATCTGGTCTCAGCCTCCAAATTTTCATGTCTCTCTGCTTGGTTGTACTTTGGTTATTGCTTCTAGGAATTATCTAACTGCTCTTCACTCAGTTCTTTGCCTTGGCCCTCAACCCTGTATTTGAAACACATATTCCAAGAGATAAATAGACATCAGAAAGTATCTTTCCAAACCACAAAGTCTTAACATGTAACCAATCATTATTATCTAGCCCAAATTCCTCATTTTGCAGGTTAAGGAAATGAGATACAGACAGTTGAATTGACTTGCTCGAGATTACACAGTGACCAAGTAACAGATAATGGATTTGAATCCAGGTTTTCACATATTAAGCTAATCATATCAGGCTTTCTCCTTGTTCCTTAGCTGTCCTTCTTGATGTTTAAATTTCTTAATGTTGGAACCAATAATACTTGCCAAATCTACCTTGCCTATGATGGATTCTCAAGTATCCATCTATGATAATTTCTTTCCTCTTCTAATTTAGGCAGAAACACATAGGCATACTCTCTTGTCTGGCTCTGTTTATGATATCAAAGTGATCTTTCATTATCTTCATCCCTGTACCTCAACATTAAGCATATTAGACTTGGAGTATCAATTAAATCTCATCTGCCTAGCTATACTCTTGGTTCTAATTATCATGATCTAGTTGCTACTCATAACCAAGCGTAGCCCTTAGAGGGGATGATGAGCTAGAAATGGAAGAAAAAAAAACAATAGAAAGAAGAGGATCCAATTATGGGAAAATATACTTAGAACTAGAAGGGACATCAAAGGCCAATCCAATCCAACTTCTTTATTTTAACAAGAACAAGAATAATTCGTATAGTTCTTGTGCTAGACACTGCAATACGTACTTTACAATCATTAATTCATTTGATCCTTGCAACAACTCTGGGAAGTAGGTGTTCCATTATCCCTATTTTGTACATGAGGAAACTGAGACAAATAAGTTGAAGTGACTTCTCCAGGTCACACATCTCTAGTGAATATCTGAGGTCGAACTTGAACTTAAGCCATCCTGACTTCAGGCCTGATGGTCTATTCACTGAGACACTGAGAGGATAAGTGTCTTGCCCAATGTGATGTGTGAAGTGAGCATCAGAAGAAGGATGCAAACCCAGCTCCTTAACTCCAGAGTTAGCTGTATTTTTCCAAATGAGGCAATGCCAATAGACAGGAAGTGGTGGGAATGAGAGGCAGTGATAAGAATAATGGACTATGTGTCAGGAAACCTTCATTCAAACCCTGAATCTCCTACCTTACATGAGTGACATTGAGACAGCCATGTACTTAATTGCTTTGGTCTTCATTTTTCTCATCTGTGAAATGAAAAGTTTGATTTAGTTAATCCTAAAATTCCTTCCAGCTCTCTCTATATGAATCTATGAGCCTTCAAAATACTTGAAGAAATGAACAACAAAAATAAGTGACTATACCAGATATAGTGCCATGAAGGAAGTTGAGAAGAGTAATATTAAAAAGTGAAAAGTAACACAATTATATAGAAAATGCATTCACATGTCACAGTTTTGCCTAAAGGTGTCTGGTATGAGATTTGGGCCTAATTTTTGCTTTTGCCTGAACCAGCTAAGACATTCTTTCACTCGTGATAGAAAATATGCAACATGGTATGTATTTCTGTTCAGGAGCATCATTGTACCAAGTGTCTAGCAATAGCAAATTCCCAGTGATCCCTGAGCCGTGGAAATTCCTGGAGATATCATTGAAGTTGCTGGGGCACAGCAAGGCAGCAAATGAAAGAAATCGTATTTGCTTGAATGCGACTAGCACTGCAGGGGAGTTGATTCAGTGTTTGCAAAGAGAAAAGAAGGGGAAGAAAAGAGAAAAGTCAGTAGGGAATTCATATTTATTTTCAAGTTTCAAAGAAAGGCTGACATGTAATGATGAAAAAAATATAGATGTGTGATGTTATTCCTTTGAAAATATGTGCTGTGATCTAATTAATGGACTAGGAAATCAAGATTACACTTTTGTGATTGTACATGGTATGTTTTTCTTGCCATTGAGATTGTGATTTAAAAGGTGAAGGGCATGATGGAAAAATTGGATGAGGAATTAGGATAACTGGATTCTTGTCCAATCTCCATTACTAGCTACCTGTGTGACACTGACCAAGCCTTCAAACAATTTTTTGACTTTGGTTTCACCCCCTGTAAATCAAAGGCTGAAAGACATGATCTAAAAGAAAAAAAAATCTAAAAGAGATCGCGTGATCTCTTTTAGCTTTGAAGTGTATAGTCTGATGGAAGGGAAATTTTATTAGTAGGTAGGGCATCTGAGTATTAGTCTCATCTCTGGAATTTGCTGTTGCCTTTTAACCATTATTGGAGGGAGAGATAGATAGATAGATGGATAGAGAGAGAGACAGAGAGA
>NW_027185761.1:29635557-29646942 GCF_028583685.1 Petaurus breviceps papuanus | reverse complement strand
AGAGAGAGAGAGAGAGAGAGAGAGAGAGAGACAGAGAGACAGAGAGACAGAGAGACAGAGAGACAGAGACAGAGACAGAGACAGAGAAAGAGAGAGAGAGGGAGAGGGAGAATATCATAGACTTTTTCAGATTCATAAGAGGGGTGGAGAATAAGCAATTATATAGCACCTACTGTGTACCGGGAACTGTGTTAAACTCTTTCATGAATATTATTTCATTTTGATCCTCACAATAACTTTGAGAGTAAGATATCTTATAATTATTGCCATTTTACAGGTACAGGAATTATACAGGCAGAAGTTAACTAACTTGCTTAGGGTAACACAGCCAGGAAGTGTCTAAGGTCTGCTTGGAACTCAATTCTTCATGACTCCAGGCTCAGCACTCTATTCACTTTATTGCTAGGCCTCAATCCACACCTGAAAAAGGGTCCCCTGTAGAGATACCTTAAAAAGTTGTCATCTAGACTTTGTTTCAACTCATGCTTCTTAAAATGGAAAATGAGAGGACTCATTGGTGGTGACGTAGTGTGGCATAGTGGAGGCAAAATTCTAGATTGAGATTTAAGAAGCTTGAGTTTGAATCCTTACACTGTTACTTATCACCTAAGTGACTTTGAGCAAGTCACTTCCCTTCTTTGGCACTTAAATTAGCTGGACTAACTGACTACTGAGTTGCATTTTAGTTACTGGTGATAATCACACTAATAGTTGCTTGCATTTATATAGTGCTTTAAGGATTGGAAAACACTTTGCAAATATTATCTCTTGTTTTTTCTTCACAACAACTTTGGTAGTTAGATATGTTGTTATTAATATCTACATTTTACGGTGAGGAAACAAGTATTCAGATGAACTGACTTGCTCAGGGTAACAGAGATAGGGTTGATTTGAACTCAAATCTTCCTCATACCAGGCCCAGTGTTCTGTCCACTGTCCCAACTGGTTCCTATTCAGCTCTAATATTCCTTAAATTTTTATGTTTATTTGGAAGTATAAAAATGTGTATAAATTCAGTCACTACAAGCTCCTATCACTATTCCAAAATATATCTAAACATATTATAGAATAACTTTCTCAATTTATTGAAGATAGTTGTATTAGGAGGCATGATACAATTTCCATATTCTTCTTTAACATATATTAGTTTTATATAATGGACAAGTCCCTTAACCTCTCCAGTCCTTAGTTATCTCATTTTAAAAATGAGAGACCTGGAAGATTGGCTCTTGAGAGCCTTCCCATTCAATGGGAAGCTATGATTCAATAGCTATGTCCACAACTACATGACCATCAAAATATGACTTTTGAGAGTATTGAGGATATCTTTGGGTGTCTCCACCAATGGCCATGTGTATAGGTCAGTTAACTTCTCTGGACCTCAGTTTCCTCATCTGTCAAATTAGTCTAGATGGTCACCAATTGCAGATCTACAAACTATGATCAAATGGCCCTATGAATCCATGATCTTTCCTTTTGTTTTCCATTCTACTCCCTAAACACATTCAGTCAGTTCCCTTGCAGCTGACAAAAGGTCCCTATGGGAGCAGAGCAGCATCAGAGTAGGAATTTGTATTACTGAATTATCCCCATGGTGGTGAAGAGGGATAGTAAAAATAAACTTACGAAGGAATGCAAGGGGATACATCTGGGTTGAATGATTTTCTTTGGTTCATGTACCAAATGAATAATTTCAGCTCACTGATCATTGAAAAACAGTTAGAGGGGACAATGGAGTTCAGGCAGTCCTAACATCCTCTTTATATAAGTGAGAATCCTGAGATCCAAAGGATTTGAAGTGAGTTTTCCAAGGCTACAAAGGCATACTGGATTCAAACCTAGGTTTTCTTGCTCCAGATTCAGCACTCCTACATGATCTCTATTTTCTTTTGAAGCAGTTGGGGTTAAGTAACTTGCTCAAGGTTACATGGCCAGTTATTTTGTGTGGATGCAAAGTATCTGAGGCTGGAACCAATCCCGGGTCTCCCGACTCCAGGGCCGGCTCTCTTACTCACTGCACCACCTGGCCGCCCCATGATCTCTATTTTCTAAGAAACTTTTCCATTTTACTAGTATGGGGTATTTTCTTAATATGTATCCTACTCTAAAGATGATAGAAAGGAACAACAATAATTCCTGTGAACACATTTGTATTGTTTATTACGGATGATGTGACATAATTCTATACCAGTATGGGAGATATGATTTGACCAGCAAGCCAGTCATTTAGCATGGCCATTGATGTCTTTTTTTTGAATAAAAACTTTTTAAAAATGTAACAATATAACTTTTCCCTAAAAACACAAAAAGAAATCATCAATAAAAATAGTGGACACAAGGGGGACATGTAGAGAGTCACTCACCTAAGGAATGTGTGGTCAGTAGTGATTTGTGCTTCAATTCCCTCAATTAAAAGGAGAAAGTTGAACTCCACCTTTAAAATTCTATCCAGATCTTAAATGTAAGATCATCTGTTCATAGCATAGTGCTTATTGCCTTTTTTTTCTTTCAGAAGCAGGCTACAGGTCCCTTTAGGGGTAACACTGATAGACTAGGATCTACTGTCATTGATTTGAGACTTCACTGTTTATTGTGAGGGATTAGCAACAAGGGTCCCAGTTTTATTTAACTACTTAATTTCAATTAGCTTTCATAATGAGATTTTTACACCCAAGATAGAGAAAAAAAGGAATATACAAAAATTTCTACCCAATACTTCTGGGACATAATTTCCCTTATACAGCCTCAGTGTCTGATTTGTAGGCTCAAACATTATTCACATCAAGTTCACATTCAATTATAGCATTATTGCTCCTTTTTTGCTTGTGTTGGAATGAATCTAGAACTTCAGGGAATTGATACTGAGATGGCCCTAATACTTAGCCTTGAATACCAGTTCTAGAATGCTAGGACATCAGTGCAGCCTCCTGGTAACCTTTTAAACTAACTAATTTGTGAGACTTCAGTCCCTTTACCTAGAATAGAGATGAAAAAGTGAAAAGGCCAAAGACAGGGTCCTGATTTTCAGAGCCACAAGGCTTTTTGCCTTGCAGAACATTCTCTTACCCAACTCAACAAGTGAAGGATTCGCTAACTAAAGCCAAATGAGTGAATGGGCTAAATGTGAGCATGGCTACTTAGAAAAGTATTTTATTTTGATGAATTTCTGAGTGTCAGATAATGAAGGAAAAAAATCTTACCATGGTTGTCATGTGGCCAAAATGGAATATTTTTTTTATGGAGGAGGAAATAATCTTGCTTCATTTCATCATGAGGGGTAGGCCAGGAGTAATAAATATAAGTTAATGAAAGGAGGCAAAGTAAGCTTGATGTCTGGGGTGACAAGAAAGAAAAGGAGGCAAAGTTGTGCCTGATGTCTTGGAGGATAAAGAATGAAACGAAAAAGAACTCTTTTTAACCATTAGACCCAGACAAATGGAGAATGGGCTGACTAGGAAGATAGTGGGTTCTCCCTTAAAGAAAATATTGAAGCAAAGACGAGATGATCACTTGTTGGGTTTTTACAGTGTCACCAAATTCTTATTGACTTTTTCATCTACTAAAGGTTTAGTAGTTATTGCTCCTATGAATGGGTTGGATTAGGTCAGACGTTCCCAAACTTATTTGGCCTACTGACCCTATTCAAAAAATTACTCTGTGCTCCCCTGGAAATCTACTTTCTTTAAACTTTTAATTAAAAAAAATTGCATTATTTCCAAAAAAAACCTTAAAATATTTTTTAGATGACACATCTTAAATTTAATAATTTATTGCAAATTTGTGCTTTTCCCTGCATTGAAATTTTGATGATGCAACACTGTATCATGTAACTGCATACATGTATTGTAATCATATTGTAAACAAATCGTTACACACACATATTCCTGCTGATGCATGTACCACACACTCACCTGCCCACACTTGCTTCTTAATATCTGTTGGCAGACTTGACCATAGATGTATTATGACTTGCATTTTGTGTGTTTATTTGGAAAATAATGTAATCACTATAACTTTAACTCTATTACACAACAGATGAAACATGTATGAAGGGTTCCTCAAAATTTTCTTGTCTTCTTTTTCCTTATGCTTCCACTGTCCCCTTATTTTTATCCAATGTCCCCCCTCCCCTAATTGCATCTGAGCCTACTACTGCTCTGGTGAATCACTCTAGTGCTCCTGCCCTATGCGTAGTATCACCCACTTTGTAAACCTATGGATTAGATGTACACTGATATCCTTTCCTACTATCCTATTGTGTACTTCTGTGCTTCTTAAAGCCCGTGTTAAAAATTTGCAATTATCCATTGTTCTCAGTAACTCACCTTTGATCAGTCCTGGTCATATTACTAGTTGTAAAATGTTTAGTAAAGGGACATCCCCAAATAGATCTGGACAAGAGAGATCAAATGCTCCTTCATGTGTTTGTCCCCTTTGGACAAATGTGTGGTTCTCCTAGATTTCCCATTGTGTTCAAAGAAAATCAATTAGCAAATATTTGAAGATGAAAGTGCCTATAAGAACTGCTTGTGAAGGTCCAGTCAATTCAAACTCTTTGAAAGCAAAATCAGAACTAACTCTTTCTAAGGCTATACAATAAAAAATGGTAGAAGAAAATGAGCTTTTATGGAAAATATATTCTGCTAATATAAACACAACTAAGTGGCAGGACATCAGCAATAATTCCTTCGATTTTCATAAAAACAATAGACTCACTCTCCTCCTAATTCAAAGATTTAAATATCATGTTAAAATAATTCCCAATCTTTGAAGTATATTATTTTGAGAAATGCAAATGTTTTCTGTTTTCAGGAGTGAAATCTTAGTGGACTTAGAAGGGACCTCAAGATTGCAGAGAGAAGGCAGGATGTTTCCTAAGCTCTCCCCATTTTGCCTGAGAAAAAAATGTTAAATCAAGTCTCTAAAGGGATTCTGGAGCAACAGAACCCACAAAAAGATGAAGTGATACAATTTTACAGCTTAAGATAACTTAGAAGGACTTCATGAAAGGTTTGTCTTGCTTGGGTAAAAAGGGAGTGCAGGGGGCGGTTAGGTGGCACAGTGAATAAAGTGCCAGCCCCAGAGTTAGGAGGACCCGAGTTCGGTTCTGGCCTCAGACACTTAACACCCACACCCACACACCAAACACTAGCCGTTTAATCTTGGACAAGTTACTTAACCCCAATTGCACTCCAAAAAGCAAAAAAAAAAAAAAAGAGGTGAGAAAGAACTATTACAGTGGAGGGGAAAGTGGGAGAGTGGGCAGTAGGTATCACTTGAACCTTATTCTTATCACTATTGGAGCAAAGACAAAATAACATACACAATAAATTGAGTGTAGAAATCTATCTTACACAAAATAGGAGAGGAGGAGAAGAAGTAAAGTTTTTTGGGGGAGGGCCTGGCATAAAGAAGGGCAGATCAGAGGATGTAGAAGACAGAGGTAAAACACTGGTGAGGTCGGAAATGGTGAAAGTAGAGAGAGGACAAACAGGAGGAAGAGTAAGATGGAGGGAAATAACACAGGCAGTAATTATAATTGCAGATGTGAATGGGGTGAATTCTGCCCTAAAACAGAAGCAGATAACAACAGTATATAAAAAATGACAATCTTACAATATGCAAAAGAATGCTATTATGCAATAAGATACAGTGAATAGGCAGATTTCAGGAAAAAAAGAATTGGAAAGATTTGTACAAATTGATGCACAATGAAATCAGCAGAACCAGGAAAATATTGTTCAGGGTATTAGAAATCTAAGCAATACAGTATAAGCAATTGCTTGTGTTGAATTGCTAAGCAACTTTAATTATCCCAACTTTCTCCCCATATTCTTAGTAGCACAGTTCTTTTGATGATGTTGTATTGAAGTTGAAGCCTAACCAAAGGTCAGTGGAGGACTGTATGGTAGATGTAAGTGGGTTACATTACATTGAAGAAAAAGAATTCTATAGCACCAATGGTATAAAGAATGTCATTAAAGAAATGCATGAGAGTAAATGGAAATGATGTGGTCCCCTGGGGAGAATTCAGGACAACTGCTGTATAGCTATTATGTTTACTGGTATACTTACAGTGTCAGGACAATGGAATAAAGACCTCAGAATGTTGGGTTTTAACTAGACCCCCTCCCCCCCCCCCCGCAATGGTGTTTATAGAAGGATGTGGACAAAGATCTGAAAGGATATGTACTCATGGATGGGTTGCAATCTTTGTCACTGAAGGGTAGAGACAATACCTACATTGATGAGATCACAGGTCTACTTGAGTAGTTGAGTTAAAACCCAACAGACTGTGCATTTTAAAAAGAATTTATATATGTCCTTGAAGAATCCTTTATACTTTATTCAGAGCACATTAACTCAGCAGTTACAGTTTTCTTAAAATTTCAAGGATCATGAATGCATACATACATTTCCTTCAGGTTTATTTTCTCTCATAAAGAGTGCTTTGGAAGAATAAATAGGCCATGGTTGAGCCACCATGAGCAATATGTCAAATCTCTAAGTGCTAGCAAATAAGACCATGTGCTTTATATAAAGCTCATTGAACAAGCAGATGGGCTCCTTTCTGTCACTAAAGCTTATGGGGCTAGTTCAGGTTTGATGTATTTAGGTTAGTTTTACACTGAGGACAGTGGGTGTTTAAGGCAGAGCAGCTGTTTGGATATAAAAATTAAGAGATATAAACACTTAAATATAATCTGATACCTGACTGACTTAACTTTAACTATTAGCAATCACTACTTAATTGAACCATAATATTCTCTTGGAATATGAAGGCCCACTTCATGCTGATTTTTTTTTTTGCCCTGTTTGCCTTTGCCTCTAAGATCCTTATCATGAGAATAATTTGTGTAAGAGTTTAATAAGCAGGGACAATTAATAGGGGACAGTTTTCTGGTCCTCCTCCACATTTCTACGGCTCAGTATTACTGAAATTATTTTGTATATAGGGTATATTTACTTATACTTAAAATGAAACATGTAAAGTGCTTAGCAGAGTGACAAATGCATTAAGTAAGTGCTTAATAAATATTTTTCATCTTCTTCTTGCCTTTAAATCTTCCCTTTCCCTATGGAATATAAATTCTTTTTGGGGGGGAGGCAGATGGTTAAGTCACAGAAAAATTTCTACTTCATTTAATACAGCATTGTATTTATAATCTTCTGGGATCGAATCCCACTTGCAGGTTCTCTCTGACTGCTGCAGAAGGCCTGACCAGGAGGCTCATTGGCAAGGTGTGCTTGGCCCAGATCCACACTTTTATTGGAACTTTTTATCCATGAATGGTTTACTGCACTCTGCTTCCTGAATATCTTCAAGGGTAGAATTACCCACGCAAAACATAGCGTGCTGGAGGACAAAGGCTATACTAGAGTTACTAGTGTCACTTGACTTCTGGCAAGAGGAGCAGATGTACTCCCTACCAGGTCAGTAGGGAGATGAGCAGCAGGGCCAGAATGCTGTAACAGAGCTCAGTGGCTGTGTTAAAGCCGAGGAGGCCTGGAAAACCCGAGCTCAGATTGAGCACTACAATGAGCTGGAAAGTGTAGATTATGTGGAAAGGAACTGAACCGTTCTTGCTGAGATTGTACTTGATAAAATGTCTATACAATTCCTGACTCTCCCTGTCCTGCACACTCTTGTACAGCAGGCTGAAGCCCTTGCCCCACCCGCCATCTCCTTTCCCTTCTTAAACTGACCCATGGCCTGCTTTCTGAATTCATCATGTTTCTTCTGCAGGGTTTCAGATGCCAAGTAGGTCTTCTCCTCTCTGAAGATCTTGTCTATGTTGCTGTAATATATATATATCCTTGGTATTGCCCTCAGTAGCTAAATTGTTGGCTTCAGCAGTGGCCCAAAGCATTAATTTGAGGTGAGAAAGATGTTCTCCCTGGTAATTCTTAATGTAGGCCTTAACATTTTAAGCAGACCCTGACAAATGACTTTGGAGCTGTTGATCTCCTTTTCTACTAACTCATTTGTTTCTACCACAAACAGTATAAGGACCTGTCATTGCTCTTTGAATTTAGGAGGGACATCTCTGAATTTTCCATCAAAGATTGGGCTAGTGGCCACTTGGAGCCTTGGATGTAGGAGGAGAAAGTAATTGACACTGATAAAATACAAGTGACTGTCATTTTAGATGCTTTGAATTTCCTCATGCTGCTATGCCTTCCCCTTCAAGAGCTTCTCCAAAAATGACATTCCTCCTTCAAGTCCATAGTTATAAGGGAAACTCCAGTCTTGAATCAAATACATCAGTCCAGAAGGGCTTTTGGAAAAATCCATCCATTGCCAGATGACCATATTCTGTGAATAGCTGCAAATGCTATAGGTAATCTTCTTGAATATTCTGGGACAAATTATAAATCTAGATAGAACTAGTCATGGTACTAAGGGTAAATATGGCAGCACAATCCTTCACTATTGAATGGCTGTCAAATTTCACCTTGAGTATCCAGCAAAATAATTTCAACCTTTTCCACATCATGTTCCTCTATCATGAAAATTTCACTCCAAATCTGAATTCCTTTGGTTTCAGGGTCAGAACCCCCTTGCCATGAAAATCCTGTTAACAGATTCTGCTTCATCATCCAGTCATTGTGGATGACCGCATTCCTTCTGGTTATACAAGTAGTGAATCAGGAAGTCCAGAAAGAAGGACTTGCTCATGCAGAACTCTTGGACCCGTGATACCACCACCATATCAAAGGCCCTGATATTGTCTTGCAAGAGGACTTAGACCAAAGCTTTCTCATCCAGCTCAAAAGAAATGCTGCTCTTTATGAACCAAGATGACCTGTATGGGTTGGGTGCCAGGAGCTCCATCACATCACCACTGTGCTAGTGTTCTATGGCTGGAGAAAGGCCAAATACAAGGAGTGGACATGCCTCTTGAATCCCAGTCTACTTTTTCAGTTTCTCTTCTGCTCTTCCTGCTTTCTTTTGAGGCTACCACATAGCTTGCAGAAAATAAAACGTGAAACTGGTGGAGCGGAATAAAGATGCTAGAGTAGAAACAGGACTTCCATGGGGCTCCCACTTCCACCTCCTCCAATTTATATAAAAGGTGACCGAACAAATTTTGGAGCTACAGAAGCCACAAAATGACACAGAGAAGCTAACCTCCCACTGAGAATAGCCCAGAAGGCTGGCAGGAAGGGGACAACACAGCACTCTGGGAGCCGAGCCCAGTCCCCGGTGAGCCTGAGATTTCAGCCTCAGGGTGGGCACAACAAGACACTGGCTGCAGAAACTTCAGATCACCAGCAGCTCTGGCAGTTTGCAGAATTATCAACCCATAAATGCTGAGGACAAAGTGAGAGCTCATTGCAGTGTGGACTTTGGGACCTGGACTTTGGGAATCCG
This sequence comes from Petaurus breviceps papuanus, assembly GCF_028583685.1. Classification (NCBI taxonomy): domain Eukaryota; kingdom Metazoa; phylum Chordata; class Mammalia; order Diprotodontia; family Petauridae; genus Petaurus; species Petaurus breviceps. The sequence goes on along the minus strand of NW_027185761.1, from coordinate 29,637,566 downwards.
AGAGTGTGGTTGGCCTTTTCCCTCTGGGGAGACAAGTGACTGAGGTGCAGTGGCCATGCAGCTGCCGCCATGTGGCTGCTTCAGAGCTCCTGGACTGCAGATTGTACAGGGACCAAGCAACCAGTCTGAGGGGTAATACCTCTTGCTTTAACCTGCTTGGATATGGATTGCTGTCTAGGGCAGAGGTCCTGGGGTGCATGACCAGTTTGCCAGGGCATGGGGAGGCTTCAGAGAAGGCACCCAATTAATAGCTCCAGAAACTGTGAATACCCCAACTATTGGGAAAAAGTTCCCCCTCTGGAAGTAGAGTTCCACTGTGGCAAAAAGTTCAAAAGTCAAGTAATTGGGTGGCAGCATGAACAAATGAGAGAAGCAAGGTAAGCACAGTAATCTGACTTTGGACACCTTTTTTGGAGGACAAAAAGGATCAGGGCATGGAACAGGAGGAAGACAGCAAAGACGGAACTCCTGCATCAGAAGCTTCCAAGAAAAGAATAAGATGCTTAGAAGCCATAGAGAAGCTGAAGAAGGATTTTGAAAACCAAATAAGAGAAGTGGAGGAAAAATTGAGAAGAGAAAGGAGAATGATGCAAGAAAATTATAAAATGAGTCAACAACCTGACTGAAGAAAATTACATCTTAAAAGTAGACTAACTCAAATGGCAAAGGAGGCTCAAAAAGGCAATGAGGATAAGAATGCCTTAAAAAGTTGAATTTGCCAGATGGAAAAAGAATTTCAAAAGCTCACTGAAGAGAATTATTCCTTCAGAATTAGACTGGTGTAAATGGAAGCTAGTGACGTTATGAGACATCAAGATACTATTAAAAAGATCTAAACAAATGAAAAAATAGAAGGTACTGTGAAATATCTCATTGGGAAAACCACTGTCCTGTAAAAGAGATCCAGAAGAGATCATTTAACAATTATTGGTCTACCTGAAAGCTGTGATCAAAAAAAGAACCTAGAAATCATCCTTCAAGAAATTTTCAAAGAAAGTTGCCCTTACGTTTTAGAATCAGAGGGCAAATAGATATCGAAAGAATCCACCAATCATCTCCTGAGAAAGATCCCATAAAGAAAACTCCTAGGAATATTATAGCCAAGTTGCATATGTCACAGATCAAGGAGAAAATATTACAAGCAGCTAGGAAGAAACAATTTGATTATTGTGGAAACACAATCAGGATAACACAGGATCTGGTAGAATCTACACTGAGGGATCGAAGGGCTTGGAATATTATATTCCGGAGCTCAAAGGAGATGTGATTAAAAGCAAGAATCACCTACCCAGCAAAATTGTGTATCATGTTTCAGGGGAAAATATTGTCATTCAATGGAATAGAGGACTTTCAAGTATTCTTGATGAAAAAAAAACAGAGTTGAACAGAAAATTTGACATTTAAATTCAAGAAGCAAGAGAAACATGAGAAGGTAAACAGGGAAAAGAAATCATAAGAAACTTATCAAAGTTGAACTACTTATATTCATACCTGGAAAAACAATAAATAACTTATGACACTTTTCTCAGTAAGAGAATAGTTGAAGGGAATGTAGATGCATATATATATATCTATATGTATACATAAATATATGTATAAATACATATATATGTTTATGTAGGAGGTTATGTGGGCATATAAATATATATGTTATTATGTGCATATATATGTGTGTGTATGTGTGTGTGTGTGTACAGGTATACATAGACAGCGGGCACAGGGCCAGTTGAATAAGAAAGTATGATACTTAAAGTATGAAATTAAGAGGTAAGAGAGGAATATATTGAGAGGGGATGGTGAGAAATAGTATGGGGTAAATTATCTCATATTGAAGTGGCAAGGGAAAACTTACAATGGAGGGGAAGAATAGGAAGGCAAAAGGAAATGAGTAAACCTCATTCTCAATGAATTTGGCTTAGGGAGGGAATGGCATACACACTAAATAGGGTATCTCATCCTACAGGAGAGTAGGGGGGGAAGGGATGGATGGGAGGGCAGGCTGGGGGGGG
>NW_027185761.1:29570626-29635457 GCF_028583685.1 Petaurus breviceps papuanus | reverse complement strand
GGGGGGGGGGGGGGGGGGATGGGACGGAGGAAATATAATCAGTCTTTCACAATATATCCACTATGGAAATGTTTTACATAGCTACACATGTACAACCTATATTGAATTGCTTATCTTCCCAGTAAGGGTGACTGATAAAGAAGGAAGGGAAAGAATCTGAAATTCAAAGGTTTAAAACCAAATGTTTAAAAATATATTATTATTATTATTATTAGTTATTTTACATGTAACTAGGGCAGAGAGATCTACCATGCCCTACTGGAAAGTCAGAGGGGAATGGGGGAAGATACAGGGGAAAGCAGATTGGGAGAGGGGATATTCAGTGGGATTGCTGTTTTGGGGTGTTGGGTAGGTTAAAATGGGGAGAAAATTTATTACTCAAAATCTTGTAGAAATGAATGATGTAAACTAAAAAATAAAAATAATTTAACTACAAAAATAAAAAAAAATGAAAACACGGAACTGATTCTTGTCATCCCACCTCCTGAAGAAGGCTAGAATGTACATTTTTTATGGCAACCATTACTTTATGTTTTTTTTTCCTTTTAAATTTATTAATTTTTAGTTTACAGTATTCTTTTGTCTTTTTATCCCCAGCATCTAGAAGAGTGCCAAATATGTAACAGATGTTTAGTTAGCTTTTTTTTTGGAATTAAATTTATTCCACTGTGGTTAACAGAAATAACAAGACCTGGAAGAAGATTAAATCTTTCACCTCAGCAATTAGTAAGGGGTTACTTTCTTTTTCAACGTAAAGCAAAAGTCAGAGAAATTTGATTCTCAGAGTATGTCAGTTCAAATGATTAAGTTGTTTGATCTTGTTATTGGATATGTATGTGTGTGTATAATTAAAAGTGGTAATAGCAACACTGCCCTCATCATCTGTTTCTGTTCCCTTCTGAACTTCTCTTTCCTATCGTTTCATCATTCTTTTCTTGAAGCCTACCATGTCTTTCTCCTCCCCTATCCAATAAAGGCTCTCAGGTAGCAAATGAATATAGTCCTATAAAATAAATTCACATTTTGGCCATGTTAAAAATATGCAAAATATGGGAATTGGTAAATATTATTTTAATCCATAGGTTCATTTTTCAGTTTTTGTTTTGATTACTTTGTGTAACTATGGTGTTCAAATTTTTAATATAATATTCAGTGGGTAAAAATCGATGTCATCTTTCAATGTCTTTCAGTAGATCTTCAAGATTTCTATCAAGGCATTTCTGCCATGATCATGACTGATGTCTGTTCTAAAGAATATTCCTAGATATCACTGAGATCAACAACTCCAAAATCACTTGTCAGGGTCTGCTATAGTGTTTTAAGGCCGACATTTGGGACCTTACTGGAAGCCCTGAAAAAGGATTTTGTGGTTATATGTTTACAGAAGTTCTGGAGGAGGGTTTTAGAGATCCTGAGATTTTACTGATTATTTGTGCTGACCTCTTGGACCTTGATTGTGGGTCTGTGTTGATTTCTATGTTGATGATTTGTGTTGAGTTCTCAGACCTTGTTGGAGGGTCTGAGTTGATTTCACAGGCAGATAGTGAATTGATGATGGTGCCAGAAATATGTATGAATATTATTGTGGCTCTGTCAAGCATTGTCTTCCTAGAAACAGGAACAGTGAAGGACTTGAGGTGGAGTGGACACTGTGATCTTCTATATGGAACAGGAACTGGATGAAGAACTGGATAAGAAGATGGACAAGGAACTGGGAGTTGCCTGCCTCTGAACCCAGGTGACACTTGGAGCTGGGACCATGGAAGAGGAAGTATGGAACCTGAGAACCAGCCTCGAGTCAAGCTGAAAGAAGACTTTGCTTAGATACTGTGTACTGACTGAAAATATTATGATTTACTGTGACCTAGGGGAGGAGAACTTTGTACTTTGTGATTGAATTAAGGATTTTGTGATTGACTAAATGAATGTGCTTTGTTTAAAATTATGTGACCACTTTGGTGAAAACTATGTGGTCATTTTAGTGATAAGCTGCTGAATTGTAACATGGTGAATGCTATATTTTGATTTTTCTGTGATTAGTTGTAACATTGTGAATGCTGTACCTTGATTTTCTGTGAATGTTTTGCTCTGATTTGTTATTGAATAAATAGAGAGATTACTATACTATGTAATCAGAAACTTGAAAGCTGTTCACAGCAGCAGTCAGCTGGAAAGCTGCTAGTGCTTGGCTTTACAGATTGATATGGAACTGAATAACTAAATTAGTTTAATCAGAATTGTCATTTTTATTATATTGGCTCAGCCTATCCATGAGTATTTGATACTTTTTCCAGTTGTTTAGATTTGACTTTATTTGTATGAAAAGTGTTTTGTTATTGTGTTGATATGGTTCCTGGGTTTGACTTAACAGGGAGTCTCCCAAATATTTTATATTCATCAGATATTTTAACTGTAATTTCTCCTTCTATTTCTTGCTGCTGGGCTTTGTTCATTATTGAAAGAAATGTTGATGATTTATGTGGGTTCATCTTATCTCCTGCAACTTTGTTAAAGTTGTTAATTATTTCAATAATTTTTTAATTGATTCTCCAAAATTATCTAAGTTATATCATCATATCATCTGGAAAGATTGATAGTTTGTTTCCTCACTGCCTATTCTTATTTTTTCCACTTCTTTTAGTTCTCTTATTGCTAGAGCTAGAATTTCCAGTACTATATTGAATAGTAGTGGTAATAACAGGCACCTTTCTTTACCCATGTTCTTAGTGGGAAGGCTTCTAGCCTAGCCTCATTACAAATAATGCTTGCTTCTGGTTTTAGATTAGATATTGTTTATCATTTTAAAGGAATTCTACCTTTATTCCTATTTTTTTCTAGTGTTTTTCATAGAAATGGGTGCTTTATTTTGTAAAAAAATTTTTTCAGAATCTATTGAGAAAACAATATGATTTCTGTTGGTTTTATTGTTGATGTGGTCAATTATGCTGATAGTTTTCCTAAACTGAACCAACTCTGCATTCCTGGTATAAATCCCACCTGATTTTAGAGTATGATCCTTGTAATTTTCATTAGGTAAGTTGGTCTATAATTTTATTTCTCTGTTTTAGCTCTTACTAGCTTAGGATATCAGAACCATATTTGACTTACAAAAGGAGTATGATATGTCTCCTACTCATCTATTTTTTTCAAATACTTTAATATATACTTAGAGTTAATTGTTCTTTAAATATTTGGTAGAATTCACTTGTGAACCCATCTGGCCCAAGGGATTCTTCCATAGAGAGTTCATTAATAGCTTGTTCAATTTCCTTTCTTTTTTTGTTCAAGATGGTGTTATTTAGGCATTCTATTTCACCGTTTTCACTTTTTATATGGGCTATTTTGTTTTCTTTCTTTTTTTAAAATCAAATTAACCAGTGATTTATCTGTAATTTTTTTTCTTTTTCTTTTTCTTGGAAAGGGAAAAGCAAGGCAATTGGGGTTAAGTGACTTGCTCAAGGTTACATAGCTACTTAAGTGTCAAGTGTCTTAGGCTGGATTTGAAGTTGGGTCCTCCTGACATCAGGACCGGTGCTCTATTCACTATGCCACCTAGCTGCCCCAAGTTTTTTTTTTTTTTTTACTAAAACCAGGTCCTAGTTTTATTTATTATCCCAATAGTTAATTCCTTTCAATTTTATTAATCTCTCCTTAGATTTTTTTCAGGATTTTCAATTTGGTGCTCTATTGGAGCATTTAATTTGTTCTTTTTCTAGATATTTTAGTTGGATCCCCAATTCATCAATCCATTCTTTCTAGTATTTTAGCTGTATTCCATAAATTATGGTGTTGGCCAGTTGTCATTATCTTTAATGAAATTATTGATTATTCCTAAAATTTGTTCTTTGACCCACTTATTCTTGATGATTAGATTATTTAATTTCCAATTAATTTTAATCTATCTTTCCACTGCCCTTCATTGAATGTAATTTTATTGCATTGTGATCCAATGAAAATACACGTAATATTTCTGCTTTTTTACATTTGATTTTGAGGATTGTATGCCCTATACATGGTCAAATTTTTGTGTGTCTGTACCACCTTCTGTTGAGAAAAAGTTGTATTACTTTCTGTTCCTTTTCAGTTTCTCCAATGGCCTGTCATATATAACTTTTCTAATATTCTATTCATCTCAGTTTCTTTGTTGTTTATTTTTTTCATTAAATTAATCAAGTTCTGAGAGATAACAGTTGAGGTCCCCCACAAGTATAGTTTCATTGTCTATTTCTTCCTGTAATTCATTTACTTCTTTAAGGATATGAATGATATACCAGTTGCATATATGTTTAGTATTGTTATTACTTCATTGTCTATGGTAGCTTTCAGGAAGATGTAGTTTCCTTCCTTATTTCTTTTAATTAGATCTAGTTTTGTTTTTACTTTGTGTAAGATCAGGACTGCTACCTCTGCTTTTTTTTCAGTAGAAGTATAATAAATTTTGCTCCAGCCCCTTACCTTTACTCTGTGTGTGTCTCTCTCTGCTTCAAGCATTTTTTTTTGTAAACAACATATAGTACACTTCTGGTTTTTGATACACTCTGTATCTGCTTCCATTTTGTGGGAGAGTTCATACCATTCATATTCACAGTTAGGATTACTAACTCTGTACTTCTTTTATCCCATCTTTTCTAAAGTTTGTCCTCTTTCCTTTCATCCTTTCTCTCCTTGACAATGTTCTGCTTCTGGCCTACCACCTCACCCATCTACCCAGTCTTCTGTCCATCACTTACCCTGCCACCTTCACTTAATACCCTCTCCTCCTACTTTCCTGTCTGGTAAGATAGATTTCTAATTCTTTTCTCATTATATTTGAATTCATTTTAAATTAAAATTTAAAATAAGAAAATAAAATAAAAATGTTGCCATGTACCCAGCAGACCATAAGAGAGGATTCAATATAAAGCAACGAATGTCCATTTCAAGGAAAACCATATAATAAATAGTATTAATAAATAATACCATAATATACGTTAATTTCTAAGCTGCCTTTTTTCTTTTTGCTTTATTTTATGTTTTCTTTTGACCTCTGCTCTGCATTTTACTTTATTTTCCTCTCCCTCCCAAGGAGACTACTACTTACTGTGGAGATTTATATATACATTCATAATGCATACATACATATGTGTGTACATACAAATATGTGTGTATGTGTATATATATGTAATATGCATGTGTATATATATACACGTGCAGATATTCATATGCGCAGATACACACAAACATATATACATATACTTACATATAGCCACACATATATACATTACATAGACATTAACATACATACGTTCACTCACACACATACATGTAAAAATATATTGTCATCTATTTCTCTCTGTAGGTGGATAGCATCTTCCCACATGAGTCCAAGTTTTCCCAGATTTTTCTAAATTCACTAGTAATCATTTCCTATGCAACAACAATATTCTGAACAATTTTCTTTAATTGGTTCTCATATTTTTATATCAAGATTCTTTTTTTTGATCATACCTTTAAAGCAGTCTGATTATTCTTATGTTTTCTCTTCTTCATCTGTTCTCCAGATCAGTTGTTTTTCTTATAAGATGTTTCATATTTTCTTCTACTTTTCATTCTTTCTATTTTCTTTTATTATTTCTTGATCTCTTATTACTTCACTGGCTTCCCCTTGCCCAATTCTAATTTTCAAGGAATAATTTTCTTCCTTAAGATTCTGGATCTCCTTTTCCAGTTGTTTTACTTTCTTTTCATTATCTTGCTGTTTCTTGGATCGTTCTTATTTTAAAAAATCCTCAATCTCCCCTATCTTATTTTTGAAGTCTTTTTTGAGTTCTTCTATGAATTCATTTTTGGTAGGTGACCATTTGACATTATTCTTCAGGGGAGAAGCTTTTTTTTTCTTCAGTATCTTCCTCTGAAGATGAACCCCAATATTCTCCAGTCCTATATTAACCGTCTGTAGTTAGGTTCTTTCTTTTTTTGCCTGCTCTTTCATTTATTTTTTTTACCAGCTAATTATTATAATCACTTCTAATCCTGGGGTGAGGAAGATACTGCCTGTGGCCTCTGGTCTTTCTTGTTGTGATTTTTTTTAGCTTTGTCTTGGTCCCAACTTCGACACTCTTTTCCCACTCCAAGCCACAGCTAGGGCACCTGAGAACACTATGCTAGAAATGCCCCTCTTCCCTGAGAGAGAATCTTCCAATGGCTGTAACCTTCAGTTCTTCCGTCTGTCTTGGAACTGAGACCAAGACCTCAGTGCTCTTTGAAGTATCCAAGCTACCAGCATCCTTGTCTCAGTACTTCTGCACTCACAAGGGATCAACTGTTTCCTTCTTGCTCAAGACCATATCTCAGGAGCATGGCTGGGATTGGCTTCTCTTGTCAGTAGAGGTTCCATCAATCTCCTCCTACTCAGATGTCTGACAACCCACACAGTCAGGGAGGTAAACATTTTTGTGCCTAAGGTCAAAGCTATGCCTAAATTCAGCTACCCCAAGGGATCACCATTTTTTATTTCAGCAGAGATAGCTCTAGGTGTTTATACTTGACTCTGGCTGAAACTCTATTTTGGGATATTTCTTCAGATCTTCTTTGCTTGTCCCAGGAGGACCACTGTTATCTTTCAATTCTTGTTTATTTTTGCCACTGAACATTCACACTGAGGTGTTATTTTATCTTGCTTGCGGAGGAAATCTAGTGTGCTTGGAATTTTTTTTTATCGACACTGCCACCTTCCCAGAACCCTCTTTAGATTTCTATATTTAATCGATTGTGGGTTTATTCCATCTTTGAGACAATACTGATGAGAGTGAGGTTCAAGCAATGTCCATTGCCCACCCTTTCATATTTCCCTTCACATTAATAAGTTTCTCATGCCTCTTCATGTGCATAATTTATCCCATTCTCCCTCTCTCTTCCTTCAGAACCCAGTGTACTCTTTCTCATCCATTAATTATTTTGTTATTCCCTCAAATTTACCTTATACCTATACCCTGTCTTATACCTTTACCCTTCTTGCTATACTATTTTTTTAAGCAATTGGGGTTAAGTAACTTGCTCAATTTACACAGTTACACGCCAGTTATTTCTGGGTATGGTGCTAAGTATCTGATCCCGGATTCGATCCCCAGGTCATTCCGACACTGGGGCCAGTGCTCTTATTTGCTGAGCCACCTGGCCTCCCCAAAAAATCATCTTGCCCAAATCCTCCTTTTTTTTTTAAAGCAATCGGGATTAAGTAACTTGTTCAAGGTTACATGGCCAGTTATTTCTGGGTGTGGTGCTGAGTATCTGAGCCCGGTTTTGATCCAGGTCATCCGGACACTGGAGCTGGTGCTTGTACTCACTGAGCCACCTGGCCGCCCCTTTTGCTATACTATTAATGATAAGTATTTGAAAAATTATAAGTATCATCTTCCCACATAGGATCATAAATATTTCATCTCAGTTAAACCCCTTCTCTTTTCTTTTTCCTTTTTAGGTTTCTCTTAAGTCTTGATGTTGGAATTCAAATATATTTGATCAATTCTGGCCTTCTCCTTATGAAATATAGAAATCCACCTATTTCATTGAATGGTAATTTTTCCCTTGAAGTATTATGTTTAATTTCACTGGGTAGGTAACTCCTGGTGGTAGTCCTAGTTCTTTTGCCTTCCAGAATACCATGTCCCATGACCTCTGATCATTTAATGTTGCAGTTGCTAAATTCTATGTAATCCTGATCATGACTTATCAATATTTGAATTCCTGGCCCCTTGCAGTTTTTTTTTTCCTGGACCTGATAGTTCTCACATTTGGCTATGATTTTCCTTGGAGTTTTTATTTTGTGATCCCTTTCCTGAGGTGATCAGTGGATATTTTCAATGCCTACTTTGCCCTTTGGTTCCCAGATATAAGAACTTTTTAAAAATATGGTTTCTTAAATGCCATCTAGGTCCTCTTCTTGACTATGGATTTCTGGTATTCCAATCATTCTGACATTGTCTCTCCTGGATCTATTTTCCAGATCAGTTCTTTTTTAAAGAGATATTTTACATTTTCTTGTATTTGTTCATTATTTTGCATTTGATTGATTCTTTATATCTCATAGAGTCATTAGCTTCCACTTGCCCAACTCAACTTTTTAAGGAATTGATTTCCTCAGTTTTTTTTTTTTTTTAATTTTCTTTTCCATTTGGGAAATTGTACTTTTAAGGAGTTATTTTCTTTAGCAAATTTTTGTATTTTCCTTTCCATTTGGGTTTTCTTTTCCCAAGATATTGACTCTCTTTTAATAATTCTCTTTTTGAAATTTTTTATAATTTTTTGCTTTTTTTGGAGGGCAAATGGGGTTAAGTGACTAGCCCAAGGTCACACGGCTAGTAAGTGTCAAGTGTCTGAGGCTGGATTTGAACTCAGGTCCTCCCAACTTAAGGGCAGTGCTTTACTCACTGTGCCTCCTCGCTGCCCCATTTCCATAATTCTCTTTCATTAGTCTCATCTTTCCCAAGTTTTTCTTTTACCTCTCTTATATGATATTTAAAGACCTCCTTTTGAACTCTTCCACAAGTATTTTCTTGGCTTGTGACCACTTCCCAATTTTTTTTGGGGGGAGGGCTCTGTCCAGAGGTATTTTGATGTTGTTGTCCTCTTCTGACTTTATATTTGGATCTTCCCTTTCACCATGGTATTTTCAATGGTCATATTCTTTTTTTATTGTTATTGTTGTTTTTTGCTCATCTTTTTTTTTTCCTTTTTCAATTCTTTTAAATTTGAGCTGTGCTCCTAGAGGGGAAAGGGCACTGTCTGAGGCTGTTTGTGACAGTGGCTTCAGGATCTGGCTGTTTACCTGGTGCTGTTGCCCTGAGGTCTAAGGGGGTCTTCTGGTTCTGCTCTGAAAGAATGGGATGGGGGTCCTGGTGCTGGTGTCTGGCATCTGCTGATACTGGTAGGATGTTTCTCCAGGGCTTCACTGAAGGATGTGGCACTCTGGCTGCTGGAAACTACCTATTTGGATTGGTACCAGTAGGGTTGGAGTCTACAAATAGGGCTTTGCTGAAGCAGGTTGGGGGTGAGTCTGGTGTTGGCTTTTGCCTACTCCACTGCCCTGGGCCTCAGGATCTCTCACTATTTTGCTGAGTTAGGGGTTGATGATGCCTTGCTCGGATACTTCCTGCCCTAGAGTATGCTCTCCTTTTGCCCAAGTGAGACAAGCATTTCCTGCTGATCTACCTTCCTGCTGATCTACCTAGTTTCTTACACTCAAATATTTTTCACCCCATTTTTCTGGTTCTGCTATTCCAGGCTTTGTATTGGGGTAATATTTTATGATTGTTTGAATGGTAAAATGGGAGAGTGGTGGAAATTTATTGTTTATTCTACCATATTGGCTCCCAGATGTCTTTTTTCTAAGAAGAAATACAAAGTCTTCCATTTGTCATTTAAAGCTTTTTACAACCTGACTTCAGTTTACCTTTCTAGGTTTTCTTAGTTTACAATTCAGCCAAACTGGCATTCTTTCTTTACAAGGCATTCCATACCCATTCTCTGTGCTTTGGCACACAGGCTCCCCATCTCAGACTCACCACCTCATCTATTGCCTTCAATGTACTCCTACACTACCTCTTAGAATTCCAAGATATCTGCAAATTTGGCTAAAGTGTTACCTTCTACAGGAAGTTTCTCTTGATTCCCCAACTTCTAGTGCTTCTAATCCAATCCAAAAGTAATTACCTTGTATTTACTTGGTTCTTATTTTTAATGTTTATTTCCTGTTTTTTGGTATTTAAAGTATTTGTATATGTTATTTCACCCAATAAAATGTAAGCTCTCTTAGGACAGGGACTTTAAAAATATTCTATACTGAGTGTTAGTTTCTGTAACAAAGATAGATACCTAAGAAATGCTTATAGATTTATTTGACACAATGCAGTACAATTATTGGTATTGGTTTTTATATGGGAAAATTTTAATATCTGAACATTATGTTCTTCATGGCACATATATAATTATTTTGTTCTAAGCTGAGATTCATGTTAAGCCTTTACGGACATATGATAGTGAAGTACAATAGGCTTTCTTAAGAATCATCTTTGTTTATAAGCCGTAGTCTACACAAATATTTTAGCTTGAGTCCAGGTGTCAATATGGGTGATGTTTGTTGTAAGTTTACAAGTTTGGCTATGAAACTGCTTATGTCCTCACCATTATACAGTAAAAAGAATATTGAATTTCCAAATTTGCTTGTAATTATGTGAAGTAATTTATACCCTTCCTCCCCCACCCATGAATATATAGTTATATAATATATACAAAAATCACATTTGAACAGTTGATTCTGGAAACTGTTTTTCTTTTTTCTCTTTTTTTTCCTTGCCTTATTTCATTGAAATAAGAAATTTCTTCTACCACTGTTTTGCAATACATGCTTTGCAACATAATATCTACTGGGAACTTATATGATTTGCTTTAGTTCATGGAACTTATATATGTCAGATATGGGGCTTGAATTCAGATGCTACTTATTTATTGAGGAGATTTGCTAGCCACTAAGACACACTGCCTTTTGGGACTAGTGATACAAAAATGAAATGATATGGTACTGGTAGAAACATGACCTACGAGCAGCTCAGGCTTCCACCTTCCCCAATCAATGTAAAAGGGGACTCTGAACAAACTTTGGAGCTGCAGAACCCACAAAATAACACAGAGAAGCTAAGCTCCCACAGAGGACAGCCAGGCAGGCCTGCAGGAAGTGGCCAGCACAGCTCTCTGGAAGCAGAGCCCAGCCCCATGCCAAGGCTTTTGCCCCAAGGTGGGCCTCACCAGCTGCCCCCCAGAGGGACTCCAGATCAGCAGCAGCTGTGGCCATTTCCAGATTTATCAACACATAGATGCGAAGGACAAAGTGAGAGGTCAGCACAGTCTAGACTTTGGGACCCAGTAAGTGGGAGTGCATGGCTTTTGCCCCCAGGGCAAGAAGCCCCTGAGACTCCCTGCACAGGCAGCCAGTGCCACATGGCAGCTTCACCTCCTGGCCTGCAGAGTGTAGAGGGAACAAGCGACCAGTCTCAGGGGTAATTGCTCTTGCTTTAACAAACCTGCTTGGAAATGGATTGCAGTCTAGGGTGAAGGTCCTGGGGTGCATAACCAGCTTGCCAGAGCACATGGAGGCCTCAGAGAGGGCACCCATCTAATACCTCTGGCAGCTGAGAAAACCTCAGAGTTTGGGACGAAAGCTCCCTTGTCTGGTAGCAGAGTCCTACCGTGTCAAAAAGCCCAAAAGTCAAGTTATTGAGTGGCAAAATGACCAGGCAAAGAAAACAAAGCATAAAGAAAATTCCAACATTAGACTCCTATTTTGGGGACAAAAAGGAGCAAAGCATGGAATAGGAGGAAGACAGTGAAGTCAGAACTCCTGCACCAAAAGCTTCAAAGGAAAAAAACGAGCTGGTTACAGGCCACAGAGGACCTTAAAGAGCAGATAAGAGAAGTGGAGGAAAAATTGGGAAGAGAAATGTGAATGATTCAAGAAAAATTATGAAATGAGAGTCAACAGCCTGACTGAGGAAAATAACACCTTAAAAAAACAGACTAACTCAAATGGCAAAGGAGACTCAAAAAGGCAATGAGAAGAAGAATGCCTTAAAAAGCTGAATTTGTCAGATGGAAAAAGAATCTCAAAAGCTCACTGAGGAGAATCATTGCTTCTGAATTTGATTGGAGCAAATGGAAGCTAGTGACTTTATGAGAAATCAGGATGCTGTTAAACAGATCCAAACAAAGGGAAGAATAGAATGCAATGTGAAATATCTCATGGGAAAAACCACTGACCTGGAAAATAGTTCCAGGAGAGATAATTTAAAAATTATTGGACTACCTGAAAGCCACGATCAAAGTAAGAACCTAGAAATCATCCTCCAGGAAGTTCTCAAAGAAAACTGCCCCGGTGTTTTAGAACCAGAGGGCAAAACAGAGGTTGAAAGAATCCACCAATCACCTACTGAAAAAGATCCCAAAAAGGAAAATCCAAGGAATATTATAGCCAGGTTCTGGAATTCCCAGATTAAGGATAGAATATTACAAGCAGCCAGGAAGAAACAATTTGAATATTGTGGAAATGCAATCAGGATAAACCAGGGTCTGGCAGCTTCTACACTGAGTGATTGAAGGGCTTGGAATATGATATTCTGGATGGCAATGGAGCTGGGATTAAAACCAAGAATCACTTACCCAGCAAAACTGAGTATCATGTTTCAGGGGAAAATATGGTCATTCAGTGTAATGGAGGACTTTCAAGCATTCTTGCTGAAAAAACCAGAGTTGAATAGAAAATTTGGCATTCAGATACAAGAAGCAAGAGAAGCATGAGAAGGTAAACAGGGAAAATAAATCATAAAGAAGTTATCAACTTTTAAATATTAACATTCCTACATAGAAAAATGATAACTGTAACTTATGAAACTTTTCTCAGTACGAAAATAGTTGCAGGGAATAGAAATATATATATATTTCTCTCTCTATATATATATTTCTATATATATATTACCTATATTATATATGTCTATATATGAGGGTACATGGCCATATGAATACATAGGTGAATGTGTGTATATATGTTTACATGTATACCTAGATAGAGGGCACAGGACCAATTTAAAAGAAAGGGATGATACTTACAAGGTGAAATTAAGAGGTGAGAGAGGAATATAATGATAGGAGATGGGGAGAGACAGAATGGGGTAAACTATCTCATTTAGAAGAGCCAAGGGAAAATGGTTACAATGGTGGGGAAGAATAGGAAGGCAAAAGGGAATGTGTAAACCCTATTCCCATTGAATTTGCCTTGGGAAGGGAATTAAATACACACTAAATAGGGTATCTAACCCTACAGGAGAGTAGAGGGGAAGGGGATGAGAGGGGGGATGATGGAAGGGAGGGTAGGCTGGGGGGGGGGGGGGAAGTTGGAAGCAACCACTTTTGAAAAGGGACAGGATCAAAGTAGAGAATAGAACCAATGGGAGGTGGGATAGGAGGGAGGGAAATATAGTCAGTCTTTTACAATATATCTACTATGTTATTGTTTTGCATTAGCCACACATGTACAACCTATACTGGACTGCTTATCTTCCCAGTAAGTGTGGGTGACAAGGGAGGAAGGGAATGAATCTGGAATTCAAAGTTTTAAAAATCAAATACTTAAATATGTGTATATATATATATATATGTGTGTGTGTGTATACATATATATGTACTATTATTAATACTATTTTACATGTAATTGGGACATAATATATACAGGCACTGGGGCATAGAGATCCACCATGCCCTACTGGAAAAGTTGAAAGGGGTATGAGAGAAAATATGGGAGAGAGCAAATTGGAGGAGGGGATATCCTGTTGGACTGCTATTTTGGCATGGTGGATAGGGTTAAAACCGGGAGAAAATTTGCAACTCAAACTTTGGCAGAAATGATCGATATAAATTAGAAAAAAGAAAAAAAAAGAAAACCATATTTACATGTAATTGGAAGAAAATTAAATACCATAAGATAGTAAATTAAAAGAAAAGAAAGAAATGATATGGTACTTCTTTTAAGGGAGTTTACATTCTCCTACTTTGTGGGAGGGGAAGAAGTAAAATATAGAAAACAATCAGAAGTTCAAATAGAAGAAAGTATTAATAAATTGGAGCATGGTGAGGAAGGTTGAGGAAAAATCTCCTGTAGGTGAAATATGAGCTGAACTCTGAAGGTAATTAGTGATTTCAAAAGATAGAGTGGAAGAGGGAGAGTAAAATGGGTTTAACTCAGGCTCTTGAGCTATTTTCCCAACCACTACTCACATTGGCAGAACCAATCTCTATAGCATGCTGCTATTTGTCCTTTCAGGATTCTCTGGGTAATTTTGAAGTGATGAGGTAGTATTGCTGCCTAATGCTATAGGCCATGTGTCCTTCTTCAAAATAATTATCAATTAATATCAACTTGCCAGCCAAACTAATCCTCTAATAGAAAGGAGGTATTTACCAAAGTGACTATGGTAAGAGCAGATGTAGAAAATATTTCCTTAAAATATGGAACACACTCACACAAATATATATGAAATCAAGGGAACGATAACCTCATGCTTAGAGTACATGTCACAATGGGGACAAATCAAAGGTTTTTGTTTGTTTTTTTTAGTCCTCATTATTTACCTCTAACTTTGGTACAGCTTTCTGCAAGACTCCTTAGAGAGTTTTGCAAGTTACTTTTCTCCTTCGTCATTTATCCTTGGTTCTCAATGTAGCAATTGACTCATTGAAGATACTCCTAGGGCTAGGAAGTAGATGGGGAGTCCAGAAAAACTTCTTGAACTTCACGAGACCTTGAAATAATCAATGAAATTGTGATAGGGGAGAGGAAATGAGGCCAAAAATCTCCTCATTCACAAGTGAATCTTTCTTAAGGGCTTCATCAAAACTTCCTTTGGGGTCACCATTCGAATCTCTGACGCCAAAGTCACTTCATATTTTATATGTCTCAGAGTGTGTGTCAAAACAAGTCCCTCAAGCAATCTGAATTTTAAATGTTAAAAAGCCTTTTGATTGACCCAGGGAAGGGTACAGATCTTATTCTCACGTCATTCAATATGACTAATTGGTTGAATCAGCTGATACATATTCTCAATGATAAAAATTTGGGGTGGGGTAATTGAATCTATGGACACACCATATTACAGTGCAGATTATTAATGACTTTCCATATCTTATACAGGTGCAAGGGATTAGAAAATCACTTATGGGAAATTGGTAAAAACATTTTCCTGTGATATAGAGTGTATGAGGGTGCTGAATATGAAGAAAATCTGAAAGATATGCTTGTAACCACTTGGTTAAGGAGTTTATACACCTAAAGAAAAAAAAATCCTTAGTCTGAGGGGCAAGAGAGAGGTAGTTGAGGGCAGATGGAACATGATAGGCCTTGTACCTAATGATAACAATTTGGCATCTATGTAAAGATAGATTGGGGAGGAGAAGGACTGGAAGTAGGGATACCAATCATCTTAGTATACATTAGATTTATCAACATGTAAAACCAGATTAAAAAGTGTCTTTAAGACAAGATACAAGATAAATGTAGCAAAAATTTCAAGACATACACACAGATACACATATACACAAACATACATACATACACACATGCATGTGTGTATTTAGTTTCTATATACTTGCTATTTATAAATGTTCAATCCAATTTTTTTATATACACATTCTTGCTAATGAGTACAAATTCTCTTTAAATACACAGAAATATTCATCAACAAGCAAATTAGCCCAGAATGTATTTCCTGATACCATTTTTTTCTCCCTTTTAGATATTTCTATCTCCTCCTACTCCTTGCTTGCTCAGGAATCTAAAAGACCTTGATCAGTGGATGTACTTTGAGCAAAATCCTTTTACCCTTAAACTTTAATTCCCAGGAAAATCAACCACCAAGTCCATTGATTCACTGTATGACTTCCTCCCTGCTTTGGCCAGTAGGCATGTGCTTACTGTAAAGATTAATATGTATGCACAGTAATAGTATACCCAGGACAGGGACTTTTTAATATTTTCTTTTCAATAATGTCTCTCACACACCTATATACCTTAGGAAGCTTTGATAAAATTATACATGTGTAGCAAAATGCACCAACACATTATTTTCAAGTAGAGGTGAGTAAGCCAACCTCCAGTGCTTAAATATTTATGAGAGCTTTTAATCTTTGCTCAGGAAATATGGATAGGATGATGGTATGAAGGGTGATTTGGGAAGAGGCAGAAATACTTCCCCACATAGAGAGAAGAGTTAACAGGGCTGAATTTATTAACAGAGCAGTGACTGGAGGCTCCTAGAGGCATTCAGACCTTCTGATTAGTGTTCCCTGAAATCCAGGAATGCAAGATGTCCAAGATGATGAGAACAGTCAAGGGGACAATTAATGTCAAAGGGACATGCTATACACAAATATACATACATACAATATCCATTTATCCATCTATATATGTATATTATGTGTATATATGTTTGTGTTTATAGGTATATGTGTATATACACACACACATATAAATATATGAGTGTGTGTATTGCATTGACCACTGTCCCATACATCTTGTTCTAACTTCAGGCTCTATGCCAACCTAGTAAAGTGAAAAGAGGCCAGGGACTGGAGTTGGAGAAGCGTAAGATCAAATCTTTCTCTGTTTACTGGGTGGCATTGGCAAATCATGTATATGCTTGGGACCTGTTTTGCTTCTGTAAAAGGAAGGGCTTGGACTAGGTGCTCTCTTTGGTCCTTGCCACTTTGATATCCTTTGATGCACCAGTTATTGACCTCTGAATCCCAATTGTTGTATTTGTCCCTCTATTGGACAGAAAATATTTCTCTTTTTAACACTGTACCACCCTGGCACCTATGTAGAAATCTGCACACTATATATGCTCAATAAATGTTGACCAGTTATCCAAATGCTCACTGAATGTCAATAGAAATACCATGGTAAATCTTCTGTCCTCCAAAGATAAAGGCAGTAAATGAGTTAAACATACTAGGATGGAAGTGAATGCATTGCTTGGTCAAGCAGCTAGGGCATGTAGTGAATATATTGTTAAACTCAGATTCAGGAAAACCTGGGTTTTCCTATGACCCTCACTATATGACTTTGGACAATCCATTTAACCTCAGTGCCTCGGTTTCCTCATCTGTAAAATTAAGAGATTTATTTCATGGCCTCTAAGGTGCCTTCTAGCTCTAAATTTATGAATATACTCATACACACACATAATTTCAGTCCTGTGATAAAACTTGCAGCACATTAGTTTTTAGTGTTTCAGGGACACATTTCATTTCTAGCCAAAGGGATGTGTTATTAATATTGTTCATACTCATTTTCATTTAAATGACACATTTTAATTGTAAGTGATATTTTTATTCAAAGTTTCCTTGCCACTGTGAGTCTTAATTTTTTTTAGAGGAAAACAAATTTACATCAAGAATTCCTCTTGATTTGGATTAACTAGAGATCACATTCAGATTTTGGACATTTCCTTGTCTTTGTGTCCACATGCACATGCATAAGTATAATTGTGGAGTACACAGTATAATTGTGGAGGATTACCAAGGATAGGATACTAGAAATATTCCTTGATAGACACAATAAAATGTTTCATTAATTTCAGAGAGATAAAAATCACAAACCACTTACAGCTTAAATGAGAAAAGTATGCCCAATTAGAATGATACTCATTAAGCCAAACTCTGTCCCTTCTGTTTGAGGAACAATGAATAACCATCAGTCTAGATCCAAATAATTTTCATCTAAAACAATGACTGTGACAAGTCTCACTACAGTTGTAGCATTACAGGACTTCACATTTGAGTTTGTTTTTATTGATTGCCAAGCATTGACAAAGAAGCCTACAAAATTTTTGAAAAATACAATTTAATACTTTTGGTGAAGGATAATATGGCAGTGGCAAAGTTGCGTAAAGAAAAGGACACTAATGGAAGTCAAGAGAACTCAGTTTGAGTAGTGTATTTGCCATATCCTCTCTATTTAGCAATGTAGTTAATTCACATCTCTGAATTGGTTTTCTCAATTCTGTGATGAGTTTTGATCTAAATGATACCAAAGTTTCCTTCATGTTTTGACACTTTATAACTCCATAAGAATGTGATCAGACTCATGGTAAACAGGGCATGTGACCTGGATTTAAGGTTTTAATTTCAGAGTTTAGAGAAGGGATCCATCTGATCTGCCCATTCATTCAGCAGTGAGCAATCTGTTATATCTAAATAAATATTTATATTTTCAGTGCTATCATCATGCCATAAATTTATCACAGAGCAGAGCACAGAGGTGATCAGGTCTCAAAGCAATGGAGTGATATGCAAAAAGGGATCTGAATCCAATATTCCTCCAAGATCTATGATGAGTCTTCATATCTTACCAGTTTCCATATGACAAGAGGGCAGGCGATACTTAATCCACAGCAACAATGACTTTTGCTAGCAGTGGTCTTTGGCAATGATAATTTGAGGTTAAACTGCTCTTACTTATGCAGGGAAAATGCTTTGTTTCTGTGTAATTTATAAGCAAATATTCTTCTTTTTTAAATTCGGATTGAAATGTTTCTGAAGCACTGATTGTTGGGTCAGTGTTCAAGTGGCTGAATTTGTTACTAGTCTGAACTTCTGAGAGTGTTTCTTTTTTGTTAGAGGAGGGTGCGAGGAGGGGGGGCCTAGTCCTGGCACACATTCACCACCCTACACCCCTTGAGAAGCCTTAGATATATATCTCTTATAAGAACATAAGGTCCAAACTTAGAAAAGTGCAGATGTCTGTTTAACAACCAATTCCCTGAAAAAAATGTGTAGAGGACACATTTTAAATTTAATCTATAAGATTAACATTTTATCCTTAACTTCTTAAGGCTGGGCAAACAAACTGTCTGTCTGTCTGTCTATCTATCTATCTACCCAATCTATCTAATCTATTTCTCTATCTATATTATATACACATACATATATATATATATACACACATGTATGTGTGTAGAAAGATAGCTGTGGATAAAATGTTAGTCATATAGATTAAACTTAAAATGTGTCCTGTACACATTTTCATACATTTATTTATTTTATATGTATATATGTATAGATAGATAGGTGTGTGTTTGTGTGTGTACAACATTACTTGCAGCAGTAGCCACCATCCAAAGTGTAAGTGTTCACACTGAAACTTTGATAATTTATTCTGCAGAGTCAGTTTGAATGGGCTTTAAGCATATCCTTATCCTTACTGGAATTTTCATCATAATTAGCCTATAAAAAACAGTAACTTTGGGATGCAACAATTATCTGAAGACAGAAGACTTCTACATTCAAGTGCTGATAATAATACCTAGAGTAAACTTGGGAGAGCTTGTCTGGGAAATAATGTTGGGGGAACTGCACAGTCAAAGCATACTTGTAAAAGGTACAATGTGGGGGAACTATTGTTCACCTAAGAAATTTCAAGTGACTATCTTGTATGTCAAAGAAAACTTTTAAAATAATGCAGAAACACTCTACTTAAGGTAAATACTATAATACAAGCTATATAATGCAAATATCTATCTTTTTTAGGAAAGGAATATCCTTAAATAGGGTTTTTACTTGTATTTTACTCTATATAAAGCAATAAATGGATTTGGTCCCACCCAGGGTTTATTCTATAAATGAGCCTTATCTCTATAGACAAAAACTAATAAATTGGTGATCCCTGTAATCATGAGGAGAGAAATAGCAATCTCATGTTACTGGCCAATGATTAGGCCAATGAAAGTCATGTGGGATGCTAAGAAGACTTTTTAAATGGAATCATAACACTTAATAGACTAACTTTATTCTAAGAATTTTCCCACAAATTCATTTTTCACCAAACTGTGGAGATTTCACCTATGCTGTTGATCCAAAATTTACATACCTACCACCACCACCACCACCACCAACACCACCATCATCACCACCACCATCACTATCACCATCAGCATCTTTGGTATTCCTGCTCCAAGTGTAGTTATAAAACTTCACTTTTTCATTTAATGCAACTATCAAACACTTGATTTATTTATGTCCTGAAAATTCCTAAGTATGAGGCCGTTTATTTCTCTAAAGTGGATCATTGTCTTGCACTGGTCAAATTGTAAGACTGAAACTTTTGAAATTAAATTTTATAAAAATAATATAATCCAATATTCATGCCACTGTCTAAGCTACCCTCAAATATGTATATGCATCTCATGTATCTATAAACTTAATTCTTCTACCTAGAGTATGGAGGAGTTATTGTTTGATTAAAAAATGAAGACCTACATGACCCCTTATCTAAAGCCAGGTAGCATTTTAAAAACATAAAGTGCTAATTCAATATAAATTACTTTTCATGCCTTCATTCCTTCATCTTCACCACTGCCTAGATGGCCAACTTTCCATAATTTTATCTGTTAACATTGAAAATTGCTGCAAAACTTCTTCACAACTTTCCAGCAAATCGTCAGTGGTTTGCTTTTATATTTTTGGAAAATGCTCATCCTATTTAAAGGAAGAGAAATATGCATTTAATTTTCTGTGTGTCTTCTTGTGGCTTGCTATTATAACAGGGCAAAGCAGACATTTTAGATTTAAACAACTTACTCTTGTGATTGCTCCTAAAATGTTGAAATAAAGCAGTTGGGAGGTCTCAGAGGAGATTCCCCCACCCCATTTTGTTTTAATTCCTCTTAATGTTTTACTGATTATCGACTTTCTATTATTCTCTGAAACATTTTGTAATCCTCCTTAAATTGGTACAAAAATAGGACCCCGATTATCTCTGAGTTTTGAGTCAGAAACGGGTAGAATTCTTGGATATCTTTTCCTTTTGTACCTTGTCCTTCACCAGGGTCAGGTTTGTTTCTTTGCTTTAGTCTGAAAGCTAAAGAAAGGGTTACTTAAATGGAAGAGATGTCAGAGGCAAGGAAGCAATTGACCTTCTGCAGATGTGAAAAGAAAAAATTGAGAGTGGACTTTTGGGAATAAGGGAATAAGGAATCTAAGATTATGTAAACACCCCACCCAGAAGTAAGGGGCAATTAATTTACTTATTAAAATAATATTTTCATACTTCCTATGCACAAAGTACTTTATTGAACGATAGAGAAATAAGTGGACTTGAGTCCTACCCTAAGGCAGATAACTGTATATGTTCCTTTATGATGCAAACATTCTAGGTAGGACATGAATGACATAAAGGTTATGTACATATGTAGCTGGAACACTGGGGAAATTTTTCTATACCATACTAGATGATTTTTCTTCTTACAGCAGGAGATACCATCTCCTGCAATATGGAAACATGTAATTTCATATATGAATATAATTCCAGTCCCTAGAGATAGCATGTGATATCACCAGTATCTGAATACTCTCCACACTTTTCTTGAATTAATCAAATTTGTTTCGTGTGCCAAATAGGAATATGTTATTATTTGTTGTGTAAAGGTAGAATTTAGTGATCAAAATAGAACTACAATACTGGGAAATAAGAGTTAAAAACAGATAACATCTTAGAATATTTGCTCTTTGAAGACAGCAAAAGGAGAAAGAGAAGGAAACAAAGATATATTAAGTCCCCATTCTATGTTAGGCACTGCATTAAGTATTTTACAAATGCTCTCTCATTTGATACAGGATATTTACCTTATTTCTCTTTGCGTCTCCCTTACACTGAACCTAACACATAGAAGACTATTAAGATGTTTGTTGACTTAACAAACAAATAAAGGAAAGAATGAGGGCTCTAGCAGAAAAGACATGGCAAAGGTATTTTGACCTAGTAGATTGCCATAAGAACTATCAAAACCAATTAAAAGAGAAGACAGAATATTAAGAACCTCTCAGAGAATCACTAAGGATCTCATTCTCTTGGTGACTGCATCACTGTTAACAGCTTAAATTATCTCTGTATATGTTATATCTGTATATCCAGGATTAATCTCCTGATGACCTGCATTTCTGTGCCACCAAATACCTATAGAACATAATGATGCTTGGTATGCAGCCGAACTTCAACATGTTCAAAGCAAATTCATCTTTCAAAGTCAAGTGATTTTATCAATAGTTACAGAAAACAAATGTAAGAAAGTGCACCGCTGATTCTATAAGCCTTAAAAATTATAGATATGCCTCCATGCAGAGTGAAGCAACCTATTTTTTTTTCTTTCTCATAATTTCTGCCATTTGTTTTAATTATTCTATGCAACATGACCAATGTGAAAATGTGTTTCATAGGAAAGTATGTGTAGAACCATATCATGCATACTGTCTTGTGGAGGAAGGGGGGAGAGAGGGGGAGTAAACTGAAAATTTATGGAAGTGAATGCTGAAAACTAAAAATTATATATATATATATATGTATATATATATATATATATGTATATATATATATATATTTAAAGAAGCCCATTCAAAGAGGAAAATATAGGCACAAAAGGAGCATTTTTAACGTTATAAAATGACTATATAAAAGCATAAACTAGTATAATAAGCAATAGAAAAATATTATAAGTATTCACATTAAAGGTTAAGGCAAGGATTAAGGCAGGGGTTAAGGCAAAGATGCCCTCTTTTCTCCTCACTCCCTCCACAGTTATTTGACTAAATTCTAAACATGCTAATGATTACAAGAAAATATAGAGAAATTAAAATAATACAGAGAAGACAAAAACGTGTCTATTTGCTGACAATGTGATGACTTAAGCTAAGTTCTGATTAGTGTAAATATAAGACTCCCTTTAGAAAGTTACACATATTTAAATTTGCACTATTCAAAGTTATGATTTTATGAACTATGATAATTGGTTCCAGAAAATAGAATTCAAATAATGCAGTCATTAAGGGGTTCATTACTTTAGCTGCTTAGAAATTCTAAGTAAACAAAAATTGATACAATTAATAGCTTAACTAAAGTAACAGCAAGCAAAATGAAAGCAGAGGAAGAAGAGGGAGAACGAGGGCGCAACAAACTCCGGGGAGCAATTGCAATTGGCGTGGAATGTCCCTGACCACATGACCTACCTCCTTATTAGAGCCAATAGGAAAAGGAGTGTTTGCCGCCCCTGCCTGACCCGCCCTAAGGGGGCACTGTAAGCATGATCCTCTCCCTCTTCCTCCTCTGCTTGTCCACCAGATTTCAGCCAGTCAGGGACCAAAGCTGGGCTTACTTCTTATTGAAGCCCGTGTCCCGGACAGACGGCCTCTTCACCGGACCAGCAGAGCCTGTGTTTGTTACCTGCCCCTCCCAGGGCCATGACCTCCCAGCTCTTCATTCTGCCCTCCATCTACAGGATCTTCTGTAGCGGCGGTGACGTAGCTGAGACCTTCTACAGGAAGGTTACGGGGCTTCCAGGGACCCAGCCTCCTGCCGTGGTGCTGACAAAGGCTTCCTCTTTGTGCACATCCTACCCTTCAGCCTCTGTCTTGTGGTCACTATCTCAAGGGGTGTTCCCTGTTCATCCTCCTGGAGCTGTTATCAAGGCTGGCCATCCTATGAAGAGATTACTGTGGCTCCATCAGTGAGAAGACTGTCTCCCTTAATGGAGCACTGTTCATGAGTTCTTGGATGAAGTGCTGGACTATGGCTGCATGCACATTACATCTGCAAAGATGCTGAGGAACTGCAGTCAAACTGAGCCTGAGGTCAGCAAGCCCTTCAACCTCTTAGAGCTCAGCAGTGTCGGTCTGTTTGGGGATGAAACACAGCAGAGCAAAGTGGCCCCAAACTGTGCAGCCAGCTGTTTGGTCTTAACTGGCTGCTGTGACCAAAGTCACAACAATGACTTTTTCCTGGATGTACTAGAAACGCTCTCAGTGCTTACTGAATCCAATGGCTCCCTGCTGAAGGTGGATGTCCAAACTGAAATCCTTTCTTCCCGGCTGCTCAGAAATGAGAATTAACTTGACCAAGCAATTCTGTCCCGGCAAATCAGAATTGAAAGGGTATGGGCAACGGATATGGGTAAATAAAGTTTGATTTCATGGTTCTGTTCAACTGGATGAGTTTGAATTCCATATTCATAGAGCCCATGGTCACTATAACTATACCTGCATGGTAATCAATCACAAAATATAACAGTCTCCATATAGAAGACAGAAGCAAAACATTTATTCAGACTCCAGAAAACCGAAACCCCAAACCAGTAATCTGATTCCATTATATTAGCAAAGAAGTTAATAAGCTATAACAGCACAGAGAGCCATAGCATCCTTTAGCCTTCCCACAAACCAATACAAAACCTAGATTTACTCACAAGCCAATCTCTCCCTGGGAAGTGTGCTCTCCTCCCAATCATTTAGCTGGCTGTGACCTCCAGCTTGCTGTGGGCTCTGCTCCAAACTTCAGTAAACTCCTCCCACCATAGGCAGCTTGTGATTACATTCAGCTATTAGGTGGGCAGAGTTTATTTTCAAAGCAAGGAAGGGCTTCAAATTCCATTAGATTTATTTTTTTTTAGGGAATAAACCCATTTATTCAAGAAGATAGCAAAGAAAAATCACAGGAGTTATACCAATTAGAATATATCAGAAAATAAACAAAATCAATGAGGTCTCCGGCAGGAAGTGAAAAATCTCTATTCAAACTAAGAAGCCACAATCTCATATAAAGAGAAAATTTCCAAAATCTCTAGGAAGACAAAAGAGAAATCGAGTATGTTAATAGGCTTCCTTGACATGTGTGCAGCTTACAAAGTTTTTTTTTTTTTCCCTATATCGCTTTTTCTAGAGTTGGTCCCAAAGAGAGTCTTATACAATGTACGATGTTTTTCAAAGGAACAAAATCTTTTCTCTCAAAAGCTCTTGAACCAACTCCACCTCTCAACATCCTGAACTACAGTTACAACACACATCTTGTTCCCTGATCATGCTCAGCAATTTCTATGTCAACCTGGAGCTACTGAAGTAGCAGCAAGCAATAACATATCAGATTTGGGTGGAAGCCTGGTTGTAATAGAGACTCTTTTTTTTTTCATTTGCAATCACCTTTTTATTATACTGTTATGGAAAAATAAAATTTCAGATTTGTTTGTATTTAATTCATTATAAGTTTCTGAAAATTTTCTTTATTTTCTGTATATTGATTGTCAGTGTTCTCTCTCTCTCTCTCTCTCTCTGTCTCTCTCTCTCTCTCTCTCTCTCTCTTTCTCTCTTTTTTTTTCTCTTTTGTCTCTCTCTCTCTCTCTCTCTCTCTCTCTCTCTCTCTCTCTCTCTCTGTCTCTCTCTCTCTGTCTCTGTCTGTCTCTGTCTCTCTCTGTCTTTCTCTCTCCCCCCTCCCTCCCTTCCTCTCTCTGTTTTTATCTCCATATATATGTACATATATATGTATATACACACACACACACATATATATATATATATACATATACATATATATATCTGTAACTTCTGTACAAACAAATTTTGATTTGTGATGTTAAGTTTATTTTGGGTGGGAAATTTAACACAGCCAGAATAAGAAAATAAGCAGTTGATTAGGGGAAAATTTCATGAATTATCTCTCATAAGCATCTAATTATCTTGGTAGAGAAGGACACAACACATGTCTATATGGTTAATATCCATCCTCCAATGACTAAGTGGTCAAAGAATAAAGGAAACAGTTGTCAAAAGAAGACATGTAAAATATTAACAACTCTTTCAAAGACTTCATCAAATAAAAATGAAGAAATATGAGAACTTTTACTTCTTGTGCAAATAATTGACAGATTTCCAAGGTGGGAATAGTGTTAGAGTTTTAGACATAAGGCAAACTAATAAAATATAGGTGGAAGTGTGAATTATTCACATCATTCTTGAAAAAAATTGAAAACTGTACAGAAAATCTTGGTTAAAATATATACTTTTGACCCAGATTTTACTTGTCAGTATATACCTCATGGGTGTCAATTACTAAAAGATATAGCTAGCAAATGTCATAATACTTATAGACATACTTTTTGTGATTTCAAAGAACTCAAAACAAAGTAGATCCTCTTTGATTAGTGGATAATTAATCAAATTGAGGAACGTGCATGCAGTTGGATGAATTAAAATTATAAACCTGAAAACACAAGGAAATATGGGAAATATGAAATGATGCAACAATGAATAAGCAGAATGAAGAAAATAATTATGTTCAATGCCCAAGAGGTATATGGAAACCAAAACTTCTACCATAGAATAAATTAATTTCTTGAAATTTTATCAAACAACCATATCCACAAAGGAAAGATATAAAAAAATATGCCTCCCTTTGAAGAATTGGGAAACTATATGTGTGGAATTTTTACTTTAATGTCTTATTGTACTTTATGTTGGTCAGTGTTTTGTTGGCTTTCCCCCCTTTGTGTGAGGTTGTCTAAAAGTTGGAAAAATGAGGAGAAATATCTTGAGAAATTTGAGGGATATAAAAACAAGAGCTCATCCATACATAAAGAAAGGGAAATTGGTTTGTAGTATATCTTTTCATTCTGAATGGTATTAGGGAGAATAAAGTAAACAAAGCAGAAGAGTGTTTTCAAGATTTAAGAAAAAAGGATCTGAAAAAGTTAAAGGGCAGTTTTTTTTTAAAAGAAATTGGGGTTAAGTAACTTGCTCAAGATTACATGGCCAGGTGTTTCTGGGTGGGTGCTAAGTGTCTGAGCCCGGATTCTATCCCAGGTCATCCCGACTCTGGGGCCGGCGCTCTTACTCACTGTGCTACCTGGCCGCCCCATTAAAGGGCATTTGAAAAGTGAAGTGAGTGGAATTAGGTGACACAGATGATTCAGGGAAGAAAAAGGACATGAACATTAGGGGAATGGATAATAGGAATAAAGCTATGTTCTCATAGTAAATTTGAACCCTCTATGGAGAAAGCAGCTGCCAGCAGTGCCTGAATTAATAAAATCACCAGGTGCTGTAAGGAAAGAGATCATTCAGTGAAGTTAAAAGGAAATAGAGATAAGTACTAATGACCAGAGACTTCTTGCTGTGTGCTATGTAGCAAAAGTATAGAGGGAGTTATTTTTCTACTTGATAGTAAAACAAACAAACAAAAAGACCCAATAACAATTCTTGGATTTTTTTTTTACTGAACTAATCAAAATACAAACAGGGATACATTATAGAGCCAGAAAAATATAGCAATAAAATTTATTTGGAGTAACAAAAGATGTATAATTTCCAAGAAAATAGTGAAAAATAGAAATTAAGGGGGTGCAACCCTTATAGATTTCAAAAGCTACAGAAATTATACAACTCTGTCCCTGAGGATACATTTGGATTCTGACAGAAAGATTCCAGTACTTTTCAAACTTTATGACCAGTGCCCATTTCTTGTGATTCCTAAGAGCAATGACTTTAGCAAAAGAAACATAGGAATCATTTCTAAGTCCTTAGAAAGAAATTGTTTATAGTAGAAGATATGTAGTCTTCTGCTTGCTTTACCTATTGAAAGAAGGTATTTTAAATGGACATGGAGATTTTGTAAATGAGCCAGTGTTTCTGAGAGATGATTTAGAAGAATTTGAGGATATGCAGGAGATTTGGGGACTTGCATAGAAGCAAGATATCATCAAGATGAAAAACTTCAAATAACTAGAAATCTTCTCCATCTCTCCCTCTGCCAAAAGTAGAATACCCAATTAATTATTGGCTTGCTTTAAATACTTTTATGTTCCTCTGATCCAACCATTCTGGAAATCAATTTAGAACTATGCCCAAAGGGCATTCAAACTGTTCATACCCTCTGATCCAGCAATAACACTACTAGATCTATATCCCAAAGAGATCATAAGAAAGAGAAAATGACTGACATGTACAAAAATATTTATAGCAGATCTTTTTGGGGTGGCAAAGAATTGTATATTGAGAGAGGTCCCGTCAATTGGGGAATGGCTAAGCAAGTTGTGGTACATGAATGAAATAGAATATTATTCTTCTATAAAAAAAAATATGAGCAAATGAATTTCAGGGAAAAAAAAACCTGGAAAGACTTACAAGAACAGAGACTGAGTAAAGTGAGCAGAACCAGGAGAACATTGTCTACAGTTAACACAATATTATGTGATGACTAACTATGACTGACTTAGCTCTTCTCAGGAATACAATGATCTAAGATAATTCTAAGACTTATCATGAAAAGTGCCATCGACATCCAGAGAAAAACTATGGAGTTTGAATGCAGATTGAAGCATGATATTTTCATTTTTTTGGCTTTTTTACATTTTGTGGCTTTTCCCTTTTATTCTGTTTCTTTTTTCACAACAGGACTAATGTGGTAATATGTTTAATATAACTATACATGTACAAGCTATATCACATTGCTTACTATCGGGGGGGAGGAATTAAATTTGGAACTCAAAATCTTATGAAAATCAATGTTCAAAACTATCTTTACATGTAATTGGAAAAAAAGGAAAATACTATAAATAAAAATAAAGACTTTTTTTCTTTAAAAAGATGATAATTTTACAATAAAAAGGTGCCATTCTGGACCTGATTTTGACCAACATCTAGTATCTGGTTACTGAAGGAGAATCCAATGGAAACTTTGGGACTAAGCAATAAGCATATCTTAGAAATCACATTAGAGAAAGAATAGAAAAGCAGAACATAGTTTTACATGAATCATGATCATTAGCAGGCAAATTTCAAAGAATTCAGAGGAAAGTTTAAAGGGATGCCAAGTACAGAAATTTAATACAGTAAGTAAGCCCAGAAGAGAAGTCTTAAGAAGTTTTTGAAGACAAAAAGAGAAGCAATTCCAATAAGGAAGAAAAGATGGAGCTTTCCAAAGAGCTGATAGGGTTGCACTCAAGTATTTTCTTTTTTTCCCTTTTCTTTTTTTAAAGATATGGATAAAAGATGAAAGCAAGAGCAGGTGATGGAAGAATAAATTTGAAAAATCTGGCATGGTAACTAATAACAGCTAGCAAGGATAAGGTGTGAAAAGTACTTTATTCTTTATTTCTCACTTTTCCGACTTCCCTGTCTTCCTTCAACTGTCAGCCAAAATTCTACATTCTCTAAGAAACTTTTCCCAATTACCCCCCCTGCCACCTTTTACATTCCCTCCATTGATTATCTCCAATTTAGTCTTTATTTGTCTTATATGTAAATGGTGGTTTGCCTGATTTTTTTTCTCACTTTAGGCTGTAAAATTCTTTGAGAGCAATTATTGTCTTTTACATTTCTCTATAGCCCCAACATTAATCACAATATTTAAAATACAACATGTTGCTATATATTTTGTCATTTTATACTATACAAATATTTTGAGACACATTAAAATAGATATTGAATGTTAAAGACATCAAAACTATTTTAATCCAGAATTGGGGAAAAGAAGAGGATATTAATTACCAGAAATATGACAGAACTTACTAAATGGGAAAACTAATATAAATTTTTTAAGGGTGTTGTTTCCCTCCAGGTTGTATGGAAAAGTTTGTTCTATAAGGGCATGTGTTCCCCAGATGCTAATATAACCTGTCTTTCAATTATAATGCTGAATCTGTAGGACTCATCAAATAAACATATGGGAAGACTGTTTTGTGACAATGCTATTCCCTTTTCAGTAAAGGGGGTGAGGAGGGATGGGGTGGGCTGGGAAATGTGATATGGTAAGACACACAAGTGTGATGGTCAATTAACTAGGAACTCAAACAACAGATTTATCATGCCATCACCTCTTCCATCTGCCTCTGAATCTCCTCTGTCTTTCAATATTGGATCAAGAAACCCATTTAAAGTGAAGAAAAGAAAATTAGATTTTCTTCTTGCAATTCAGACTTTTATCTTTCTTTAGAGCTTAGGAGAGGTACAATTCTTATTTTAGGAATCTCTTTCCAAAAATGGTGTTTAACATCATATTATCATGGAAAATAATCACTAATCTCTTAAGTTCAGTATAATATTCTTTTCATGTTGATTGACTAATTGTAGAAGCATTTCTTTTGTCTCTGTCCTGCCTACTTTTATTTGAACACTTGGAAATGAAAAGTAAGACCTCATAACAAGCACATATAATAAAGTAATATGAATCCCCTCATGGGCCATGTCCTAAAAAGGATGCCTCAATCTGAATTTTCAGTACATCATAACCTCTGGGAGGAGGTGGGTGGTATGATTCATCTTCAATCTTTTGTACTTGCTATTTTTCATTGCATTAATCACAGATTGAAAGTTTTTTTCAAAATTGTTTGTCTTTATAATATTATTGTTGTTGGAGAAATTCTTCTTAGTTCTGCTCATTATCATCAGTTCATAAAATTCTACTTAGTTTCTTCTTGCATTGTTTATTTCATCATTTCTTATAGTACCACAATAATTCATTAATTCACATACCATGAATGTTTACCTCTTTCCCTGAAAGTTTCTAGTTTTTTTTTTGTTATAATGAAAAGAAATGCTATATGTTTTTTGAAGTATGAGTCCTTTTCCTCTTTCGCTGATCTCTTTGTAGTGTAGGCCTAGTAATCACATAGTCGGGTCAATGATTATGCAAAGTTAAAAACCGTGGGGGCATAGTGCATTTGTGTGCCTGTTTTCCCATACTCCTTTCAACATTTGTAATTTTCCTTTTCGTTATCTTTTTCAATTGGAGATATGAGTAGAATCTTCGGGTTGCTTTGATTTTAGTCTTCTAATTTATAGTGACGTGAAATAATTTTTTCATATGGTTTTTGATACTTTTTGACTTCTTCCTCTGAAAAAGACCCGTTCGTGTTCTTTGACAATTTATCAACTGGAGAAAGTTTCATAATCTTTTAAATTTGATTTATTTTTTCATATCTCCTACATAAGAGATTTTTATCAGAGAAGCACTACAAAGATACTTTTTCCCAGTTACTCATTTCTCTTCTACATTTAACTAATAGCATTAGAACTGTTTGTGCAAAAGTTTTTCCTTTTACATAAAGAAAATTGTCTGTGTGATGACCAACTTTGATAGATTGGACTCTTCTCAGCAATGCAGTGATATAAGTCAATCCCAAAAGACTCATGATGGAGAGAAATATGTGAATCCAGAGAAAGAACTAGAAAGAACTAAGTTTATATCCAGGTGGAAGCAAAATACCTGATCTTTTTCCTTCTCTCATTTGGTTTTATGTCCTCTTTACCATTTTTCATTCCAGCTGGTACAATCTGTCCTTATAACCTGACTAATGTATAATGTGAAAGTATTTACAAATCCTATACTTGACTATAAGCTGCCATGGGGGGCGGGAGGGGGACAATATATGAAACTCAAGGAATTGTGGAATTGAATCCTGTAAACTAAAAGGAAATAAAACAAATTAATAAAAAAGATTAAAAAAAATTGTCACTTTAATTTTTGTGATGCTGTCTATCACTTGCTGGTTCATCAGCTCTTCTATGAATTGATCTGAAAAATCATTTCTTGTTCCTCTAATTTGATTTTATGGACACATTTAAATCTAAGTCTATCTATTTGAAGTTTACATTGGCATATGAAATGAGATGTTCATACACACATATATATATATAATATATATGTATATGTATATGTATGTATATATAAACTGCCAAACCAATTAAAAAGTGACTCCTTACCTTCAGTGACTGGGATGTCTAAGTTTATTGAGTACTATACTACTATATTCAATTATTTCTATTATTCCTATATGTTATGGATCTATTCTATTCCACCAATAAGTCTCTATATTTTAGCCATATCTCTAGATTTAAACCATTTTAGTTATTACTGCTTTATAGTATAGTTTAAGACCTGGTATTTATAGATCTCCTTCTTTTCCACTTTTTAATTATTATTGATTATTAATATTTATTTAATATTAATACATTTAATATTTAAACATTCAAAATTAAAATAATTAATATTTAATCAGTTATTAATTATTATTGACCTTAAGATTGCTGACCTGTTGTTGCTGCATGAAATGTATATTTTTTTAGGTCTATAAAATAATTTTTTGTTGGATTAATTACTGAAAGAGTAATTAAATACATCCATTAAGTAGTATTTTTATTATATATCCTCTAACTATTAATAAATAATTATTACTTCTACAATTCTTCAGATCTGTTTCCGGCAAAGTATGTTTTATAGTTGGATATATTGCATAATATTAATAGTTACATCTTATGATATAAAACTATATAATATGCTAAATTTAATTAAATATTTAATATCATAGATGCATATGTGTATAAACATATGTGTATGTATGTGAATGCAAAATTATATACATTTATGTGTGTATAATGTTTCTTCAAAGACCTTAATCTAACTTTAATTCCATTTGGAAATGAATGGATAATGAAAACTTTTGTTTCTACTTTATTTCACCTCATGTTAAAGCAAAAACCTATCAAGGTGGTAAAACATCTCTTTTATTTGCCCCTTTTCTCCTCTGACACTGGCTGGGTCAAGCCCTCATTATCTCATGCCTGCACTATTGTAATAGCATGCTGGTTTGTCTGCCTGCCAAAAATCTGTCCTCACTCCAGTCCATCCTACTCTCAGCTGCCAAAGCAATGTTCCTAAAGCACAAGTCTGATCATGTCATCGTCTCCTCCCCTTCAATTAACTCCAGTTGCTTACTCTAACCTCCATAATCACATGGAAAATCTGCTGTTTGACATTGATAGCCCTTCATAACCTGTCTTCCCCCCCACCTTTCCTGCCTTCTTTCAATTTGCTCCCACCCAGTCACATACTCTGTGATTCAGTGACACTGGTTTCTTTTCCTTCTCTCCTAAAAGACACTCCATTTCCCAACTCAGCATATTTTCTCAAGGTGTAACCATTCTTTGAATTTCTTCCTTTTTATTTCCACCTCTTGACTTCCCTGGATTCCTTCCAGTTCCAGCTAAACCTCACTTTCTACAAATCCCTTTCGTGCTAGTATCATCCTTCTGATGGTTATACTCAATTTCCTCTGTATATCTGTCATTTGTACTTGTTGTCTCCTCATTAGAATGTGACTCCCTTGAGAGCAGGTGCTGTCTTTTATCTTTTATTGTAACCCTAGCACACAGTTGCTGACACATAGTAGGTGATTATTATTGAATGACTGATGGAATGTGGAGTTAGACACCCTAAGTCTTGGCTATACCATTTATTTCTTTGATTGGATAAGTTATGTAGTGCATTTGAACTTCTGCTTCCCAGGCTATAAAACCAGAAAGATAGAAAATTTGTGCCACATGATTATCAAAGGAACTGAAGATATAGAAGGGAATATTCAGGGTGGCAGTGGGAACCAATCTTCAAGTATTTGAAGTTGTTCCATATAAGATGAAAAAAGCTGTTTTGGTTGACCTCAGAAAAATGAACTGGGAATAATGGGAAGAAACTGGAAGGAGATAGATATAGGTTTGATAACAAAATTCTAACAATTAGATTAAACTATCAGATTAAATGAAGCTTCATATAGTAGGCACTTGATAAATGCTGAATTCTTCCTTCCTTCTCTCTCCAAAGGTGGAATTGGCTGGTTTGTGGGGTAGTTGATTCCCTCTCATCAAAAGGATTCTGGGAAGAAAAGTGATGAATTGTGGTTGCTAAAGTTATTTACAAAGATAAAAACAAATGATAGCCAAGTCAAAGGCCTGGCAATGTTTTGAATGACATACAGGTTGAAAATCTTCTCTTTCCAGGAGGTCATATTATATGATGCTTTGCGCGTTGATCAGAAAACAGTCATGTTTTCTTTTGGCAAAGCATTGTTGCCTTTCATTTTTTTTAAAGATATATGGATGATAATAACATTTCATTTGGCCTGAGTCTTTCATCAGAGTATAGAAGCACTGTTGTACAAAGCATTTTATTGTTGTTGTTATTTAGTCATTTTCAGTCATGTCCAAATGTTTGTGACCCCTTTGGGAATTGTTTTCCTTTTTGGAGGGCAATTGGGGTTAAGTGACTTGCCCAAAGTCACATGGCTACTAAGTGTGTCAAGTGTCTGAGGTCGCATTTGAACTCAGGTCCTCTTGACTCCAGGGCCGGTGCTCTATTCACTTTGCCACCTAGGCACCCCTGGGATTTTCTTGGTAAAGATACTGTAGTGGTTTGGCATCTCCCTCTCCAGCTCCTTTTGAAAGTGAGGAAACTGAGATACAAAGGGTTAAATGACTTGTCCAGTGTCACATAGCTAGTAAGGGTCTGAGCCTATATTTGAACTCAGAAAGAGGTTTCCTGACTCCAGGCCTGGCACTCTATCTCCTATGCCACCTATCTTCCCTGCGTTTTATTAAGGTGTGGAAAATGTTGCAGAACATGTGGGTTGACACTTTTAATCCCAAACTACCACAACACCACAGGGCAGTGGAGGCAATAGGAGAAGAATCTGTATGTCCTACTGAGAGGGAGTCTTGGAAATACTAAAGTTCCCTTGTGGTAATTTTAGAGTGGGATGTGGTGGTGGTGTTTCTCACTCCATGCCAGAGAGAAAGCTTTCTCTGTGACCTTTCCCTTCCTTCTAATTTTATCATAATACTATGTACATGTCTGTGTTTTTCTCAGTATTTGTCTCTGCCTCTTTCTGTTTCCCTATTTCTGTCATTCTTTCTGTCTCTTCCTCTTAGCTACAGTCTCCATCATCCCCTTCCTCCTATTCTTATTTCTTCTTCTCCCTCTTCCTTTTCCTCTTTCTCTTCCTCTCCTCCTCCTCCTCTTTTTCCTCCTCCTCCTCCTTCTTCTTCTCCTCCTTCTTTTTCTTCTCCTCCTTTTTCATCTTCTCCTCTTCCTTTTTCTTCTTCTTCTTCTCCTCCTCCTCTCTGTGTCTCTCTCTGTCTTCTCATGAAAACACATAAATAACACTCTTTCACTCCTCCTTTTGCTTTCACTGCATTTTCTTACTTTTCTCTGAGCTGCAAAAACAACAACAAAAAACCCCCCACAACCAACCCCCCCCAAAAAAGACAAAAACACCCAACAGCACCAACCCTCAAGAAGATTAGAAATAAATGAGACCTAGATTATAAATCCAGATCCACAATTGGCTCACTGCATAATCTTTGGAGAGTTATTAAGCACATTTGCTTCTTAGTTTGTTTTCTTGTGGGTGGAATGAAGGCAACAAATGCTTTTTGTCTGTTATTTCACAAGTTTGTTACAGAGAAAGAAAGGCATTTGAAGGCATTTATTAGAGATTACATCCACAGCCCACAAAACTTTTCCATCCTACAAAGGAAGTATTTGAAGAGTGGCCCCTTTTGCTAATAGATAACAAGTATCTAGAACAGAGTTTCCACACAACACCCGACATTTCCTCAATTCATTCGTTAAAAAATGAACTGGTGAGGGTGAAGATGGGTGACTAACCTTATGTAATCTCCTACCTCCTTCCAGTTTGTTAAACATTGCAAAATATTCTATCATTTTATTGTTCATGTTCAGTTATTCTTGACTAACAATATTGGGGTGAGAGGATATGGTATTTGTTCACCTAGGCTAGTACAGGTTTAATGCCTTGGGTAGAATTATACAATGCAAAGCTGGAAGGAAACCAAGGGACTATATATTTTAACCCTCTAGCCTCCAAGCTAAGAAGAGCTAAAAAATAGGTGACCTGGCAAGAAATGAATATATAAGGATACAGTCAGAAAACTACAAGAGGACAAATGGTGTTATTGTACCAGTAAGAGGTATGCTGGAATTTCCCCATTAAACAATGATATATTATAGGAGACTTCATAACATGTTTCTAATCACCATCTTGCCTAGGGTGGAGAGAAGTAGATTGTAGCATCTTCTGTGAATGTCAAAACCCTTCTCTACCTAGCAGTCTAATGTCTGTAATCGACAAGTAGACAAGCATGCTTTTTCCTTGAGGCTTTATTCTATGTTAACTCAATACATTTGTGTTGAATGGATGAGCAAACATTGGGATATACAAATAAAGATGACTTACAAGTAGCTGCAAATATGTGAACAGAATGTCGTCATCAGGGACTGACTGATTTGCCTTGGGGTAATAACTGACTTCAGAGGAAAGGATGAGATTATGAAGAGAAGAAAATCTTCAAAGAGAAGAGCATGATATAATAATGAGGGCACTGGACTTTGAATCAGGAAGACTAGGATTCATATCTGTTCTCAGACACAACCTCATGACTCTGGTTGAGTCACTTCATTCATCAAATAAGAATGTCAGTTACTTGAAGTCATGACATGTTGAATTTTCCTACCA
This sequence comes from Petaurus breviceps papuanus, assembly GCF_028583685.1. Classification (NCBI taxonomy): domain Eukaryota; kingdom Metazoa; phylum Chordata; class Mammalia; order Diprotodontia; family Petauridae; genus Petaurus; species Petaurus breviceps. The sequence goes on along the minus strand of NW_027185761.1, from coordinate 29,599,758 downwards.
TTATTCCCCATGCTTAGCATACTGCTTTATACTTAATAAACACTTAAATTTTTGACAACTGACTGACTTTAATACTCCCTACTTCAAGTTTCTTGTCCCTAAAATACAATGGTTAGACTCAATAACATTTAAGGTACCTTTCAGCTCTAAACCTATAATCAATCAATTAGCATTTATTAAGTGCCTACTATGTGCCAGGCAGTGTGCCACTTTGCATCACTGGGGATACAAAAAAGGTAAAAAAGGAGCCCCTACCATCAAGGAGCTTACAATGCAGATACCTTCAATTAGGAGAAGGAAGAGGAAGAACTCCTCTGCAAAAGGAGACTCCATAATAGTCAGAAAGGTGGTAGGAAAACAAGGAATGTGTAGTGCTCTGTAAACCTAAAAGAGTTTCAAGAAATTTTCAAAAAAAGTTTTAAGAAAGACGATTATTCTCAAAGTTCTGCTTAGTGCTAATTGCAACAGAGAGATCAAGGAATAGGGAGATATAAAAGAGGCAGGCATTACACACATCTTTGGCATTCTAGAAAGTTTCTGTATCAGCCTATTTATCTGGAACAGGCATGGGATATGGCCAATTAATAGGGTCCAGAATTGAATAGCAGGGAGACAGCAGCTCATGTTGTGCTTGGGATATTGCACAGTGACATTAACCATCTTCAGCTAGTCCCAAGAGAAAAGAACCTTTTTTATACACAAATATTCCCTGGGTTGCTTATATTATTGGAAGTCTTAGAACACAACAATCTCCTACTAACCGATTTTATATAAAATCCAGAAAAGGATGGAAAGACAAGTAATGATCATAGCAAGTTTCAACATATGGTAAGGATTTGAGTTCAACAAGTATTTATAAGTGCAAGTAGTGTGTAATGGACTGTTCTTAACAGTGAAGATTTAATGAAAAAGCAAAGAATTCCCTTCCAACAAGGAACATATATTCAACCTAGGGGCACAGCAGAGGGGCAACATACACAAAGACAAGCAAATAAATGGTACAAAAATACATTGTAATTACCCAGTGGGAGAGGACAAAATCCCTGGAAACAAAGGACTTCTTGTGAGAGGTAGAGTTTGAGATGAAAGTCATCTACATTTAATGCCTCTATTCTGTTTCCTCTTGCCTTTTATATAAAATCTTTACAATCTGTCTTCTGATTTCATCATTCAACTGGAATTACTCTCTCCAAAGCTTACAGCGTATAATTAATTGTGAAAGCTAATGGCCTTTTATTATCTGTGATCCTTCTAGATCTCTTTGCAATATTTGATAACACTACCTACTCCTAGATACACTTTATTCTCTAGATTTTTGTGACACTGCCTTTTAATAGTTCCATCAATCTGACTGCTGCTTTTCATTCTCCTTTGCCGGTTTTTCATCCATGTCATGTATAATAGCCATGAGTTTCCCCTAAATCTTTGTCCTTTTTGTCCTTGCCTTTTAAATTTTTGTTCTATATTATCTTTTTTGCAACCTCATCAACGTGTTCAAACATTTGGAGATGATTCACATATCTACATATTCAGCCCTAGTCTCTCTCCTGAGCTACCGCAATGCATCATCAACTGTGTTTTAGATATTTTGAGTTGGATGTCCTGTTAACTAACTATGTAAAGAAAAGAACTCTATCTCCCCTCTTTCCAAAACTCTTTCCTTCTTCTGAACCAAAACGTAGGGTACCACCATACTCACAATCATGCAGGCTTCCAATCTTGCTCACATTGTCAACTCCCACGTCTCTCCCCACGTATCCAATTTATTGCCAAATTCGTCATTTCTACCTTGACAGCATATCATATATTTCCCTTTATCTCCACTCACACTACCACAACCATAATTTAATGCATAATCAGCTTGTATGAAAAGTAGTTTAATGGCATTTCTAATTATATCCATGCCTCAAGTTTTCCTCTCCTCAGTTCATCCTTATTCAGCTGCTAAAGTAATGTCTCAAGAACAGAGGACTGACCATAAAACCACTCTATGAAATGTATTGTTAAACTTACTAATAGCAATAGGATCAAACAAAAAGCTTTTAAAGCTTTATATCTAGCATTTACACCTCTTCATAATAAACATAAAACCGGGCTTTACTTTTAGTTCTTCAAACAAAACTGCATTTCCCAGCTTTGTGCCTTTTCTATACCATTCCATTTCCTTGGAATATGCTGTCCTTATCTCTTCTTCTTTCTTTTCTTCCCTTAAAACTTACTTCCAATCCTACCTACTTCAGTAGGCATTTCCCAATATCTCTGAAGCTAATGCCTTCTCCAAACAGATTGCCTTCCTTCTACTCTGTATGAACTTGAATAATTTATATGTTGTCTCTGAAATATTATATATGTAGGGAGAATTTTTATCTTGCTCTGTATGCCTTGTTCTTAGCATAGTTCTTTTAATATAGTAAGTGTTTAATAACGGTTGACTGGCTGATTGATTGACTGAGTGGGTATTCCAAGAGGAAAATGTCAGGAGGGAGTTGATCCCAGGCATAGAAAAAGGTTGTACGATGGCTCACAGGACAAGTAATGTCACATGTAATGAATAACTGGTATTCTAATTTTGCCATATCTTACGTATCCAAATGAGAAGGATTAATATATGTCTGGAAAAGGTAGACTGGAGCTAAACTGCAAAAGCTTTAAATGTCAAACATAACATTATGCATTTCATTTTTTGAGGTAGTTGCGAGCCACTGAAGCTTCTTGATTTGAATAGTGACATATGGTCCCACTTGTCCTATAAAAGAAGATCCACAATTTATGTACATTTCAAAGGACAAAGCTACCTCAACTGAAATTATATTTGCACATACTAGAGACAGTAGGATGAAAATATTTATTTCAAATACAAATCTGATTTAAAGTGTGTTGTATTTTTTAATATGTATTTACACAGATAGGTGGTTATTTAAAATTATAATTAAAAAAATAAATATATATTGACTCAATTGACATACCTGGTTTTTCTGCATTTAAATTTGGTAGCTGTTTGAGATGTGAGCTCTTCCACCCAGCATGCACTTGCCTCCCCCCTGCCTCCAGGTACACCACCTCCTCCCTTCTCTTAAGGGTTTAGACTTGCCACTTCAAAATTTTCCATGGATGATGATATTTATACTCTCGTTGTTGACAATGGCTCTGGAATGTGCAAAGCTGGCTTTGCAGGAGACGATGACCCTTGGGCTGTCTTCCATTCCATTGTTGGTTGCCACTGACATCAGGGTTTGATGGTGGGTATGGGCCAGAAATACAGTTATGTGGGGGATGAGGCCCAGAGCAAGAGAGGTATTCTGACCCTGAAGTATCCCATTGAACATGGCATTGTCACCAACTGGGATGACATGGAAAAGATCTGGCATCATACTTTCTACAATGAGCTCCGTGTGGCCCCTGAAGAGCACCCTGTGCTGCTCACAGGAGCCCTCTGAAACCCCAAAGCCAACAGAGTAAAGATGACTCAGATTATGTTTGAGACCATCAATACCCCAGCTATGTACATTGCCATCAAGGTTGTGCTGTCCCTGTATGCCTCTGGTAGTACCACTGGCATTGTGATGGACTCCAGTGATGGTGTGACCCACATTGTGCCCATCTATGAAGGCTATGCCCTTCCCCACACCATCCTCCATCTGGATCTGGCTGGCTGTGATCTCACAGACTACCTCATGAAGATCCTGACAGAGAGAAGGTACAGTTGCACCACCACAGCTGAGAGGGAAATTGTGCGTGACATCAAGATGAAGCTGTGTTATGTCTCTCTGGACTTTGAGGAGGAGATGGCCACTGCTGCATCCAGCTCATCCCTGGAAAAGAGCTATGAGCTCCCTGATGCTCAGGTTATCATCATTGGCAACAAGGGGTTCCAATGCCCAAAAGTTCTCTTCCAATCATCTTTTTTAAGCATGGAATCCTGTGGAAACCATGAAACTACCTTCAACACAATCATGAAGTGTGATGTTGACATCCATAAGGAATTGTATGCCAACACCATATTGTCAGGTGATACCACCATGTACCCAGGCATTGCTGACAGGATACAGAAAGACATTACAGCCCTAGCTCCCAGCACAATGGAAATCAATATCATTGCCCCACCTGAGTGCAAATTGTCTGGATTGGAGGCTCCATCCTGGCATCTCTTTCCAGCTTCCAGCAGATGTGGATCAGCAAGCAGGAGTATGATGAATCTGGGCCCTCCTTTGTCCATGGCAAATGCTTCTAAATGAACTATTTGTGGGTTTTTTTTGCATTTTTTTGGTCAAAAGGTGTGACATGATGACATAATAATTGCCCTCCCAAAAGGATGAGATTGGCATGGCTTTATTTGATTTTGTGGGGTTTTTTGGGGGGTGCTTGATTTAAAAACTAGAATGGTGAAGGTGATGAGCAGTCTAAGTATGTTGGAGGCAAACATCCCCAAAGTTCTACAGTGTCTTCAGGACTCTGATGGTACATTTGATTTTTTTTAATATTCATTCTATATATGATATAATGCATTGTTACAGAGTTACAAGCCTCTATGAAAGTTGTCTGTCCTCTGCTAGAGCAAAGGAGTTATGAAACAAAGATCCAGATGGGGAGGGGAAGGCACTAGTATTGCTTTAAATGTAAATTATGTATTCCTTAAAGACAAAAATAACAAAAAAACTTTTTTTTATCTTTCACCTTAATTACTTATTCCTTTTTTATAGTTGTCAGTCATATTGAATGGCCCCCTAAATTCACTTTCTGCCCCCAACATAGATGTGAGTTAGGACTTTTATAATCTCTCTGCAAATTTTGATATTGGTGCCAGTATTTGGGGGAGGAGAGGAGCTTGACCTGCACACTGACTTAAGACCAGTTCAAATAAAAGTGTACACGTTAAAGAAAAAAAAATGGTAGCTGTTTGGAGGATGGATTGCAGAGAAGAGAGGAAGGGTATTCAATTAGGGGACCAATTCAATAGTCTAGGCAAGATGAGGTGGGAAGCAGATTTTGAGTTATTGCTGTATGAGTGTATGAGATGACAAATACAAGAGGTTATGTGGTGGTAGGATTTGCAAGACAAAACTGCTTGAACAAGGAGCTCAAGTGAGAGTTCAATTTCAAGAATACCTTCATACAGGTCTCAGTGACAGAATAAAAAATAGTCATCTTTTCAACAGTTATCTACATGTTGAGTTTGAGATGTCTATAGGGATCCATATAGTGATGTCTAATACAAGGTCAAAGATGTAAAATTACTGTGCAGGAGAGAGATGAGAGGTAAATATACAAATTTCAGAATCATTTGCATAGTAATGGTAATTAAAACCTTTGGGGGCTAATGAGGTCATTGAGAGCATATAAAAAGAAAATGAACCAGAATAAAGTCTCGTGAGATACCCATATATATGATACAAGATATGGATAAAGATCTTGCAAAGAGGACTGAAGAGTAGCCAGAAAGGTATGAAAGATTGAAAAGGGAATAACATTATAAAAACCAGAAAGGACAGAATTTTAAGGAAGAGTAAGTGATCAATAATTCCAAATGCTTCACAGTGGTCAAGAAGGATGAAAATCAAGAAGAGACCATTGGATATTATATGGGATACAAAATTAGAAAGTCTATTATCAGAAATGAATTGAGTCCATCATCCAGAAAGCCTATATTCTCCCTTGGTACACACATTATGTAAAAAGAAGTATTTCTCAGTACATTGGATGCATCTCATGTGAAAGTTCTATGGAAGATCATCCAGTCTTTCCAGGAACATACAATTAAATATCATTATCCCCAAAGTAGGTGTCCTTAGATGATCCACTGCTGTAATGTAATACCAAGGAAAGGCAACTTCCCAGGTTCAAAATACCAGCATAGGTGCTCTCTATTTTATTCAGTAACAAACCCAGAACAGAGAAGATCAAAACATGACATCATTCCAAATACAGCATTTACTAAGTGTGATTAAATCATCTCCAAGGCCTACCCCACCCCAGGACTTTCCAATCATTCAATCAATTACAAAGTCTCTGTTCCAAATACTTCTCCACCCCTAGGCTATACCTTAATTAAGTCCACCACAAAGCCCCTCTTCTCAAATGGAGATTAGTTTCCAAACATAAGTAAAATACATTCATTTGCTCAACCATAGAACACAAAAAGGTCAAAAGTTCCCCACCCCTGGATCACAATTGAATCTACCCCAGAGTTACATCAAGTTTAAACACAGCACTTAATACCCAAATGGAGGTCTTTTCTTCATCTTGACACGAGGCAAGTTCTCAGCAATCTTAGTTCCTGGAGAGACAAGGCTTAGCAAGGCCATAAGATACATTGCCAGTCCCTTCATGAATTTATCCTCTGTCTGTAGAACAGCCCGAGAACCCCTGAACACATTAGCAAAGCCCTCTCCCAGGATTTCTGTAAACATACAACAAGAAAATCCTTCTTCAGGGCTTCTGAACCAACAGAAAGGCTCCCAGACCCCTGCAACAACAGTACTGTCCCTCACCAGTGGACAGTATTCATTCTGTCTGCAGGACAGTCTCCAGACCCCTGCAACAACAGTACTGTCCCTCACCAGTGGACAGTATTCACTCTCTGTCTGCAGGACAGTCTCAGGCCTTCTTAACCAAATGCCAGGTTCCAGGACTTCTTCAACAGGACAGTCTTTCACCAGTGGACAAATCTGGCAAAATAACATCAAAACAGACAGACAAAGTACCAGCAAAACAGCCATGTCTCCTCAGTCCTTGGCAGCTCAGGGGGCAGGTCTCAAAAGTCCAGGGCAATTCAAAGCGGCCACCAGCAATCCTCTTAGTCTCTCTCCCTCTCCACGAGGTGCTGCTTCCAAAAAAAATCTTCCGCCTCTCTCCAGTGTCTCTCCAAATCTCCGTCACCAGCTCCTCCCACTTCAGGACTTTCTTTTCACATCAACAAGCCCATCCCACAGGTGGGATTAACAAACTCTGGGTTTTAATACAATCAATTTGAAAACCAAGCCAATACAGGGGAATCTTTAATTGCCATTACTATCACAACTGCATTCTTTTTTTTTTTTGAGGGAGGAAGGGACAATTGGGGTTAAGTGACTTGCCCAACGTCACACAGCTAGTAAGTGTTAAGTATCTGAGGCCAGATTTGAACTCAGGTCCTTCTGACTCCAGGGCTAGTGCTCTATTCACTGCACAACCTAGCTGGCCACAATCTACTGCATTCTTATGGGCCTTAGGTATCGACAAAAGAGATTCAACTAGACAATCTAAAAAAAAATTCTCTAATATTTTTTCTTGTCCAAAATCATGGTGTTTCATTACAAAATAGAGAATAACTCTCTTGAGTCCTATGACATGATCAAAAGAGCATTTAGAGTTTGATGTGAAGACAAATTTCCTAATATTTAAAGTTATCTAAAAGTAGAATGGAGTACATGAGGAGGTAGTGAATTCCTCCTTTTCAATAGTCCTTCAGGAGTAAACTGGGTAATGACTTGTCAGGTATGGGGTAGAAGGAATTACTTTTCAAGTTTGGGTTGGACTACTTGGTCACTGAGATCCCTTTCAAATGAGAAATTTTCTGGTTTGTTGATTCTTGTCCTCCAAGTAAGCAAAATACATGAGACTCTGCAAAAGTAACAGTGTTGTATGAGTCCCATTTTCCTGGCAGATAATGTTGCTTCCATTACAAAGATCCTTTCACTTCCTGCAACAGTGATTAGAATTATTGTGACAGAATTACACACAATTGAGTTGTTCTGAAAACAAGGAGAGCATATTTGTCATTGACATAGTCTGAGCTTCTCTCCATCAAGACCCCTTCATCAATATTTCACTTCACAAAGTGGAACTAAGAAGGTGGCCTTTGAAACTGTGGAAAATTAGGCCAGGATTGGTTTGACCTGAACAAATTCAAGAGGGGCAGCCTCACAAAGGAGGAGTTCTTTTTCATTATTTACAAAGACACAGAGGCAGATGGGCAATTGTTCCTGGCACAATTTTCATACATAGCATGTCATGTACATAGAAAACACTATGAAAAGGAAGAATGCCCTACATTTATTATTGAACAGTTTCTATTCCATCACATTGTTTAGTAAACACACTTTTATTATGGGAAGTAGATAGTTGTCATTTTTTTGTGTTGGAAATAGTCAGTGCCTATCTCAGTTTCTTATAGCATATTATTTTCTCACATTTTTTTTGTTGTTCTAAGGTGATCTCTTTCTTTGATAAATTCATTTTCCAGAGTAGACTGAAAGGAACATTTTCACATTTTCTGTTACCTGAAATTAGTAGCCTTGAGAATTTATATATCAACAAGTAAAGGAAATGTTCCACAAGTCTTGATCAAGCCTGACTCACCAGATCAGTGATTAAAATGTCTTTAGAGGGTGAATAACTCTAATGGGTCATTAGTAGACCATTTGATAAGTGGATACTTTTGTAAAATAGAAGAAAAAGTGGTGAAGGAAATGATAGAAAGTGGATTGAATAGCACAATCTCAGAGATGGAAGGGGCTTCAGAAACCTTTTGTTCCATCCCTTACATTTATAGAAGTACCCAAATGGGTATGACTTATAAGACATATGAGAGTGTATAAATGAAGGTAAGTGGATTATTGAGGGAGAAGGAAAGGAAACATGAATTTAAGGTAAAACAAAACATTCTGTCTCCAGGGCTTACTCATACTGCTTTCCTGCTTACTTAATGTGACTTTTATGTAGTCCAAATTCTTACATAGGTTAAAAAAAGAAATGAGGCGAATTAAATTTTGCAAGTATATACAGATCCAATTGGCAGATCTAGGGTTCAAATTGAGCTCTTCTACTTTCAGTTTTAAGGTTCTTTCTAGTACTGCATGATGCCACTTATGTATAATTATGCCTAAAATATAGATGAGGAAATTGGGTGACAAAGCAGTTAAGTGGCTTGTCTAGGGTCGCCAAGCTAATAACTGCCAAAGCCAGAAATTGTATCCAGGTTTTCTGATACTAAGTATAATGTTTTTTCATTACATACCTAAGGGCACTAGAGGAAAATTCTATTTAACAGAAGTATTAATTGAATAGATTGCTAAAGTGAAAAATAAACTCTAATTTGAAAGTTAGAATGGAAAAATGGACAAACTTCAAAACTAGCAACTTTACACACCTGTGCTCTAGGCTATTCTGACACTTGCTGGTGTGACTTAGGTCAGAATGTGGAGAACGTGGGCAACTCTCAAATTCTTGCTATCGGATTTGAATCCAGAGAGCACTGCTCTAACAAGCTCCCATGATTCAGTACAAAAAAAAATGAATAGGATTCTGTTTTCCCCTCTTTTCCCAGAATTTATTTATTTATTTATTTTCAGTTTTCAACATTCATTTCCACAGTATTTTGAGTTCCAAATTTTCTTCCCATTTCTCTCCTACACCCCACTCCAAGGTGGCAAGCATACCTCTTCCCAATCTGCCCTCTCTTATATCCCTTTCTACACCCCTCCCTTATCCCTTTCCCCCTTACTTTCCTATAGGGAAAGATGTATTTCTACACCCCATTGCCTAAATATCTTATATCTTGGTTGCATGTAAAACCAGTTTTTTAACATTTGTTTTTAAAACTTTGAATCCTAGATTCTATTTCTTCTTTCCTCCTCACCCACCCCTATTGAGAAGATAAACAATTCAATATAGGTTATGCATGTGTATTATGCAAAACATTTCAATAGCAGTCCTATTGTGAAATACGAACTATATTTCCCTCCTATTCCACCCCAAAAATATTCTATTTTCTCCTTTTACCCTTTCCCTTTTTAAAAGTGTTTGCTTCTGACTACCCTCTCACCCAATCAGCCCTCCCTTCTATCATTCCTCTCCGTCTTATCTCCTTCCCCACTACTTTCCTGTAGGGTAAGATACCCAATTGAGCATGTATATGATTCCCTCCTTAACCCAAGTCCAAGGAGAGTATTGTTGATTTATTCCATTTCACCTCCCTCCTCTTCCTTCCATGGTAACAGCTTTCTCTTGCCTCTTTTAAGTGAGATAATTTACCATATTCTATCTCTCCCTTTCTCCTCTCAATAGATTTCTCTCTCATCTCTTAATTTAATTTTTTTAGATATCATCCCTTCATATTCAACTCACCCTGTGCCCTCTGACTATGTATACATACACACATATACACACCTATAAATACATATATATGTACATATATATACACGTATACATACATACATATATACACACATACATATATATTCCCTTCAACTTTTCTAATGCTGAGAAAAAGTCTCATGAGTTGCAACTATTGTCTATCCACGTAGGAATGTAAACAGTACAACTTTAATAAGTTCCTTATGATTTCTCTTTCTTGTTTACCTTTTCATGATTTTCTTATTTCATGTATTTGAAAGCCGGATTTTCTCTTTAGCTCTAGTATTTTCATCAAGAATGCTTGAAAGTCCTCTATTTAATTGAATACCCTTGTTTTCCCTTGAAGTAGTATGCTCAGTTTTGCTGGGTAGGTGATTCCTCATTTGAATCCTAGCTCCACTGACCTCTGGAATATCATATTCCATATGCTTTGATCCCTTAATGTAGAAGCTACTACATCATATGTTCTCCTATTTGGATTTCCACAATACTAGAATTGTTATTTCCTGACTGCTTATAATATTTTCTCCTTCACCTTGGAACTCAAGAATTTGGCTATAATATTCCTAGGAGTTTTATTTTGGGGATGTTTTTCAAGAGGCGATTGGTAAATTCTTTCAGTGTCTATTTGCCTTCTACTTCTAGAATATCAGGGCAGTTTTCCTTGATAATTTATTGAGGGATGATGGCTAGGCTCTGTTTTTGATCATGGCTTTTGAGTAGTCCAATAATTTTTAAATTATCTCTTCTGGATCTATTTTCCAGGTCAGTGGTTTTACCAGTGAGATATTTCACATTGCCTTCTATTGTTTCATTTAGTGGCTCTGTTTTATAGAATCTTGATTTCTCACAATGTCGTTAGCTTCCAATTGTTCCAGTCTAATTTTGAAGGAATTATTCTCTTCAGTGAGTTTTTGAAATTCCATTTCCATCTGGAAAATTCTGTTGTCAGGCATTCTTCTCCTCATTGGCTTTTTAGACGCCATTTGCCATTTCAGTTGGTCTATTTTTAAGGTGGTATTTTCTTCATTATTTTTTGTGTCTCCAAGCCTGTTGAATTGTTTCTTATGATTTTCTTGTATCACTCTCATTTCTCTTCCCAATTTCCTCTACTTTTCTTACTTGTTTTTCAAAATCATGTTGAGCTCCTCCTGTGACCAATTCATATTTTTCTTGGAGGATTTTGATGCAAGAGTTTTGACTTTGCTGTCTCCTTCTGGTTCTATATTTTGATCTTCTTTGTTGCCAAAGAGCAGTTGTATAGTCTGATTTCTTTTCCTCTGTTTGATCATTTTCCCAGCCAACTACTTGACATTTGAACTCTTTGCCATGGAAAAACTCTGCAGTGCTGTGTTCTAAATTTCTGGGATTTTGTGCATCTATTGTAAGAGCTACTTCTAGGTGCCTGCTTCAGAACTCTGAAGAGGCCTTCAGCTACCTCTAGGTGCCTGCTTCAGAACTCTCCAGAGCCACCACAATCTCTGCCATGCCAGTGCTCCTCCTCACCCCAAGGCTGCAACCCAAGGCTGCAACCCATGTCCAAGCAGGGCTAAGCAAGAGAATCCTGCCTCTGCACCAGCAAAGAGATCCCTGAAATTGCCCTCTGATCAACTGCTTGTTCCACCTACCATCTATGGTCCTGGAGCTCTGGAATGAACCACAGCTGTTGTTGTTGCTGCTGCTGCAGTTGTAGCTGCCACCTCTACCTCCCTGGTGGCAGGGACTGGATCATGCTCTTATCTCACCCAATTGCAATAGAGTTTGCCTACTGAACTTTTACTTTTTTTTGGTGTTTGTGGGTTGAGAAGTCTGGAAATTGCCACTGCTGCCAATGACTCAGTTTCCTTAGGATCTGCTCCAGTGTGGACTGTGCTCCACTTCCAGCCTGGTATAATAGATGCTTCTTTTCAGTTTGCCAGGTTGACTTCAGCTGGAGGTGTATTTTGCTCTGTCATTTTGTGGGTTCTGTAGCTCTAAAATTCATTTTAAGTCATTTTTAGAGGTTTTGGAGATAAATGGAGGAGGAACTCAAAGCAAATTCCTGCTTTTATTCCTCCATCTTGGCTCGACTCCCCCTTTATCCCCATGAATAGGACAATATCTAGAATTTTCTAAGAGCATTTCTAAACCCAATTTGATGTTTATAATGAGGATGGATTGTGAAGGTAAGATCAATTTGAGTTCCTAATCAAAGCCCAGATGAAATCACCATTTTTTATTTGTTCTATTTTTATTGATGTCTTGTGTTTTCCCACTAGGGTCACTTCAGATATGTCCCGAAATAGGGAAGTGAAATTAGAATTGTGTAAGTTTGCATGTACTTAGGGGATGAATTATACAGCCTCTCCATTAAGTTTCTTCATCTGAAGGATGCTAAAAAAATGAGGCAATTGTATTATATGATGTTCTAAGTTACCTTTTAGCTGTGAATCCATGGTTATAAAGTCTCTAAAATAAGAGCGTTCTACTACATGAAATCTAAGGTCATGAAAATCTCTAAAACATGCTGCTTCAACTTTTTCACCTATACAAGTATACCATGGTGTCTTAGAATTCCTAAAACCCCCAAAGAAAACTCTAAGGGTTTGAAAAACCTATAATTATTTTGTAATATCAAATTTATTTGATCCTAAGATAATGAGACACAATAAAAAGAAATTTCAAGTTTTTTGCATATTATTATTGTTTAGAAGTATTTCAATACATATTTATTAATGAAAATGTTTTCAATGATTGCTCATGAGTAACCTATATCAGATTGAATGCCAATGATTTTATTAGCAGGAGTGGGGGGAGTAAGGAGGGAGGGAAAGAATTTGGAACTCAAAATATTAAAAATTCAATATTTTGGAGGAATAAAATATTATTTAAAACAAAAAGGACAAATATTTATTAAAATATGTAGTAGGATAGGAGGTAGGGTTAAAAGGTGCAGATAGAATCTTCCCTGCCTTGAAGCTGCATTTTGCTTGTTACTACTTTGTTATAGTAATAATAAAATATTTCCCCTCTTTTCACCTGAAAACTTATAGTTTATTACAAAATGATTCATTTTAAGCTTTTCTATAATGTTAAGCTCACTGTTGATTTATGACTTATGCAGGGTCACATAGATAATCCATATTAGATTCAGGATTTGAACTCAGGTCACCATGACTATTTCACCATGCTGCCCCTCTGCAGTTTTCCTTAGAAAATACAGATAAGTTTTGATTTATTAGAGAATTCTGAAGCTAAGGTTAGGAAAAGAGTAGGAAAAATTGTGTCAAGTCAAACAGAACTCAATTATCAGGTTTAATAAAATAGGGCTATTTTCATTGTGCTTGAGAAGCCTGTACATATTCGCAGAGCTTGTTACCTTCACAACTTGAATTAATCCATCAGTCAGGGTTTCGGGAACTTCAATTCCACTTTATCTTTGAAAATCTCCACTTTTCAATTGGAGATGCATTGGAAGAGATTTGCAGCCCTGCTGATAGAGTGATTGTTATTAACATGTATGAAGAGAACTTTTTAGATTTCATTTTCTTTCCATAATATATGAAGTGTTTCCTTTTACTAAAAGAAAAAAAAAAGCAAAGAAAAAAGTTAGTCTTAGACCTAAGAAAGAATTTGTAAAGAAAAATAATGTCTTCAAAGTTAGTGAGAGGTATAGCCACTGTATGCCCCATACATTTTTCTGAATAGTCCTGATTCAACTCTTCTATTCAATGGTGCTTATACATTTTTGGAAATCATTGACTCCTCATTTGTCTCCATTACTGTCTTCTGTTTGATTTTTGAACATATTCTTCCATGTTTCCTTCATGAAGGATCAGTTTAACATGCTAGACATCTTCCTTTACTTTTTTCAATATTTTCAGGGTTCTATGTGTTTTCCCATTCTCTCACAGCATGATGAGCCTACTTCCTTTTTTCAATCATGACTTTAAAAATTGTTTCCTCTGGGCTTGTTCTTAACCATAGTTAATCATTGACAATATGGTGTACCTTTCTTGGAAACAACATGAATCTCTCTTCCTTGATCCATCAGAAATGTGGGTCCTCTAACCTTTTTAGCCATACAATTTCATTGTTAAAATGGATGTGTTAAAAAGGTTAGCCTTTTGATCATGGATCACCATGGAACCTTGGTGCATATACTATATAGCATTCCAAATGTAGTGCAGTGTGCTCTCTTCCTCTAATTCACTTGTATGGCATTTGCATTGCACACCCCAAATGTATGTACTTATGTACTGAGCTTGTGTCATTGAAATACATGCCATATCTGGAAATAGATATTTGTTTTTATCAATTTCGTTTTTCTTTATGGATTTTTAGACCAAGAGCTTTTGAATCATTCAGCACATCTTAGTGAAAATGACTTGTGATATTCTGAGGATTTATACAATTAGGATAAAAACATCTACATACAAGAATCTCTAGAGGACCTGATCACTAATTTGAAAACCTTTAATTTGTAATCTGCACAAGCCATTAAACATAAGGTATGGCAGGTATATATTTACACACATATTGCTTATACATATATACACATAAGTATATGTATGTATATTCATTTCTATCTATAGCATATGTATCATTGTACATTAGATAGTAGACAAATAGATAAAGCATTTATAATAGATTTATTATGTGCTAAACAATGAGAATATAGATAAAAGCAAGAAAAATTACTACTTGCCCTCAGGGAGTTTTTATTTTTATAGGAGAAGACATAATACCAAGAAAAATAGGAAAGTAGTGGTGGTAGGTTGGATAGACAACATGGTATAGGCAGCAACAATAAATGGTTTGTAAGCCTAGTTTTAGACAAGATAAAGCTCACCTATCATAAACCAGCATACTCGAGCTGGAGACCAACGTTCTGGTGAGTCAAAGATGGCTATTTTGGCCAAAATGAAGGTAGTGTGATGAAATGATGGTTAGGAAATGATATCACTTTCCTGAAAATCAGGAAAATGTTAGGTTATCTTCATAGATGCCTTAATCAAGGAACTTTGTATGATTTAATTTTATGATAAATTTCTTCTCAAAATCTGATTTTTTAAAACAAAATTAAATACTTAAAATGAGCAGTAAAATGGTAGGATTTTATATTCCTTGTATTTTCAGTTATATGAGTGACTGTAAAGACATCCTTGGCTTTAGTAAATCATTTTAAAGCCTTCCTTTTTTATTCTTTCATCTTCATAGAGGTTACTTCTAATTTGCATGCAAGTAAACAATACAAAATTGTATAGAAATGACAAAATATGTTTATTAATCTATAGCTACAAATGTGTTCTTTATCATCAAAAAATAAATGTAGCACAGGAAGTAGTGACTATGAAGAGGATGCAACATAAAACTAATGAAGAACTCCTAAGAAGACCAAAAGTTAAAGATTTATTTAAAGAATCAGATGATAAGAAGAGAATCTGGGCTGATCACATGGAAAGTACAGAGAATGACTAGAAGATAGCCAGACTGATCAACTGGTACATTTATGATGTTAGTAGAAAGCAAGGAAGTCCTCCAGAATGGTTGATGTGAGACTCCTGGTAAGCTTTTTGGAAGGTATACATAAGAGTCATACAGGTTGAGTAGGCTTGACTGGCTTACCATCTGTCTCAGAGGCAGAAAATATATGATATTACTGGTCCATTTGAGTAATACCATCTGAGATATTTCTTTAGAAGTAGGGGTTATCTCCCTGACAATATCTATCTATCTATCTATCTATCTATCTATCTATCTATCTATCTATCTATCTATCTATCTATCTATCTGTCATCTATCTATCATCTATCTATCTACCTCTGTCTGTCTGTCCGTTCATCTGTGTTTATCTGTCTGTCTATACCTTAAAATTTACAAAAAGCTTTTCATGTATTAGCTCATATCATCTTCACAACAACTCTGTGAGATAGATGCTATTATTTTACAGTTGAAGAGAGTGAAGTAAACATCAGAGATATGCTTCAAATTCAGGTTCTCTTATTTCCAGATTCTGTTAACTGCATAAATATCCTGTAACATGCTACTGAAGTCATTCTGGAGAGCAATATGGAGCTACGCCCAAAGGGCTATTAGTAATTTCATACACTTCTACTCAGCAATATTACTTCTAGGGTTGTATCCCAAAGAGATCATAGAAGTGGGAGGAAGACACATATGTACAAAATATTTATAGCAGCTCTTTTTGTGGTGGCAAAGAATTGGAAATTAAGGGAATGCCCATCAATGGGGGGAATCACTAAACAAGTTGTGGTATATAAATGTAATGGAATACTATTGTTCAATAAGAAATGAGGAGCAGATGGACTTCATATTTACCTGGAGAGGCTTATACAAACTGATGCTGAGTGAGAAAAGCAAAACCAGGAGAAATCTGTACACAATTACAGACACAACATATGTGTGATTATCAACTTTGATGCACTGGACTCTTCTCAGCAATGCAGGGTTATAAGTCAACTCCAAAAGACTCAGGATGGAGAGCGAGGTCTACATTCAGAGAAAGAACCACAAAGAAAAGAGTTTGAATACAGATTGAAGCAAACTGCCTGCTGTCTGTCTTTTTCTTGTTCAGTTTTGTTTCCTCTTTCCCATTGTTCATTCCATCCAATAAAATCCTTCTTTATAACCTGACTAATGTCTAATGTGAAACTATTTGCAGATCCTATACATGATTGTATGCCACCATGGTTCAGGGAGGGGAGCAGGGAGGGGGAGAAAATTTGAAACTCAAGGAATTGTGGAATTGAATTCTGTAAACTAAAAGTAAACAAAAAAACAAACAAATTAATAAAGACAAAAAAAAACCCCAAACAAACATTATTCTATAGTGTTTCAAGATTCTCACCTACAGAATGTATTTCTATACTGTATAGCTGACAGATTCTCTTCTAACTTCTTTGTCCTAAAGTTCATATCTTTTAATTGCTCAAACACTAGATTACTATGGCCATTTATAATTCTATATTGTTTTATAATTCTATTCCATTCATGTATCACTCTTTTTCCTAACCAGTATCATATTGTTTTGATGATCATTACTTTTTAATATAGTCTGAATCTGACACTGACAGGCTGCCTTCCTTTACATTAAAAAATGATTCTCTTAATATTCTTGAACTCTTGTATTTCCAAAAGAATTTTGTTGCTATTTTTTCTAGCTTTATAAAATATTTTTTGGTAGTTTTATTGGTATGACACTGAAAACAGTAAGTAAATTAATTTAGGTAGAATTGTTATTTTTATTATACTAGCTTAGCCTAAAATAATCAATATTTCTTCGATTGTTTAGATCTGTTTTTATTTGTCTGAAAAAGTGCTTTGTAATTATATTCATATAGTTCCTGGGTTTGTCAAGGTAGATAGACTCCCAAGTATTTCATATATTTTATTTTAAGTAGAAATTTCATTTCTATCTCTTTCTTCTGGGTTTTGTTGTTAGTATATAGAAATACCATAAATGTGGATATATTTTTGATCCTGAAACTTTGCTAAAGTTGTCAATTGTTTCAACTAGCTTTTTTAGTTGATTATCTAGGGTTCTCTAAGTGTACCATCATATTATCTACAAAGAGTTGCCTATTATTTTTTTAATTTTTCTTGCCTTATTGTTATAATTAGCATTTCTAGTACAATATTGATTAATAGTTTTGATAATGGGCATCCTCACTTCAGCCCTGGTCTTATTGGAGAGGCATCAAGTTGGTGTTACATTTTGTCAAGAACTTTTTCTGCATCTATTAGGATAATCATATGATTTTTGTTGTTTTCATTATTGATGGGGTCAATTATGATTATAGTTGGACTAATCTTGGAGCAGTCCTGCATTCTTAGTATAAGTCCCAACTGGTCATAGTGTATGATCTCTATGATATATTGCTATAATCTCCTTGCTAGTATTTTATTTAATTTTTTTTTGCAGTAATCCATTGGAGAAATTGGTCTATAGTTCTCTTTGTTTTTTCTCTCCTTGGTTTAAGTATCAAAACCATATTTTGGTCATAGAAACAATTTACTTGGACTCCTTTACCTATTTTTTCAAATGCTTTCTATATGTTTGGAATTCATTGTTCTTCAAATCAGTTAAGGAATTTCTAAAAAATTGTAGCATATGTTTGTGATGCAGTACAATCTGTGCCATAAGAAATTACGTGGTGGGCATTTTCAGGAAAAAAAAAAACATGGTAAGACCTAGATGAACTGTTGGAAAGTGAAGTGAGAAGAACCAGGAGATCAATGTGCACAATAACAGTAATGTGGTTGTGATGATCAATTGTGAAAGACTTGACTATTCTGATCAATGCAATGATACAAAACAATTCCAAAAATACATTATAAAAAAAGGCTATTCACCTCCAGGGAGAGAACTGATGAACTCTGGGTACAAATTGAAGTGTACTTGTATTGCTTTCTTTTTTTGTGTGATATGACCAATATGGAAATCCATTTTGTATGATTTCACATGCATAATTGAAATCATAATTTTTGCTCAGTGGGTGAAGGAGGGTCTGAGGAAGGGCAGGAATATGGAAATCAAAATTTATAAAAAGAATAGTAAAATAGATAAATGACAAATTGATTTTAAAAGAATTACCCTTGACACTGATTGTTATACCTCCCTTTATTTTACAATGAAATCAAAGCTTTTAGAAGGTAAGTTACTTGTACAAGATTATATACAATAGTTCATACCAGAGTTATGATTTGAATACAGGTTCTCTGATTCCAGATCTTTTCTCTGTTATTTTGCTCCCCATGATGAAGTCATGGAGATGAGTTAAAATAACCTAAAATGACATGTCTCAACAGGGTATAACTAGCAGTTTGTAGCATGAAATAAGAATTTTGTTTCATTAAATTTGCACATGCTCCCCAGCAATTATCAGCTCTTTTTCATTCAAAGGAAAAGACTTCTGTCCTTAACTAGAGAAGTTCCCATGAGGATACACGGGATGCATAAGCAAAACTACTGCCTAAACAGATCCAGAAGCTATTTAAAAGTCATGAACAGACTCCAGTGCTAAGTCATTCCCATGGACAGTCAATATAATGGAGGATGCAGAGACTCAGGCTAGAGTCAGAGGATTATATTCAAATCTTCCACTGACCCTTATTAAGCATATGACCATAGACTCCCTTAGGCTCCATTTAGATTCCCTTGACTTTTATTTCCTCATATGCAAAATGAAGATGTTACATTAGATTGTCTTGAAGTTATCTTCTGGTTATAATTTTATGATCTTTTCTCTTTCCCTCTCCCAAGACATACATTTTTAATAAGTCTAAGGACCTACAAAACGTTATAGGTCTAAGGATCTGGCATCAGTTTCTCTGGGATCTAGAATTTCTAGAGAATCCCATTTATATAATTTTGTGTTGAGACTTGACACCTTAAGATATGGCATCATAAAACAACATGCTACTGCAAGGAAGCTCATAGTAGGTTAATATTAATGAAAATGTATTAGGAGACTAGTTAGACATTGGACATGAAGAATATGGAATTTTCTCTTTGGGAAAGGCTCATTCCCTCACTAACATGTGATGCTCATCCTCTGAAAACCTAAGACATTTATAATGCATTGGGTAATTGTACATTTGTGACATAATCTAGTTGTTTATTTTTTCTCATATATGTCTTATCCTTCTACCCCCAATTGCCATGTCTTCTAAAAATAAAAAAAAAATTATGCACCTCAATGCCTAGCATAATAGTATTTGTTCATAATAAAATACATAAATAAATTCATGTTAAGTTTGTAATGAGTTTAATTAGCTTACCTGAAATCTTAAAATAGGTAATACTATCGATTTCACATTTTGATAGTGGCCTCCTAGAGATAAAATGCCTTAACTGAAAGGAATAGCTTTAATGTCACCAAGGCAGCTAAGTGGGGGGGGGGTAGTATCGATAGAATGTTAGCCTTCAAGTCAGGAAAACCAAAATTTGAATCAGTTACTATATCCCTGGACAATGGATCACCTCTCTTATCCTCCGTATCCTCAGCTGTAAAATGGTCATGATTATAGCACCTACTTCACAGATAATTTTGATGATTAAACAACTTATTCCAATCCAATAAATATTCATTAAGCACCTACTATGTGCCAGACACTATACTGTGTGAGGGATATACAATCCCTGATCTCAAAGACCTTGCAATTTAAAGGAGGAAACAGCATGCAAATTGGGGCAGGGAAGGGGGGCCATGACTGGTTTTCTGGAGAGGGGGCATCTACTTCTGTAGAGCTGAAATGAGGTATAGGAGCAGTTGCAAAGTAGAGGAACTGAGAGATCAATTTTTGTCCTGTATAAAGGAAGCCTTTGGGGGGTATGTAGTACTCTGCCCTCTAGCCCTCCCATAAGATGGGAAAGAAGGCTTTGGGAAGTGATGTCACTCAAGGGTTGCATTAGCTGCAGTTTAGAAAAGATGAATTTGTCTTGAGTTAACATCCAGAAGAGCAGGAGGCAGAGCCAAGATGATGGAGTAAAGACAGGAACTCACCTGAGCCCTCCACCAAATCCCTTTAGTGACTCTAATAGTGACTCTAAAAATACCCTCAAAATACCTATAGTGATTCTAAACAGAAGCTACAGTGGCAGAATCCACAAAAAGTTGAAGAGGCACAACTTTCTAGCACAAGACCACTTAGAAGGTTGCACCAGAGTGATAGAGAAGTGCAGTACATAGCGTAGATCATGCCAGTGCAGCCGCTGCCTCAGTAAACCAGGAGCAGGGCTTGGGAGCCATTGAATCAACAGGAGGAACACTTGTTTCCAGAGCTTTAGTACACAGACAACAATGAGATTGCACAACTGGTCAGAAGGAGATCACAGGGGTTTCTTCCCTAGCACTGAGGCAGGACTCTGTTGCTTTGCCCCTCCTTGGATTTGGATCGCAGCCCTGGGTGGTAGTCCCAGGGTGAGGAAGAGCACTAGCACCTCAGAGCTTGAAGACACAGTGGAGCTTGGATCCTCATCATGGTTCCAGGGCAGAAGAGTGTGTGCAGTCACTTAAAGACAAGATCACAGGTCAGGAGAGGAGCAAACACCTCTCCTTCTATCATACTACCTTGGAAGAACTAAAAACTTACAGGTTGCTAGAAGTATCTCTGAAAACAGCTGCACAAAACCCCGAACCTTGAGACAGTGCATCCTACACCCTGGAAACAGAGTCCTATTTCAACAGAGTTAGAAGTCAAATAATTAGTTGGGGGAATGAACAAACAAAAGGAAAAAAAAATCTCACCATAGAATGTTGCTATGGTGATAAAATAAATCAAAACACACACTCAGAAGAAGATAACAAAGAAAAAGCTCCTACATCCAAAACTTCCAAGAAAAATATGAATTCATCTCAGGCCATGGAAAAGCTCAAAAAGGATTTTGAAAATCAAATGAGGGAGGTAAAAGAAAATTGGGAAAAGAAATGAGAACAATGAAAGAAAATAATGAAAAACAAGTCAACAGCTTCATAAAGGAGATACAAAAACATAGAGAAGAAAATAAGGCCTTAAAAAAATAAAAACAACAGACTACATCAAATGATAAAAGAGTTACAAAAAGTCAATGATAAGAAGGATGCCTTAAAAAGCAGAATTGACTAAATGGAAAAATTCTTTGCAGAAAAAAACTCCTTTAAAAGTAGAATTGGAGGGCTAGGTGGAACAGTGAGTAAGAGTGCCACCCCCAGAGTCAGGAGGACCCAAGATTGGTTCTGGCCTCAGATACTTACCACCTATACAAAAAAAGAACTGGCCATGTAACCTTGGGCAAGTTACTTAACCCCAGTTTCTTAAAAAAAAGGAATTGGTTAAATGGAAAAGGAGGTACAAAAGTTTATTGAAGAAAATAATTCCTTAAAAATTACAATTCAGCAAATGCAAGTCAATGACGTTTTGAAAAATCAAGAAAGAATAAATAAAAAATAAAAGAATGAAAGAATAGAAGTCAATGTGGAATATCTTATTGGGGAAAAAAAACTGACCTGGAGAATAGATCAAGAAGAGATGAATTTTAAATATGGGATTTTCTGAGAGCCATGATCACAAACTTCCCTGATATTCTAGAGCCAGAGGATAAAATAGAAATTGAAAGAATCCACCTATCACCTTCTGAAAGAGATCCACCCCCCGCCAAAAGAAAACCTCCCAGAAATATTGTGGCCAAATTTCAGAGTTCCCAGGTCAAGGACAAAATATTGCAAGTAGCCAGAAAGAAATTACTCAAGTATTGTGGAGCCACAATCTAGATAACACAACATTTAGCAGCTTCTACATTAAAGGATCACAGGTCTTGGTATGTGATATTCCAGAGGGTAAAGGAGCTAGAATTACAAACAGGAATCACCTATCCAGCAAAACTAAGCATGATCCTTCCAGGGGTAAAATTTTTATATTCAATGAAATAAAGGGTTTTCAAGCATTGTTGGTGAAATGACCAGAACTGCATAGAAAATTCAACTTTCAAATGCAAGACTCAAAAGAAGCATAAAAAGCTAAAAAGGAAAGGGAAACAGTAAGGGATTTAATAA
Source organism: Petaurus breviceps papuanus (assembly GCF_028583685.1). Classification (NCBI taxonomy): domain Eukaryota; kingdom Metazoa; phylum Chordata; class Mammalia; order Diprotodontia; family Petauridae; genus Petaurus; species Petaurus breviceps. Next base: position 29,577,109 of record NW_027185761.1, on the reverse strand, counting down.
GGTCAATCTGTTTACATTTCTACAAGGGAAGGTGATATTTGTAACTCCTAATAATTTTCTCATTATTAGGGTAGTTAGAAGGAGTATATCTAGACAGAGGGTACAGGTATGAGTTGAATATGATTTGATGGTATCTAAAAATAAAATTAAGGGGTGAGACATAGGTATGCACTGAGAGACAGAAAAAGGTAGAATTAAAATAGTATAAATTATCTCATATAAAAAGGTAGAAGAAAGTTTTTACAGTATAAGGGAAGAGGGGGAAGGTAAGGGAGATGAGTGAACTTTACTCTCATCAGAACTGGCTCAAGGAGGGAATAACATGCACTCTCCAGTGGTTAGAAAATTCCGTAGGAGGGAAAGAGACTAAGAAAACAGGGGGCATGATAGCAGGCAGGATAGATTGGGGGAGGGTATAGTTAGAAGCAAAACAGTTTTGAAGAGGAGCAGGGTAAAAGGAGAGAAAAAAATAGAAAAATTGGGGTTGGAGAATAGGATGGAGGGAAATACAACTATCAATAGTAACTATGAAAAAAATTGAAGCAAGATTCCCTAATGAAGGCCTCATTTCTCAAACATACAGATAACTGAGTTAAATTTATAAAAACAACCATTCCACAAATGATACATAATCAAAGTCTATGAACATTTTTCAGAGGAAGTAATCAAACTATCTATAACCATATAGGTAAATGCTCTCAATATTTATTGGAGAAATTAATGACAATTAAACTAAAATTAAATTTTAAATTAAATTAAAATAATTAAGAAATTAAAATTAAGGGGTGGCTAGGTGACGCAATTAATAGAGCACTGGCCCTGGAGTCAGGAAGACCTGAGTTCAAATCCGACCTCAGACACTTGACACATTAGCCGTGTGACTTTGGGCAAGTCACTTAACCCCAATTGCCCTCCATAAAGCAAAAAACAAAAAAACAAAGACAAACAAAAAAAATAAATTAAAATTATTCTGAAATATAGCCTCATACCTATTAGCTTGGCTAATAGAAAAGAAAAGGAAAATGAGAAATGGTGGAGGGAATGTGGGAAAAATAAGATAATTCATTGTTGATGGAGTTGGGAAATGATTCAACCACTCTGTAAAGCACTTTGAAACTATGCCTAAAGGGCTGTAAAATCATGTATACCCTTTGACCTAGCAATACCACTATGAGGTATGTATCCCAAAAGAGATTTTACAAAAAGGAGAAGGACCTATATGTGCAAAAATATTTATAGCCCTTCATTTCTATGGGCAAGGAACTGGTTGGGGAATGGCTGAACAAATTGTGGTATGTAATTATGATGGAATACTATTGTGTTTTAAGAAATGATGAATAGAATGTTCTCAGAAAAACCTGGAAAGACTTACATAAGCTGATGAAAAGTGAAATGTCCTGTGTGCAAAATAACAGCAATATTTTAAGATAAACAACTGTGAATGGCTTAGCTACTCACAGCAATAAAATCATACCAGACAACTCTGAAGAACATATGACGAAAAATGCTATTGGTCCCCAGAGAAAGAACTGATCATGTCTGAATACTGATTGAATCATACTCTTTACTTTTTTAAAAATGTTTTCTTGTGTGTGTTGTTTTGTTTTTGGTATATTCTCTTTCACAACATGACTAATACTTAAATGTTTTGCATGACTACACATGTCTGACCTGTATCAAATCGCTTGCCTTCTCAATGAAGGGGGGAGGGAAAGAGGAAGGGAGAGAATTTGGAACCCAAAATTTAAGAACAAATGTTACAATTTTTAACATGTTAGTGGGGAAAAATAAAATACTAAATAAATACTAAAATATCTACTAAGAGTAATAGATGCAAATTTGTATAAAGTATTTTTTGTATGACTTAAAACACTATAAAAATGCTTGCTATTGTTGTTATTGATGGTAAGGATTGCAGGCATTTATCAGCAGTGATGATTTATGACTTTCAGTTGCTCTTAGATGGAGTCCTGGTTTATGGGAACACACTTGCTGTGTAGCCCTATCTCCTTGCTAACTTACTTCTGATGGGCCTTCCTTGGTTTGAGTGAGGTTTAACCTGGTAAACCTGATGTTGCATAGCAAAGGCTGCTTCAGTTATTCTACAAACACCCTCACCCAGCTAAAACAGGAAAACAACTGGCCACAATATGCCCTTAAGCAGAAAATTGCAAATCATTGGAACTCTATTATAGGCTCAAATGAGTCCTGGAACAAAGCTACTGTGTGCTGTTCAAAAAGCTATGCATGATTGCCCAGGTAAATACAAGCACCAGCCCTGACTGCAGTAAATAGTGTTATTACTATATTAATGTAGCTACAGAACATATGGAGTGCATTGAGTTCTGCCCTGGGCAGTGGTGGGGAGAATGATGAATGTTACAAAAATGGCTTGATTTGTGTAGTGTTTCTTCCCTTTCTGCCACAGAGCCCAAGTGGTATAGAACATTCAAAAGTGAACTGGTTCAGGAATGGGAAGACAGGTTCAAATCCCATAGCTTATGGGATAAGCTTAAATGCATGCTTATCAGTAAAGTAAGGGGCTGGAATAGACTGCTTCTGAAGGCCCTTGCAGTTTTAGACCTTTGATCTCTGAGCCTACATTGTAGGCCTTATGCATCTTGGTAGCCCTCCCCAAATTTAGCAGGGTGAAGTGTACAATTGTTTCTCAATTACCTTTTTTTTATTTTAAAGGGACTAAGTGTGGCAGTTATCTGTCTGGCATATGCTACCATCCAGGGTAGATGGGACTTGGATCTACTTTGTCATGAAGAACTAGAGGTAAATTGTTTTATTTTTTTTCCTCATAAACTCCCAGTTCTATTAGGATAGTGTTGTGTTCCTACTCATTCTTACTGGAGAGATTTTTCTATCGCTTTATGTTTACTTGGATTACTTTTTGACTGGAAAGGAGAAAGAAAGAAAAAAGATCTTTGCCAACATCTAATGTCTATTACAGGCTCTGGGGAATATGTATTCTGCAGAAACACACCAGTAGAGTTAGGTGATTTTTGAAATGTCTTCCTCCTCTAAATATCAATAGAATGTTTACACATAGACTTCCATATTGTAAAGGACCTACAATTGTATTAATGTGGATGCTCATAAAAGTAGCTAACATTCATATAGAACTTTAAGACATATGAGTCTGTGTCTGTACAAACATATATGTGCATATGTGGATATATGTACATGTGCAGAGATACAATCCTCAAACCTCTGATAATGTAACTAGCATTGCTAGTTTTTTGCTAGCAAACTTCTTTCTGAAAAAGTTTAAATTTGGTATGTGCATCATAGAAGTTTGCTAGCAAACGTTAACGTTTGCAGAATACTTTACATATTTTTTCTCATTTAAGATTCAAGATGATATTGCCATATGTGACCAATTGTTATCCCTACTTTCCAAATGAAGATAGTGAGACTGAGAGGTTAAGTGATTTAACCAGGATAATACTGCTAAAAAGCTGTTGAATGAAGATAGGATATGAAGTCCTTCTGATTTCAAGTCCAACACTTTGTCCGCAATGCTTCCTCATTGCCTCATTGCAGGACACATACTTTACACCTTTCAAAATGGCCTTCATGAGCTAATATGGCAAACAAGAATCATCACTGCATGAACATTTTCTTCTTTCTGTGTTGAACATAGTACCCTTTAGCCAGAGGAAAATTGCAACCATATCATGCCCTAGATCTGTTTGTCCTCCCTTGATCTGGAAACATTTTGAATAATCATCATTATTATTACTATTGTTACTACTACTCTTACTACTATAGCTACTACTGCTACTACTACTACTACTACTCTTCCTTCTCTTCCTCCTCCTACCACTCTCAACAATTATTTTACATGGGCCACCCCCTTCTGGAGCAGTTAAGCATTCCATCTAGCTTTTTTATTTAACTCTTCCTCTCCAGAGAGTATCAAGTAATTAAACAAAGCTCCCTTAGGACTTTTGGGGAGGAGGGAACGTAGTTAGCAAATGCCTTAAAGTCTAAACACCTTCTTCATCTGGAAGCAATCTCACTTCTGATATTATTATTATTTTTTTTAAAGCAATTGGGTTTTAGTAACTTGCTCAAGGTTACACGGCCAATTATTTCTGGGTGTGCTGCTGAGTATCTGAGCCCAGATTTGATCCAGGTCATCCCGACACTGGAGCTGGTGCTCTTACTCGCTGAGCCACCTGGCCGCCCCTAAGCAATTGGGGTTAAGTTACTTGCTCAAGGTTACACGGCCAGGTGTTTCTGGGTGGATGCTAAGTGTCTGAGCCCGGGATTTGATCTCCAGGTCTTCTCAACACTGGAGCCGGTGCTCTTACTCGCTGTGCTACCTGGCCACCCCCCACTTCTGATATTATTTCACCTGTTCTCTTTGTTTTTGTAGTAGAGCTAACATGCCACTGGGAAAGGGAAATTCTGAGGAGGTGCCTCCTCCTATCAATGTTCTTGCTCTTCCATTACAAGAGAGCTACCCCCTCTGATCAAGGACTTTATTCCTCACCACAGGGAATGTTTGTTCTGACTGGAGAGATTTTTCTATTGATTTATATTTACTTAGATTACTTTTTGACAAGAAAGAAGAAAAAAAGAGAAAAGATCTTTGCCAACCTTAAATGTCTATTTAAATGTAAACTTGTGGCAAGTAGGAGGTGCAGTAATTAGAGCGCTCGCCCTGGAGTCAGGAAGACCTGAGTTCAAATCGAGCCTCAGATACTTGACAATTAACTAGCTGTGTGACCTTGGACAAGTCACTTAAACCAAATTGTTTTGCCTCCCCCCTCCAAAAAGAAAAAAAAAAAGTAACCACTTTTTCTGTATGCCATCACTTTTAGAGAAGTTATGGATACTTTTTGGCACATGGTTCAAATTGTGGTTCTTAATACTATAACAATGGTAACAGTAACTATTTTCCAAGCAAACGTCCATAAAAAGCCATCTGTCTTGAGGTCTGTAGCTTCCAAAACTTTAGCAGTAAAAAATAAAACCTTAGAACAGACACTATACTGTGAGGTTTGAAAATGAGTCCCCCAAGGTAAGTTCAAATTTACCATTTCCAAATGCTAAACATGTCTAGGAATAGCACATGATTACTTGTCATCCAACCACCAACCCTAACTGTATTCAAAATGCATAATTCAGATCATAATTCAGATAACTGTACCACTTTACCCTAGCACAGAGCTATTTATTTACCATTTACAGTGAACATTAATCACATACTAAAACACAAAATTGTTTCCTTCATTATAGTTTAAAGAAATTGTTCTCCATAGCCACAGACACTTCCAATTATTCTAATGCAGAGTTCCTGCTGTAAAACTGCAGAAATTAACTCTGATTTTAGAATGTCTCTATCACATGAACTTCCATGACACCCTGAGTAGATTATTTTGTTCTTCTGTAGAAAGAACTCAGAAATCCTTTTGGCTCAGTCACTAGAATGACAAATTTAAGCTTTTCCAGAAAGAAACAATTCTTCTTCTGATCTTAAAATTATTTTGATGAGTGCATTGAATCTTTAAAAAATAGCTATCATTAGAACATCATTTATTTTTCAAAAAATAGATTTCCTATTCATCAACCTCATATGATCTAGATCTAGGAGGTCCAATAGAAGTCATCTAGTTTAACCTCATTAATTTCTTTCCATCATTGCCAGGAAGAATCCTAGATGATATAAGGCAAATGAAAAAGCTCCTTGTTCTCCATAATCACGATCTTTTTTCTAATGCCATTCCTTACTAGATGTCTTTTTTTTTTGTTCCTGGACGATGGTTTCAGGGGTTAGGGTTTAGGGGAAATAATACTAAACTAGAAATTATGACACTTGGATTCTCATTTTGTCTCTGATAAAAATGCCCTTCATGAAGTTAGGTGAGTCAATGAACCTTTCTATGTCTCATTTTCCAACCCTACAAAGTGAAGGAGGGGATGGTAATGAACAAAGTCTCAGATCTCTTCTGGCTCCTACATTTTGTGATTTCAAGTCAGCAGAAAAAATATTCTCTTGTCAGAAACTTCCTTTACAGCCAGGTTTAGGAGAGCTCATTTCCTCTATAAAGCAAAAGCAAAAACAAACTAACAAACAAAAAATATGAACCGATTAAGCTTCAACATCCTCTGCCAAGTATGCATTTTCATGTTTCTTTTGAACTGATCTGAAAAGGCTACCAAGTGGGGTAAGGCTGTTAGGCTGGCTTTTGAACATTTGGGGTGAGCTTTTTTTTCCCTCTTCGTGCTTTGTTCTTTTCTTTTCATAGGGAGCCCAGAAGCTTTATGTGGAAGGTTTATTTTTATCCCTACTCATAAATATACCAGAGAATTCTGCTTGTTTAAAAGTAGATAAAGAGATTACATACTTATCTCCAGGGTATGTAAGCATTCTACAATAGTGGACTGAAAATATCCATGTTCAAACAACAAGTGTTGTTTTTCTTTTCTTTTCTTTTCTTTTCTTTTCTTTTCTTTTCTTTTCTT
>NW_027185761.1:29556852-29570616 GCF_028583685.1 Petaurus breviceps papuanus | reverse complement strand
TTTTCTTTTCTTTTCTTTTCTTTTCTTTTCTTTTCTTTTCTTTTCTTTTCTTTTCTTTTCTTTTCTTTTCTTTTCCCATCTATCCCATCCATTCTGTCTGCTGAGAAGGCATTGTGCAAGATACTGAAACAATAGCAATAAAGCTGCTTGCTATTAGATACAGATTTTGATAGATTATGAATCAAATGTTGAACTGTTGCTGAAGTGGATTTAATCAAACTGACCCTTCTTTGACTTTAACTAGTAGAATACAAAAACTCTATTGAAGGGAGAAATAATTCATTCTTTCAGGTGGGCTTCAGGCCAGAGCAGGAAGGCTAATAAATAAGCAAGTCGCAGGGGATTTTCCCAAGGGAAGTGTTTCTATTAATTTTTTTCAGCTACCTATGGTTTAATATAACTCATGTTTGAAGGAGTGAAATATGCCCCTAATGAATGATGAAAGATCAGCAACATGGATACAAAAGCTTCTGCACACCACTTGTTCAAGGGGTATTTAGTTATGCCCCATTTATGCTTTTTTTTTTTTAAAGATTGATGAGTTTGTTTTTGTCATCTACAATCTGGCAGATGATTCATCAGGCATAGAGCTTTAGCATTTGCAAAATGTTTATATATGTTATTTCGTTTAAGCCTCACAACAATTCTACAAAGTAAGGGCTGTTATTATCCTCATTTTACAAATGAAGAAACAGGCTTGAAGAGCCTAAGTGACTTAGCTTGGGTACCACTGCTAATAAGTAGATGAAAGATTTGAACTAAGGTCTTTTTAACTCCAAGTCCACCAACTAATCCAATAAATTACCACATTGCATCAATGCATGTTACACACCATTTATGATTTTTGAAATAATCTGCCTGAGGTGATGTATTAAAAAAAAAGATTCGTCAACCTGTGGCTATATTTTTCTTCCAAATTAGCCTTATAGGGGGGTGTCTCCTTTTAGTTTTCACTCTCCTCCTCCTCTTCCTCACACCCATCCTTCTTTTCCTTTTTATTCTTTCTCACATGTGGTCCCTCTGTCCATGTGAGGAGTCACACCCCTACGTGTGGGTGCTCTGTACAAAAGAGTATAATTTTCAGTCACTATATTTTGTAAAGCATCTTGGGGCTTGGGGTTTAGATATTTTTTATATTTCCTATTTCTTTATGCTTTCATTTTTTTCAAAAAGTTGGGACAATCAAATCTTTTTATTGCAAAGTTTTCATTTGTGATTTCTTGAAATATAACTCTGAAAAAACAGGCTTTGGAAAAAGCCCACTGTGATTAAATGGAGCTACTTGACTGTGCCTTTAAACCCCAATCAGTGAGGTTTTCATCAAATGGTCAATAATAGCAATTGTTTTCTGTTCTGGTCAGAAACTCTGAGGGTCTCCCCCTCCAGATTGATTCTTTTGTGATGGCAAACTATGCTCCTTTTCCTCTAAATTCTTACCTAACACTTAATAATTGAATGGGCATTATATCAGACAAACTGAGACCTTGGAATGATAAAAATTTAAAAAGACCAAGGTCACCTGGTGCATCCTGACCCAACTCCAATCTTGTCCTTTGTCTTGCAACCTGATAAGCCTGGAGAAGTGAGTGAGACTGATGACTTTGCACACCTCTACTCACTTAAATCCAATTCAGATGCAAGTCAAAATGCCACTTTTTTGATGTCATGGGTTCTCTTCTAGAATGAAGGCCAAAAATACAATAACCACTAGTGGCCAAATAATAGTATTGAATTCTATTTAAAAAAAAAAGGATTTTGCTTGAGAATTCTCAAAGTATTGTTACCTGCTCCAGGAATCTGACAGAGAGAAAAGTGCCTTCAAAATATGTGTGTACATGTGTGTATATCTGCACATGTATGCATGTATATAAAGTATATGTACATATGCAATGTATTATAATATGCATGTTATGCTATGTGATACCCACATATATACACACATGTGTATATTCCTTCTATACAAATGTTTTGCATAACATGCATAGTACACCACATATAGGTGTCTGCATATCACATGCACATTTAAACGTGTACACATACATCAACAGATTCGTGCACAATCATGCTAAGGTAATAATAGACATGTATATATACATACATACACACATACATACATTATATACATTTATATGGGGGTATGTGTGTATATCATTGAGTCATGTGTTGCTGTAATTAAAAGCATTGAACTGTATAAAAATTTCAGCTATCCAGAAACCAGACAGAAGAATCCCTGGATGGTCAACATTACCCAGTTATGCTGAGGGTTAACTCTCAGTGTTAGAAGTTTTAAATTTAACTTCTGTTTTATGCAGACACTTCTGAAATGGAGTACATAGGCACTGCTTTCCCAAATAGAGTATAGTGAGTATAATTTAAATGTTCCTTGATGATTTGGGCCATCATTATGAACATCATTTTCTATGATAGGTTATCGATGTAACTCATCTACAGCTGCAGCTGCAGATGGTTTGAGAGGGATAGAGGGGTGAAGAATTTGGCAGCATATTCCAGCATTATTGTATTCGGTGATTGTCAATCATCTTTTCACCCCTCCTCCCCCATCCTACCATCACCAAATCAAAGAAAAAGAAAGAACTACTGTTCGGTATTATTCCATTTTCTTTCTTATTTTCTCCCACTGCTTTACCTACTCTCAAATTTCACATGCAAATTGTATTGGTTTTGTTGATAGAAATTTTCAGAATTCTCTAAAGGTGCTACTTCTTTCCAGGAGAACTATGAAATAGATAGTAGGGAATATTTTGCAGTGACTGGTATCGAGTGTAATGCTTATATTTATTCATTTTTTCTAGAATAAAATTATTGTGATCTATGCTTTAAGTACCCACTTGTTTGCTATCTGGGGAGAAGATAGATGTGACTGAAGGAGCCCTTCATTTCTTTCTTCAGTTTATCAGAGACAGACAGACAGAGACAGAGAGACAGAAAGGGACAGAGACATAGAAAGATAGAGAAAAAGAATATATAGCCAAGGTACAGAAGATGGAGAAAAGAAAAAAAAAACAGTAGGAGGATTTGGAAGACAAGCAGGTAAGTTTCAACGGGAAGATAAAAAAGAAATAGAACATGAAGAAACCTACGTCAGACCTATGCCAGAAGGTTGGGAGTTTGAAGAATATGACTGATGAAAGGGAGAAATGACCACTGAACACTTGGAGTGAGGCAAAACATGGACATTTTTCTGAAGAGAAAGCATTGAACTGGCTGAGAAAGGAGTCACTACTTGTCATGAGAAATGGGGAGTTGTGAATTGCTAGGTATTATCAAGTAAAAGATAAGCCAGTATGAGTCAAAGAAGAAAGGAAAGAAGAATGTGTTATCCCCACCCCTATGTCATTGAAGGATAGGGAGTAATAATTTGTCAACTTATTAACAAGAATAAAAAGGGTTATTTACATCCTGGATGAAATAAAGAATCTCTCAAGACCCATCCATTCAAAGACATAACAGAAACCAGGAAACATTTCCTTGGTAACCAGTAAGACAAATGACAATGTTTCCTCTCTTTAAAACGTTTAATCAAGGCAGAGGGAGGGGACTTGGTTCCTCCCACACTTCCCACTCTATTTTTTGTCATTTCCAATCCAAGGAGTGTGCCTCTTGGTGTCAAGCCTACATTATTCTCTCTGATATTCTGGAAGGGTATATTGGAACAAGTTCAGTCCCTCTTCAATGTGGTAGCACTTCAAAGGTTTAAAAACAACTGTCATGTTCCCTTTAAATCTTTTCCTCTCCAAGCTAAATATATTCAGGTCATTTGAAGTATCTTCCTTCACATGTCATGAATGCTAGGCTCTTCATTATTGTATGGGTTGTCCTCTTCACAGTCTACAGGTAATGATTGTCCTTCCTAAAATAAGGCACCAAGAAGTCAGTAGAAAAATCAATATGTCTGTTTGAAACAGATGATAATAGACATATCGTCTTCCTAGTCTTGGATAATATATCTCACTGATGCTGAAGACGGAATTAACTTTCTTGCTGCCACGTATTATATATATATATACATATATATATACACACATACATACCTATATATATATATATATATATATATATATATATATACATATTAGTTCATGTTGAACACTACAACCCCACATTGGATTTCATTTTAGATTGAACAATTGTCAGGCCATGACTTCCATAACTTCAACTTGTGCCTTCCTCCCAGTGATTATTTCTAGTTTGTCCTGTATATAGCTTGTTTGTACATAGGTGTTTGTATTATACTGTGAATTCCTTTAGAGAAGAAACTTTCTTTTATTTTTCTTTAAATACCCAGAACTTAGCACATTTCTTGGAACATGGTAGGCATTTATTAAATGCTTATGTATCGACAGGTTGCATTTGTGGAATCATGTGATTTTTTTCAAATTTGGTTAGATTAAATTGTATCTTATTAGATTCAGTTCTAAATTCTGGCCAATCAAGATCTTTTTTTAATCTAACTCTTATCTAGCATATTGTTTGTCCCTCCAATCTTTGTGTCATTTAGAGATTTTAAAAGTTTGGCATCTGGTTTTTTATACAAGTCATTCTTAAAAACTTTAGACAGTACTCTGCCCTGGGACACTCTACTGGGGTCTGAAAGAAAACCAAGACTTTGATGTTTATGTTAGTGGGTATAAATTCAGTTTATGGCAAACTGCCAAAGCATATTATTAAAAGGATGATACATGAATATCTAGAGAAGAACGAATTTTGGTGATCACAAAAAGTCATCATATCTTCATCAAAAATAGATCATGGCAGACTGGCCTAATTTCTTTTTTTTTTTTTTTGGTTAAAGGATTGTTAGATTGGTTGATCAGATGACTCCTATAGTTATTATTCACCCAATTTTTACCTAAGCATTTAGTAAAGTCTCCCATACTATTCTCTTATGGAAAATAAAAGTATGGGATAGAGGATAGTGTTTCGGGATTGAGTGGAAGTTCATTAAATGGTCTGAGCCAAAGCTTGGTAAATAATGTTAGCTATAAAAATAGAAAAAATTGTCTACTAGAATGATTAAATCATCTGTGCTTAAATATCCCCATTAAATTAAATTTGATAAGTATTTATAAAGCTCCCATTATGTACAAGGTTCTATGACAGGCATTCCTTTCTCTGAAAGAGCTTAAATTCTACAGAGTTCTATTTCAATCTTGATCTTACACAAGACCTACTCCTCTATCTCACCATGATGGCCTATAAAGTCTTGGCCCCTAGTATTCTCTTATTTCTAGTTATTTTGCTACAAGCATAACTGTCTAGGCTACTGTTTTAACTTTCTGAAATGTCTACCTCTCTTTTAGTGATATGACAGTTTAAGACCTATTAGTAGTTCTTTTTCTTTTTCTCTTTTTTTTTTTACTGTCCAAACACATCTAATCTTGGAATACCTTATCTTGAATGCTCAGATGATAGACAAAAAAAGCTTTTCGTGCTTCTGCCTTTAGGCAAGGGTAATCCTTTATTGTCAGGTCCCCAAAGAAATCTCAGTACTTTTCAAGCTCTGATGTCTAATACATATCTTCCCCAAAGTACTCTTGTTATCTCTTTCTCTAACTTACTCTCCCTTTTCTCTGTCTCTCTTCCTCATCTCTCTTTCTCTGTTCAAACTAGTCTGTCCATATCTTTGTATCTAGTCACTATGTCTTTCTGTCTTTGTTTTTCTTCCATCTCTCTCACCTGCCTTCCCTCCTCCCCTCCTTCAACATTTTAGCTAGGCTACCACTCACCTGAAATTAATCTGTGACACAGGTTTCCCTTTTTAGGGTCTCTTACTGTGAAATCTGTACTGCTTCTGTCCTCTAATGCATTTTGACCCTGTGACCTGGCCCATCCCTGGCCTCTCTGAGCCTTGTGATCCTGAATTGTCCATTGAATGACCCTCCTGTTCTATCAGTGATGAGCTAGATGTGACAAGAAGCAGATAGATATATCTTCAAGATAAAGGAGGCCAAATGGAGAAGCTATGCACATAAAAGCTGTTAGTTTTTTTTTCCTGTACCTAGTCTCAAGAACACTTTGCATGCATTGATTTGGAATGCCCTGGAGCTAACTGAACCTGGTTTATGGGTTATATTTTATTATGCATTATATCATCCCTGCTACTGATTTTGTACAAAGGGTAAAATGATGTATGGAATGAAGCATCTTTTGCATTCTTCCTGGCATGCCTACTACATCATGATGAGACAGACTATGTTACTAGGGCTCTGTGCAATGAAGGATATCAGGGGGCAGGCAGGATCACCAGAAGGTGGGGGCTTAGAGTAAATGCTGACAGAATAAAGCAACCCTAATCATATCTATTAGTCCAATTACACGGCACAATCACAGAAAAAACAGGCATACAGGAAAAGAGTTGCCTTTTCACTTTCTGTGATGCACAGAATGCTTAGGTTTCTTCAGCAAGCCAGCTGAGATACATAACAGCATATACTAAGGTAAGTATGATGTGCATGCAATTTTTGAGCCTTCTTATTAAACAAGATTGAATTGGTGACTAACAGGGTCCTATGGTGGTTAAAATATTGCAAATTTCTCCATGCCATAAATTGAGCCATTTTGTCATGTAGATCTGTGAGTGGTGAGGGTGAATCTGAAGTTCAGAGAAGTTTAGTGAATGGTGGTGCTCGTCTCTTCACTGAGATGCTATTCATAACTTCCACTATGAACTGAATTTTTCCCAGAGGAATTAATTGAGAATGATACAGACCTCATTATTCCCTTTTAACATGGAAATGATAAAACCAACTTACCAAGAATGAAAATTTGAGAAACATGGTGGTGGAGGTGTGAGAGTTTATGTGTGGATCTAATGGATTTCATTCTCCCCACTTCCAAGGATTCTAGACTAAATAGTTGATCAAGCAACATTGAATGTAATTCATTTCAACAAAACACTTTCTTATCTGGGGAAAATAAGGAAAATAACAAAGAAAACTATGTAACACATAACCTCCAAAGTGGAAAGTATTTTTTAACAAACAATCCTGGGGAGAGTCAGTTTTATAAACTAATAAAGCAAAATCCTAGGTATATTTTAAAGAATTTCGCCCACTCCATTTTCCTATCATAAATTTCTGATTCTTTGAAAAAAGATAATCATTATGTGGACATATATAATGGACCATAATGCTCCACCTCCATTAGCTGTGCATTATGTTTACATCTCAGAACTGCCTATGGATAGAATACACTGAAGGGAGTGATAAAATCTCTGGTGGAAAAGATGTTAAAGTTTTAACTGTCTAAAGAAATTGCTCCTATTTATTTGGGGGGATCTTAGAGATCTGATCCAGAAGATGGATAGTAATCCAGGAATAAATTTGTACCTTTTACACAACATTACCTTACTTTCTTTTTGGCTGTTAGGCTGTGCTACAATTTATTATATAGCTTATCTATGCCTCACTAGTCTCCTTCCCATTTAGGGAATGCATATTTATTTTTCTCTTGCACCTTTGACCATTGGATTTGACTTAGTAAAGCATATATGATAAAGATTCTTAGGTATAGGGCTGTAGTTCTTCAACACATAAAGTCCGTGGTAGGTGGAAGGAAGGGAGGAAAGCAGGGATCATTCCCAATTTAAGTAGCATAAAACTGTCAAAGTCATTGGTGGGTTTTCTACTCCATGATAGTACATCAGTACTTTTCTATTTTAAGAATACATCTCCAATTCAAAATCAAAACTTACTAAAGCTAAATGTCTATCTGTGTAATAGCTTAATTTGTAAAGTTCAAATGCCTAATCAATTGAGTATATTTCATTTCAAAAGAGAGCTGAATTTCTCAGTTTGATACAATGATAGGCCATTCTACTACATTCATTTCTTTAGTTTTATACTAAGTTCATGTGCTATGAGGATAGCATTCTGATGTAGATATCAAATAACTTCTTCTTTGGTCCCCTTCACACCCTATGCCTAGCATTTTATTTTTAAGGAAGGGATAAACTGATTTATACAGGAGATATATCAGAATATAATTTCTCACTTGGTGTTTCCCTTATACTAGACCAGTGATATAATAAACACACTCAAGTGCTTGTTATGTAATGATAATAATAAATGTAATAAAATAATAATAAATAGTAAGTAGCATTTTTTAATACCTACTATGGATCAGGTACTATACTAATGTCTGGAGTATAGATATAAAGCCAGAATGGCTCTTAAAGTTCATCTAATTGGAATTTGTCAAATACAGAAGAGAAAATAAGCCATTGAAGTAATTGTTGATAGTAATCATGGAGCCTTTGAATTTTCTTGTCTCCAGGACAAATTGAGTTTTGTAGAGATAATATCAAACATATGCTTATTTGAGATTATACAGATAGTTAAGTGTTAGTGGTGGAATTTGAACTCAGATCTTATATCTCCAAACTCACTGATTCTTTCTGGGAAATACAGTGGCTGTCATTTAGAGAGATTTTCAGTTAATCAATGGATAGGTTGTTTATTGACTGTATATTCAATACTATGCAAAACTCTCAAATATTATGTGGCATAAAGAAGAAAGGTCCAGTTCACATGAAGAACAGTGGAAACAATGATATTTCTTTATCCCAGAGATGAGAAAATTCAAGGGGGTGATAGTTGTTGTCATCAAGTACCAGAACAATAGTACTAGGTATTAGAAATGGTATTACCTTGTTCCTCTTGACTGAAGAGAGCAGAAGTAGGGACAATGAGAAGAATCTGCAAACAAAGAACAAAGAAGACTTCATAACAATTAGAGGCTTCTGAAAGTAGAAGAGATTTTTTTTTCAGGTAAAAGTGATGTCTTCCTCATCAGAGATCTTCAAATAGAAGTGACTGATGAGCGTGCTGTCAATGGCAAGATCCCTATGGTCCATTCCAAATCTAAGAACTTAGTGTGAAAGAGTTGAATAAGCACCTGTTTGAATTGAAGGAACTTACATTCAAATCTCATTCTTGGCACTTGTTTGTGATCCTAGTAAGTCACTTAACTTCTATGGGGCCTCAAATTCTACTTCTGTAAGCTCAGGAGGGTTTTATGGTTGTTCTCAGAGGTTCTTTCAACTTGCAACTCTATGAATCTGTTAAAAAATGAAATTCTTGTTCACACCCCCAAACATTATACACTATAATAAGGGAGATTATTATTAATGTTAAGTATAATTAATGTAATAATTAATTATTAATTAATGGTGAATATTCCACCCAATGGAACATATTCACTTCAACTCAACAAAATATAATACAGATGATCCTAGACATTAAGGACACAAATTAAAAATATAGTCCCTATCCTCAAAATTCTTAGATTCAAATGAGTAGATATAATAAGTGCACAAATGAATAACTAAAATATATTCAATTTAATACAAAATCTTTTAAAGGAGAGAATCCTAGTAATGTGTGTTAGGGGATATCAGGAAAGGATTTATATGAGAGAGGACATGTGAACTATTCTTGAAGAAACGCAAGAAATATTTTGAAGCAAAAGTGAACAGGGAATTAGTTCAAAGCATATGTAATCACCTAAGCAAAAGAATGCAGGTACTGGGATATTTTAAAAGGTTTGAGAGACATAATTTCTGGGTAACAATCATTTTTATTAATGAGGCCAGCAGATTATAAATAAAAGATGGTCATTTAGCCATCTCTCTTAGACCAAAGACAATCATGGTAGCAGGACTCAGTTTATATACCTCTCTCAATGGGAGAGGGGGGTTGGACTGGGAGTGACCCCTAGACTGAGAAATTACCTCTGCTTAGACCACCCCCAGTCTTTGACTATCTAGATAAAAGGATCTATCTTCACTAAAGTTTGAGTAGAACACAATGGACTTCCTCACTCTAGATTAAATTCCTTGCAAATTTCGGTGGGGTCTACTTTACTTTTTAAGGAAATGAAGTTTTAACAGTCCCTCAAATCTTTCACATTCCATCCCTGATCTTTCTTCTTAAAGTTCATTCCACTAATAAATATTACTGAGTTTATCATATTTCTTCTGAGGATTGATGTTTTGTCTCCACTATATTTCCATCCCCATTTTCGTGAATCTAAAGGCTCTACATTTGCTTGCTGGGTATAATTTTAATAACAGCATGAAGTAACCCCTGACACCAAGGGAAACAATTTAATTTATAAAGTCTATAAAATGGTATAACATATTTTCTTTTTCTATCTCCTGAACTGTCTGCTGCAACATAAACAAGGTTGTGATTTTTCCAGTTGTAAAATTATCTCCAGACAATATCATAAACATTACTCATGTTAGTTCAATGCCAAGTCAAGATAGAGACATGCCACTTCATCTATATTTTCTGCACTGTCTTTTATTGTTTCTGAAGGAAGTTAAGTCTCTGGGAAATGGAAGGCTCAATGATGAATAGCATCATTCATTCTTTTTTACTAGAGTTTTGTAGAAAAGTCAGTATAATGTTTCTTTACTTATTCACATGCTTTAAAAATAAAAAAAACAGCATTCATAAGGTATGTATCAGAAACAAATTCATAACTGTAATGGCTGAGAAAGAAACTTTCATTAGAGAGGCAGCTTTGATCCAATGGAAAGAATAATGGATTTAGAGCCTGATATCTGGGTTCTGCGTAGGCTACTTGTGTGACCATCAGGGATCCTTTCATAGCTTGAACCTCTATTTCTTCAAATCTAAAATTGAAATAATTATACTCTAACTAACTACCTCATTGGGTGTTTGTATCTGATGAGTAGTTTTAGAAGAATCATCAAACAGAAGTCTGGTGACCAAGTGATGAGTTGTTGTATGTATGTATGTATGTATGTATGTATGTATGTATATATGTATGCCTGTGTAGGTGTATGAGTGTAGGTGTATGTTTCACCCTTGGGAAATGACAGAATGAACAAGAATGTAAAAGGACCCTCTGTGCACCAGATACTTCTGTTCTTCTGTTCCTTCAGCAATGGAGCCAGAGGAGCAGAAAAGGCGGCAGAGAATATGAAGAACTACATATTGAAATTCTTACTCTTAATGCTTAATACTTTTAATGTGTAGCCAGAATAGTAGGAGGGAGATAGGAATCCAGACATAGGATGAATTGGTCTTAAGAGTTGTAACTGATCATTTTAAAGGCAGAGGATAAGACTAGGTCTCATGGCTAGGGAGTCAGTCATTCCCTCTATGCATCATTGTTCCTTCATGTTCTTAAAAAATCGATATTTTTTTTTGTATTGAAGAATGCCTCACAAGACAATAAATAAGTGATCTAATTAATCAATACTCAACACTAATAGAGTATGCAATGAGAATTAT
Source organism: Petaurus breviceps papuanus (assembly GCF_028583685.1). Lineage (NCBI taxonomy): Eukaryota > Metazoa > Chordata > Mammalia > Diprotodontia > Petauridae > Petaurus > Petaurus breviceps. The sequence goes on along the minus strand of NW_027185761.1, from coordinate 29,559,331 downwards.
GGATGCATTAACATAAAAAATGGTAGAGAGCTTTTATTTGATAGCCTATTGTCTGTACCTCCTTAGAAGTGCATAGAAAGAATAAAGAAATAATAAATAGTAATCTAACGAAGAAATGGGAAAAATAATTCAAAAGAAATGAAAAGTAGATTGAATTAAAGAAGGCATGCTAAATGAAGAATTAATGGGAATTCATTTAAATAATTTAAAAAATTATTAAGAAAGAGTCATTTAAATGATAAGCTAAGAGTCTGTAAGATACCTATAAAGATGATTTTGAACCAGCCATTTACTAGGTGAGGAAATTGAAGGACCAAAAGGAAAAAGGGGACAGCAAATAAATGAAGTGAAATTATTAACAAATATACTCAAAGGATTTAGGATGGGGAAGGTAAATGGAATGGGAATCAATTATTTTAAGCAAAAGTAATCACAGAAACAATGTGGTGAATTAAAACAAATGAAATTAAAAATCAATATATAAATACACAAATGGAGGAAAACAGAGAATAATCCCTTTAACCTTAAATAAGAATGGATTAAATAATTCAATAAAATTTAAAGAATTGCAAAATGGAAAGAGAAAAATACATTTTGCTGTATACTGAAAACATCCAAAAAATAAAGACATAGAAAATGGACTAGGCATTGCATGATTCCAAAAATCATGAGTTTCTATTATGCTATTAGAGAATATAAAACTCTAAAATGTCATGGAGATAAACTGGGAAAGTATATTACAATTAAAGGTTTCATAGAAAATGAAACGATATGGTTTTAAAATGTATGTCCTTTAAATAGCATAGCATCTAAATTCATAAATGATAAGTTAACCAAAGTGCAAAGAGTAATAGATAGTATGATAATAATTATAGGAAACTTTAGATTACTTTCTTGGACATAGCTAAATATTAAAAGGAAAAGATGATCTAAAATAAAATATATAATTGGATAGATATTTGGATAAGTTAAATTTTAAAAGTTTGTGAGATCATCTGGGTGTGATCAGGAATTAATATACATTTTATAAATATAAAACGTTATAAAAATAAAAATATAAATAAAGACAAACACTTTATAAAAAGTGACTATTTGCTAAGCAAGAATGTATCATAAATTAATATAAAACATTAAAATTGAGATGACTGAGTCCAGGGGTTCTTAACTATATGTAATAGATTTTTTTGGCCTGGTAAAGCCTATAGAAATATCAGAATAAAATATTTTTTTAAAAGCAATCAGGGTTAAGCAACCTGCTCAAGGCTACACGGCCAGTTAATTCTGGATGTGGTGCTGAGTATCTGAGCCCGGACCTGATCCAGGTCATCCCGACACTGGAGCCGGTGCTCTTACTCGCTGAGCCACCTGGCCGCCCCTAAGCAATTGGGGTTAAGTAACTTGCTCAAGGTTACACGGCCGGGTGTTTCTGGGTGGGTGCTAAGTGTCTGAGCCCAGGATTCGATCTCCAGGTCTTCTCATCACTGGAGCTGGTGCTCTTACTCACTGTGCTACCTGGCCGCCCCAGAATAAAATATTTTAATCCGTTTTATGCAATAATATATTTTATATACATAAAATAAATATATACAATGATAAAGAAGAACAATTATATCAAAGCATAATTTTTAAAAAAGTTTACAGCCTAAGAACCCCTGATACAAAGTAATACCTTAATTTTAGAAACAGTAGCCCAGAGATATTAACTATTTTGTACAAGATCATACAATCATCAAGTGTCAAAGCTGGGGCTTAAACACAGCAAACACTTCTAATTCTAAGACCAAATGCTTTGCTAACTACAGTGCAGACTCTTTTTTAGCATCTTTCAAGTTCAATTTTTACTCTTGCAGTAGACTGTATCTTGAAACTTGAATTCAAAGAGAGTTAAAATCCTTTGAATCTGAGCACCCTTAATCTACGAGTTTCTGCTTCCATTCTCTTTATTGGGAATACCCATTTCCCTTTTGTTTCTTCTCTTTGTAACACTGCAATGGAAAGTAACTGTTGACTCTCTTGTCCCCCAAGTACTCTAGGGATGACAGAAGCAGAGGACTAATAAGTTGAAAGGCAAACCTGTCTTAAAAGACAAAAGAGAAACATGAGATTGATCTAGGCCACAATGGAGCAAAAGAAAAATGATGAAAGAGACTTTTTATCATCCTCTGTCAGAATTACAGGTGGAAGGCCTCTAGACCATAATGCAATTCTCTACAATAGCATTTTGGCAGTAATATATGATTACTGCTAAGTGGAGCAACATAGATGCCCCTATATTCTGATATGTTCTGGGTTGCAGATTAAGACAAAGTTTCTTTAATGATAGAAGGATTCACAGACAACTATGCCTATATGATGCCCCAAATACTGGAGCTGAAGGTCTGGTTCCATCGGGCTTCAGTCAAAATCAATGAACAAAATTTAGATGATTCTCTCTCTCTGTCTCTCTCTCTCTCTCTGTCTCTCTCTCTGTCTCTCTCTC